>NC_088410.1:71701898-72353148 GCF_034236695.1 Oncorhynchus nerka
TACTCTGCTGCCCTCCATGGCCTCCTAACCCTCCCAGTCATGCTGCTTCTCCTTCTCTCCTCTCCTCTCCTCTCTGCTCGGCCCTCCACACACAGTGAAAATACTGTGGAGCATTAGGCAGAGTAATTAGATGCGCTGCTGTCCTAATTGGGGTTTGAATCAATAGGAGGCATTAGATTCCCCTCTAACCGAGCAATCCTCCTCTGTCATATAAAATGCAATTGCTTTGCCTCTGTGTGTGTGTGTGTGTGTGTGTGTGTGTGTGTGTGTGTGTGTGCGTGCGTGCGTGCGTGCGTGGTGTGTGTGTGTGTGTGTGTGTGTGTGTGTGTGTGTGTGTGTGTGTGTGTGTGTGTGTGTGTGTGTGTGTGTGTGTGTGTGTGTGCGTGCGTGCGTGCGTGCGTGTCTGTGTCTGTGTGTTTGGTTGTACTATCCTTGTGGGGACCAGAAGTCCTCACAAAGATAGTAAAACAAGGAACATTTGTGGGGACATTTCGCCAGTCCCCACAAGGAAAAAGGCAAGTTTAGGGTTAGGTTTAGAATTAGGGTTAGGTGTTAGGGGTTAGGGTTAGGAGTTAGGTTTAGGGTTAGTGGTTAGTAAAAATGATTTTTAATGGGAATCAATTGTTTTGTCCCTAAAAGGATAGTAAAACAAACATGTGTTTGGTGTGTTTCTGAAAAGCTGGGGATTCCATGTTATCCTCTTTGGGCACCTCCACTAATAAGCATTTAAAACACCACTCTATGGAAGGGGTTGAGCCTTATGTAGCACAGAATGGGAAACATTTGTAGTGATGCAAATCGTGTCTGAGAAGTGAGTTATACACAATTACCCATCAATACTGGCCAGTCTTGCCCACCCTCGCCAACAAGATGTGGTTAACAAGCAGAAAATAAGATTGAAATGGTGTGTAAAGAGTTGAAAATGAATTTCAATGCTGCATTTGTCCACAATTACCCCCTCGTTCAGACGTGTTTTATTAGGATTTTTTTCTTCTTCAAATATTTCTCAAAGCAGATTGGAAACATTCTTGGTATTACCCCTCTTTCTTCAGAGAATAAATAATTAAGGATTTTGGTGACAAAACAGAGATTTTCTCTCCTGCTGGAGCGTCGGAGGATAACATGGAGGCTCACAGCGTGTTTGATTGTTAATCATGGCACAGGGGCTTTAAGTGCTAATGCTCTCACTGCAGACCTGCAGAAAACACCAGGAACATGGAATGCTTTTTCCATTAATGGCTCTCCAGTACTTAATACGGGCTGACGATACAGCAGCTCTCTCCCTTTCTTCCTAGGCATTCCACTATGTGTTTGGATAATACATGTTTCCTGTTTAGCACTGGGGATTAGGACCTTGGATAATCGTAGAAACAGGATTTTCAATATTCAATTAGTCTATAAAGTGGGTCTGAATTTTTCAAAATATTGAACCAGAAGAAAATATTTTGTTTGTAGTTAATTTTAAGCTAAATGTGAGTTATTGTATTGTATTAGTGGTAAAGTAAATAGTATGTAGCAGTGATGTTTATAACAGGAAAACATGTGGCTTTTCTATCACTCTTTCACTGTGGGGAGATGGATGTTCTCTGACAGAGGAATCAGAGTTCACACTCCCTCAATGTCCTGCTGATGTAGTAAGTGCTCACACACACACACACACACACACACACACACACACACACACACACACACACACACACACACACACACACACACACACACACACACACACACACACACACACACACACACACACACAAACACAAACAAATCTACCACCACACACACATACAAACACACAACTCAGCCTGTCTAACTCTATCTATCTGTAGTTTAACAGATGTTGTGTCCAGTTCGTTCAGGCAACTCATCTGGAATGTTAGAGATTTGTTGTTGACATAGATTTAGTTTGACATAGATTGAGACTGTGATTTTTTATTAGGTTGTTTATATACTGTATGTTTTCACTATCCTGTCTTCCTCTCCTCTATGTAATGGAAAAACTATACAAATAGACTCTCCATCGTGATGGAAATGAGAATTTTATATTATGGTTTTTCAGACAGCATCTGTCTGGAGGTGATATGCCTGTGTGTTGGTATGTGTGAGCTATTTTCTCTAGTGTCTGGTATTGATGGGCTACCCTTTACTGGTAAAGATTGACAAAAATTCTGTGATTCCCAGTAAATGGGCTGCGGTGGCCAACTGCCAAGTTTATAATGGAATCCTGCTGCGTTCAGCATTGCCGACAGGTCCTCGCACCCATCCCAATCCCATAACCTTTCCCGACAGCGCACATTTTCCCATTACGGCCGCTGGAAAAGCCATCCGCACAGGCACTGGGGTTGTTGTCGTGTGGGATATAAATTTGGTTGGTTTGCGAGAGAGAGGCGCAAGCTATGTCAGGGGTGGGGAGGTGGGTTAAGCTGTGCTTGGCTGGGCTAGAGGTATGAGCACAGAGATGTTGTATTGGTCCTGTTTCATCTAGTGTCACAGCAGGTGTTGGATTGAGGAAAGGCCAGGAGTATGAGGTGGAGGCAGGGAGCAGAAATATCAGCAGTTGCTGAAAATATTATTATTGCTTTTTTGATGGAGAAATATTTCTGTGTGTCAATCAACTCGCACTCTTTTGGTTTGAAGACCTGATAGGATTTCTTTCACAACAGATATTTCCCAAACTAATTTCTGAAACATTGTATTTTTGAAGTCTAAATGACCCTAAATACCCACAATAGCTAGGTTTCCATCCAATTGGTGAATATTCTTAAATCATTTATATCTAAAAATCTGCATTTCCCCACCCTGAGATGTTTCCCTCAAATGAAATAGTTGCAGATGAGAAACTGTTCGCGATGACAAAGTGCACATATAATAACTTTGCTTTTAAATTCCCATGGATCTAATAAAAAATTCCATCGCATTTTCCACTCACAAAAAATGTTGCGTTATATAGCAAGTGCGTCTACTCTTGTATTGGCACGTGCTCTCTAGCCAACAGCTCTATCTGCACACTGTTGGCTAGAGAGCACCTGATCACATTGTTATTATGGAAAAAAGGGCAAGATCATTTTTATTTGTCATCTACATTACTTGCATAAACCAGTTGGATGGAAACTTGGATAGTGACATATAAACAACTAGTTGTTTCAAGATAAATATATAAATCTGTGCTTTTGTCTCCGTAACCAAGTTTTCCATGCTGTGGCGAAAGCTTCTGTTGCGATTCCTTTCACAGTGCCTTAAATGACAGTAATTGGGCAAATAGCTAAGGCATGCGATTGAAGAACTCATTACCAACAATTTAGCTCGACACATGTCCTTCTCTCTGCTCTCCATTCCTTAAAAACGAAATGACTTAGAGCACAATAAATACAATTGTACATTTGTCCTCATAAAATGTAGCCTTGCGTTTGTTCTAATTGTTCCAGGTTCGAACAGTCGATCTGTTACACATTTTAAGCACAGGGAGTTGCATTGTATTTACAGAGCCTGCTGTACCTGGTTATGGCATGGTGAAACACAGGTAGTTGCATTGTATTTACAGAGCCTGCTGTACCTGGTTATGGCATGGTGAAACACAGGTAGTTGCATTGTATTTACAGAGCCTGCTGTACCTGGTTATGGCATGGTGAAACACAGGTAGTTGCATTGTATTTACAGAGCCTGCTGTACCTGGTTATGGCATGGTGAAACACAGGTAGTTGCATTGTATTTACAGAGCCTGCTGTACCTGGTTATGGCATGGTGAAACACAGGTAGTTGCATTGTATTTACAGAGCCTGCCTGTACCTGGTTATGGCATGGTGAAACACAGGTAGTTGCATTGTATTTACAGAGCCTGCTGTACCTGGTTATGGCATGGTGAAACACAGGGAGTTGCATTGTATTTACAGAGCCTGCTGTACCTGGTTATGGCATGGTGAAACACAGGTAGTTGCATTGTATTTACAGAGCCTGCTGTACCTGGTTATGGCATGGTGAAACACAGGTAGTTGCATTGTATTTACAGAGCCTGCTGTACCTGGTTATGGCATGGTGAAACACAGGTAGTTGCATTGTATTTACAGAGCCTGCTGTACCTGGTTATGGCATGGTGAAACACAGGGAGTTGCATTGTATTTACAGAGCCTGCTGTACCTGGTTATGGCATGGTGAAACACAGGGAGTTGCATTGTATTTACAGAGCCTGCTGTACCTGGTTATGGCATGGTGAAACACAGGGAGTTGCATTGTATTTACAGAGCCTGCTGTACCTGGTTATGGCATGGTGAAACACAGGGAGTTGCATTGTATTTACAGAGCCTGCTGTACCTGGTTATGGCATGATGAAACAGCAGCACTGTCAAAGGAAACATATCCAAAGCTGAGGTGGTCTACATCCTCCCCAGAAACAATGTCAGGTCATATACAACTCTATGGCCACTATCTTCAAATAAGCCTTTGAAGCCCTAGTTATTCTTGGGAGATGTGTTCTTTGGCAGCCGTTTTGGCTGAATTCCTCTTTGTTGCATGACAGGGACACCTGCTGGGAGAGAAGAGAAAACAACTGCTGGGAGAGAAGAGAAAACAACTGCTGGGAGAGGGGAGAAAACAACTGCTGCTCATGAGGCTCCAGCAGTACCAACAGCTAGAGTTAGAGTTTGTGTTCAAACCCTACAAGGGAAGAAGCCCTCTGTAATGAAATACAAACATTGCAACGTTTTTAGACAAATCCCAGGGATATTGAAGTTGAGGATAACACACAGAGGGACACGATGCATTGTCTCAGAGTGAAATAACATACATCCATGTAGGGAAGAACTGCTACAAGTCAGTCTATCAACCACACTCAGGTGTACTGGGCTGTTGATCATAGCACATCTTAAAACCACATTTCTGTACCTCCAACAATTATGACTGTGAATAAATGATGAATAGACATATTGGACCTTTTTGATTAAACCTGGAATGGATCAAACAGGTCCACACACAAGAGAACTGATAGGGCAAAATAAAACTATTAAACATGACATAAAATTCAAGGCTTCTATGTGTTAGGAAGGAGTCTGAGCAATAGCTTGAAAAAAATAACCTACAGTACCAGTCAAAAGTTTGGACACACCTACTCATTCCAGGGTTTTTCTTTATTTTCACTATTTTCTACATTGTAGAATAATAGTGAAGACATCAACACTATGAAATAACACATATGGAATCATGTAGTAACCAAAAAAGTGTTAAACAAGTTAAACAAATCTAAATATATTTTATATTTTAGATTATTCAAAGTAGCCACCTTTTGCCTTGATGACAGCTTTGCACACTCTTGGCATTCTCTCAACCAGCTTCGCCTGGAATGCTTATCCAACAGTCTTCAAGGAGTTCCCACATATGCTGAGCACTTGTTGGCTGCTTTCCCTTCATTCTGCGGTCCAACTCACCCCAAACCATCTCAATTGGGTTGAGGTTGGGTGATTGTGGGGCCTGGTCATCTGATGCAGCACTCCATCGCTCTCCTTTTTGGTCAAATAGCCCTTACACTGCCTGGAGGTGTGTTGGGTCAATGTCCTGTTGAAAAACAAATAATAGTCCCACTAAGCGCAAACCAGATGGGATGGCATATCGTTGCCGAATGCTGTTAAGTCTGCCTTGAATTCTAAATAAATCACTGACAGTGTCACCAGCAAAGCACCCCCACACTATCACACCTCCTCTGCCCTGCTTCACGGTGGGAACCACACATGTGGAGATCATTCGTTCACCTACTCTGCGTCTCACAAAGACACAGCGGTAGGAACCAAATATCTCAATATGTTGAGATGTGTCTGTTACTTGAACTCTGTGAAGCATTTATTTGGGATGCAATTTCTGAGGCTGGTAACTCTAATGAACTTATCCTCTGCAGCAGAAGTAACTCTGGGCCTTCCTTTCCTGTCGTGGTCCTCATGAGAGCCAGTTTCATCATAGCGCTTGATGATTTTTGCTACTGCGCTTGAAGAAACTTCCAAAGTTCTTTACATTTTCCGGAATGACTTACCTTCATGTCTTAAAGTAATGATGGACTGTCATTTCTCTTTGCTTATTTGAGCTGTTCTTGCCATAATATGGACTTGGTCTTTTACCAAATAGGGATATCTTCTGGATACAACCCCTACCTTGTCACAACACAACTGATTGGCTCAAACACATTAAGAAGGAAGAAAATTCCACAAATAAACTTATAAAAAGGCACACCTGTTAATAGAAATGCATTCCAGGCGACTACCTCATGAAGCTGGTTGAGAGAATGCCAAGAGTGTGCAAAGCTGTCATCAAGGCAAAGGGTAGCTATTTGAAGAATCTCAAATATAAAATATATTTAGATTTGTTTAAACCTTTTTTGGTTATTACATTATAGCATATATGTTATTTCATAGTTTTGATGTCTTCACTATTATTCTACAATGTAGAAAATAGAAAATAAGAAAAACCTTGGAATGAGTAGGTCTGTCCAAACTTTTGACTGGTGCTGGATGTTGGATAATAAATCATGGTAGTAAGTTAACTCTCCATTTTTCTCTGTCCTGGAAGTGATGTGTGTTTTGGAGTGAGAGGGACCATGGATGCCATGTGTGAGGAGAGCCTGTGGTGCTGTGGAAGTGGGCTGGGCCTACACGCACGCACACACACACACACACACACACACACACACACACACACACACACACACACACACACACACACACACACACACACACACACACACACACACACACACACACACACACACACACAGGGGATCAGAGACAGGCAGAGCTGCTCTCACCCCTGCCTCCCTTTGATCCGTGTCCCCAGGCCTGCCTGGCTACCCGCGCTGCTCTGCACCGCACCACGCACGCTGACACCACGCTATGCTCGCCTCGCTAGCGACTCCCCACAACTGTCTGACATAGATAAGCCAGGGGAGACTCCGAGCTGCCGCTGCCGCTCTTCTCCTCCATTAGCGAGCACACTGACGCTTCTTTAAGAAACGGGATGAATTCCATTTCAGATGACAACACTAGTCGTTGCCAAAAAGAGGGAAAGGGAAAATATAGGAACAATCTAGAGGCTCTGGCTCCATTTCTCCCCCCTCTCTGACTTCTAACAACACATCCTGCACCTGAATACCAATGAGAGAGGGAGATTCATGTAGTCCCCCACATTATTAAAAGTTGGGCATTAAGCCTCTCACCGGGCACCATGTCAGCTGGCAAGCTCTTCTGACAACTAATCAAAGGGGATGAACACATAGCCTGCATTCATAGCTCAGCCTCTCGCAGAGCAAGAGTGGGAATACATAGACGTTAATTAGAACTTCAATTAAAACAAATACTGTTTCAATTTGGCAAGTATAAAAAAATATATAAGTGGCTTTCAAAAAAATAAAAAAATAAGACCTGCTCTTGGCAGCTGCCAAGAAAATCAAGGGAGTGTAAATCATATCCACTGGCTATATGTTTCTGCATAGATTATTAGGGCTTGCTGCCTGTTTAGCACTTCTGAACTCAGAGGAAAGGATTGCTGGTGTCACAAACATACACACATTGGCAATATGGGGCTTTTGACTGTATGTATCTAATTTAAATAGCATTTTTATTGTCTGCCAAGATTGAATAGGGTTTTAGGTGCCTTTAGTGTGTGTATGTTAAATGGGCAAAAGTTTTTCCTAAACAGGCTTTTGATTTCTTAACCAGCTAGTGGGCTCTCAGTGGTTGGTTCCATGCCTGTGTTCTCTATCGCTCAACCTCTAACCCCGCTAGAACAGCTAAGTTAAACCACTACGCTCTTTGCCTTCTTGTTTAACATAAATATCTCTGGATGTGGTTTTAATCTATTTTTCACCTACCAACCTGTCTCCTTTTTTTGGCAACTCCTGCTAATAGTAGGTCTCTCTCTCTCGCTCTCTCTCTCTCACTCTCTGGCTGTCTCTGTCCCTCGCTCTCTCTTTCTCTCCGTCACTCTCTCTCCCCCTGGTGAGGCAGCTCTACTCCCCGCGCCCAGATGAAAGGCAATGGCGACAATAAAAATGCTATTTAAATGCAATGGTGTTTGTGGGTAAAAGATATTTCCTGCAGAAAGTGAGCTGCTGTATCCTGATAAATAGTAAATATAAGGGAATGCGATTTACATTTATCTTGGAGAGGCAGCCAATATACATTTCAGTAAATCCTAGAAGATTTAAGTAGGAAATGACTGAGACTGATTCACATGCTGTGTGTCCCACGCAGACAAAATGCCTATAAGATTGAGAATGGTATTGCCTTTATTAAAGTATAGGCACATACATCAATCCTATCTTGAATACCAATTACACACAGGCGTACACTGTGAAACATGCTCAAGACGTTTTTATTCCATAGATTTGTTGCATTATTTTCCATCGCTTAACAATGTTTTTTGCTTCTTCTACTTATTTGGTTCTTCTACTTATTATTATGATTATGATTATTATGATTGTGATTATTATTATCGGCATCATCATCATCAATATTTTGTTTGTTATTATAATTATAATAATTTATTATTAGTATTATGCAGTCTCATACCTTCCATTTGTTGGGGCAGGAAAGGAGGCAGGTGAAGTGTGTGGTGTGTGAGGCATGCGCAGTGTGACCTCTGTGGGAGGGGTCAGGGGGTGGCAGAGTCGCAGCAGGGCAGGGCTGCAGTCAACCTGCCCTGCTAGCTGTCTGTCTGGAGGTTTGGGATGTTGTCTGGCTGCATGTGTTTCCTGTTAGTTCCAGATGCCACTCTGACAGGTGCATGGATGTGATTAATACCTCTCTGGTCATCTCCCTCTCTCTCTCCTTCTCTCTCTCTCTCTCTCTCTCTCTCTCTCTCTCTCTCTCTCTCTCTCTCTCTCCCTCCTCTCTCTCTTTCTCTCTTTCTCTTTCTTCCTCTCTCTCTTTCCGAGTCCTTCATTGGCACACTATCCCTGTTGCTCCCCTCCCCCTCCCCCAGTCTAACCCTATGGTGCTCAGTGGAGAGATAGACCTAATCCAACACACCACCCACATATCTCAGCTTCCCACCAAAGTGAAATGGAGCCCAGTATTGCTCAGTGTTATATTTTACAGCATCTTTAGAACATTATTCTGATAACCTTGGACATCAAAGCATATTTGTTTCAAGCTTAAAACAAAAATATAATTTTGTTACTTCAGATATTTTTGTAAACATCACATAGAATGTTTCTCACTCACTCACTCACTCTCTCTTCCTCTCCCTCACTTTCTCCCTTGCTCTCTCTTCCTCTTTCTCGTGGGCCAGTAAAATGAGAATGTGTGATGTGGTTGGGTCCCCAGCTGGTTGTCTGGAGCTGCAGCCCACTCCTCTCAGTCTCCAGCTGAGAGCTATTTCACTATTTATTTACATGTAATTATGGCTATGAGGTGCAAACATTAACACTGTCAAGAACAATTTGACCTGACATTTTTCACTAGGCCTGGCCCCTGCTGTTTTTAGCAAACAAACCCCCCCAACTCCCCCCGACTTCCCCACTCCCCGATATGCCTCTCTGTCCTCTCTGAGCTGCACCCTCCCTCATACACACAGCCCTGCCTCACTGAAACCACTCTGCTGGAATCAGAAAATCTGCCGTTTAATTTGGCAGACGGTGGTGCGAGGTGAGGAGAGTTGCAGTGTGTGTGTGTGTGTGTGTGTGTGTGTGTGTGTGTGTGTGTGTGTGTGTGTGTGTGTGTGTGTGTGTGTGTGTGTGTGTGTGTGTGCGCGCGTGCGCGTGCGTGCGCGTGCGTGCGTGTGTGTTTGTGTATTGGAGGGGGTTGCTCTTGTTCCTGGTGGCTGAATCCATCCCACAGTAACTCAAGCATATCACTAGCAGAGAATAGAGGATTGCTCCCCACACGTTCTCCAATTGCAGCCCAATAGACGGCATATTAACCTCTGTTTAGTGAGGGGCCCTGCATGCACTGTTGGATGTTTAGGAGGGAGGGAGACCTTTCTCTGGCTAGTAGCAGGCAGCTGTGCTCCATTGAACACAGGGTTAGAGAAGACGGGTGGGAGCCGGGGAAGAAAATGCATTTTGTCAAAACTATTATTCTCCAATGACATTTTATGAAACATTTTGGAATGAGTATTTATTTAAGATCATGTGGAATTTCATTTGATATTGTGTGTGTTTAGGTCTCGAGTTTAGCTGTTAGATAAAATAGTGCAGTTCAGTGTTTGTGGGGAGAAGTGTTAGAGAGCAGAGTTGAGAGACTGGGGGACACTGTGGTAGTATGGCTAACATGTTGTGAGAAGTGACAGCTTGTTCCAATGCCCGCTAATCGTCCTCATCTGTGCCTAGCTTGTCAATGCCCAGATTCTGTCAGTGCCAATCAGGCACTTAATTGAACACAATTAACCCCCCTCCGCCCGTACAACCCACATGCTTCAAAAACCTATTTCTCTCTCTCCAGTTCCCATCCTCCCTCTCACCCTCTCTTCATCCTGTCTCTGTCTCTCCTCGTCCCATAGCATTGGTGGCGGAAGACACTTTTCACTTTTGATTAACGTGCCGCGGCCAATTAATGCACTGACTCACAGGCCAGGGCCCGTCATCTGCTGCCTGCCACCAACACGTCAGTCTGCGGCACGGCCCCACACAGCTCCCCTACCACTGCCATCACCTCCACCGTGACCAAAACGCTCTAATTCAATTTATGCAATCGCTGTTATTTTTAAATAGTCATTATGTCTGCTCAGATGAGGGGCCTTACTGCCCGCTGGGCTGTTCCTCTCATGTGAGAAGGAGGGCTGAGGGGGAGGGGGAGGGGAGGGCTGAGGGGGAGTGTGGGTGGACTTGGGGTTGCACTGGTCCATTGACTCTTTAGAAAAACTCCTTCATCTTTTATTTTTAATTCTCTTTCCTAGTTGATTTCAAAATTAAGAAATTGATGCTGTTGTTTATTTGATTTGTGCATAATAATTTTACCCTGCATCCTTCAATGTACAGTATCAGTAAAATGTTTCTACTAGATTTAGAGTAATATGTGCATCACATTTTTTTAATCAGTTCTCAGAAATAATTTGTAAATATTCAATATTTTATATGGAATATTGCACCCAATTTTAGCCGTTGCGCAAGTTTGAATTATTTCCAATCAACCAAGAAATACCATTCAGTGTACTCATACTTCTTACCTTATAGGTCAGTAAATTCAACAATACATTTACTCTCTGTAATGACACCCTAGGACTGACATTGAAAAAAACATCTACCCAAATTGGGTGTCATCGTCATCCCTGATCTTAAGTCATTCCCAGCTGAGGCGTGTATCAGCCAGGCAGATCTGCCAAGGTGTGCGATGTTATTCTGCGCCCCTCAGATAACTTCCAGACATTTGGAGTGCTTATTTTCTCCTCTCTGCCCCAGTGACCTCTACCGAACTTAAAGGTATGTCTTGGGGGCATTCGATTTGGGCAGAACGGGAGCTATCGGTGACAGGGGAGCTAATCCAGTCTTGCGCAGATTAAGAGAAGTGTTTGTGGAGTGGGGTGTGTTGGCGAGGGCGCTGGCGCCGAGAATGGAACACAGGGCTGTCCTATCAGCTCTCCAGGCAGGCTGGCCCTCAGGCCAACTCAGTCCTACAGGAGTCTTTGTACTTCCCAAAGCCTCTCTCTCACACTCTCACTCTCTCTTTCTCTCTTCTCTCTCCTCTTTCCTCCCCCCTCTCTTTATATCTATATACTCTCTTTATATCTATATACTCTCTTTATATCTATATAAAAATACTTTTTATTTTCCTTATGCTGTATCACTTTCTTTCAGATGCAAAAACTTTGTCTGTGAAATATTTTTGTGAACATGAAAAAAACGTATCATGAACATTTTCATCCATCACTAGTGTGTGTCACTGGGTGAGCAGTGAGCACAGGTGCACTCTGACCTGATGTGGTCATTCAAGGGTTAAGATGGGCATAGCACATTACATGACCGTATAGACATCATGTAAGTATTGTTCAGGGATATTGCACTGATTGTGTACTTCATATATAGTGAAAATAAGGTTAATAAATAACTTTGTGGCATAAGGCATCTCTTTGAAGCTGTGGCTTGAATATGTCACTGTAGGGAATTTAGTGAGTATTGTATGTAAGAAATGATGCCATTTTTTCAATTTTTGAAAATATTGCCTTCCGCTTTCTCATTCAGTCAACTTCCTCACAGTAAGTCAAGTTATTTTATTCAGGAAGGAAATCCAACAAAGAGCAAAGGCTCGTCAAACATTTAAGTAGACAAAAAAATATAATTTGACTGTTAAGGAAATTAGCAGGGTATAAAAGAATGTATTTTTGTGTCACAAATGCTCAATTTATTTTTCTGAAAGGATTCACATTGTATCAACTTCCAGTTCCCTGTTCACTCTGCCGCGGGGCTGGAGGGCTCAGAAGTTGAGAGAATGAATGAGTTTTTTATGATTATTTAGAAAGTAATCTATCTGTAGAGAGCGAGGCAGGGAACGCCCTGGAGCAGTGTCCTTTAAACTGCTCCTGGCTCACATTATCTCCTCCAACAGCCCTAGCACAAAGTCAAACAACAAACGAACACTGAGGACGCTGTACGGAGAGCGAGAGGGAGAGGGAGGAAGGGGTGTAGTGGAGGGCTGTTCTGAAAGGGAGTGAGGGTGTTAAGTGTGTATTGAGTGGTGTTGTTCTGGAGCAGAGCAGGTCTAAAGGCCTGTTGAAGGTGTGTTTTACACCCTGCAGCTGATACCCAGCATCAGCCATATCTGCACCCACATCAGATCATAGGGGGAAGTGGTGAAATGGCATTGATTTTTATTTAGCTGTGTGAAAGCAGTAGGACATTACAGATAGCGAATATGAACCCAGGCTCAATCGAGGAGCTTACCTTTCCCCCCTCCAGCATCAGTTAACCAAAACCTTCTGAACAATTTTAGGAAGGGCATCTCAAGGATACAGCCGTCCAAACAATACTGTCTTTTTACGAACTTTTTTGCAATCTTGTGGAAAAAAAATAATTGTCCATGAAAAGTGGCCATCTCTGTTGAGGAACTGGTGAAATCTATGAATAGTAATTAGGCTCAATTTAGCACAGCCCCTGATTGCTGGCCATTTTATTATTTAATGTTTAAATAAGGAAGCGATGTAATCAAGCTTCAATTAACTGATGACTATATCTGGCACCACCCCCTCCAGCTGTCTCCCTGGACCCCCAACTAGCACTTCCTCACACCCATTCACATGACCAGCACAGCACAGTACACCACAACACAGCCCAGCACAGCACAGTACAGCACAGCCCAGCACAGCAGGGTATAGGAGGTTCCACACTGAGAAGGAGTCTGTTTTCCAGCTCCAGTCCATATATGAGAGAGCATCCCATGTGTCCTGCATGCAGAGAGCCATAAATATCCCTCTTATGGATACATGTCACATGTTCTGTCTGAATAAGTTGTGGGGCTGGTGGATGGTGGGGGGTTTCCATCCTGATAGAATTAACATGAGGAAATCACTAAACAGCCTTTATGTCTGATGTGCCTCAAGTGCTTCATATTTCCTCAGAGACAGTTTTTGCAGAATAGGATTAATTTGTGGAATAAGATACATTTTCCCTATCCGGTGTGTGTGTCTGGCTATGTATTGCTGAGCAGTAGGGCTGCGTATGAATGAGGTGAAGAGGTTGTACAGTATAATGGTTGCTTGGATGTCCACTCTGGAGATTGACTGGAGCCCTGTCCTTCTGTAGGATATTTTGCACCACAGCATCAGCTCTGTGAACTGTGTTTAAACCTGTGTGTGTGTGTGTGTGTGTGTGTGTGTGTGTGTGTGTGTGTGTGTGTGTGTGTGTGTGTGTGTGTGTTTAACCACCTCCATGATGGGCTAATTGGTTTAGCAGCCAAAGCGCCAAAGGCCAGCCCAGCGTAACGAGACAACGTGAACCTGATGTTGGGGAGGATGCTTCCATGCAATATAAGGGAAGCATGTGTGGGACCATTTCCCCCATTCACAATCTCCCCGGCCCTTTCTAGTTTTATAAAAAGGGACATTATAGTCCAATTCTAACGTTTCAATTTAGGCCAGAAGCTCAGTAGAAACCTCCATCTGCATTGCATTGTGGCGATGGATTGTGTCTCTTGTCTCATGGAGATAATCATATCCATACCACAAGTGTATTATTTGTTAACTCATCATTGTATATTAGATGAGATTACAGAGTATTGAAATAAATGCACTCATGCTGTATAAATAACACCCCTAATACTTACCCTAGCCATAACCCTAACTCACACTAGCAGTAGGCCCTTCAGTGAGGCTAGTGGAGACTATTTCTGTGGGGATGTGATCTAAGAGGATCGTTTACTGCTTCCAACTTCATTACTATTCATGAGATGGCTAGGCTAGGGGCTGGGGATTAGGGAGTCCCTCAGTGCTTGTTGTGATGTAGGCCTCAGGCCTCCTCCAACCTCCAGGCTCTGGGACATAGAGGTTCTGTCTGTCAGTGGCTCTATTATCACTCTAAGACCCGTCTGTCCCCACGCTGTCCCCACACGGTCTCTGCGTTTAACACTGAACTCACTGGCACCACTAATAAAACAGTATTTTTGTTTCTTCCCCTCTCTCACCCCATCTCCCTCTCTCATCCCATCTCTCTCTCTCATCCCATCTCCCTCCCTCACCCCATCTCCCTCTCTCACCCCATCTCCCTCTCTCACCTCATCTCCCTCTCTCACCCCATCTCCCTCTCTCACCCCATCTCCCTCCCTCACCCCATCTCCCTCTCTCACCCCATCTCCCTCTCTCACCCCATCTCCCTCTCTCACCTCATCTCCCTCTCTCACCTCATCTCCCTTCCTCACCCCATCTCCCTCTCTCACCTCATCTCCCTTCCTCACCCCATCTCCCTCCCTCACCCCATCTCCCTACATCCCTACATCTCCCTACATCCCTACATCTCCCTACATCTACATCCCCATCTCCCTACATCCCTACATCTCCCTACATCTACATCCCCATCCCTCACCCCATCTCCCTCTCTCACCCCATATCCCTACATCTCCCTACATCCCTACATCTCCCTACATCTACATCCCTACATCTCCCTACATCTACATCCTCATCTCCCTACATCTACATCCTCATCTCCCTACATCTCCCTACATCCCTACATCTCCCTATCATCTACATCCTTATCTCCCTACATCTCCCTACATCCCTACATCTCCCTACATCCCTACATCTCCCTACATCTACATCCCCATCCCTCACCCCATCTCCCTACATCCCTACATCTCCCTACATCTACATCCCCATCTCCCTACATCCCTACATCTCCCTACATCTACATCCCTACATCCCTACATCTCCCTACATCTACATCCCCATCTCCCTACATCTCCCTACATCCCTACATCTCCCTCTCTCACCCCATCTCCCTACATCTCCCTACATCCCTACATCTCCCTACATCTACATCCTCATCTCCCTACATCCCTACATCTCCCTACATCTACATCCCTACATCCCTACATCTCCCTACATCTACATCCCTACATCCCTACATCTCCCTACATCTACATCCCTACATCTCCCTACATCTACATCCCTACATCTCCCTACATCTACATCCCCATCCCTCGCACCTTTCCTTTTCCCCCCTTTTTTTGTTGGTCCATGTTTCAAGGTTAAATGACAGTTTTTTAAGATGCCTCTGTACAACTCAATAGTGCAGTCACTCAATCTCATCCATGTGTTATTTAGTACCCTAGCCTTTCTAACTCCCCCTCTGTCTCCTCTCTGCCCTCCCTCCCCAGGTGATGAGCATCCTGAGTAACCCCAACGCGGTGCCCTCTCAGTCCCAGCATGACTTCTCCATCTCCCCCCTCCATGGCAGCCTGGAGTCCTCCAACCCCATCTCAGCCAGCTGCAGCCAGCGCTCTGACTCCATCAAGGGGGTGGACAGCCTGGCTTCCTCCCAGTCCTACTGCCCCCCCACCTACAGCGCCACCAGCTACAGTGTGGACCCTGTCACTGCTGGATACCAGTACAGCCAGTATGGACAGAGTAAGTACTGCATCTGTGTTTATGTGTGAATGTGTGAAAGTGAGTGTGTGTGTTTGTATATGAGTGGATGTCTTTTGCCTTTCCCATCTGACCTTCCTTCCAAGTCTCCTGCATGTCTTCCATCTCATATTACATGGGACCAGTGGTAGTTAGAGGAAATAGTGCCACCACCACCACCTCCCAGGCCGGGCTGCCCCCTGACCTTTGACTCCTGGTCTGTCAGAGCAGACACGTGCTCCTGATAAAGGCCTCTGATTCCCATTCGGTGCTGTCTAGCTTAGTCACACTATGCTCTGCTCTGCTTGGCTGGGAATGAGGACAGGGCCACTTCAAAGGCACTAATACACCCTGAGGGGCCACACTGTCCTCTTAGCCACCCCTTTCTCTCTCTTTCTATCTCACACACACACAAACAAACACACACACACACACACACCTCGGGGCAGGAAACAGGCTGATCTATTAGATTAGCATAATTATTGACTGATGCTGTCAAAACCCTTCATAAGGGGTAAACTGTAGCACACTTCCCCAGCCAGCCTCCTTTGGTCCCATGTGTATACCTGTGCGTGTTTGTTTAGGTGTGTGTGTGTGTGCGTGTGTCTGTGTACGTGAGTTTGTGTGACAGTAGTGTTATCTGCAGCCAGCTTGCAGAGTAGAGAGACTGATGGCCGTGTGGATGTGATCTGATCTGTGGTTAATTAAGACAGTGATTGAGCACAGTGGCTGGCTAATGAATGGAGGAGAAAAGAGAGAGCTGCTGTCTACTGATGAAAATGATCGGGGAAGGGAAGTGTGGAGGGCATGAAATCAGAGATGCCAAGTGTAATGAAGACTGGCACACACAATACACTCTGGGACCATGTTGAGTGACAGCATGGAGACACTATGAGGTGGCACATGCCCGTGCCAAGTCTATGCCAACCTCAAACAGGGCATGGGAAAGAGATTGTTTTGTTTTCAAATTATTTCTCATTTTACTCCACTGGTTCTGTCAGAACTGATTTAGAACAGAGTCAGACAGAGAGATGAAATGAACAACAGTGACCAACAAGGACATAAGGGTTGGCCGTGTGTTGTGTGTGAGTGTGTTGTGTGTGAGTGTGTGTGTGTGTGTGTGTGTGTGTGTGTGTGTGTGTGTGTGTGTGTGTGTGTGTGTGTGTGTGTGTGTGTGTGTGTGTGTGTGTGAGTGTGTGTGTGTGTGTGTGTGTGTGTGTGTGTGTGTGTGTGTGTGTGTGTGTGTGTGTGTGTGTGTGTGTATCCCTCACATGCAAATGTGTGAATCTTTGTGTGTCTGTTCTCTCCAGCTGCAGTTGACTACCTGGCTAAGAACGTGAGTCTGTCCACCCAGAGGAGGATGAAGCTGGGAGACCACTCTGCTGTCCTGGGACTGCTGCAGGTGGAGACGGGACAGGCCTACTGAAACACCCAGCCTCTGCCTGACTCCACCCAGTCTAAACTCAACACCCCCCTACAGTACATACACCACGCTACTGCTGCCGCCCACCCTGCAGCCCATCCACTGCACCAGCACACATTCTCTCTCTCCTCACCCAGCAGGCAGTCAGGCAGTCAGGCTGTGTAAACCTTGGCTCTGCCCCTCCCCTGTACCATCCTCACCCCTGATTGGCTCTGTCCAGACATCCCAGAGACATTGGCTCCAGCCAGCATGGAGAACAGGCCCCTGGCTGCAGTCCAGTCCACACTCAGAGCCATTTCCAAATGTACATTGACCTTGTTGTTTATAGTAGTTCACTAAGCCAATGTCATCCAAATGATAATCCCTCTTGTTTTATATCAATATTGTTTATATTATTATTGCTGTTATGATTATGATTCATGTGATTTTGTTTTTTATTCTCTTCATGGCTCTTTTTTCTGTCAGTGTGATGCTAGCAGATGACTGAGGTGATACAGTGTAGTGTGGTGCAGAGTGTGTCTGTGTGTGTGTGGATGTGTGCGTACGTTTATGCGTGTGGCGGCCCAGTCAGAGAGAGATGCTCCCACATGAGAAAATACTACAGTTTACTATAGAATAATACAGTGCTTACTATCAAATTCTATAGTAAATTGTAGTATACTGTAGAATACTATACTACACACTGTAGTATCCCTCGACCATGTATAGTACTTACTATTGAATGTTGTAGTATACTGTAGAACCCCCCCCCCCCCCCCCCCAGACACACACACAAATCGTAATTTGTGCCACCCATAAATGGAAACCTACATGCCAAGTATAGAAAATATGTTTTGTCCCCTACAGGTTATAGAAGGGAGCAGACTCTCTGAACTACGGCTCAGACCCCAGATCTACGTACCTACCTACATACAAGGAGAAAGCTTCCACTTCTAAACTATACAGTATTCTACAGTTCCCAAAACCACAACATTTATTCATGTAGTATATACTTTTTTTCTTACTACAGTACTATAGTTATCTGTAATATCTACAGTATACTTCAGTAAATATTACAGTAGATGCTACAGTAAAGTCCACAAAAACCCTACAGTGAATACTATTTACCATAGTGTACAATACCTGATTGTTTCCCAGACTGCTGTTCCTCTGCCTGTTCCCTGAGCTCTAATCTTAGTAAGCGTTTTGACCTTCTCACTTTCATATACAACTTGACATTCCTAAAGAACTTGGCCACTCTGTGGGAAGTCTGGCTGGGCGGATTCTACTGGGAATTGGCAGCGGTTTGGCGGCCAATGGCTTCCCCCCTCCCAACATCTATCCCATCCTTAGCTGTACTTCATGGGGAGGAGGGCATTGTTTGTAAAAACAGGATTGGGGAAATTCATTTTTGTCTGTTTATAAATATGGACCTTGCCAATGAGGACTGAACCCCCTATCCCCCAAACCCCATCTACCACAGAAGTCTATGTGACTTTAAGAGAGGAAAGGGGATTAAATGACACAAACATACTGTCAAAGCTAATTCATAATTACCGTTCTCATTACCAGCCACCTTTAATATTCTCTTAGGATAATTAAGACATTTTCTAAAGGCACATGCAGCTGTTTACCACTTTGGTGTGGACCAAGTCCGCATTCCTGTGAAACATTCCTCCAGAATGGTTGAATAACTCAAGTCACATTCCTTTTCTGCTCATGATGAGATTAAGAGTACACAAGCTGTGCCAGTCACATGCACTTTGGCAAATCAAATAATCCAGTCAATTGTGAAAGGGCACAGGTAACAGCCCTGGCTGGCCACCTCTCTGGCTTTGACTGAATACTCCCTCCTCCTAGTCCCCTGGACATTCAACTCCTGCTTTGACCGACACACTCACAGAAATGTACTAAAACAAACCATTTTTTTTAGAATAGCAAATATGAAACATCTGTGTAGCACTCGTAGTTGACATTTAACACAATCTATTTTGGGCTGAATTCTAACTTGAGATATGTTTGCATAACTCCCTTTGACATCAGTGTGTGATTGTTTTGCAAAAGTTGGAGTGAGTTAGGTATGCATATTTCAAGTCAGGATTTAGTCCTTAGTCGCATATACATGGACATGATACAGTAGACGGGTAGATTGTGAATTGTTTGATTATAAAAAGTATGTTTTATACTAAAACAAGAACAATGTTCAGTGGTAGTTAAAGCAAGAGATCTGCGGAAGTCAGTGTATTTTTTATTTACTGGTTTCCTTCTGTTGTTTTTGGTTGTGTTATATTGTATTGATTTCTTTCAACAAAATGCAGTGTTTTGCGCCCAGCTAAGTAAGGAATTCTGTATATTAAATTAGGAAAAAATTCCAATAAATTTCCTCGATTTAATAATTGTATAAAAGAGGTTGAAACTCAACTGAGTGGATTTAAGTTAGTAGACAGAGAGAGAGAGAGAGAGAGAGAGAGAGAGAGTCTCGGACCAATGTGTTTTGATGGTGACCAGATGGAACCTATTATACCACACCTGTGAAGCCAGGAGCATTGGAAGGTGTATTCCAGCACTTGATCTTATGGACTCATGATCTGAGTGCAGACCTTACCGTGGACCATACATATCTATCTGACCTCTGACCTCTCAGTGTGAAACATTGTCGAGGGGCTCAGCAGCACAGCTTTGATGCCATGAAGGATGGTGACCTCTCCTTTCTGGGAAAGAGGTTAGAATAGAATGGTGGACAGACCAGTGTGTTCTCTGGCTATGTGTGTGTACAGCCAGGCTCCAGTGGAGAACACCTCACTGAAAGTAATGACTCTGAAGCACTGAACCCAGACTGGTCTAAAATATCTGTTTAAAAATGCCACATTATTGTGTATATAAAAAAATGTTTTTTTTAAATGCTTTTATTGTATCAAATCCATTTCTAACACCTGCGTTAATCGACATTTGGATATTTAAATCATTATGACTCTTCCTCTCCCCACCTTCTCTCTGACCCCTAACCTGTTTACTTGCTTTATGGCATCTGTGTTTTTCTTTTTTCCCTTCCTGTTCCGCATGTGTGGATATTACCATGGTATAATTTATTCTGCTGTATGAAGTATTAGAGTAGTGGGAACTTGTATTGGTATTTACTACCTTCAGCCTGTTGGTGTGTTTACTGTAACACTGGCGTAACTGTTATCAATTAAAGCTCTAAAACAGATCCAGCGCTGTGCTTTGTCCTTTTTGAGCTTTCGTATCAAAATACAATAATACAACATAAAGTCACATAGACTCCAAATTGGTCATTTTTTTATGTAAGAAAAATGTGTATCATGAGTATTCAGCCTGATGGGGATTCATCTGAACTTTTCACCTCTCTTTTCCCTACAATGCCCACTTGCTCTGTGTAGTGTAGTACACACGTGTGCATACATGGACACGTGCACATGTGTATTACATTCTATGAGCTTCAGGGAACATGTCTGTTTCCATCACAGTGAGCATTGTCTGAGAGAGAGAGCAAGAGAGAGCTGAGCAGTCCCAGAAAGAGGTACACCCTGGGGGAGCTGCACAGGACTGTTGCAGAGCACAGCTGTAGGAAGTCATTCATTCTGTACATTGTCCAGCAATGATCTCCTGTCTGTCTGTCTGTCTGTCTGTCTGTCTGTCTGTCTGTCTGTCTGTCTGTCTGTCTGTCTGTCTGTCTGTCTGTCTGTCTGTCTGTCTGTCTGTCTGTCTGTCTGTCTGTCTGTCTGTCTGGCTAGGGCCCATGTGCTCTGGAATGGTGTTTGTTAATGTTTGCATACAGTCACAGCAAATCTCAGTGGTATGTTAAGAGCATTGAGGAATCTGTCCAGTGTGGCATTGGGACTGTCATCTGTGCTGTATATTACAGTAGCAAAGCTCCTCTTACCATTCCCACTGTTAAATGGCATGGGGATAGCGCTTTAGGTATGTCCACAATGAAACACATTCATTTTAAAACACTTACACATTTCAGCAGTCCATTACTGTAATGTATTATATAGTTTTATTGATGGAGACAGATGGGAAATGAATGACAGAGGCAATGAAAGGGACATACTGTAGTGAGTAAAGTGATGAACTCTGTGATTGAACCTTTGTCTCCCGGGGTGATGTGTGGTCTGTAACTGGCAGTGCTGACACTACATCAAACTCTCTTACACAACACGTTTATTATATTGATTGAAAATGAACTGTCCACTATACCTTTTTCCAAAGGCATTAACACGGGTAAAGCAGTTGCAGTGTCCTTAAATGATCCTACTGATCATACATTAACACGGGTAAAGCAGTTGCAGTGTCCTTAAATGATCCTACTGATCATACATTAACACGGGTAAAGCAGTTGCAGTGTCCTTAAATGATCCTACTGATCATACATTAACACGGGTAAAGCAGTTGCAGTGTCCTTAAATGATCCTACTGATCATACATTAACACGGGTAAAGCAGTTGCAGTGTCCTTAAATGATCCTACTGATCATACATTAACACGGGTAAAGCAGTTGCAGTGTCCTTAAATGATCCTACTGATCATACATTACACGGGTAAAGCAGTTGCAGTGTCCTTAAATGATCCTACTGATCATACATTAACACGGGTAAAGCAGTTGCAGTGTCCTTAAATGATCCTACTGATCATACATTAACACGGGTAAAGCAGTTGCAGTGTCCTTAAATGATCCTACTGATCATACATTAACACGGGTAAAGCAGTTGCAGTGTCCTTAAATGATCCTACTGATCATACATTAACAAAGTGTTTTAGTTTTTTAGAAATACAGCATAAAATTGCCTACTTCTTTATAATACATCATACTGTCATTTATGCAAACAATGAAATGTATGATGCAATGAATGACGAGGTATTTATACTCAGCAGGAATCCTGTGTATTTGATTTATTTACAATTAAAACACATACTTATCCTTCATATCTTGGTTGTCATCAAACAATAAAAAGTAAATGTTACACAACAGCAAAATATAATTTCTAACGCTAACAGTGTATCAGCTTGGAGATTGCTGCACAGTAAATAAGGTATGTCATTGGGACCAAATATTGTCCATTTCAAAATCTATTTCAGAAAAAGAGTTTGATTCTGAAGTGAGAGAATTGAAGGAATTGGTAGAGGAATTGGAAATTATCTTTTAATTTATTTGATAGAATTTGTTAAAATCTAAAATCATCTAATGTAATTGGACTGAAAAGAGTTGTGTGAGAAAATGGTGCTATGATTTGAGAACTGAAATACTGGTGGTTGTTACTGCATATCCTTGGACATTCAGCAAATAATTGGCTGTTGAGACTGTTCTGTAATTGTTTTTTCCCATTGCAATTCACTACAAAACTGTATTCTTGTGTTGATTTTTTAAAAGAACTGTCATATATGCCAACGGACCTCTGCTTTGTCCTGACAATGTGCATTGTTATCAGGATCGTTCCTCAGTGTGTCATGGTAAACCCCATCCTTCTAAAGTGTGTGTGGGTGTCCAGATGAAACCCATGCATGTGTTCTAGTTGTCCTCTCTGGTCTGACGTGGTCCTGAAGCCCCAGCCTGGGACTGTTGTTTTCCTCTGGGCTGCTGTCACTCAGACAGGGACGAGGGCCGGGGTGGCAGCCCCAGCCAGCGGTGTATGGGTGCAGCTTTGTGACACTTCACTCTTCTCCTCCTTTGATCCCCTAATTGATTGACTACAGGAGCAGGGGATGAACAGAGCCCACAAGAGCCGATTCCCCTCGCCTCTCTGGAATGGTTTAGATAAAGTGCAGAGGGCCTGTCTATATAGTTCTCCTATACGGACGTAGGGCCATTGAAGGTGGCTGTGCGGTGTGCCACGGTGGCTTAGCTCTGGGCTGTGTCAGTCATTCAGCGAGTCAGTCCTGGGCCCAGGGCTTGTGTCCTGCCTGGTGCAGAGCTACGTGGCTGCTGGAGGTAATGGGTTTGTTTAGATCACAGGGATGGAAATGAAACTCCTGAGCCTCAGAGTGGAGAGAGAAGACCAAGGGGCCCTATCACTCAGGAGGCAGGGATGGACAGATGGAGAAGTCAGTGCTACAGTATAGCCAACCAGCCAGCCGCACACTTCCAGAGTGAGTCATAAAGGCTGTGATTCAGATCTAATTGAGGACCTTGGCCATGCTGTAATGTAAAACCTGCAATTGAAGAGTGGGCGATTGAGAGGCGTGGAGAATGAGGAGGAAAGGTAGGAAGGAAACAACCAGTGAGAGTTCTCCCTCATGAGGAAACATTCTGCCTGTAATAACTCTAAAAGTTTTTGGGACCAAAAGAATCATCAAAACATCATCTAAATATATAGTTAGAAGATGTTGGGGGGCATTTCAAAACTCCACAATGATAAGTGATGAATCCGGAATATGCTAATAGTTTTCTAATAGTATTCTCTGCAGGGGTTCAAAGCAGTGTGTATGTACATGCTGAGGAATGATTAAGATAGGCTTTAGGAAGACAGGGTTTTATTCTTTGAGCTTATGTGTCATGTGGACTAAAAAAGCTCCCAGCTGTCGCCATGAAAGCACTTACAGTATAATAATCCCCCAAATCCTGTAATTATTCCAGCATAGGCTGTGTACCTGAGCCGCATATTTCTGCTCGACACCTCTAGGATCCCCCCGCCTACACACACACACACACACACACACACACACACACACACACACACACACACACACACACACACACACACACACACACACACACACACACACACACACACACACACACACACACACACACACACACACCTCCCCCTGAAGTAGTTTGAAAGGGAGATGAGGGAGAAAAAAAAGGCCAAGTGAAGTTGTAAATCTAAGAGAGTGAGATAAAATCACTGTGAAGCCCAGCTTGATTTACATTTCAAATCTGTGCTGTGCTCTCAGACTAATTAATATTAATAACAAAAATGGAAATGAGTGCAGACAGTGGCGGCCCCTAAGTAAAGAACAAACTCGGTTCATTCAGTCAGGAGATATATACATAAGTCCTTTCTCAGGAGAAGTGGGCTCCTAACAGGCGTGACGCCTGGGCATAGACCGCCATAGACAGAGACAATTTTTCTAGATAATAGCCTATCACGCAGGATACAATTTAAATTAAAAAATGCAATTTTCACCTTGAAATGAACAAATGATTACAATTTCTATACAAATTAAGGCATCCAGGCTGTGCCTCAGTACTGTGCCAGGGCCATGAAACTTGACATAATTACCATGAAATACATTTTCAAATATTTGTATTTTGTCCATCGCTTTAAAACATGCAACTCTGCCTTCTGTGGGTTTGTGATCTCACCTTCTGGGGGAAATACATAAAAAAGAGAGAAAATCATCAGAGATGAAAAGCTCTTCAACCCCAGAGATAAAAACATACACAAGTAAGTCAGTGGTGTGGCTCTGCACAGCGGCCCCCGGAGCTATCTCTAAAAGCCAAATTACGGTTCCTTATCAAGGGAATCATATCTACTAGCTATCTGCTCCTGCATGAGATAGGCTCCTCTCTCTCTCTCTCTCTCTCTTTCCTCCAGCTCTGCTCTGCGCTCATTGCCACAAATGCTGTTTATTTGTGATTACAGACACCCTTTGAATAAAATATGTTTTGTGTTTGAGATCCAAAGTTTCGGTAGATTCTGAACCCAAGAGATTCTTGAGAGAGGAGGGTTTCGCATGGAGCAAGCACCTTATTTGGGCAGTGGTGCTGGAAGTGGTCTGGGGAGGAAAATAGAAAGAAAGAGAGAGAGATAGAGAGAGGGGGGGATGAAAGTCTAGCCCATGGGAAATATGAGACAAGACCTTAGACTGTTATGATGTTTGTATCATATAAGTGCTTTCTTAGAGGATTCATACAAAGATTGAGCGTTCAATTGAGAATAGATTAAGAAGTTGAGAAACAAAGTTTATGATTTTATTTGTAAAAAAAATCCTTATACAACTGGGCATTTTATGTTGCAGACTGAGTGTTATTATTTTGATGGTAGTGAGAGCTAGGGTTTCATTTTTGCAGACCGTTGTGGTACATCTTTCAGCCAGCAGCATACCACCCTGCATCCCACTACTGAATTGCCTCAGAAGCTAATTAGGGTTGGTCCTGGATGGGAGACCAGATGCTGTTGGAAGTGGTGTTGGAGGGCCAGTAGGAAGCACTCTTTCCTCTGGTATAAAAAAATATCCCAGTGCCCCAGTGCAGTGATTGGGGAAATTGCCCTGTATAGGGTGCCGTCTTTCAGATTGGATGTTAAATGGGTGACCTGACTCTCTGTGATCACTAAAGATCCCATTGCACTTATGGTAAGGGTAGGGGTGTTAATCCTGGTGTTCTGGCTAAATTCCCAATCTGATAATCGTGACCACCTAATCAACCCAGCTTCTAATTGGCTCATTCATCCCCCTTCCTCTCCCCTGTAACTATTTCCCAGGTTGTTGTTGTAAATTATAATTTGTTCTCAAACTTACTTGGATGTGGAAATAAGTGATGGCTCCATTGTGGTCAATCAATGCTATTGTTGCCTATTTGTAGGATAGGGTGGAAGACCCCAGCCCTAGAGAAGTTCACTTGAAAATAAATTCTGTCCTTCCCCTCCCTGGCCAGTCAAGGCTCAGACAGTGATCACCTCTTTCTCCATCCTTCTCTCCTTTTCCCCTCAATATCTTAGACTCCCTCAGCCAGAAAGGCACACAATCAGATTGAAATAGTTGACCTCTTAATACTGGGGTCAGCGTCGCACCGGCAGCAATTTCACACTCAAGATGGAAGGGAAATGAACAGTGAGGATGCTAGGGGTGGCATGGAACCCTGACCACCCCAGTGGATGCCACTCTGACCTCTTTACCAAGCTAGACTGGGCAGGACAGGGTATATAGAGAGAGAGTGGTACAGGAGCAGACACCTGAGAAACTGGCACCCAACTGCCCTTTGATCCCGCAAAAAAACACTAGAGGGACAAGGAACTGACTTACAATCACTACTACTGACAAACTGACCCCAAAGGTGGAAAGCTACAAGCTCCACTTACCACAGCCAGAGTCTAATTGAGAGTTAGACTGACGCGTTGCTTTAAAAGACCCACCGTATCAGAGAAGGTGTAGATGTATCACTTCTCAATGTCACAGCTCCTGGGCATAAAAAAAACATGTCTTTTTCTGTCTGTAATTTAAACAATCATAGGAAATGAAAAAACATTCAATCAAAATGTAAGAATTTGTATGTTATAATTATTAAACATTTCTGTTATCTGTTTCGAGTGTGAATGTGCTTTATGTGTCAGTTTTGTGAATGAACACAGAGACAATGATGACAGTTTGGTTACCCAGCCTCTGGGTTTGAGCTCCTCTGAGTAATGTATTGCTAAGTGGCTGTCAGGTTCATGAAGGAGGGGGGAAAGTGTGCAAATAGAGTGTCAGATCAGCACCCCAGGGAACAGAGGTGAGGAGAGAGAGAGTGTGTGTGTGTGTGTGTGTGTGTGTGTGTGTGTGTGTGTGTGTGTGTGTGTGTGTGTGTGTGTGTGTGTGTGTGTGTGTGTGTGTGTGTGTGTGTGTGTGTGTGTGTGTGTGTGTGTGTGTGTGTGCGTGCGTGCGTGTGTGCGCGCGTGTGTGTGTGTGTAATGACTGTTCAACCCACCTCACCAGTCCCAGGAGCCCTCTGCCCCCTGTCTGTCCTCTCCTCTCCTCTGGTTTCCCTGCCCTGGCTGTCTCTCTGCCTCCCCCTGTCTGTCCTCTCCTCTGGTTTCCCTGCCCTGGCTGTCTCTCTGCCTCCCCCTGTCTGTCCTCTCCTCTGGTTTCCCTGCCCTGGCTGTCTCTCTGCCTCCCCCGTCTGTCCTCTCCTCTGGTTTCCCTGCCCTGGCTGTCTCCCTGCCTCCCCCTGTCTGTCCTCTCCTCTCCTCTGGCTTCCCTGCCCTGGCTGTCTCTCTGTCTCCCCCTGTCTGTTCTCTCCTCTCCTCTGGTTTCCCTGCCCTGGCTGTCTCCCTGCCTCCCCCTGTCTGTCCTCTCCTCTCCTCTGGCTTCCCTGCCCTGGCTGTCTCTCTGCCTCCCCCTGTCTGTCCTCTCCTCTCCTCTGGTTTCCCGGCCCTGGCTGTCTCTCTGCCTCCCCCTGTCTGTCCTCTCCTCTCCTCTGGTTTCCCTGCCCTGGCTGTCTCTCTGCCTCCCCCTGTCTGTCCTCTCCTCTCCTCTGGTTTCCCTGCCCTGGCTGTCTCTCTGCCTCCCCTGTCTGTCCTCTCCTCTCCTCTGGTTTCCAGGCCCTGGCTGTCTCCCTGCCTCCCCTGTCTGTCCTCTCCTCTCCTCTGGTTTCCCTGCCCTGGCTGTCTCTCTGCCTCCCCTGTCTGTCCTCTCCTCTCCTCTGGTTTCCCTGCCCTGGCTGTCTCTCTGCCTCCCCCTGTCTGTCCTCTCCTCTCCTCTGGTTTCCCAGCCCTGGCTGTCTCTCTGCCTCCCCCTGTCTGTCCTCTCCTTTCCTCTGGTTTCCCGGCCCTGGCTGTCTCTCTGCCTCCCCCTGTCTGTCCTCTCCTCTCCTCTGGTTTCCCGGCCCTGGCTGTCTCCCTGCCTCCCCCTGTCTGTCCTCTCCTCTCCTCTGGTTTCCCGGCCCTGGCTGTCTCTCTGCCTCCCCCTGTCTGCTCCTCACTGCTCCCGACTGGGCACAGCTGGAGAGCGGTTCCTTATTCATTCATGAGAGAAGCACCGGATAAATAAAAAGGTTCATTACCGCGCTAAAGTGTTACTAATGACATGTACCTGCCACCAAGCACCTCTGAAAATCTAATGTGACACACTAGAAAATGGAAAATCTATTCCGCTGCACTAGGGCCTCCAGTGATGCCGCCACATATTCAATGGAAATTTACCTCCGCATGCCCCCCATTTGTGTCTCTCTAAAACTAATATTTACAATCCCATAGCCATTATGTCCTACCAGGCCCTGTGCACCCGCTGTCACGACCTCCATATTAACTGAATATTGGACTCTGAGAACTTAGCATGGGAGGAGAGCCTCCTCTTTTGAATGAGAAGGGCAGCACCAGAGAACCCCCCCCTCCCCCCCAAAGATGAATACCGCCTTTCCCCCCTCTCCCCCTAACCCACCGCATCACACAACATTCCATCATTTGACAATCCAACATCAATATGCATGCGGGGTGGCAGGGTAGCCTAGTGGTGCGTTGGACTAGTAACCAGAAGGTTGCATGTTCAAATCCCCGAGCTGACAAGGTACAAATCTGTCGTTCTGCCCCTGAACAGGCAGTTAACCCACTGTTCCTAGGCCATCATTGAAAATAAGAATTTGTTCTTAACTGACTTTCCTAGTTAAATAAAGGTAAAAAAAATTGTGATATAAAGTATAACCTACAAATGGCACATAACTACCTCCACCATGTAGTATATTCAAAAATAAAAATGTGTCAATTAACTGGTAGACTTGTCATTAAGTTAATGTAAATAGGCCTCCTCGCCCAGTGTTGAGCAGCAGCCAGGATGTATGCTATTTTAATGATCTAATGAAGACTGTTAAATGCCTACTCCAACTTCTGTTACACAAGCAGTGCTGCATTGAGAAAGCTGTGTGGCTGCCATGGTAACGGGGCTTAAGAGTCTTTTGAGGTGCACAAGAGAAATGGTGCATCAGGCCATGGTAATATTATCTTCTGATGGATGCTTGACATCCTCACAGCTAGTGAATGCAATTTTAATACATTTTCAGAAAATGGCCGTATGCAGATATTGTAGAATCTGATAACAAATATTACCCACATCAGTAAAAGGGAAATGTTGCACCAGATCAAGTTCTCTATCCAAAGCTGCATTACATGATTGTTTTCTTATACAAACTGTGAAATAATGATCGTAATCTATGTCAAAATGCTAAGAAAGTGGACATGACCTGTGGAAATAATCAATGAGACTAAACAGAAATGAAGTAATGGACAATACACAGACACATTGCCTTCAGAAAGTATTCACACACCTTGACGTATGTGTTACAGCCTGAATTCAAAATGGATCAAATAAAATACAAATCTCACCCATCTACATACAATAACCTATAATGACAAAGTGAAAACATGTTTTTATAAATGTTTGTACATTTGTTGACAATGAAGTACAGAAATATTTAATTTACATAAGTATTCACATCCCTGAGTCAATACATGTTGGAATCACCTTTGGCAGCGATTACAGCTGTGGGTCTTTCTGAGTAAGTCTCTAAGAGCTTTGCATGCCTGGATTGTACAATATCAGTCATAGATTGTTTTCTCTGCTACCGCACGGCAAGCGGTACCGGAGTGCCAAGTCTAGTATTGTGGCATAACTACAATGTTGTTGATTCTTCCTCAGTTTTCTCCTATCACAGCCATTAAACTCTGTAACTGTTAAATCCCTGAACGGTTTCCTTCCTCTCCGGTAACTAAGTTAGGAACGATGCCTGCATCTTTGTAGTGACTGGATGTATTGATACACCACACAAAGTGTAATTAATAACTTCACCGTGCTCTGAGGGATATTCAATGTCTGTTTACCCATCTACCCTCCTTTGTGGGGTATTGGAAAACCTCCCTGGTCTTTGTGGTTGAATCTGTGTTTGAAATTCACTGCTTGACTGAAGAAACGTACAGATAATTAATTGTATGTGTGGGGTACAGAGATGAGGTAGTCATTCATAAATCATGTTAAACACTATTATTGCACACAGAGTGAGTCCATGCAACTTATTATGTGTCTTGTTCAGTTTTGCTGCAGCACCATCAGCACCCCTACTTCCCGCGGATATGACTAAATATATTCCCTGTTGATATCAAAGTCATTCTTAAGGGTATGTTTAACAGAGCAAATGAAATCTAACCATACCTTATACGTGATCTATCATAAATTATGCTATTTGGGCCTAAATAGCATTTGCAAAGTCATCAACAGCTATTGTTTAAATTCAACCCAGGGTTCAACTACAACTAGACAATACATATATGCCTTGGGTTTCAAGCTTTGTTTGATTTGACATTTAATTTTCAAGTTAATAATTAATAACTTGGATTCATGTCTCCATCTCAACCAAAAATACAAGTTAAAGAATAGGACTAAATCAAATCAAACTTTAAATGCACTTTACATAGAAATGTATTTCGATTTAGTCCTGTTCTTTAACTTCGATTCTTGATTGAGATGCAGACGTGAACCCAACATATGTGGGGAGGCAGGTAGCCTAGTGGTTAGGGGGGGGGGGGGGGGGCAGGTAGCCTAGTGGTTAAGGGGGGCAGGTAGCCTAGTGGTTAGAGTGGAGGGCAGGTAGCCTACTGGTTAGAGTGTTGGACTAGGAACCAGAAGGTTGCAAGATCAAATCCCAGAGCTGACAAAGTAAACATCTGTCATTCTGCCCCTGAACTGACAGTTAACTCACTGATTCTAGGCTGTCATTGAAAATAAGAATTTGTTCTTAACTAAATTGCCTGTTTAAAAAAATGAATTATTACTTTGAAGACAAACTGGAATGGGCACAAAATATGTATCTCCTTCAAATTTTTATATTTGGTTGCGTTGACAACCAAACACAGTTTAATATAACTTTTGCAATACAGTAAATAGCCTATTAACAAATTATATGTTGGATTCAAGTCTCCAACTAAACCAACATTAAAGTTAAAGAATAGGATTAAGCCAGTGGCTCAGATGAAACTATGCAAGCATTAGATATCCTTTAACTGTTTATATTTGGTTGCATTGACAACCAAACACAATTCAATACTACTTTTGTAATACCTTACAAACTAATGTCACAGTATTTATTCAACCTTAAAATGAGTAACACATCCATGGCCACAGGTTAGCCTACAGTGACTATACACGTATTCTAATATCATCATAGAAAGAGTGCATGTTCAAGATAGCATTCAAATATCACAGGTCGGTGGAGAGCTTCACAAAAATCTTCACAAGTTCTTATAATAATCTGTGCAGAATCTCGAACGGCATTGCTCACTTGCACTATGTACTTTTAATGACATCCCAACCGCAATCCAGGTCATTTGGTTGTGCTATTATATGAAGCACAGTGATAATACATTACGTTGTTGTATAAATACAACATATCTGACATTGTGTTCCCATTTGAACTTTGTTGTGCTATTAAATAGTGAAAACAGTGATAACACATTTAGATAACAGCTAAACCAAAAATCAGACATTGTTTTTCCACTTTGGTTGTGCTTTTATAGTAGATGGTTGAAAGCATACATTGTTGCATTGGGAATTCAACAAACTTCTGACTGTCTTTTTGAGTGGATAGATAAAGGTTTTGATCAACTTCTCTACCAAATATTACCCACATTTCCACATTAAATTGACTTGGTGTACCCACTGGGCAGTCTTCATCCACCAATACATCATTATGTGTTTTATTTATAATTTCATGATATGAAACAGTAATGAATTCATAATTAAGCCCAATATTATTTCATTTAAAATGGTAAAGCATATGCAGCTCCTGCTGCTATCAACAATCAAATAATAAGTGATATGCAGCGAGTATCCTGGAACATACAGTATGGTGCTCCTCGCCTGTCAGTCTGCATTAGGTTCCCCTGGTAGCCAGCTGCATATTGTTGTCCCCTCCGCAGCCCTCCCAGCCTAGAAGACCTGTTGGTTGAGTCTTAAGGGCCCTCTAATTAAATCAGTGGCCCCATCAGCGTCTCAGCAGAGACTCAAATTACTGTTTGCTCAACATGTCTGCCATTTTGACTGATTAATTCATATGACGCCAAACCAAATGTTCTGCCTTGTTTGTCATATTACAACCAAGCTCTGCACTCTCCTCCCCAGCTATTTAATGTTTTCTGGCTCTGAGACTGTCTACATGAAGTATTTCTAGAAATTTGTTAAATCAAATTTAGGATGAATCAAGAAGACTCCTACCTAAAAGTTGCTAATTGAAGAATGTTATAAGACCACTAAAGGAAACATCATTTCTTAGAGTAGATTAGCTGGTAATTGCAGCTATTTGAAATACTACCAGGGAGAGATTAGGATGAGGTTGTTAATGTGAACATATGATTATCAGATAACCCACTTAAGTTAGAATAGTATCAACATATCCTCTCTTGCCTAACATGCAGACATTCATGGAATACTGTAGGGCAGGCCTGGCCATCGTATGTATGGCCCTCCAAACACCTTGTGTAGAAGATACAGGTACGCTGAGCCTCTCCTCCTCTGTCTCTGTGTTGTCTATTTATTTTCGACATATTCTTACACCATCGTATTCATGTATGGCCCTCCAAACACCTTCTATAAAAGGTACGCTGATACAGTATACAGTATAAAGAATAAAAGTACAAATAACGGTACTTTGCAAAATGACCTATTAAATTAAAACCAAAACAAAAGTCATATTACAGTTTGTTTTATTGCTTTGGTACTATTTTCATAGGTATGTGGTCAAATGTTCACAATACTTAGTACAAAACTCAAAACAGATCATCAAAGACTGTTTTTTCAAAACTTTAAGCACATTTGCAATTGACTAAGCACAACACACAAACTATCACAATAACTTTTTTCACTAAACATAATCATTGTTTAACCTGGTGAACAAAAGTGTTTGTTTGTAAAGTATACAAATCTAAATGACATGTATAATACATGAGAACCATTAATAATGACTAGTTGTTATGACTACCAGGCTGTAATACAACCGGACGTGATTGGGAGTCCCATAGGGCAGCCCACAATTGGCCCCGGTTTTGGCCGTAATTGTAAATAAGAATTTGTTCTTAACAGACTTGCCTAGTTAAATAAAGGTTCAAATTAAATAAAAAATGTCTAATTGATTTCACATAGTGGTAACCACAATTGGTCGTCATATAAAAGGGGATGTGTGGAAACTTGACATTTCTTTCAACATGGAGCAGGATAGACAGCAAGGGAGAGGAAGAACTCAAAGAGCTTGTGGACAAGGGGCCGGCAGAGAGGTCAAAGAGGTGGACAAGGGGCCGGCAGAGAGGTCAAAGAGGTGGGCATGGGCCACGTCAAAGAGTTCAAAGAGGTGGACAAGGGGCCGGCAGAGAGGTCAAAGAGGTGGGCATGGGCCACGTCAAAGAGTTCAAAGAGGTGGGCATGGGCCCCGTCAAAGAGTTCAAAGAGGTGGGCATGGGCCACGTCAAAGAGTTCAAAGAAGTGGGCATGGGCCACGTCAAAGAGTTCAAAGAGGTGGGCATGGGCCCGTCAAAGGTTCAAAAGAGGTGGGCACGTTCAAAGAGTTCAAAGAGGTGGGCATGGGCCACGTCAAAGAGTTCAAAAGTGGGTGGGCAAGTGGGGGGCCGGTTCAAAGAGAGGTCAAAGAGGTGGGCATGGGCCACGTCAAAGAGTTCAAAGAGGTGGGCATGGGCCCCGTCAAAGAGTTCAAAGAGGTGGGCATGGGCCACGTCAAAGAGTTCAAAGAAGTGGGCATGGGCCACGTCAAAGAGTTCAAAGAGGTGGGCAAGGGGCCGGCAGAGAGGTCAAAGAGGTGGGCATGGGCCACGTCAAAGAGTTCAAAGAGGTGGGCAAGGGGCCGGCAGAGAGGTCAAAGAGGTGGGCATGGGCCATGTCAAAGAGTTCAAAGAGGTGGGCAAGGGGCCGGCAGAGAGGTCAAAGAGGTGGGCATGGGCCACGTCAAAGAGTTCAAAGAGGTGGGCAAGGGGCCAGCAGAGAGGTCAAAGAGGTGGGCATGGGCCCCGTCAAAGAGTTCAAAGAGGTGGGCAAGGGGCCGGCAGAGAGGTCAAAGAGGTGGGCAAGGGGCTGGCAGAGAGGTCAAAGAGGTGGGCAGGGACGGTCAAAGAGGTGGGCATGGGCCACGTCAAAGAGTTCAAAGAGGTGGGCATGGGCCACGTCAAAGAGTTCAAAGAGGTGGGCATGGGCCACGTCAAAGAGTTCAAAGAGGTGGGCATGGGCCCGTCAAAAGTTCAAAGAGTTCAGAGAGGTCAAAGAGGTGGGCATGGGCCCCGTCAAAGAGTTCAAAGAGGTGGGCAGGGGCCGGCAGAGAGGTCAAAGAGGTTCAAAGAGGTGGGCATGGGCCCCGTCAAAGAGTCAAAGAGGTGGGCATGGGCCCTGGCAAAGAGTTCAAAGAGGTGGGCAAGGGGCCGGCAGAGAGGTCAAAGAGGTGGGCATGGGCCACGTCAAAGAGTTCAAAGAGGTGGGCATGGGCCCCGTCAAAGAGTTCAAAGAGGTGGGCATGGGCCACGTCAAAGAGTTCAAAGAAGGTGGGCATGGGCCACGTCAAAGAGTTCAAAGAGGTGGGCATGGGCCCCGTCAAAGAGTTCAAAGAGGTGGGCATGGGCCACGTCAAAGAGTTCAAAGAAGTGGGCATGGGCCACGTCAAAGAGTTCAAAGAGTGGGTCAAAAAGGTGGGCATGGGCCACGTCAAAGAGTTCAAAGAGGTGGGCATGGGCCACATCAAAGAGTTCAAAGAGGTGGGCATGGGCCACGTCATAGAGTTCAAAGAAGTGGGCATGGGCCACGTCAAAGAGGTCAAAGAGGTGGGCATGGGCCCCGTCAAAGAGTTCAAAGAGGTGGGCATGGGCCACGTCAAAGAGTTCAAAGAAGTGGGCATGGGCCACGTCAAAGAGTTCAAAGAGGTGGGCAGGGGCCGGCAGAGAGGTCAAAGAGGTGGGCATGGGCCACGTCAAAGAGTTCAAAGAGGTGGGCAAGGGGTCGGCAGAGAGGTCAAAGAGGTGGGCATGGGCCACGTCAAAGAGTTCAAAGAGGTGGGCAAGGGGCCGGCAGAGAGGTCAAAGAGGTGGGCATGGGCCACGTCAAAGAGTTCAAAGAGGTGGGCAAGGGGTCGGCAGAGAGGTCAAAGAGGTGGGCATGGGCCCCGTCAAAGAGTTCAAAGAGGTGGGCAAGGGGCCGGCAGAGAGGTCAAAGAGGTGGGCAAGGGGCCGGCAGAGAGGTCAAAGAGGTGGGCATGGGCCACGTCAAAGAGTTCAAAGAGGTGGGCATGGGCCACGTCAAAGAGTTCAAAGAGGTGGGCATGGGCCACGTCAAAGAGTTCAAAGAGGTGGGCATGGGCCACGTCAAAGAGTTCAAAGAGGTGGGCATGGGCCCCGTCAAAGAGTTCAAAGAGGTGGGCATGGGCCCCGTCAAAGAGTTCAAAGAGGTGGGCATGGGCCCCGTCAAAGAGTTCAAAGAGGTGGGCATGGGCCCCGTCAAAGAGTTCAAAGAGTAGGGCATGGGCCACGTCAAAGAGTTCAAAGAGGTGGGCATGGGCCCCGTCAAAGAGTTCAAAGAGGTGGGCATGGGCCCCGTCAAAGAGTTCAAAGAGGTGGGCAAGGGGCCGGCAGAGAGGTCAAAGAGGTGGGCATGGGCCACGTCAAAGAGTTCAAAGAGGTGGGCAAGGGGCCGGCAGAGAGGTCAAAGAGGTGGGCATGGGCCACGTCAAAGAGTTCAAAGAGGTGGGCAAGGGGCCGGCAGAGAGGTCAAAGAGGTGGGCATGGGCCCCGTCAAAGAGTTCAAAGAGGTGGGCAAGGGGCCGGCAGAGAGGTCAAAGAGGTGGGCAAGGGGCTGGCAGAGAGGTCAAAGAGGTGGGCATGGGCCACGTCAAAGAGTTCAAAGAGGTGGGCATGGGCCACGTCAAAGAGTTCAAAGAGGTGGGCATGAGCCACGTCAAAGAGTTCAAAGAGGTGGGCATGGGCCACGTCAAAGAGTTCAAAGAGGTGGGCATGGGCCCCGTCAAAGAGTTCAAAGAGGTGGGCATGGGCCCCGTCAAAGAGTTCAAAGAGGTGGGCATGGGCCCCGTCAAAGAGGTCAAAGAGGTGGGCATGGGCCACGTCAAAGAGTTCAAAGAGGTGGACAAGGGGCCGGCAGAGAGGTCAAAGAGGTGGGCATGGGCCACGTCAAAGAGTTCAAAGAGGTGGGCATGGGCCCCGTCAAAGAGTTCAAAGAGGTGGGCATGGGCCACGTCAAAGAGTTCAAAGAAGTGGGCATGGGCCACGTCAAAGAGTTCAAAGAGGTGGGCATGGGCCCCGTCAAAGAGTTCAAAGAGGTGGGCATGGGCCACGTCAAAGAGTTCAAAGAAGTGGGCATGGGCCACGTCAAAGAGGTCAAAAAGGTGGGCATGGGCCTTGTCAAAGTGTTCAAAGAGGTGGGCATGGGCCACGTCAAAGAGTTCAAAGAGGTGGGCATGGGCCACGTCATAGAGTTCAAAGAAGTGGGCATGGGCCACGTCAAAGAGGTCAAAGAGGTGGGCATGGGCCCCGTCAAAGAGTTCAAAGAGGTGGGCATGGGCCACGTCAAAGAGTTCAAAGAAGTGGGCATGGGCCACGTCAAAGAGTTCAAAGAGGTGGGCAAGGGGCCGGCAGAGAGGTCAAAGAGGTGGGCATGGGCCACGTCAAAGAGTTCAAAGAGGTGGGCAAGGGGTCGGCAGAGAGGTCAAAGAGGTGGGCATGGGCCACGTCAAAGAGTTCAAAGAGGTGGGCAAGGGGCCGGCAGAGAGGTCAAAGAGGTGGGCATGGGCCACGTCAAAGAGTTCAAAGAGGTGGGCAAGGGGTCGGCAGAGAGGTCAAAGAGGTGGGCATGGGCCCCGTCAAAGAGTTCAAAGAGGTGGGCAAGGGGCCGGCAGAGAGGTCAAAGAGGTGGGCAAGGGGCCGGCAGAGAGGTCAAAGAGGTGGGCATGGGCCACGTCAAAGAGTTCAAAGAGGTGGGCATGGGCCACGTCAAAGAGTTCAAAGAGGTGGGCATGGGCCACGTCAAAGAGTTCAAAGAGGTGGGCATGGGCCACGTCAAAGAGTTCAAAGAGGTGGGCATGGGCCCCGTCAAAGAGTTCAAAGAGGTGGGCATGGGCCCCGTCAAAGAGTTCAAAGAGGTGGGCATGGGCCCCGTCAAAGAGTTCAAAGAGGTGGGCATGGGCACCGTCAAAGATTTCAAAGAGTAGGGCATGGGCCACGTCAAAGAGTTCAAAGAGAGGGGCATGGGCCCCGTCAAAGAGTTCAAAGAGGTGGGCATGGGCCCCGTCAAAGAGTTCAAAGAGGTGGGCATGTGCCACGTCAAAGAGTTCAAAGAGGTGGGCATGGGCCACGTCAAAGAGTTCAAAGAGGTGGGCATGGGCCCCGTCAAAGAGTTCAAAGAGGTGGGCATGGGCCCCGTCAAAGAGTTCAAAGAGGTGGGCATGGGCCCCGTCAAAGAGTTCAAAGAGGTGGGCATGGGCCCCGTCAAAGAAGTGGACATCAGAGAGTGGGAGGCAGAGGACAGGGAACTGTCTGATGAAGTCCAGGACATCGTAGTTGACCATGTCAATTCGATCATGAGAACATTTCGCCAAGAATATGCACTATGCTTTACCATTACATTTACAGTAAATTACATTTTGTAATGCATGCAAATTGACCAAACATGTTACAGTATTCTTACAGTACGATATATTGACAGTTTACCCCATGGTGGTGGCCGTGGTAGTGTGCTGACCAACCAGCAGGACTGGGCATGGGTGGAATATTGGGGGCCTGGAATGACATCCACCATGCATAGATGGTTCAGGCATTGTTTCGGGCCCATCCCTGATTCTGCCCCCATATTTTTTTTCTGCCCCCTAATATCGCCATCCCCATGAGCGTGCCACCCTCCTTCTGGCTATGGATGAGGCATGCGATGACTTCAATGCAGACCAATGTCAAGCTTGGATTCGCCATGTCAAAAGCTTTTTCCCGCGATGCATGAAAGGGGACATTCACTGTGATGTGGATGAAAATGTATGGCCAAATGCTCAAGACAGGCTTGATGCAAATGAATGCGTGCTAAACATTATGTTTACTTTCATTGATTTAAGTTGTTTCATTTAATTTCTTACATTTGATTACAGACAGTACACCTATGTTGCAATTATCTGAAAGATCGAATGTATTTTTTTGCATGAATGATTGTAGATGTGTTCATTGATCACACATTGGATAGATACAGTATTATGGAAATTATAGATTTTCTGTACATTTTGTTGGGTAATGTAAGTGTATTGATTATTGTGAATTATTATTATGTCATTTACAGTATTGTAGCATATTACTTTCATCACTTCTAAGGGTGATTTGAAACACGTATCTTGCATTGTTTGCTATTGGATGAACTGGTAGTTAAAACGACTAAATTGAAAATATATAATTAAGTTGTGTTTTAAAGGTGAGTAATGAACCAATGTTCTCATTACATTTCAGAATAAATGTAAATGTTTAATCAATAGTTGTATGGTGAGAGATGTTTACAATCCAAAGGAATGCACAATGACAGGTTTTGAATCGTGACCAGTTTTGTACTGAAAATAGCACCAAAGCAATTTAAAAAACGGTATTTATTGTAGGTGTGTTACCATTACAGGCATGTTGGTACATACAAGTAATTGTCCAAAGCGAAAGAGATAACTGTGGCGTAATAGAAGGATTGCCGATTGGTCATACAATTATCAACACCTTCTGGCTCAAACATAATTTTTTTTACTGTAATATGTAGACTTACAGTAAAATAACTCTCAAGGCTAAATAATATTTATGCACATCTCTTACTCCTACCTAAATGTGGGAGGATGTTTTCAACACTCTCAGATGAGTGGTTTCCTCCTGGTATTGGATTCCCACCCTCCCTCGCTACACTAAGAGGGGACAACATCAAAAGCCTCTTTTCAGCAGCCTGGCACCCCAGGTCCCTAATTATGCCCATAATGGAAGGTAACTGTGCTCTGTGCTGTGGTTGCCAGTCTCTGCCAGGGGGGGATATCCACCCCCCTCCCCGCTGCTGTGCCCGGGACCATGAGTGTATTTAGGGGTGAGTGCGTGTTTATGTGTGTGTGTGTGTGTGTGTGTGTGTGTGTGTGTGTGTGTGTGTGTGTGTGTGTGTGTGTGTGTGTGTGTGTGTGTGTGTGTGTATGTGTGTGTGTGTGTGTGTGTGTGTGTGTGTGTGTGTGTGTGTGTGTGTGTGAGTGGGAGACAGAGAGAGAGAGAGAGAGAGAGAGAGAGAGAGAGAGAGAGGGAGACAGAGACCGAGAGAGACAGAGAGAGAGAGAGGAGCCAATTGCTTGGCCAACTCTTCTCTACTTGGCCAACAGGCACAATAAGAAGATCAGTAGGAGAATGAGAAATGCTCAGTGTTGGTTAAACGCTCTGTGTGTTGTAAGATCGCAGGCCTTAAATGACAGCCATGGAAAAGAGCTTCCCTACGGTCCTATAAACCACATTAGCCACTAGCCAGGCAGTTGATTTAGGCTTATGTGAGGAGACCTCCCCTGAACACCAAACTGCAGTGCATCTGTGAATGAGGGATGGGAAAATGTTCTGTATGAGTGGTCTGGTCGCTAGGAGAGTCGAGCATACACATAGAGACTCATTAAACACACACTTCAGCATGTATGAATTTCATAACTCCATTAACATGTTACTTTGCACTTGGTGATGTCTGTATATAGCGTTCATGGGATATGTAGGCCGATCATTTATTTTTTATTTTCAGGCACAATCCTAATTTACATCATTATTCAATTCTGGATATTACGAAATTAATTGAAACCTATCTTCTTCTGAGGTTAATGAATTGCCCATAAGAAGCTTTGACTACGCATGTGGTTGTTAACAGTAGCCCTTTAACCTTCTGCCCAAAGGTCAGTCTTCTACCTCACACTCCACACTGACGGGCTTCCTCAGTACATTCAGTTGAGAACGGAGTCCATGACAAATCCCTTACTCTCAGCAGATAAAGGAGGAGGGCTTAAACCTGTTACAGTCAGCTTCTCACCTGGATCATAAGAGCTCCCACTCAGGCCATGCAAACCAATCCCCTCTCTTTCTTTCCCCAGCCGTCTAGAATCCTCCAGGATGGTCCCTCACAAAGACCTGGTATAAAGTCCCCTGCGTATTCGCTTATTGAGTTACCTGTAGCTAAGCTCTGAGCGAGCACACACAATGGCAGGCGGTGATGACGGCGCAGGCCCTAACCCCTCGTCCCCGGCCTTTCCCCTGCCTCATTTCCTTGCGGCGGCTGCCATTTCACAGCTGTTAGCCAGCAACTCTCTTTGTCATGATTAGTGACAAATGAATAGATGCCTCCTGGTAATCAGCTTTCATTAGGCCTGTCAAAGCCTCAACGCCGTTCGCACACCGCCACTGGACACGGGGCGATCACCTCACCGCCCTTAGACACTACAGTGGACGAGCGGCACGAGGCAGCACTGTCCAGTGCTCTCCACTGCTGTGTCCATGGTGGGGCTAAAGTGTTGGTAACCAGGGCATTAGCACGCTCCTCATTGGCCCAAGGGTTAGTTAGCAGTGCTCCGTGTGGCACTGCTAGATGGTGGTCATTGTGGGAATGGTATAAAAACTGGTCTTTCTGCTGGGGTGTAATTGGGCCTAGCATGCTCCAAATGGACTGTGAAATGTATGGGGGGGGTGTAAAATAATTGATTTTCCTCCAAATGCAGAATCCAGGGTAGGGCTGTTTAGTGAGTCATTTACAAGAGCAGTTCAACCCTGGCTGGGCTGACTGACAGGCATATCTGTGGATGGTTTGTTCCCAGGGGCTCAGACAGAGATAACACACACCTGAGACCCCGGAGCAGAAGACCAGGTCAGACCCTTTACTACGGACAAGACTGCAAAGATATACTGCATGTGAAATGCATGAATGCACAAACTCTCTCTCTCTTTATCTCTCTCGCTGCAACACTCACATTAGCAGTAAGAATATTTTCCGTCTCAAATACAGAAACACTAACCTACGGTGAATGGAACGGCCATGAAAGTGATGAAAAAAAGGTCAGGACTCTATTGAATCATTCTGACTTTTGAATAATTCTGACTCAAATATTTGGCCTATTCAGTTTGTTTAAATTGCAGTACCCGAAATTAACCAACTCATCTCTCTTCCAGTAAGTTAGTGTGACAGACAGAAGAAGTCGTCATTTCAAGATGCAGATTAGCCACTGTGGTCCTGTTGCGTAGTGCATGACCACCCCCACCTGCTGGAGAGACAGAGAGGGTTGGGATCGGATGGATGGGATGGTGGAATGGATGGGATGGTGGGATGGATGGGATGGTGGGATGTGGGATGGTGGGATGGATGGGATGGTGGGATGGATGGGATGGTGGGATGGATGGGATGGATGGGATGGTGGGATGGATGGGATGGTGGGATGGATGGGATGGTGGGATGTGGGATGGTGGGATGGATGGGATGGTGGGATGAATGGGATGGTGGGATGAATGGGATGGTGGGATGAATGGGATGGTGGGATGGTGGGATGGTGGGATGAATGGGATGGTGGGATGAATGGGATGGTGGGATGGTGGGATGGTGGGATGAATGGGATGGTGGGATGGTGGGATGAATGGAATGGTGGGATGGTGGGATGGTGGGATGAATGGGATGGTGGGATGGTGGGATGGTGGGATGAATGGGATGGTGGGATGGTGGGATGAATGGGATGGTGGGATGAATGGGATGGTGGGATGGTGGGATGGTGGGATGATTGGGATGGTGGGATAGGGATGAAATGTGGAAGTCTGTAAGACAGGATATAGTCTCACCCTCCACATATTTAGTGATTTTAGTAGTGCTGGAGAGACAGAGAGGGTTGGGATCGGATGGATGGGATGGTGGAATGGATGGGATGGTGGGATGTGGGATGGTGGGATGGATGGGATGGTGGGATGGATGGGATGGTGGGATGAATGGGATGGATGGGATGGTGGGATGTGGGATGGTGGGATGGATGGGATGGATGGGATGGTTGGGATGGTAGGATGGATGGGATGGTGGGATGTGGGATGGATGGGATGGATGGGATGAATGGGATGGTGGGATGAATGGGATGGTGGGATGGTGGGATGGTGGGATGGATGGGATGGTGGGATGGATGGGATGGTAGGATGGATGGGATGGTGGGATGGTGGGATGAATGGGATGGTGGGATGGTGGGAATGGGATGAATGGGATGGTGGGATGGTGGGATGAATGGGATGGTGGGATGGTGGGATGAATGGGATGGTGGGATGAATGGGATGGTGGGATGGTGGGATGGTGGGATGATTGAGATGGTGGGATGAATGGGATGGTGGGATGAATGGGATGGTGGGATGGTGGGATGGTGGGATGTTTGGGATGGTGGGATAGGGATGAAATGTGGAAGTCTGTAAGACAGGATATAGTCTCACCCTCCACATATTTAGTGATTTTTCTCCACCGGTGCCTGAGGCCACTCAAACAATAGCTGTACGTTAGCCAGCCTAATCTAATATACACTGACCAATGTTACAACAAAAAAGCATTTCATTCACTGTGCCAACATTGGGCTCAAAATACACACACAAGCTCATTGGAAAGATCCCACGGCTAACCTATCTTTATGGAGAAAATTTGTTTCACCTCCGATTTGAAGAACTTCATGTCAAGCAAAAAACTAAACCAATTGCATTTACATACGGGACTCACAAATACTTTTTACTGCTTGTTTTGTTAGCTTTCTCAAGGCAGGCATGCCAGCACAAATCGTGGTTGGTGGTCCACCTTCATCCAAGTGAATATTGCACATTGCAACAGTATGTTACAAATTGCATCAAACAATTTTCAAGATTTATTTTACCATCAAGACAATGGCCACAAATTCCATTTATTCAAACCCATATTGTGTAAGAGAGGGCCCTGTGTTTACATGAAGGTAATTACAGTGGGATTTGATGTAGTGATGTGCCCAGAATACCCCGGCTTTAGATCAGAGCTGGCTGCTCAACCCCATTAATACCATATGGAAACCCAGCTGTGATCACAATTGGAAGAGCGAGAGGGGAAATCGATTTCATTTGCAGGATTATTGGTGGAACCGAGATGCTGTTGGTATGAAACATAAAGTCTCATTTCAGACGTTAGGGACAGAAGTAGATCGAGTAGTCTCGAGTGTTTGTTTTATTCAATGAAACATTCATGAAATTGAGAAGACTGTATATAATATTTTCCCCCCCTGCTTTGCACCTTAGAAAACCTTAGGAGAGATTTGTAATGCTTCAACATTGAACATTATTTTTTATCAGTATATTGCAATAAACCATCATTTTCAGTTAACTGAAAGCTTATGTTACACATTTGGATTGAATCATGGATAAATATTATTGTGTTGTTGTTTATTTTATTTATATTTTACCTAGGCCATTAAAAGTTATCTGAGATAGCCATTTTATATGAGATAGCCATTTTATATGAGATAGCCATTTTATCTGAGATAGCCATTTTATATGAGATAGCCATTTTATATGAGATAGCCATTTTATCTGAGATTCTGAGATAGCCATTTTATATGAGATAGCCATTTTATCTGAGATAGCCATTTTATATGAGATAGCCATTTTATCTGAGATAGCCATTTTATATGAGATAGCCATTTTATCTGAGATAGCCATTTTATATGAGATAGCCATTTTATCTGAGATAGCCATTTTATCTGAGATAGACATTTTATATGAGATAGCCATTTTTATATGAGATAGACATTTTATATGAGATAGCCATTTTATATGAGATAGCCATTTTGGCAATGAGGAGAGAACTGCCATGTCCCTCCTCTCCCTTGTTCTCCGCCTGTTAACATGGGTGTTAGGAAGTATTCAGGCTGGTGTAGTAGAGAGGTGTTACTGTTCACTATACATGAAAAACGACAGTATCTGGACCTGCATGGCAAGACGAAAGAGAGAAGGAAGATTTTCCCAGGGTTCTGACAGCACAACAGCTGGGTCTCTCCACTCTACTCCCTCCTTTCTTCCCTCCATCGCCTCTCTCTCTCTCTCTCTCTCTCTCTCTCTCTCTCTCTCTCTCTCTATCCCTCTCTCTCTGTGCCCAGTGCCAGCTCTGTATTTCCCACATGTTTGAGACAGAAGTAGGAGTGATGCCATGCCAGGTGGGTATAGCTTTGCAGTTGTGACAACAGGGTTTTGACACAGCACAGCCCTACAGGCAGATGAGACCATTTTGAAATAAGAAAGTTGAGAGGCATTCTTCTAGACAGAACTTTCTCTGAAGTGCCTACATACTTTTTACAGGTCCAGTACTCTCAGTGTAAAGGTAGCCTCTCGTAACACATGAATCAACTAGCTGGCCAGTCAGCATACAAGATTTGGTTCTGGGTGCCAAGATTAGTATGAAGGTACTATACCTGTAAAGTATCTAAAGACCTCATAGAAAGTGCTCTTTGTACGAATGCCTGTTAAGTTGCTCAATTCATAATAGTCCCATCTGTGATGTTCTACTGTTGAGGTTGTGGAGAGGTTCAGAAAGGTGTGAGGTTAACATTGGTAGCGAGGGTTAAGTGATATTTGGTTTTTTTGGGGTCTTTCTTCCTGATTTCTTTTCCTTTGTTGAGAGCAGATGTTGTGTGTTCCAGTGTCAGTGTAAAAGCAAGGCTACACATGTTACTGTCACTGTACCATTACAGCTGGAGAAGGACGTTATGTCATCAAGGGACAGCTGGCTCCAATATACACAACTGTGAGAAAGTGTGTGAGCTGCTCGGGGTGTAACCATCACTCCTTTTTTGTTGTTGCACATTTTCCTCTTATTCCTGAACCTTGAGTGGGACACAGTTGAGCCCACACATACATTCACAGACAGACGCAGATACACATACACACCATAAAGGCATGCACGCATGCACACACTAAGTGTTTCTAGTAATTGGTCCCACTGCTTTCCAGTGGTAGTGATTATTAATGACTATTATTGATTATTGGTTCAGCCAACTACAAATAGGCTTGTTGATGATGATAACGGAAGATAAAGGAAATTGTAGAATTCCAGCATGCAGGCTCTGTATTTTGAGAGAGCCAAGTGAAAAAAAGAGGGTCTGTCTGGGAAAAAGAGCTGAAGCTCCGTATTGGGGCTTAAGTCTCCATCCATCTTAATAATAAGCAACTAAACAGCCCCCTCCCACTCTCTCTGCGTCTGGTCCTGGGAGCTACCTGGAGGCCCTACACAGAGCCAATTTAATAATGCTCTCCTCCATGCGCTTTGCTGTGGCATGGCCTGGGGCTGCACTGGTGCACTCTGGGAAGAAAGAGGACCGTACCGGGCTTAAGGCAGTGTTGTGGAGGGTGTGGTGGAAGGTTAAATGTATCCGTCTTAACAGCCAACATATATATTCATAATTCAGATTTCATGAGTCATATTTCAGTATATTGATCCCCCCCCACCTCTATTGATATTCAATTGCAGTTAAATGCAGTACAACTAAGTTTCAAAAAATAATATAACCACCGTATGTAGTCATCAATTCTGTTCTGCTTACACCTTGATGTGAATGGGAGGGCCACTTACACAGTAATGAAAGACTTGTTCTGATGTTGTCACTGTTTAACTGTAATGAAAAGTAGCATCCCTATTTGCTTTGCCTCCTGTTTGTTTGCAGATAATGCAGACAATCAATAGGGAGGGTAGTTAAGTGTATTATACATTACAGAGAGCCACCTCGGTCCTGGCCTTGATCCTGCTACTGCCACTATGGGTTATGTTAAAAAAAATATACAATTATTAGTTTAATTGTATTGTTTTATAAAATACAGGAAGACTTAAATAATACAGGAAAATTCCACATATTGTTGGAGAGAACGGAATATTCAATGCTTAAACGCTTTGTTAAGGTTCTCTCTTCCATGTCCTCAAGCCTTAAGGTGAAGATCCATTACTTTCATTTTCATCTCAAAGCGTCTCAGAGCCCAGCAAACAAACTGTTGTATGGATGTACCATTGATTTCACATTCACACGTCCAGACTTAAAGGGACTATGGGATTGCCCATGAATCCCAAATCTGTGTGCAACCAACCCACAGCCTATCAAGTCGACATCCACTCTCTTCTGTAAACTGGCAAGATTATTCACTCAACAGGATCTCCCCCCTTTCATCCTGCAAACTACAGGCCAATCCGGCCGCTGACAGCCCAGTGATAGCGTACAGATGGAAATGAAATGGTGGAGTGGAGTGGTTCTGTTTGTCAGAAACAGCAGGGCTGGCTGGCTGACTGGCTGCAGAGTCTGAATCCTCGCAGTACTGTACAATGCTGGGAAATGTACAGCCGGCTTGGCTTCTGATGAACTACTGCTCATCACTCAAAACAATGTACACCACACCGCTGCACGTGGCACACACTGTAACACAACTCATTACCTAAACAACCATATAGGCCTACTGTGACCATAAAAGTATCACTCCCACTCCTATACTGAACACCTCACTACATAACATCTCATGGAATGGCGGGGACAGTGAGGGGACACACACACAAACAAACACAAACAAACACAGACACACTCTAACACACACATTCTTTTTCGTTGTTGTATTGTTTTGTATTATTATATAAAACAAAATGTTTGCATTGTTTGTATATCGTAGTATTTTAAATGTCATGTTTTGTGTTTTTTTTCTGGAACCCAGGGAGAATAGCTGCTGCCTCTGCAAAAGCTAATGGGGATATAATAAACTAATAAACACCTCAAATAATTGTATAGTTATACATGGGAGCCACTGAAGCAGTACACTCAGGGCTCTAAAGTGCCACCATTTTGATCACATATGCTCCTTAATATTTTGCTGTGCGACCTGGAATTGTTTTATGGGAGCACAAGTGTGTCTCTAAAAACAATAACCCAGATAATTATTCATCTACCTTCCCAATGAAAACTAGTTTGAAAATGTGAACATATATGTTGAAATTGAAATCATTTCTGAACGATACACCATCCTACCTTGTTAACAACATGAACAAGCGACACAGATGAGGCCTACTGTTCGAGTTGAGAAAGGCACTCAGTGCTACCAATGAAACATTTTTATTTAGAGCCCTAAATACACTACATTTTGAAGTGAAAAGTGAAATAGCAGAGATGTGAAACGCAAAACTGCCAGTTGACCTTTGATTGACCATAGAATTAGAACACATTTTGAAACCCTCTGTATGTCCTATCTATAGCAACAATCTATGTATTGGTTTTCGTTGAGCACTCCATATTGTAACATGTTTTCTTATCTGTGTAGTTATCAGTTTTATCAGGAAAGACCTTATTGAGCCATATGAGGAATATCTTCCTTCCATTTATAGTCATTATTATTCCAGTGCCCATCAGATTGCACCATTGGTGAAGCAATCACATTGACCATCACTGAATAATCCCAAAATGATTTAGGTCTATTCGCAAGTTCTCTCCTCCCTCTTATCAGCAAACAGAGTGTTTTTCTCTTTTCTTAGGGGTCGAATGAAAGGCCCCATCTCTTTTCTTGTGAATCAAGGCGGAGGAGAGGCCTGGTCCTGGACTGATTCATGTCCGCACACTGGCAGGATGTTATGCCTGGATAATTGATTGTGCGAGCAGCATGGCCACCGTTGGATCTCGATGGTGCTGCCGAAATGTCACTTTACTGATGTTACAGCGGTGCAGATATTAAAGGCACTGCTCTCAAAGGCTTCCATCCCAGCCTCATCCTCTCCCACTGTGTCTGGGAAGACAGCGCTCTTCTGTTTGTCAGGGTTTCATTTCAGACAGGCACATCTCGCATGCCCAGCCTTATCTGCACAGGACAGCGCACCCCCTTCAAGAAGTGGCATTGAACATTTCCAATCATAGGAATATATCACCTTTCTCTTTTAAGTGGAAATCAAAAGTATGTGAATGGAAAGAGAAAAGCGGACATAATTAAGATACCACTGTATCTGTCCATAGGTACTTTATATCCAAATGCCAGGAAAATTACACTCCAAGCTGAAAGTGTCCATTCCAACAATAATAAAAAGGCCATTCATTTCAGGAAAATATTTTCATGCTAGTTTTGAGAAGTTGTTGAGGGAAAATTGTTTGGAAATGTTTTAGACATTGAAGTCACATTTACTATAAAAAGTGTGGGAATAAATGTGAGGAATCCGGTTAATTTGAGCTGGAGTTAGTGGATAGAATAGCAAAAGCATACCAGGGACAGGTAAACTATGTTAATCTACAAGGTTTATACTGGTAAAAAGAGAATAAACCTGCATGCCTCTTCGCTTGCACAATTATTTACAAATACAAAGAAAGTAAGAAACAATATTTTACCTCCAAATTTCAGCCCTTATCAATAATAGAACCAGGCATCTCACTGGGCACAGACGTCAGTTCAACATCTCGTTTTAATTTACATTTGGTCGAGTTGTCAACTAATGTGAATTCAACGTTAAATCAACAAAACATTTCAAATCATTGGATTTAGTTGAACATTTGGGTGAAAAAAAGACAACCTTCCATTACGTTGATAACTTTTTTCAAATCTAATCAGTTTTCTACATTGATTCAATATCATCACGTCATTTTTTTAATGAAATGACGTGGAAACAATGTTGATTCAACCAGTTTTTGCCCAGTGGGATGCTACTCAATGAGGTAATAGAGTTATCTCCAAAAGTATTGGGACAGTGGCACATTATTTGTTGTTTTGGCTCTGTACTCCAGGACTTTGAATTGTGATTAAATGGCAGACTATCATCTTTAATTTGAGGGTATTTTCATCCAGGTGAACTGTGTAAAATGTGCAGAACTTTTTGAACATAGTCCCAACATTTTAGGACACCAAAAGTATCAGGAAAAATGTACTTATATGTGTTTTAAAGTAGTACAAATTTCAGTATTTGGTCCCATATTCCTAGAACGCAATGATCACATCAAGCTTGTGACTCTACAACCTTGTTGGATGCATTTGCTGTTTGTTTTGGTTGTGTTTCACATTACTTTGTGCCCCATAGAAATGAATGGTAAATAATGTATTGTGTCATTTTAGAGTCACATTTATTGTAAATAATAATAGAATTTGTTTCTAAACACTTCTACATTCATGTGGATGCTACCATGATTACGAATAGTCCTGAATAAACTGTGAGTAATGATGAGTCGGAGAGGGGTATGATATTTGTGCCTCTGTAACTTTCTCAATTATCATTACTCACGATTTCATTCAGGATTATTCGTAATTTCTAAACGTTTCACCCGAGATGGATGAAAATTACCCTCCAATGAAAGCTGACAGTGTGCACTTTAATCTCACAGTCATTGTATTATGTATTATTTAAAATCCAATGTGCTGGAGTACAGAGCCAAAACAAACCAAAAATGTGTCATTATCCCAATACTTTTGGAGTTCCCTGTATGTATCATACATTAGTGTGATCTAAATGATCATACAGTCAATCTTTAGTGTAGTTCTTTATGCTCTGTGGATCTGATAAGAAATAAGGAGTGGGAGTGAATTGAGGCCTCTGTTTCTCTGCCTTACCAATATATTTCAATCAACATTTAGAAGCATCGGCTTTCCATATAATCAAGTGTGAATGAACATGTAAGCTTAGCCAAGTATTAACAGAATTTGGCCTTTCCTCCACACACAGTGGGCCTTGCTGGCGTGTGAATCCACACTAGCGTGACTAAGGTAAAAGGCAAAAAGCTTGAGGAGGGGAAAGGACCTGAAACAGACAGGCGGGAGAGACCATAATGGGGTTTTGTATTGAAGAAGGAAGAACATTGATAGTCACCATATGTCTGTAGTGCATAGACTGGGGGTCTACAGTAAATTACATTACCCAACCCACAACGTGAGCCAACCAAGAGATGTGCGTAACGTGGTCTGAGATAGCTATCGTGTGAAAAGTGGGCCGCTGTGTGTGAGAGCCATGCCCTGATCGGTCATGCTGTGTTTTTGGGGAGTGACAGAGGAAGCAGCAGCTGCATGGTTCACCTGTCCTGTCCTGTACACGGCTCTCCATCAACACTGGCTCTTCCCTTTTCATAGGCCGGCACCTTCCCGTGTGTACAATCAATGGAATCTCACATGTAACACATATCTAATGTGACAACATTTACAAGATCCCAGTCCCACTGTTCTGCAGACATGTAGAATGGTAGGGTTTTCCATTTGTTTAAGTCCACAGTGATTTAAGAATGATACGCATAAACATAGGCCCCATGACCTCCAGTCAACAGGTCACCAGCAAACAGCTATGTACTTCAACTATATGTAAAGCCTAATACAGACATTGTTTAAACTGCACATTAATTCAAACATGCTTTCTCATTGCACAGGAAGAATGTTGTCAGAAAACCTGGAGACTCTTGCGAATGGAGAATTCAATTGTTTTCACATACATTACATTTACTTGGTTAAGGGTAGAACTCACAGTACTTAAGCCACTTAAGACTACTGTCACTCTGTGCTTATCTAATGTGAATATTATGAATGCAGCCACTCAGAGTCTATCAGCGAGCCACAGAGCACCCTGTGAGAGAGGAGAGAGAGCGGACCAGAGGGAAGCACAGGCAGGGGAGACCTCAGCAGAGCAGAGCAGGGTCGGGGAGCGGCCCGTGGGCATGGCCTCTCTCTCTGTCACCACTTCGTTAGGCACGAAACACTAATCCTGCTTGTGTCTTTATTACCCTCTCTGTGGAGGAGCTAGGGGGTGGCTGGGGGGGGGGGGTACCGCTGCAGGGACCAGTCATCAGCATTAGTGTTTGAAGATAGGCCATGCTGCATGGCATTAGGGGATCTAATGGAGGCAGAGAGAGAGATATAGACACTAACAGAAAGAGAGACTGCATACAAAATGGGATAGAAAGAGAGAGGGGGGGGGGGTTGGGAGACAGGCAGTGTCACTTGTACCCCCCTCAAAATAGTTTGGGAGGGGGCATAGTCTGAGGGCAGGGAGATTACTGCAACCATAAATGGCTCTAGGGCAATTGTGTGTTTGAGTCGTTACACACACTCTAATCAAAACAGCACATTCATGAGCTGCTGCTTCAATTTGCAACATTGTCTCTGTTGCATGTAAACAACATGTCCTCAACTGGATTTACATGGATATCTTTCAGCACATAAAAACGTGGAAAATAAGTTATGTGAGTGGTACAATTTTATTCTGTTTGACTTGATGATAAGTATTATGTTGTTTCTAACTTTTGTTAGATCAAGGGAGTGAAATTAGTTTTCTTTTATGGTATCCATTGGACTGCAAACACCGACAATATGGAAGTTCAGAAATCTAAGTTCCCTGAAATCGAGGTTCCTTGTTGAAAGTTGAAGTTACTGAGCTGGCGCCACCTTGTGTCTGTTGAATGGCCATCTGCTAATCCAGGTGTTTAACATTCACTCACTGTCACCTTGTTCCCCAGATCCCTCCACACACAGGCCTCCAGCTGTCACCTGAGCACTTGGTAGCATAAGGTAATATCATCGAGATGCAATCAAGATTATATGCTTGCCACTCATCGCCTGCTCTTGGAGGCTCACAATGCGTGAAAAAGACACAAGATAAAGCTTATGCACAGATCGGCAGATAAAATGTCACTAAATATTCATCCCATATTCAACTGTAGTGGTACAGGCTCTACCTGAGTGGGAGGAAAAACCCAACCAAGAGTAGTTACCATAGAGTAGTGGATGTATGATTTGAATCACACCACCACACTATGACTGAAATGTAGCAATTGAATGTATTTTCAAAACTCTCCTCAAATGTTTTAATCTCTCCCCATAGAGCCAATTTTACTGTGACCATATTGAGTAGTGGCACCTCTTTCCTGAGTTTCTGAAGCAGGGTTTGCTGCTGTGTATCTTAACCCAACAGGGCCTTTGCATGTACATTCATGTCGCAAAAACGAGTTTATTTCCATGTTTACACCGTTTCATATTCAGAGCAATGGTAACAGGATTACTTTGTGACAAACGGTAATTGGTGGAATTCCCTCATTTCAGTCAGTGGATTTTTTTTTTTTTTCTTTCTGAAAATGATTCTGTAGTGTAGAATCCCCAGTGGTTGGATTCCAGAAGCCCTTCAGGTTTATGAGTAGACCTCTGTGGTGTGCCAGATAAAGCAGAGCAGAGGGAAGGCCTGGCATGGCCTGGCATGCAGGAGGCAGAACTCGCTGGGGAAAATAATAAGCTAGAGTTCACTGATCAACACTCATGCTCCTGCTCCTCTAACAGACATCGGCATGAAGATATCATCTGTGGCCCAATGAGCAGAACACCAGAGAGACAAATCTCAACAACAACAAACATATAAATATGATTTATACACGGAACAAAAATATAAATGCTACATGTAAAGTGTTGGTCCTATGTTTCATGATCTGAAAAAAAATATCTCCGAAATTTTCCATATGCATAAAAAGCTTATTTATCTCAAAGTTTGTGTACAAATTTGTTTACATCCCTGTTAGTGAGCATTTCTCTTTGGCCAAGACAATCCATCTACCTGACAGGTGTGGCATATCGTCTGAGACCAGCCACCCGGACAACGGATGAAACTGTGAGTTTGCACAACCGAAGAATTTCTGCACAAACTGTCAGAAACCGTCTCAGGGAAGTTCATCTGTGTGCTCGTTGTCCTCACCAGGGTCTTGACCTGACTGCAGTTTGGCTTCGTAACCGACTTAAGTGGGCAGATGCTCATCTTTGTTGGTCACTAGCATGCTGAAGAGATGGCAGACAACATGTATGGCATCATTTGGGTGAGCAGTTTGCTGATGTCAACTTTGTGAACAGAGTGCCCCATGGTGGAGGATGGGTTATGGTATGGGCAGGCATAAGCTACGGACAATGAACACAATTGCATTTTATAGATGGTCATTTTAATGCACAGTTACGAGATCCTGAGGCCCATTGTTGTGACATTCATCCCCTGCCATCACCTCATGTTTCAGCATGATAATGCACAGCCCCATTTTGCAAGGATCTGTATGCAATTCCTGGAAGGTGAAAATGGCCCAGGGCCTGCATACTCACCAGACGTCACCCATTGAGTATGTTTGGAATTCTCTGGATCGACAGGTACGACAGCGTGTTCCAGTTCCTGCCAATATCCAGCAACTTTGCACAGCCATTGAAGAGGAGTGGGACAACATTCCACAGGCCACAATCAACAGCCTGATGAACTCTATGAGAAGGAGACGTGTCTCACTGCAAGTGGCAAATGGTGGTCACACCAGATACTGACTGGTTTTCTGATCCACACCCCTACCTTTTTTTAAAGGTATCTGTGACCAACATATGCATATCTGTATTCACAGTCATGTGAAATCAATAGATTAGGGGCTAATGCATTTATTTTGATTGACTGATTTCCTTCTATGAACTGTAACTCAGTAAAATCTTTGAAATTGTTGCATGTTGAGTTTACATTTTTGTTTAGTGTACAGTCGTGGCCAAAAGATTTGAGAATGACACGAATATTAATTTTCACAAAGTCTGCTGCCTCAGTTTGTATGATGGCAATTTGCATATACTCCAGAATGTTATGAAAAGTGATCAGATGAATTGCAATTAATTGCAAAGTCCCTCTTTGCCATGCAAATGAACGGAATCCCCCCAAAACATTTCCACTGCATATCAGCCCTGCCACAAAAGGACCAGCTGACATCATGTCAGTGATTCTCTTGTTAACACAGGTGTGAGTGTTGACGAGGACAAGGCTGGAGATCACCCGGTCAAGCTGATTGAGTTCAAGTAACAGACTGGAAGCTTCAAAAAAAGGGTGGTGCTTGGAATCATTGTTCTTCCTCTGTCAGCCATGGTTACCTGCAAGGAAACACGTGCCATCATCATTGCTTTGCACAAAAAGGGCTTCACGGGCAAGGATAATGCTGTCAGTAAGATTGTACCTAAATCAACCATTTATCGGATCATCAAGAACTTCAAGGAGAGCGGTTCAATTGTTGTGAAGAAGGCTTCAGGGCCCAAGAAAGTCCAGCAAGCGCTAGAACCGCATCCTACAGTTGATTCAGCTGCGGGATCGGGGCACCACCAGTACAGAGCTTGCTCAGGAATGGCAGCAGGCAGGTGTGAGTGCATCTGCACACACAATGAGGCAAAGACTTTTGTAGGATGGCCTGGTGTCAAGAAGGGCAGAAAAGAAGCCACTTCGCTCCAGGTAAAAACATCATGGACAGACTGATATTCTGCAAAAAATATAGGGATTGGACTGCTGAGGACATGGGTAAAGTCATTTTACCTGATGAATCCCCTTTCCGATTGTTTGGGGCATCCGGAGAAAAGCTTGTCCGGAGAAGACAAGGTGAGTACTACCATCAGTCCTGTGTCATGCCAACAGTAAAGCATCCTGAGACCATTCATGTGTGGGGTTGCTTCTCAGCCAAGGGAGTGGGCTCACTCACAATTTTGCCTAAGAACACAGCCATGAATAAAGAATGGTACCAACACATCCTCCGAGAGCAACTTGTCCCAACCATCCAGGAACAGTTTGGTGACGAACAATGCCTTTTCCAGCATGATGGAGCACCTTGCCATAAGGCAAAAGTAATAATTAAGTGGCTCGGGGAACAAAACATTGATATTTTGGGTCCATGGCCAGGAAACTCCCTAGACCTTAATCCCATTGAGAACTTGTCTTCAATCCTCAAGAGGCGGGTGGACAAACAAAAACCCACAAATTCTGACGAACTCCAAGCATTAATTATGCAAGAATGGGCTGCCATCAGTCAGGATGTGGCCCAGAAGTTAATTGACAGTATGCCAGGGCAGGTTGCAGAGGTCTTGAAAAAGAAGGGTCAACCCTGCAAATATTGACTCTTTGCATCAACTTCATGTAATTGTCAATAAAAGCTGTTGACACTTCAGTATTCCATAGTAACATCTGACAAAAATATCTAGAGACACTGAATCAGCAAACTTTGTGAAAATTAATATTTGTGTCATTCTCAAAACTTTTGGCCACGACTGTATATACACTACCGTTCAAAAGTTTCGCGTCACTTTGAAATGTCCTTGTTTTTGAAAGAAAATAAAAAAATGTGTCCAATGAAATAACATCAATTTGATCAGAAATACAGTGTAGACATTGTTAATGTTGTAAGTGACTCTTGTAGCTGGAAGCGGATGATTTTTAATGGAATATCTACATAGGCATACAGAGGCCCATTATCAGCAACCATCACTCCTGTGTTCCAATGGCACGTTCTTTAGACTAATTGAGTATCTGGAGTATCAGCATTTGTGGGTTTGAATGCAGGCTCAAAATGGCTAGAAACAAAGACCTTTCTTCTGAAATTCATCAGTCTATTCTTGTTCTGAGAAATGAAGGCTATTCCATGCGAGAAATTGCCAAGAAACTGAAGATCTGGTACAACGCTGTTTACTACTCCCTTCATAGAACAGCGCAAACGGGCTCTAACCAGAATAGAAAGAGGAGTGGGAAGCCCGGTGCACAACTGAGCAAAAGGACAAGTACATTAGAGTGTCTAGTTTGAGAAACAGACTCCTCACTTCCTCATCTGGCAGCTTCATTAAATAGTACTCGCAAAACACCAGTCTCAACGTCACCAGTGAAGACATTGACCCTCGGAATGCTGGCCTTCTTATATTTGGCAAAATATCTCTCTATTAAACAACAAAGGATTACTTCATAAAGTTATACAATTCAGGAAAGATGTGTCTGCTCTGCAATATTTGAGTAGTTGTGGCCTTGCACAGATGGCTCAGAGACTGAATTTGCATTGTCAGTGTATCAGCCTAATCCACTTTCTTACCAGGTTACCTGGTTTTCAAATCACTAACAGGCGTTTCCTGAGTTTGATCATAAACATACCATGAGCTCCTTCTGTAAAGAAATGAGTAAATGGATAAATAAATCCATGTTTTAGGCAAATGAGCCGGTGTACCACTGTGGGTCTGGCTCAGTTGATCCCAGCTGCATTTGTCGGTAATCACCGGTGCCTTTTGGATTGGCTCAAAGGCACGCAACAAAAAAAATCCGCCAGCACCCCCTACACTTTGCCTAATCTGCTGTTTCACTGGGATCTTGTTCTTCGCACAAATGTGAAAGTGAATCTCTGCGGCAGAATGCACAGTTGCACATTAAACTGGGAAGAGTGTCGGCACACTAAAGCCCCAGACATTAAATCTGGGATTTACACTGGAAAATAATTCCCTGGGGTTCCTTAAGAGATGTCTTTTCAATTGAGAAGGATTTGATGCAGAAGTTCTTAGACAGAGCTTCAAGTTTTTAGTTACCTTCATTTCCTCATTTCAGAAAATCTTGAGAAAATCACATATTAGTTTGAACTAGTTTTCTTTCAGATCTTTTAACCACTGTATAATAAACATTAGGGTTTTAAATAATGTATTTAATCATATAAACCTCAATTGCATTTATGTTTGGGCAAACAAATGCTCGAAATTGAAGGCTTGTTTTATAAACACCTATATATACACAGTAGTTTTATTGACAATTTATAGGTGAATGCCTCCCCCTGGTGGATGTACTTGAACCTACCAGTGCAGATATGTTGCATTTTAAAGTGAATTATGTTGCATCATATCTAAATGAAAATGTATTATCGTACACTCCGCATAATAAATTACGTAGGACTACAAATATTCTACGGTGTATAGAAATGGTTTAATAAATTATGTGATATTCTTTGATAAATTCATCCAAGCGTATTGTTTGTCACCTCAGCGAATCCGTAGCTGTAACTTACGTATATGAGTGTTCCTGCCAAGATAAAAGTCCTCTCACAAACAGTTGGTTTCCTGTTGCTGACAGTCACACACCTACTCTCTCAAGAATGGCAGGGAAAAAGGCATTAGTAATCCTCTCTAAAGGTGCAGAAGAGATGGAAACAGTTATACCTGTGGACGTAATGCGTAGAGCTGGGGTTAGTAAACTTATCAAGTTAGCTAAATGGGTTGCGCACACTAAACACTGATATAGTTAAGTTGAGATTGTGCTAACGTTAGCTGGCTGGCTCAATTTAGCTTGCTAAAAGCTGCATTTTAATTAGCTAGTATTTTAACAGATATTTTATTTACCTAGCCACAGTCAAGTTGAAGCTGCAGTCCAAGTTCGACACACATACATATCTCCTTTTTTGTTGCACTAAGTAGCTAACGTTACCTACCTTGCTAGAACACAGCTATAACACGTCTAGCAAGCTAACTTTATGTTGTACTACTTAACTATGGTCTACCTTAGCTGGCCAAATATAACAGACATGATGAACAACGGCAGTTGTATCCATGGTTAGTTAGCTAATGTGTTGTCATTGTGTTAGCTAGCTAGCTAGTGTGTTGGCACATTCAAAACATGTAAGGTGAGTAAAAGGCCACTGCAAATGTCAACGGTGACTGCACTGTAACTACTGTAGGATAGGAAAAGTCCCATACTCCTTTGATTATTGGGAATTTATGGTTAAGGGGCAATGTCTGCGGATGGTCATTGAAGTAGTTGTGCTTTTGTTTGTGTCCACATCTTGCAGATTGCTGTGATGTTGGCAGGGTTGACGGGCAAAGAGCCTGTGCAGTGCAGCAGAGATGTCTATCTTGTTCCTGATGCCAGCCTGGAGGATGCCCGCAAGCAGGTCAGGTCCTGCCTCCAGACCCTGCAGTCATATTAGTCTACACAGCATGCTGTTCTCTGACTGCATAACGTTTACAATGCATTCTGAATCTAATGTTTTTCCACTTAAAAACTTTATTAATTGATTTAATGTACAAGGTTGATGCATCGGAAATTGGTACTATAAATGTGTTATCCGTGACCTTGTATCTTTTGATGCAGGGTCCGTATGATGTGGTTTTTCTGCCAGGGGGAGCTCTCGGTGCCCAGCACCTGTCAGAGGTAGGGATGCCCTTAATGTTTGGCATTCATTGCAAAAACTTTTAGCTGCATATTAATCTCTCCTGTGTGTCCCTGGCATTGGCAATATAATGTTGCAGGTAGATACTGTAACATTTGTCTCTTGTTCATGTTTTGGTTGAAAAACAATAAATATATTTTTATGAACTCTTTTTCCTACATTTTAAATATAATTTAATTGGTATGCTCTTGAGATTATTCTTGTTTATAAAAACAAGCAAATATACAGTGACTATATGATGCTTAATTAATGTTATGGTTTTAGCCCTTACAACTACAAGCTCTGAAAGTTGTTTCACAATAACTTTAAATTGATTTTCAGTCTTGCTGGAAACATTGACTCATCTATTGCCCTCAATATTTATCAGACTGTCCATTTACTGAAAAGTCAGTGTTATAACACACATTCTGTATGAGTGTAGAGTGACTCAACTCTCTGTATGTGGCCTCCATGTTCTCTTGTAGTCGCCTGCTGTGAAAGAGGTGTTGAAGGACCAGGAGGACAGGAAAGGGCTGATCGCTGCCATCTGTGCAGGTACTGTTCCTTCTGCGAAAATGTACAAATCCACCTCTAGATTATGGCTCACACACTCCAGGATGTATCTGTGCCAATGACCACAGCTGGGGCAAGATTGCTTAGATTTAATCTTGAGTTAAATATGTAACCAGTGATTTCTGTCAGACATGGAGTGTAGTATAAGGCTGTCACCTTTCCGTTATTAGTAAGCAGGAAATCAATACACAATGAGATTATGATAGAACGAGATATTAGTGCCACTGACAAAGCCCCTACCTCAGAGATTTTCTGCCTGCCTGTGCTGATGAAGGGCACTGAAAGGATGTTGTCAGAGCAGAGTAAAGGGAAAATCCTAGAAAACATCTGTTCCCACAGGAATATATAATGAACCTGCCAAATGGATGACCAGCAGCAGTGTCACATTTTGCTCTGCTTAAGTGAAAATAATGCTTTCTATTTGTAGTGTGAAAAGTGCTTGACTCAATTACTCCATGTATAGCAGGTAATGTCATAGACCCTCGGGTCTCCCATTTCATACTCCTCTTTCTAAAAGTGGAAAGACTATAAGTGGAAAGACTAGAAGACTATACGTTTGTGCATAATAATCTTCATTGTCATCTGAGAGAGGGATGCACTGCCTCCTGCTGTCCCAGCCCTGGCCAGACACTCTCTCTGGAGACGGCCGTTTGTCCAGCCTGGTGTCCTCAGGACGGAGCGGAGGCAGGAATGTAACGGGAGGAGCTGGGCTCTACTTAACTGGCAGGCACCTGCTCTGCCTGCCAGAGAGGAGTCTAATCTTTAGACTGCATGGGAAGGCAGCCAAGGACCATGATCAATAGCTTTCTATTTATTAAGTCGGAGGATGAGCTTACTGCAGTGCTAGGACATTGCCAATGTTAATGCAGCAGACACAAACTCCATTATTTTTAGTCTCCGTTTTCTCCCTTCCTCTAAATATGGTGTGCAGAGGTGGATTGAAACCGTATACGCTATGTGGTTAATTTTAGATCCTATTTTATGGTAGTGTGATGTCTATTAATGAGTCTGGCTTTTAGTTGGGATGTCACCTCAATGTAACATGCAAACAAAAGTTAAGGTGTATTGATTGTGACACCTCTGGGTTTTTGGGAAGGAATAATTTGACACATTTTTTTGTCCAGTGAGTGCCATGTCTGTTTTGAACAGTTTGAATTGAATACAGAGACAGATACTGGTCTAACTCCTGTTCCCTCCTCACCTCAGGTCCCACGGCGCTCCTGGCACACGGTATTGCCTACGGCAGCACAGTCACCACCCACCCTGGTGCCAAGGACAAAATGATGACTGGTGGTAAAGCTACACAAACCGCCTGGCTGTCACAGGGCTAAGGTTCAGGTTAGGGTTGCAAATGGCCAGAACCTTTCTGGGAAATTTCCGGAAATTTTCCATGGGTAGTTAAGCCTAGGAATTTGGAATTTTGCCTAAATTCTTATAACAGTGAACCTTGTGTATCCCACAAAAAAAGGCAATTCTAGATCTTATTTTAGTGAAACTATTCTGAATTCGATGGAATTGCAACCCTCGCATGTGCAGTGCACTCTTCCGTCAAATGTGCAGTGCACTCTTCCGTCAAATGTGCAGTGCACTCTTCCGTCAAATGTGCAGTGCACTCTTCCGTCACATGTGCAGTGCACTCTTCCGTCACATGTGCAGTGCACTCTTCCGTCACATGTGCAGTGCACTCTTCCGTCACATGTGCAGTGCACTCTTCCGTCACATGTGCAGTGCACTCTTCCGTCACATGTGCAGTGTCTGAGCCAAGGACTACATGCTTTCTGGTAAGTTTTGATCACAATACTGGATGGGGTGAAAATATTTTATGACAATTTTTTGTTAACTAGTAAATAGTAGCCTACAGCAACGTGTGTTTAAATCCTTTCTAACTTGTTAACAATTCCTGCTAGTTAGTTTTTGCTACAATGTGGGTTTTAGCTTGCAATTCAATTCATAAACATGTATCTTACAAATGAGCTGTTTAATCTAACTGCTTAACTATTTATCTGTACATGGAATTGTATTTGTTTTTTTACAAAACAAAATCTCAATCTTTACAGGAAAATTCCACGGGCACTATCTGATGTGTGGAGACATTTCACTGCTGCTAATGTAGAAGGAAAAACTGTGTACATTTTGCAAATACTGTGCCAAATCATATGTGAATGCAACAAAGATGCAGAATCATCTGGCAAAGTGCATAAAGTTCCCTCGTGCTCACAACAAGCAAACTCTGAAAGTCCCTTTACTTCTAGTCGAGGTGAAAATTATGAATCGGACACCTTATCGATAGCAACGGCTCATGGTCCTCCTGGAATCAGATTTTTTTTTGGACACAATGGAGGAAGTCAGATGAGTCAGATGAATGTCTTGCTCGAGCTGTGTATACAACTGGTTCACCTCTGCTCACAGCCGATGTGTATTGGAAGAGATTTCTGAATGTTCTTCACCTAGCATTCACCCAGACATACTTTATCTACTTATTTGCTGGATGCAGAGTTCAAGTGGAGGTCAAGCAAATCATAGAGAAAGTAGACTGTATTGCAATCATCTCTGATGGATGGTCGAATGTTCATGGGCAAGGAATAATTAACTACATAATCTCCACCCTTCAACCAGTATTCTACAAGCGCACAGACACAAGGGACAACAGACACACCATTCTCTACATTGCAGATGAGCTGAAGGCAGTCATCAATGACCTTGGACCACAGAAGGTATTAACACTGGTGACAGACAATGCAGCGAGCATGAAGGATGCTTGGTCTAAAGTGGAAGAGTCCTACCCTCACATCACACCCATTGGCTGTGCTGCTCATGCATTGAATCTGCTCCTCAAGGATATGGCACTGAAAACAATGGATGCACTCTACAAGAGCCAAGGAAATGGTTAGGTATGTGAAGGGTCATTAAGTTATAGCAACAATCTACCTCACCAAGCAAAGTGAGAAGAATAAGAGCACCACATTGAAGCTGCCCAGCAACACCCGTTGGGGTGGTGATGTCATCATGTTTGACTACTGCAGGGGAAGGAGTCTCTCCAATAAATGGCCACATCACAGTCTGACGATATGGACAGCCCCATCAAGAGGATCCTCCTGGATGATGTATTTTGGGAGAGAGTGGTAAGCCTGAAACTCCTGAAACCTATAGCAGTAGCCATGGCATGGATTGAGGGAGACAATCCCATCCTGTCTGATGTTCAGACTCTGCTTGCAGATGTAAGAGAAGAAATCCGTACTGCCCTGCCCACTTCCCTGATGCTCCAAGCAGAGGAAACTGCAGTTCTGAAATACATCAAAAGCGTGAAGAGTTCTGCCTGAAGCCCATACACGCTGCAGCATACATGTTGGACCCCATCCTGTCTGGTGCAACGATCAACAAGGCATATGGTGTCATCACTACTGTGTCTCGCCACTTTGACCTGGATGAGGGCAAGGTTCTTGGCAGTCTGACGAAGTACACTTCCAAGCAAGGGCTATGGGATGGAGATGCTTTATGTCAGTCGTGCCAGCGTATCATCAGGACTTTGTGGATCTGAGGCTCTTTCCCCTGTTGCCTCCATCATCCTCCAAATACCACCAACATCCGCTGCCTCAGAGCACAACTGGTCCTTGTTTGGGAACACACACATCAAAGCATGCAACAGGCTGACCAATACAAGGGTTAAACAATTGGTGGCCATCTGGGCAAATCTGAAGCTTTTTGAGCTTGACAACAAGCCATCAACAAGGTTTGAAAGTGACCGTGAAGATGAGGCCTCAGATTCTGATGTTCAAGAGGTGGACATTGAGGTCCAGGGAGAATAGATGTAAGCCTCAGAGGAAGACAACCAAAGCTTTAGTTTCTAGATGATCATTATACAGATGTATTTTGAAAACATATTTGGGAGATGCGATAGATCATTGGGGATCATTCAATATTCCCTTTATTTTGTTCTGTGAAATCATCCCATGTGAAGAGTCAACTCATTTAATTAAAGTTAAATTTAACAAATGTTTTTCTTAATTTCTGTTGGATAATAATAATTTGCAATTGTCTAATTAGAAACAAACCTTTTACCTTATGTCTCCATATGATATTGTAAATATATCCAATTGCAAAAAACATCTACATTTAAATGGTATTAATATTAAATTGCGTATATTTCCACAAAGTTTCCACCTCTGAATATTCCATAACATGTGCAACCCTAGTGCAGGTTGATTAATCTCTGCACTCTATAGCTAGTTGATAGCCACTGTTGTACTTGTTTGTTAGTTGGATGTTACACAAAATACATGCACATGTAGGAAATCTTCCTGTATGATGATTGCTGTGTGGCAGGAAATGCAGCACAATGAGCAGATCCCAAGTACTACTGAACAGTGGTGACAAACGATTGTTGTCCTTTGTGTCCAGCAGAGGGTGCTGTAACAAGTTTCTTACTTTATGATAGTCATCAATACAAGGTCATTATGCACCAGCATTTGATCAGATTCAATCAGTAAACACTAACATAAATAATTCAAAGAGACTGCATATACACAAGTTAAATTACGTAATAAATGCAAGAAGGTTAAACCAATGAATAACTTGATTTGAACAAGTGGTACTAAATAATCCCCATTTGCAGAGTATTACACAATGGTGTTTCTCTCTCTTCACCACTGTTCCTCTCCACTCCCTAGGCCACTACAAGTATTCTGAGGCTCGAGTCCAGAAGGATGGCCATCTGATTACCAGCCGCGGGCCAGGAACCAGCTTTGAGTTTGCCCTGGCCATTGTAGAGGAGCTCATGGGGGCTGAAGTTGCTGCTACTGTCAAAGCACCTCTGGTTCTGAAAGACTGAGTGGTGTTGAGCCTTTTAAACTAAAGCACTGTCAACTAAACCCTAAGTACTCTGCACTGTTCATCATGGTACAAATGCCAATTATTGTGAACAAAGAATAATTATTTACAGGATAATGTGCAATAGTAAGAATATGCATTTTTATTATTCTCTTCTATCCTTCCCTGGGACATGTTGCCCCTGCACTTTAAGCATCAGTGATTTGGGATTGTTATTGCTTTTGTATAGGAAAATCACCAATGTTAAATTGTATTGATTTAAATATCAAATATATTGCTGTCTTCACTGTCCAAAAGCACTGATGTAGCTTCATCATTAAAGTCAACTGAGCCCCCTTCAGACTCTCGGTACAGTGACGGTATGTGTATATTTATAACAATGACACTGGAGGTAATATGAGAGTATGCATTCGACACGAGTCAGAAATAACAAGAGCAGTAGTTACTGCCCTTCGCTTTCGTTAGAATTATCATCAAGCCATCAACAATGTAGCCGCAGCATGATATCAAAGTTATATTTGTGTTTCATCACACAAATAAATGGCTACCGATCAGGTTATGGCTGAATAATCTTACTGAATCGACAGTGCTGCAGGTTAAACAACAGATTTGAGAGCTTCACATATGATTTGACTGATTGCAGTAAAATGGATTACGAAACAGGTGGGCGTGGGAAGCCTAGCTGCTAAATTGATTGACAACGAGTATAGCCAATGAAAAGCTTTGCCTGGTGGTGTCGTCGTGTAAATAGCCAATGAAAGCATTGCCCCAAATAAACCGGAGTGGGTCTGTAAGCAGCGCATGGTGAGTGTCAACGCGGTAAAAACAAAGGGCTGGTGGTTCAGCTTGATGCGCAGAGGATTTTAAACTAAATACAAAGGTAAACGCTAACTAATTGACGAGCAGATGATTTTTGACAAAATACAAAGGTAAACGCACTACTGTATACGGTACCAAATCACGTTGTCGCTGTGCAATGTCACGAATGTGGTAATGTAGTATTGTTCACTCAGCCATTTCTACTAGCTAACCTCCAGAATACAAGTTCTCAAGCAAATTAGTGGGTTAGTTAGCTAGCCAGCCAACTCGATGCTGGATGAACTAGTAGTTGTCTACAATGTAATAGTGTATTAATTAACTAACAGTAATTTAACATTGTAAATTGGTATACAAAAGCATTACTTGTGCTTTGACTCAGGGTGTTTCGCTAGTCAGCTACAGTACAGTGACGTTATGTGCCACCCCGACACGCTTTACAAAAAATAACTGCACCAGAGACTGGCATAAGGTTACACAATCTCTGTTAATGGATGCCTTTTTGATTTTGGGTCCGTACGGTAATCGCAGTCAACTAGTGATTGATTCTTCAAAGCAAACGTGACCGCTCATGAAGCAGAGCCTTGTATGCCATTATGGGTTGTCTTGAGTCGGAACCAAAGTCTTCAGATTCACTTTGTAGAATCAATATTTTTTCACCGAGATAATATTTGTTTTATATTGGATATTCGGTTTTCCCTCGTCGATAGTTAATAAATTTAAGCATGCCATGACTAAATATTGTATATTCTGAATCGGGGATGGATGGAGAACCACAAACACCTTAAAACAAAATCATAGGCATTAATATGGAATAGGTCCCCCTTTACTTCTACAACCGCCTCCACTAATGGGATGGCTGTCCACTCGATGTTTGAACATTGCCATGGGGACTTGCTTCCATTCAGCCACAAGAATTAGTGAGGTCGAGCACTGCTTTATTTTATTTATATATTTAACTAGGCAAGTCAGTTAAGACATTCTTATTTACAATGATGGCCAAACCCGGACGATGCTGGGCCAATGGTGTGCCGCCCTATGGGACTCACAATCACGGCCGGATGTGATACAGCTGATGTTGGGCGATTTAGGCCTGACTCGCAGTTGCCGTACCAATTCATCCCAAATGTGTTCGATTGAGTTAAGTTCACGGCTCTGTGCAGGCCAGTCAAGTTCTTCCACACCGATCTCAACAAACCATTTCTGTATGGACCTCGCTTTGTGCACGGGGGCATTGTCATGCTGAAACAGGAAAGGGCTCCCACAAACCACAAAGTTGGAAGCATAGAATTGTCTAGAATGTCATTGCATGAATTAGATTTAGGGTTGCCACCCATTTGCTAAAATACGGAATGGTTGTCTATTTCACTGAAAGAATACACGTCTTGTTTTTGAAATGATAGTTTCTGGATTTGACCACATTAATGACGTAAGGCTCGTATTTCTGTGTGTTTATTATAATAAAGTTGATGGTTTCATAGAGCAGTCTGACTGAGCGGTGGTAGGCAGCAGCAGGCTCATAAGCATTAATTCAAACAGCACTTTCCTGCATTTGCAAGCAGCTCTTAGCAATGCTTGAAGCACAGCGATGTTTATGACTTCAAGCCTATCAACCCCGAGATTAGGCTGACAATACCATAGTGCCTATAAAAACATACAATAGTCAAAGTACAAATGGTATAGAGAGAAATAGTCGACGCGTCATTATTCCAATAAAAACTACAACCTAAAACTTAACGGGGAATATTGAACCACCAGCTTTCATATGTTCTCATGTTCTGAGCAAGGAATTTAAATGTTACATGGCACATATTGCACTTTTACTTCTCCAACACGGTTATTTAAACCAAATTGAACATGTTGCATTATTTATTTGAGACGAAATAGTTTTTATTTATGCATTATATTAAGTTGGAATAAGTGTTCATTCAGTATTGTTGTAGTTGTCATTGTTTTATATATATATATATATATGAAATTGGGATATTAATTGGTATCGGCTTTTTTGGTCCTCCAATAATCGGTATCGGCATTGAAAAATCATAATTGGTCGACCTCTAAATTTCCAGTCAAACGTTTGGACACCTACACACCTTCCAAGGTTTATTTTTACTATTTTCTACACTGTAAAATAATAGTGAAGACATCAAAACTACAAACTAACACATGGAATCATGTAGTAACCAAAATCAAATATATAATTGAGATTCTTAAATGTAGCCACCCTTTGCCTTGATGATAGTTTTGCACACTTTTGGCATTCTCTCTAACGGCTTCATCAGGTAGTCAGCTGGGATGGTTTCAGTTAACAGGTGTGCCTTGTTAAAAGTTCATTTGTAGAATTTATTTAGTTCTTAATGCCTTTGAGCCTAGTTGTGTTGTGACAAGGTATGTGTGGTATACAGAAGAGAGCCCTATTTGGTAAAAGACCAAGTCCATATTATGGCAAGAACAGTTAAAATAAGCAAAGACAAACAACAGTCCATCATTACTTTAAGACATGAAGGTTAGTTCTTGAAATTTTCCAGATTGACTTTCAAAGTTTCTTCAAGTACAGTTGCAAAAACCATCAAGCTCTCATGAAACTGGCTCTCATGAGGACCATCACAGGAAAGGAAGACCCAGTGTTCATTAGCTAACTGCACCTCAGATTGCATCCCAAATAAATGCTTCAGAGTTCAAGTAACAGACACATTTCAACTGTTCAGAATTAATCAGGCCTTCGCGGTTGAATTGCTGCAAAGAAACCACTACTAAAGGATACCAGTAATAAGAGACTTGCTTGGGCCAAGAAACACATGCAATGGACATTAGACCGGTGGACATCTGTCCTTTTGGTCTGATTATTCCAAATCAGAGATTTTTTTGTTCCAACCGCTGTTTTTGCAAGACGCCGAGTAGGTGAACGGATGATCTCTGCATGTGTGGTTCCCACCGTGAACCATCGACAAGGAGTTCTGTTGTAACCAGCATGGCTACAACAACATTCTGCAGCATTACACCATCTCATCTGGTTTGCACTTAGTGGGACTATCATTTGATTTTCCACAGGACAATGACTAAAAAAAACCCACCTCCAGCCTATGTTAGGGCTATTTGACCAAGAAGGAGGGTGATGGCGTGCTGCATCAGATGACCTAGTCTCCACAATCACCCGACCTCAACCCAATTGAGATGGCTTGGGATGTGTGGGACTGCAGAGTGAAGGAAAAGCAGCCAACAAGTGCTCAGCATATGCGGGAACTCCTTCAAGACTGTTGGAAAAGCATTTCAGGTGAAGCTGGTTGAGAGAATGCAGAGTGTGCAAAGGTTGTCTACTTTGAAAAATCTAACATTTATTGTGATTTAACCCTTTTGGTTACCACATGATTCCAAATGTTATTTCATAGTTTTGATGTCTTCCCTATTATTCTACAATGTAGAAAATAAACAAAAAACAGTGTGTGTGTGAAACATCCCTTTTTCAGGACTTTCTTTCAAAGATAATTTGTAAAAATCCAAAGAACTATACATGTCTTCATTGTAAAGGGTTTAAACACTGTTTCCCATGCTTGTTCAGTGAACCATAAACAATTCATGAACATGCACCTGTGGAACGGTCGTTAAGAAACTAACAGCTTACAGACGGTAGGCAATTAAGGTCACAGTTATGAAAACTTAGGACACTAAAGAGGCCTTTCTACTGACTCTGTAAAACACCAAAAGAAAGATGCCCAGGGTTCCTGCTCATCTGCGTGAACGTGCCTTAGGCATGCTGCAAGAAGGCATGAGAACTGCAGACGTGGCCAGGGCAATAAATTGCAATGTCCGTACTGTGAGATGCCTAAGACAACGCGACAGGACGGACAGCTGATTGTCCTCGCAGTGGCAGACCACGTGTAACACCTGCACAGGATTGGTACATGAGGAACATTACACCTGCAGGACAGGTACAGGATGGCAACAACTGCCCGAGTTACACCAGGAACGCACAATCCCTCCATCAGTGCTCACACTGTCCGCAATAGGCTGAGAGAGGCTGGAATGAGGGCTTCTAAGGAATGAGTGTCACACCGAGGCCTGTACTCTGGTGGAGGCTCCATCATGGTCTTGGGCGGTGTGTCACAGCATCAACGGACTGAGCTTTTCACTGCAGGCAATCTCAACGCTGTGGGTTACAGGGAAGACATCATCCTCCCTCATGTAGTACCCTTCCTGCAGGCTCATCCTGACATGACCCTCCAGCATAACAATGCCACCATGCACAGAACGAGCAGTATAGCGGATTTCTGCAAGACAGGAATGTCAGTGTTCTGCTTGCGACGAGCCTGGGACCCCCCTTGTTCACGGACACATTATTCAATTTCTGTTAGTCACATGTCTGTGGAACTTGTTCAGTTTGTCTCAGTTGTTGAGCAAACATGTTAAGTTTGCTGAAAATAAACGCAATTGACAGTGATGGGACTTAAAATGTACATACAAACCTGGTCGCTTTTTTTCTTTTTTTTCTTTTCTTAAGGGAGCTCAGTGCTTTCTGTGGTGGGCCAAGCCAGCGGAAAATACAGTGACTGGCTCCGTGTTCTGTCACTCATGGGGACACTACGTCACCGCCAAGTTTAAGGGTAGATATCTAAAATTCTAGCCCCTTGGGTGCTGCCATAGAGTTACATTAGAAGTGCCCATCCAAGAAGGGCTCAAGGTCATTGACCACAGATAAAATTACCTTAAATCACGTTATACCTACAGTAGCTTTGATTGACATCATACTTTCTAAATCTTAGCTAGCAGTAATCATACACACAAACTGTTGCGCGTGGAAAAACACAGCAGCATTGCGGTTCTTGACACACTCAAACTGGTGCGCCAGGCACCTACTACCATACCCCGTTCACAGGCACTTAAATATTTTGTTTTGACAATTCACCTTCTGAATGGTACACATACACACTCCATGTTTCAATTGTATCAAGGTTTAAACATCCTTATTTAACCTGTCCTCCCCTTCATCTACTCTGATGGAAGTAGATTTAACAGGTGTCTCTAGCGTTCACCTGGTCAGTCTGTCATGGTAAGAGCTGGTGTTCCTGTTTTGTGCACTCAGTGTACATCTATACTATAGCATTACAAAATCATATTGTGTGCTATAAGCCTATACATAAATGCATATGATGCTGTATGTTATTCAAGCTTAGCCTACTGTCGTATTCATGTCACTACGCAGTCATCCTCTTTGATAGCTTATTTCTGTCATGTTAACATTTAGCGCTGTACAGTAGAGCAATGGAGGCCTGTATGCCTTTCATTTTCTGGATGGGTTGTTGGGGGCCAGGGTGAAGTCACACTGACTCATTGGTTAAATGATGCAATTATGGAAGTCCTCTTAAGTAAGTAAATATATTTTGAAGAGCGCCTGCACACAATGTTCATGTAGCTAACTCAAATGATCTGCCAAGGTAATATTAGCATAACAGCTAAACTGGGAATTTATCAGACTTACCAGTGATGAAATGATTGGAGCAGACCCTAGGTCATCCTCCAGATCTTGATGGGCAAAACCATTTTTCCCCCTTCTCTTGTCTGACAGGTCTTGAGTCATATCTCCTTGGTGTTTCAGCCTTGTTAGAGCAGCCAAATACTGCACAGAAGTTGACTGGCAATGGCTCAACTAGTTTTAGGCATTTTTATCATGCAGCTTGGGTTAATCACTGTGTCAATAATTGATGCAGTGGTCTTCCAACATATCTGCCAGGAGGTGTCGTACGTCAACTGGCAACCCTCTGTTTGTCAATCCAGATATACAGATATGAGAGCCAATTGGTTCCAGGTGAAGACTGTCTTCTTCGTACAGAAATGCAGGGAAATGCAACTGTCACTGGGTAGTGAGTGAGCGGTTAAAATGAATGGGTGGGTTTATTTATATACAGTTGAAGTTTACATACACCTTAGCCAAATGCATTTAAACTAAGCTTTTCACAATTCCTGACATTTAATCTGAGTAAAAATTCCCTGAATTAGGTCTGTTAGGATCACCGATTATTCTGACATTTCACATTCTTAAAATAAAGTGTAGAGAATTATTTCTTTCTTTCATCACATTCCCAGTAGGTCAGAAGTTTACATGCACTCAATTAGTATTTGGTAGCATTGCCTTTAAATTGTTTAACTTAGCTCAAATGTTTTGGGTAGCCTTCCACAAGCTTCCCACAATAAGTTGGGTGCATTTTGGCCCATTCCTCCTGACAGCTGGTGTAACTGAGTCAGTTTTGTAGACCTCCTTGCTTGCACAAGCTTTTTCAGATCTGCCCACAAATTTTCTATAGGGTTGAGGTCGGGGCTTTGTGATGGCCACTCCAATACTTTGACTTTGTTGTCCTTAAGCCATTTTTCCACAACTTTGGAAGTGTGCTTGGGGTCATTGTCCATTTGGAAGACTCATTTACAACCAAGCTTTAACTTCCTGACTGATGTCTTGAGATGTAGCTTCAAAATAGATGGCATCATGTGGATATATTGAAGTGCACTAAGCCCTCCTGCAGCAAAGCACCCCCACAACATGATGCTGCCACCCCCTTGCTTCACGGTTGGGATGGTGTTCTGCGGCTTGCAAGCATCCCCCTTTTCCCTTCAAACACAATGATGGTCATTATGGCCAAACAGTTCTATTTTTGTTTCATCAGACCAGAGGATATTTCTCCAAAAAGTACAATCTTTGTCCCCATGTGCAGTTGCAAACCGTAGTCTGGCTTTTTTATGGTGCTTTTGGAGCAGTGGCTTCTTCCTTGCTGAGCGGCCTTTCAGCTTATGTCTATATAGGACTCGTTTTGCTGTGGATATAGATGCTTTTGTACCTGTTTCCTCCAGCATCTTCACAAAGTCCTTCAAATCAAATTTTATTTGTCACATACACATGGTTAGCAGATGTTAATGCGAGTGTAGCGAAATGCTTGTGCTTCTAGTTCCGACAATGCAGTGATAACCAACAAGTAATCTAACTAACAATTCCAAAACTACTGTCTTATACACAGTGTAAGGGGATAAGGAATATGTACATAAGGATATATGAATGAGTGATGGTACAGAGCAGCATACAGTAGATGGTATCGAGTACAGTATATACATATGAGATGAGTATGTAGACAAAGTAAACAAAGTGGCATAGTTAAAGTGGCTAGTGACATAAGGATGCAGTCGATGATCTAGAATACAGTATATGCATATGAGATGAATAATGTAGGGTAAGTAACATTATATAAGGTAGCATTGTTTAAAGTGGCTAGTGATATATTTACATCATTTCCCATCAATTCCCATTATTAAAGTGGCTGGAGTTGGGTCAGTGTCAATGACAGTGTGTTGGCAGCAGCCACTCAATGTTAGTGGTGGCTGTTTAACAGTCTGATGGCCTTGAGATAGAAGCTGTTTTTCAGTCTCTCGGTCCCAGCTTTGATGCACCTGTACTGACCTCGCCTTCTGGATGATAGCGGGGTGAACAGGCAGTGGTTCGGGTGGTTGATGTCCTTGATGATCTTTATGGCCTTCCTGTAACATCGGGTGGTGTAGGTGTCCTGGAGGGCAGGTAGTTTGCCCCGGTGATGCGTTGTGCAGACCTCACTACCCTCTGGAGAGCCTTACGGTTGAGGGCGGAGCAGTTGCCGTACCAGGCGGTGATACAGCCCGCCAGGATGCTCTCGATTGTGCATCTGTAGAAGTTTGTGAGTGCTTTTGGTGACAAGCCGAATTTCTTCAGCCTCCTGAGGTTGAAGAGGCGCTGCTGCGCCTTCTTCACGGACGCTGTCAGTGTGAGTGGACCAATTCAGTTTGTCTGTGATGTGTATGCCGAGGAACTTAAAACTTGCTACCCTCTCCACTACTGATCCATCGATGTGGATAGGGGGTGTTCCCTCTGCTGTTTCCTGAAGTCCACAATCATCTCTTTAGTTTTGTTGACGTTGAGTGTGAGGTTATTTTCCTGACACCACACTCCGAGGGCCCTCACCTCCTCCCTGTAGGCCGTCTCGTCGTTGTTGGTAATCAAGCCTACCACTGTTGTGTCGTCCGCAAACTTGATGATTGAGTTGGAGGCGTGCATGGCCACGCAGTCGTGGGTGAACAGGGAGTACAGGAGAGGGCTCAGAACGCACCCTTGTGGGGCCCCGTGTTGAGGATCAGCGGGGAGGAGATGTTGTTGCCTACCCTCACCACCTGGGGGCGGCCCGTCAGGAAGTCCAGAACCCAGTTGCACAGGGCGGGGTCGAGACCCAGGGTCTCGAGCTTGATGACGAGCTTGGAGGGTACTATGGTGTTGAATGCCGAGCTGTAGTCGATGAACAGCATTCTCACATAGGTATTCCTCTTGTCCAGGTGGGTTAGGGCAGTGTGCAGTGTGGTTGAGATTGCATCGTCTGTGGACCTATTTGGGCGGTAAGCAAATTGGAGTGGGTCTAGGGTGTCAGGTAGGGTGGAGGTGATATGGTCCTTGACTAGTCTCTCAAAGCACTTCATGATGACGGAAGTGAGTGCTACGGGGCGGTAGTCGTTTAGCTCAGTTACCTTAGCTTTCTTGGGAACAGGAACAATGGTGGCCCTCTTGAAGCATGTGGGAACAGCAGACTGGTATAGGGATTGATTGAATATGTCCGTAAACACACCGGCCAGCTGGTCTGCGCATGCTCTGAGGGCGCGGCTGGGGATGCCGTCTGGGCCTGCAGCCTTGCGAGGGTTAACACGTTTAAATGTCTTACTCACCTCGGCTGCAGTGAAGGAGAGACCGCATGTTTTCGTTGCAGGCCGTGTCAGTGGCACTGTATTGTCCTCAAAGCGGGCAAAAAGTTATTTAGTCTGCCTGGGAGCAAGACATCCTGGTCCGTGACTGGGCTGGGTTTCTTCTTGTAGTCCGTGATTGACTGTAGACCCTGCCACATGCCTCTTGTGTCTGAGCCATTGAATTGAGATTCCACTTTGTCTCTGTACTGACGCTTAGCTTGTTTAATAGCCTTGCGGAGGGAATAGCTGCATTGTTTATATTCGGACATATTACCAGACACCTTGCCCTGATTAAAAGCAGTGGTTCGCGCTTTCAGTTTCACACGAATGCTGCCATCAATCCACGGTTTCTGGTTTGGGAATGTTTTTATCCTTGCTATGGGAACGACATCTTCGACGCACGTTCTAATGAACTCGCACACCGAATCAGCGTATTCGTCAATATTTCCATCTGACGCAATACGAAACATGTCCCAGTCCACGTGATGGAAGCAGTCTTGGAGTGTGGAGTCAGCTTGGTCTGACCAGCGTTGGACAGACCTCAGCGTGGGAGCCTCTTGTTTTAGTTTCTGCCTGTAGGCAGGGATCAGCAAAATGGAGTCGTGGTCAGCTTTTCCGAAAGGGGGGCGGGGCAGGGCCTTATATGCGTCGCGGAAGTTATACTAACAATGATCCAAGGTTTTACCACCCCTGGTTGCGCAATCGATATGCTGGTAAAATTTAGGGAGTCTTGTTTTCAGATTAGCTTTGTTAAAATCCCCAGCTACAATGAATGCAGCCTCCGGATAAATGGTTTCCAGTTTGCAAAGAGTTAAATAAAGTTCCTTCAGAGCCATCGATGTGTCTGCTTGGGGGGGATATATACGGCTGTGATTATAATCGAGGAGAATTCTCTTGGAAGATAATGCGGTCTACATTTGATTGTGAGGAATTCTAAATCAGGTGAACAGAAGGATTTGAGTTCCTGTATGTTTCCTTCATCACACCATGTCTCGTTAGTCATGAGGCATACGCCCCCGCCACTCTTCTTACCAGAAAGATGTTTGTTTCTGTCGGCGCGATGCGTGGAGAAACCCGTTGGCTGCACCGCGTCGGATAGCGTCTTCCCAGTAAGCCATGTTTCTGTGAAGCAGAGAACGTTGCAGTCTCTGATGTCCCTCTGGAATGCTACCCTTGCTCGGATTTCGTCAACCTTGTTGTCAAGAGACTGGACATTGGCAAGAAGAATGCTGGGGAGTGGTGCGCGATGTGCCCTTTTTCGGAGTCTGACCAGAACACCGCCTTTGCTGTAGTCCTGGGATTGATTTACACTTTTCACACCAAAGTACGTTCATCTCTAGGGGACAACGTGTCTCCTTCTTGAGCGGTATGACTGCTGCGTGGTCCCATGGTGTTTATACTTGCGTACTACTGTTTGTACAGATGAACATGGTACCTTCAGGCGTTTGGAAATTGCTCCCAAGGGTGAAGCAGACTTGTGGAGGTCTACACATTTTTATTTTTTATTTTCCCATGATGTCAAGCGAAGAGGCACTGAGTTTGAAGGGAGGCCTTGAAATACATCCACAGGTACACCTGCAATTGAATCAAATGTTGTATGTCAATTAGGCTATCAGAAGCTTCTAAAGCCATGACATAATTTTCTGAAATGTTCCAAGCTGTTTAAAGGCACAGCCAACTTAGTGTATGTAAACTACTGACACACTGGAATTGTGATACAGTGAATTGATCTGTCTGTAAACAATTGTTGGAAGAATGACTTGTCATGCACAAAGTAGATGTCCTAACTGACTTGCCAAAACTATAGGTTGTTAATTAATTATGGCTGCGATCCCTGTACAGGGATCAACATCAGGGGAAATTTCAGAGTGACAACTAAAAATACAACATCGTAACATTAAACATTCTTGAAAATGTGTCTTACATCCTTCAAAAGATTAGTCTTGGTAATCAAACTACTACGTTTTCCGATTTAAATAGCTATTACAGAGAACAAATACCATGCTTTTGTTTGAGAAGAGCAATCAACAACAAACATTTTCCGCCATGACAGTTTTTACACATTCACATCTGAAGGTAAAATTATGACTTACATTCTGATATCTTGCTCTTATCTCTTCCTGAGGGTCCCAGTCATCAAATAAAGTGATGTTTGATAAAATCCATTTTTATAGCCTAAATCGAAACATTTTGTTAACCATTTGTGCCGTGAATTCCATCTCTATAGATTTCTTTATTTTTACGGAGCATTCGACGCAATTACACACCGTAAACCATCTTTATCTAGTCATGGTTGGTTTCAGTGCATTACTCTGGATGTTTGCAACACAGCCAAACGTCATTGTTTTTTTTGAGGGGAGTATTGACCGACGTGAACTGATTTGAAGACGACGAGCAATTACTTCCTTGCGCACCAATAATTTTAGCGAAGCTTCATTGATTGACTATTTCTGCCCTATTACCACTGATCTTCTTGAAATCTAGCTGGGTATATAGCCAATGAGCTTAGGTAAACGCCAGTATGTAATGGTTTTGGGTTGGACCACCATTCTTTGTTTGTAAATGCACGCGTAAGGAACTCCATTCTCGCCTTGACCGTGTCTGTAAGCGTAGTGTCCAGAGCATGAAGGCGCTACCAGGAGACAGGCCAGTACATCAGGAGACGTGGAGGAGGCCGTAGGAGGGCAACAACCCAGCAGCAGGACCGCTACCTCTGCCTTTGTGCAAGGAGGAGCAGGAGGAGCACTGCCAGAGCCCTGCAAAATGACCTCCAGCAGGCCACAAATGTGCATGTGTCTGCTCAAACGGTCAGAAACAGACTCCATGAGGGTGGTATGAGGGTCCGACGTCCACAGGTGGGGGTTGTGCTTACAGCCCAACACCGTGCAGGACGTTTGGCATTTGCCAGAGAACACCAAGATTGGCAAATTCGCCACTGGCACCCTGTGCTCTTCACAGATGAAAGCAGGTTCACGCTGAGCACATGTGACAGTCTGGAGACGCCGTGGAGAACTTTCTGCTGCCTGCAACATCCTCCAGCATGACTGGTTTGGCGGTGGGTCAGTCATGGTGTGGGGTGGCATTTCTTTGGGGGGCCGCACAGCCCTCCATGTGCTAGCCTGACTGCCATTAGGTACCGAGATGAGATCCTCAGAGCCCTTGTGAGAACATATGCTGGTGTGGTTGGCCCTGGGTTCCTCCTAATGCTAGACCTCATGTGGCTGGAGTGTGTCAGCAGTTCCTGCAAGAGGAAGGCTTTGATGCTATGGACTGGCCCGCCCGTTCCCCAGACCTGAATCCAATTGAGCACATCTGGCACATCGTGTCTCGCTCCATCCACCAACGCCACGTTGCACCACAGACTGTCCAGGAGTTGGCAGATGCTTTAGTCCAGGTCTGGGAGGAGATCCCTCAGGAGACCATCTGCCACCTCATCAGGAGCATGCCCAGGTGTTGTAGGGAGGTCATACAGGCACGTGGAGGCCACACACACACTACTGCATTTTGACTTGTTCTAAGGACATTACATCAAAGTGGGATCAGCCTGTAGTGTGGTTTTCCAATTTAATTTTGAGTGTGACTCCAAATCCAGACCTCCATGGGTTGACAAATTTGATTTCCATTGATAATTTTTGTGATTTTGTTGTCAGCACATTTAATAAGAATATGAGAATATTTCATTCAGTCAGATCTAGGATGTGTTATTTTAGTGTTCCCTTTATTTTTTTGAGCTGTGTATATATTTTCATTTTTTTTTATTCAAATGGAATGGAGTAGAACAGCAAACACACATGGCTGCTGCTGCGCCTGCTACTCCTCTCCATTTCCATATGAAATCGCCATTGGGTGCTGTTCAGGGGAGGGCAGGCCCACAACAATTGCCGGAGTTGAATGGAACAGCACTTCACCTTGGTGACGGTTACCTCTGCTCTATACAATACATATGTTTATTTTATGTGATGATAAAAGGCTCAAACATTTTTTTTAAATTGTATTTTCTTTCACAGTGATAGTGACTCTGACTGGGAGCCCCCGGTGCCAAGCTGCCCGCTTTACCCCCAGTGGTGTTCATTACTGCAGGCATGACTGTGCCTCAGGGCCAAAAGGGCACAGCATGGAGGTGTCGTTGTGTTCTGTGTCACAATGAACTGCACCACTTGTTCAGTTTGCTATGGGACATGGCACAGGCAGCAAAATATTGTGTAGAGGACTTCCAAAGGGTGTACTGTTTAAAAAAAAAGAATGTTTTTTTTGTGTGTGGGTTTAGAATTGCTTTTTGATATGTTGTATATAGTTATTTGCACTGATGTATATAGTTATAGGTCATTTCACCAATTTGGCCACTTTGGTACATTTGGGGAACTTGTGTGGGACACCTGGGTGACTTTATGCTAAATGTCATGTAGCTCACCCATTCCTGAAGTTATCAGTCTGAAACTTTGCACACCTACAGTTGCCCTTGTGTTATCCATTAAAATTATCTCCAGCATCCTATCTGACTGTGTGGCTATTCTAGTACATGTGAAAGATGATGCTACAACAATAAAAAACAGAACGTATGTTCTTTCTTTCTCTTTTCTAACACCAGATCTACTGTTATATTCTCATACATTCAATTAACATTTCCACAAACTTAAAGAATGTTTCCATTCAAATGATACCAAGAATATGCATATCCTTGCTTCTGAGGCTGAGCTACAGGCAGTTAGATTAGGGTATGTCTTCAGGTGGAAATTGAGAACAAGGGATGCAGCCATAAAAGGTTAACGAGATTTGTGGAGTGGTTGAAAAATAAGTTTTAATGACTCCAGCCCTTCCAACTTCTGTGTGTGTATATGTGCCCAGTTGGTAGTGAGGAGGGCAAACACTTAAATGCCTGTCAGGGACAGGAGCACAGATGGTGCCCAGATCTCCCTTATGTCATTGCCTGGCTCCGATCCAGAGGAGAACATCCTAATACACTTCAGACACTCACTCTGGGCATACAGCGCATACTCACCTGGGAACTGTGATCATGTTAATAATGGAAAAGGGTTTGAAGAAGCCCAAGCTGCATTCTCCTATCCAGCGGTCCTTCAACTTCCAATGGAGAGACATGGCATTTATGCCCCCTAGTCTTCTGTCTGTGGGACCCTGCTGGGACATTTTACATTTACATTTAAGTCATTTAGCAGACGCTCTTATCCAGAGCGACTTACAAATTGGTGCTTTCACCTTGACATCCAGTGGAACAGCCACTTTACAATAGTGCATCTAGGTCTTTTAAGGGGGGGGGGGGGGGGAGGTGAGAAGGATTACTTTATCCTATCCTAGGTATTCCAGGAGACGTGGAGGAGGCTGTAGGAGGGCAACAACCCAGCAGCAGGACCGCTACCTCTGCCTTTGTGCAAGGAGGAGCAGGAGGAGCACTGCCAGAGCCCTGCAAAATGACCTCCAGCAGGCCACAAATGTGCATGTGTCTGCTCAAACGGTCAGAAACAGACTCCATGAGGGTGGCATCTCGGTACATGTGAGAAGGGTTGACGCGAGGTGGAGGTGGCACAGAAGCTGGAGAAATGTTACCCCTAGCCCGATACCGCCACACAGCTCCCCTGGGACTGCTGTGCAGAACAAGGAAATATCAGTTCACTGAGAGAAACACGTGATTTAACTTCACTACACTTTCTAGAGCAGCGGTCACCAACCAGTCGATCTCCAAAGCATGCCTAGTCGATCGACAAATATTTCTGCAAAAAACCCAATGATAAAGCTTTATTTTTTTAGTGGTAGGTGCACCCAATTTCAGGTGCCCTGCACGCGGGGTAGGCAAAATGCCATTTTTAACCATTTCATGTGGCTGAAGGCACAAACTCTGCCTCCTCGGCGGGCTCGGAGAGCATATCAAGTGCACTATTATGCCTTCCACTGGCCAATTGGATGGCTCAGATTAGAGGTCGACCGATTTTTATGATTTTCACACCGATATTATTGGAGGACCTAAAAAAGATACCAATTTAATTGGCCGATATTTATTTTATATTGTAATTATTTTTTATATATAATGACCATTACACCAATACTGAATGAAGTGCAATATGTACTATGTAAGAAAGCTAACGTTTAAGTTCCTTGCTCAGAACATGAGAACATATGAAATCTGGTGGTTCGTTTTAACATGAGTCTTCAATATTCCCAGGTAAGAAGTTTTAGGTTGTAGTTATTATAGGACTATTTCTCTCTATACCATTTGTATTTCATATACCTTTGACTAATGGAAATTCTTATAGGAACTATAGTATTGCCAGCCTAATCTCGGGAGTTGATAGGCTAGTCATAAACAGCACAATGCTTGAAGCACAGCGAAGTGTTGCTAGCAAATGCAGGAGTGCTGTTTGAATGAATGCTATCAAATCATAGACTTAATTATAATATAACACAGAAATACGAGCCTTACGTAGTTAATATGGTCAAATCCGGAAACACTCATTTAGAAAACGAAACGTTTATTCTTTCAATGAAATACGGAACCATTCCGTATTTTATCTAATGGGTGGCATCCCTGAGTCTAAATATTGCTGTTACATTGCACAACCTTCAATGTTATGTCCATAATTATGTACAATTCTGTCAAATTAATTACGGTCTTTGTTAGGAATAAATGGTCTTCACACAGTTCGCACCGAGCCAGGCAGCCCAAACTGCTGCATATACCCGGACTCTGCTTGCACAGAACGTAAGAAGTGACACAATTTCCCTAGTTAAAAGAAATTCATTTTAGCAGGCAATATTAACTAAATATGCAGGTTTAAAAATGTGTATTGATTTTAAGGAAAGGCATTGATGTTTATAGTTAGGTACACATTTTGTGCAACGACAGTGATTTTTTTTTCGCGAATGCACTTGTTAAATCATCACCCATTTGTCGAAGTAGGCTATGATTCGATGATAAATTAACAGGCATCGATTATATGCAACGCAGGACAAGCTAGATAAACTAGTAATATCATCAACCATGTGTAGTTAACTAGTGATTATGTGAAGATTGATTGTGTTTTATAAAGATAAGTTTAATGCTAGCTAGCTACTTACCGTGGCTCCTTGTGCCACTCTCATAACAGGTGGTCAGCCTGCCACGCAGTCTCCTCGGGGAGTGCAATGTAATCGGCCATAATCGGTGTCCATAAATGCCGATTACCGATTTGCTATGAAAACTTGAAATCGGCCCTAATTTAATTGGCCATTCCGATTAATCGGTCGACCTCTAGCTCAGATTACCATGTCTGCAGTAACGTAGCAGGTATAATGGAAAGCTACAGCAAAGTTGATACTGTAAGGTTTTAAAACATTTAAAACTGACTAGAGAGACTTTCAACGAATACAACAAAGCACTTCTGTTTGAGTGAGTTCATGTTTAGTGCTGAGTAAGAACTTGTCAACACTTTGTATTAAACACTTTTATAAGCCATAAATGCACGTTCCTATTTCTACTCAGAGCTACAACAAGCACGGCAGCCTTAATGAATGAGAAGGAAAGTGTATGGATAGGCTTGAGTTGGTGTTATTAGCGGCTTGGGTATTAATATCTAGGAATATTTCACTTTCTCTGTTCATAGGAGTAAGAACTTTAATTTATGCATGACGCAGAAGTAATGCGGTGCGACTCGAGTTTTGTCATCAATGTCCTTTTTTAGTCCGTGGAGGAAAGGGAGAGCAGAGGGATGTTCAGTCTGCTGCTCTCTCCCACACCTGAGACTGACCACCAGATGCAGGCACCATCAGCCCAGTAAAATAAAAAGCTAATGATTTTAATGTATGCTCACTCAGCTGTGCTTCACAAGTAATACAACAGATCTTTTAGCGGTGCGATCATATAGCCTACATAAAAAATAAATTACAAAAATGAACAATCCATTGGCAGAGCAATTCAAGCAAAGCCAATATGCAGTGATAATGTATTGGGCCAATAGGTTACTTCACAAACCTCATTGCTACAGTACTGTTTTTAATTGGTTAATGTTTCATAGGCTTTTTTAAGTCATGTTAAGAAAAATATCTGTGTGGAGGATCTCGGCTTGATCTTGACTCAGAAAAGGTTGGTGACCACTGTTCTAGAGTTTTCCCTGTTAACACTACCAACGTTTCCCTTTACTGTGGCAATTGTGTTTGAATCAACGCAATATTAGACCCTTTCAATGCGACATACTGAAACAAAATACTATGCAAGAGATTTTGTTGTAGGCAGAACGCATAGGAGTAGGATTCTATTGCATTGAGACACACTACTCCACCCATACTCTACACAGACTGGTGCAGCATAACCAATCAGAGCTACAGTAGGCCTATATACAAATGGATCATTGTCATATGGATCTGTGCCATTTAATTTGAACTGGACTGTTACAGCACGAGCAATAGTGAGTAGATGCACTTGTTTTGAGATCAAAGCCTTGCAGAGCAAGGGGAATAACTACTCCAAGTCTCAGAGCTAGTGACATTTGAAACGCTATTAGCGCGCACCCTGCTAACTAGCTAGCCATTTCACATCGGTTACACCAGCCATTAGGCTGATAGGCTTGAAGTCATAAACAGCGCTGTGCTTGCGAAGAGCTGCTGGCAAAACGCACAAAAGTGCTGTTTGAATGAATGCTTACGAGCCTGCTGCTGCCTACCATCGCTCAGACTGCTCTATCAAATCATAGACTTAGTTATAACACACAGAAATACGAGCCTTTGGTCATTAATATGGTCGAATCCGGAAACTATTATTTCGGTGAAATACGGAACCGTTCGGTATTTTATCTAACGGGTGGTATCCCTAAGTCTAAATATTCTTGTTACATTTCACAACCTTCAATGTTATGTCAAATTAGTTCGCAATGAGCCAGGCTGCCCAAACTGTTGCATATACCCTGACTCCGCATTCGCTTAACAGGCAGTCTCCTTGTGGAGAGCAACGAGAGGCAGGTGGTTGTAGCGTTGGACTAGTTAACTGTAAGGTTGCAAGATTGGATCCCCCGAGCTGACAAGGTGAAAATCTGTCTTTCTGCCCCTGAACAAGGCAGTTAGTTAACCCACCGTTCCTAGGCCGTCATTGAAAATAAGAATGTGTTCTTAACTGACTTGCCTAGTTAAATAAACGTATTTAAAAAAACAATTTAAAAAAAAATTGCCGCCCAAAAATACAGATTTCCGATTGTTATGAAAACATGTAATCGGCCTTAATTAATCAGCCATTCTGATTAATCAGTAGGCCTCTGGTTATATTGTCATTCAGCCACGACTCCTTGAAGCATTAGATGTTCCTTTTTAATATTCCGTTGGTTGTTTTATCTTCCGTTTAACTTGTCAATTTTATTCTCCAAGGATTGCATGTTTGATGTCAGAATTGAGGGAAGTGGGTTTTTTTTCCGGATCGCCTATGAATTCTCAGAAGGCAACCCGCTCTTCGGCCCCTCTTTCTCTGCCTCCTCTTCACGCTGATCACGGGGATCGGGACCTGTTCCCGAGGAAGCAGTATATCCTTTGCGTCAGAGTCGGAAGCAGTATATCCTTTGCGTCAGAGTCGTGAAATGGAAAAAAAGATTCTGCTAGTCCGTGGTGAGTAATTGCAGTCCTGATGTCTAGAAGTTATTTTCGGGCATAAGAGATGGTAGCGGCAACATTATGTACAAAATAAGTAAACTTATAAACAACGCAAATGAACGAACAAAAAACGCAATCGGCTGGGGGCACGTAAAACGCCTGGTGCCTTCTCCAGCAACAGCTTACATAATAATTAGTACATTTATTATTATTATTATTATTATTGAGTAAGAGCAAACGTATCTAGCTAACATAATTAGTTATACAGCCTGATAATATTAGTGATGGTGTAGACCTAAATCAGCATGTTTGTGCAACAGTATCTAAAGAGGAATATGCAAAGCAAGAATAGCTACATGAAGTAGCAAAGAGAACATGCAATGCAGCCAAAGCTTATAGGGTCCCCTAGGAAACACTTAGCAACACTTTATTTCCGACCCTGTCAAAATAACTCCTCACTGGCATTTTAATTCGTTGTCATCTCAAACAACACTGTATTCAAAGTGCCCACTATTGTATTCTAACTATAGAATTAGATTAGTCATATTTCCATTCCAACAGTTTTGCTCTAATTCTCAAGTCAAATTGCAACTGCAGCATTTGGTAAAAAAAAGTCATAGATTATTTGCCCATATCATGCAAATATATATTTTTGACTACTTTTACTTCACTACATTCCTAAAGAAAATACTGTACATTTTACTCCATACATTTTCCCTGACACCTAAAAGTACTAGTTACATTTTGAATACAAATGCTTTGTGCATGTGTCTGCTCAAACGGTCAGAAACAGACTCCATGAGGTTGGTATGAGGGCCCGACGTCCACAGGTGGGGGTTGTGCTTACAGCCCAACACCGTGCAGGACGTTTGGCATTTGCCAGAGAACACCAAGATTGGCAAATTCGCCACTGGCGCCCTGTGCTCTTCACAGATGAAAGCAGGTTCACACTGAGCACGTGACAGAGTCTGGAGACGCTGTGGAGAACGTTCTGCTGCCTGCAACATCCTCCAGCATGACCGGTTTGGCGGTGGGTCAGTCATGGTGTGGGGTGGCATTTCTTTGGGGGTCCGCACAGCCCTCCATATGCTCGCCAGAGGTAGCCTGACTGCCATTAGGTACCGAGATGAGATCCTCAGACCCCTTGTGAGACCATATGCTGGTGCGGTTGGCCCTGGATTCCTCCTAATGCAAGACCATGCTGGACCTCATGTGGCTGGAGTGTGTCAGCAGTTCCTGCAAGAGGAAGGCATTGATGCTATGGACTGGCCCGCCCGTTCCCCAGACTTGAATCCAATTGAGCACATCTGGGACATCGTGTCTCGCTCCATCCACCAACGCCACGTTGCACCACAGACTGTCCAGGAGTTAACGGATGCTTTAGTCCAGGTCTGGGAGGAGATTTCTCAGGAGACCATCCGCCACCTCATCAGGAGCATGCCCAGGCGTTGTAGGGAGGTCATACAGGCACGTGGAGGCCACACACACTACTGAGCCTCATTTTGACTTGTTTTAAGGACATTACATCAAAGTTGGATCAGCCTGTAGTGTGGTTTTCCACTTTAATTTTGAGTGTGACTCCAAATCCATACCTCCATGGGTTGATACATTTGATTTCCATTGATCATTTTTGTGTGATTTTGTTGTCAGCACATTCAACTATGTAAAGAAAAAAGTATTTAATAAGAATATTTCATTCATTCAGATCTAGGATGTGTTATTTTAGTGTTCCCTTTATTTTTTTGAGCAGTGTATTTTTAAACCTGCATATTTAGCTAGTTTTTTGTTTTTTTTACGTGTTATTTCTTACATTAGTACCCCAGGTCATCTTAGGTTTCATTACATACAGTCGAGAAGAACTACTGAACATAAGAGCAGCGTCAACTCACCATCAGTACGACCAAGAATATAACTTTCGCGAAGCGGATCCTGTGTTCTGCCTTTTACCCAGGACAACGGAATGGATCCCAGCCTGCGACCCAAAACAAAGACGTCGTAAAAGGGGGAAACGGAGCGGTCTTCTGGTCAGACTCCGGAGACGGGCACATCGTGCACCACTCCCTAGCATTCTTCTCGCCAATGTCCAGTCTATTGACAACAAGGTTGATGAAATCCGAGCAAGGGTAGCATTCCAGAGGGACATCAGAGACTGTAACGTTCTTTGCTTCACGGAAGCATGGCTCACTGGAGAGACGCTATCGGAATCGGTGCAGCCAGCTGGTTTCTCCACGCATCGCGCCGACAGAAACAAACATCTTTCTGGTAAGAAGAGGGGCGGGGGCGTATGCTTCATGGTTAACGTGACGTGGTGTGATCATAACAACATACAGGTACTCAAGTCCTTCTGTTCACCTGATTTAGAATTCCTCACAATCAAATGTCGACCGCATTATCTTCCAAGGGAATTCTCTTCGATTATAATCACAGCCGTATATATTCCCCCCAAGCAGACACATCGATGGCTCTGAACAAACTTTATTTGACTCTTTGCAAACTGGAATCCATTTATCCGGAGGCTGCATTCATTGTAGCTGGGGACTTTAACAAGGCTAATCTGAAAACAATTTTATCAGCATATCGATTGCGCAACCAGGGCTGGAAAAACCTTGGATCACTGCTATTCTAACTTCCGCGACGCATATAAGGCCCTGCCCCGCCCTCCTTTCGGAAAAGCTGACCACGACTCCATTTTGTTGATCCCTGCCTACAGACAGAAACTAAAACAAGAAGATCCCGCGCTGAGGTCTGTTCAACGCTGGTCCGACCAATCTGATTCCACACTCCAAGACTGCTTCCATCACGTGGACTGGGATATGTTTCGTATTGCGTCAGTCAACAACATTGACGAATACGCTTAATACGCTTAAAACATTCCCAAACCAGAAACCGTGGATTGATGGCAGCATTCGCGTGAAACTGAAAGCGCGAACCACTGCTTTTAATCAGGGCAAGGTGTCTGGTAATATGTCCGAATATAAACAATGCAGCTATTCCCTCCGCAAGGCTATTAAACAAGCTAAGCGTCAGTACAGAGACAAAGTGGAATCTCAATTCAATGGCTCAGACACAAGAGGCATGTGGCAGGGTCTACAGTCAATCACGGACTACAAGAAGAAACCCAGCCCAGTCACGGACCAGGATGTCTTGCTCCCAGGCAGACTAAATAACTTTTTTGCCCGCTTTGAGGACAATACATTGCCACTGACACGGCCTGCAACGAAAACATGCAGTCTCTCCTTCACTGCAGCCGAGGTGAGTAAGACATTTAAACGTGTTAACCCTCGCAAGGCTGCAGGCCCAGACGGCATCCCCAGCCGCGCCCTCAGAGCATGCGCAGACCAGCTGGCTGGTGTGTTTACGGACATATTCAATCAATCCCTATACCAGTCTGCTGTTCCCACATGCTTCAAGAGGGCCACCATTGTTCCTGTTCCCAAGAAAGCTAAGGTAACTGAGCTAAACGACTACCGCCCCGTAGCACTCACTTCCGTCATCATGAAGTGCTTTGAGAGACTAGTCAAGGACCATATCACCTCCACCCTAACTGACACCCTAGACCCACTCCAATTTGCTTACCGCCCAAATAGGTCCACAGACGATGCAATCTCAACCACACTGCACACTGCCCTAACCCATCTGGACAAGAGGAATACCTATGTGAGAATGCTGTTCATCGACTACAGCTCGGCATTTAACACCATAGTGCCCTCCAAGCTCGTCATCAAGCTCGAGACCCTGGGTCTCGACCCCGCCCTGTGCAACTGGGTACTGGACTTCAGGTGGTGAGGGTAGGCAACAACATTTCCACCCCGCTGATCCTCAACACTGGGGCCTCACAAGGGTGCGTTCTGAGCCCTCTCCTATACTCCCTGTTCACCCACGACTGCGTGGCCATGCACGCCTCCAACTCAATCATCAAGTTTGCGGACGACACAACAGTGGTAGGCTTGATTACCAACAACGACGAGACGGCCTACAGGGAGGAGGTGAGGGCCCTCGGAGTGTGGTGTCAGGAAAATAACCTCACACTCAACGTCAACAAAACTAAGGAGATGATTGTGGACTTCAGGAAACAGCAGAGGGAACACCCTCCTATCCACATTGATAGGACAGTAGTGGAGAGGGTAGTAAGTTTTAAGTTCCTTGGCGTACACATCACAGACAAACTGAATTGGTCCACCCACACAGACAGCATCGTGAAGAAGGCGCATCAGCGCCTCTTCAACCTCAGGAGGCTGAAGAAATTCTGCTTGTCACCAAAAGCACTCACAAACTTCTACAGATGCACAATCGAGAGCATCCTGTCGGGCTGTATCACCGCCTGGTACGGCAACTGCTCCGCCCACAACCGTAAGGCTCTCCAGAGGGTAGTGAGGTCTGCACAACGCATCACCGGGGGCAAACTACCTGCCCTCCAGGACACCTACACCACCCGATGTCACAGGAAGGCCATAAAGATCATCAAGAACAACAACCACCCGAGCCACTGCCTGTTCACCCCGCTATCATCCAGAAGGCGAGGTCAGTACAGGTGCATCAAAGCTGGGACCGAGAGACTGAAAAACAGCTTCTATCTCAAGGCCATCAGACTGTTAAACAGCCACCACTAACATTGAGTGGCTGCTGCCAACACACTGACTCAACTCCAGCCACTTTAATGATGGGAAATGATGTAAAATATATCACTAGCCACTTTAAACAATGCTACCTAATATAATGTTTACATACCCTACATTATTCATCTCATATGTATATGTATATACTGTACTCTATATCATCTACTGCATCTTTATGTAATGCATGTATCACTAGCCACTTTAACTATGCCACTTTGTTTACATACTCATCTCATATGTATATACTGCACTCAATACCATCTACTGTATCTTGCCTATGCCGCTCTGTACCATCACTCACTCATATATCTTTATGTACATATTCTTATCCCCTTACTTGTGTCTATAAGGTAGTAGTTTTGGAATTGTTAGCTAGATTACTTGTTGGTTATTACTGCATTGTCGGAACTAGAAGCACAAGCATTTCACTACACTCGCATTAACATCTGCTAACCATGTGTATGTGACAAATAAATTTGATTTGAAAGAATAAACTATTTGTTTTCGAAATTATAGTTTCCAGATTCGACCATATTAATGACCTAATGCTCGTATTGCTGTGTGTAATCAAGTCTATGATTTGATAGAGCAGTCTGACTGAGCGATGATAGGCAGCAGCAGGCTCGTAAGCGTTCATTCAAACAGCACTTTCCTGTGTTTTGCCAGCAGCTCTTCGCAATTTTTCAAGCATTGCACTGTTTATGACTTCAAGCCTATCAACTCTCGAAATTACGCTGGTGTAACCGATGTGAAATGGCTAGCTAGTTAGCGGGGTGCGTGCTAATAGCGTTTCAAACATCACTCGCTCTGAGACTTGGAGTAGTTCTTCCCCTTGCTCTGCATGGGTAACGCTGCTTCGAGGGTGGCTGTTGTCGATGTGTTCCTGGTTCGAGCCCAGGTAGCGGCGAGGAGAGGGACGGAAGCTATACTGTTACACTGGCAATACTAAAGTGCCTATAAGAACATCCAATAGTCAACGGTGTATGAAATACAAATCGTATAGAGAGAAATAGTCCTATAATAACTACAGCCTAAAACTTCTAACCTGGGAAAATTGAAGACTCATGTTAAAAGGAACCAACAGCTTTCATATGTTTTCATGTTCTGAGCAAGGAACTTAAATGTTAGCTTTCTTCCATGGCACATGGCACTTTTACTTTCTTCTCCAACACTTACTTTTTGCATTATTTAAACCAAATTGAACAGGTTTCATTATTTATTTGAGGCTAAATTGATTTTATTGATGTATTATATCAAGTTAAAAGAAGTGTTCATTCAGTAATTTTAATTGTCATTATTACAAAAAAAAAAAAAGGCAGATTAATCGGTATCCGTTTTTTTTGGGGGAGTCCTCCAATAATCGGTATCGGTGTTGAAAAATCATAATCGGTCAACCTCTAATGCCTACCACTGTTGTCACAAACATGCGTGGCCACGCAGTCATGGGAGAACAGGGAGTGCAGGAGGCGGCTGAGCACGCAACCCTGTGGGGCCCCTGTGTTGAGGATCAGTGTGGCGGAGGTGTTGTTGCCTACCTTCACCGCTTGGGGTCGGCCTGTCAGGAAGTCCAGGACCCAGTTGCACAGTGAGGGGTTCAGACCCAGGGCCCTGAGCTTAGTGATGAGCTTGGAGGGTACTATGGTGTTGAAGGCTGAGCTGTAGTTGATGAACAGCATTCTTACATTAGGTATATCTCTTGTCAGGGTGGGATAGGGCAGTGTACGGTGTGATTGTGATTGCTTAAGTCCTTGGATCTGTTGGTGATATGCAAATTGTAGGTCTAGGGTGTCGTGTAAGTTGGAGGTAATATGTATGGTCCTTAACAAGCCTCTGGAAGTTTTTCATGATGAGACGTGAGTGCTATGGGGCGATAGGCTTTTTAGTTCAGTTACCTTCGCTTTCTTGGTTATCAGAACAATGGTGGACATCTTGAAGCAAGTGGGACCAACAGACTGGGAAATGGAGAAATTGAATATGTCCATAAACACTCCAGCCAGCTGGGCTGCACATGCTCTGATGATGCGGCTTGGGATGCCCTCTGGGCCGGCAGCCTTGCGAGGGTTAATACACTTAAATGACTTTCTCATGTCGGCCACTGAGAACAAAGGCACACGGTGCTTGTGGGGGGGCCCGCATTAGTGGCCCGACATTGTTTTCCTCGAAGCGGGTGAAGGAGGTGTTCAGCTTATCTGGAATCGAGGCATCGGAGTCTGCGATGTGGCTGGCTTACCCTTTTTATAATCCATGACTATCTGGAGTCCCTGCCACATACACATCGGTGTCTGAGCAGTTGAATTGCGACTCCTCCTCTTTCTCCCTGTACTGTCGTTTTGCCTCTGATTGCCTTTCTGATGTCATAGTCAGTCTGTTTTGTACACATCCATGCATATTCCCAGTCACCATGCCATGGTTAAATGTGGTGTTTTTGGTTTGGATGAGTTCTAATCATCACAGTAGGAACAACATTGTCTATGCACTTCCTGATGAACGCAGTTATCGAGTCAGTGTACACCGCTACTATTATACCCCTCAAACCAGATGCCAAAAAGGATTGCGTAGTTTGCAGCCCTTGTACTCCGTCTAATACAAGATTTCATGTAATGCTTTGAGAAGAAAGGCAGTCAGATTGTGTAGCCTAATTGCTGTGTTTTCTCTCTGGAAAAAGGGAAACATAATGCGGTGTCAGCCAGGCTTTGAACCCGCTCAAGGCTTTTTTGTGCTTCAGTGATGAGCTACAAGCCTTGCCCTTGTCTCTGAGAAAATGGTTCCCTGCCATTGTCTCCGTTCTCTCCAATCATCGCTTTAATTAATTAATATTGGACAAAGCCGATTCCCGCTGCCTTTTTTTATTTTTATCACACTCGATCTGTTTCTTGCTCTCTCCCCCTGTCCCCCCACATGCTCACTCCAGTGCTGCTGACAGTGCAAAAGGAGGTGTGAGGGAGGTAGGGGGTGCCTTTTAACGCATCTGTTCTCAGGGACTCTCACTGACTCGCAAGGTTCACTCATCACACACACATTCATTCTCTCTCCCTCTCTCCATCTCTCCCGGTCTCTTTCTAGCTGTCTCATGCTCATTCTCTCCGTCACTCAGTAACATAACCACTGACACAGGAACGCATACTAGAGGGGAGCCATCCACCAGTCCTGTCTCATTCATCCACTCTCCTCTTGTCTCTCTCTCCTTCTTCTTGGAATCTTGCTGTACCGTTCCTGCTCTGCTCTACCTCCATCCCATCCCTACGTCAGGAGGATCAGATCGCTGCCTGAGCAGTAGCCAGCACCACTGAGCAGAGGTAGGTGTTAGACTACAGCATCGTGGCTGAGGCGCCGCTCTCCTTCATCTCTTTCCCTTTCTCTTATCTCATTCCCTCAGTGTGTGTGCTTGTAGCACAGCAGATGACATACAATTCGTCAGTAATTAGCATCGTATGGATCTAGTCTTTGGTTTGTTGCTCTTGCTTCACTGAGAGGCGTCTGTGCATACCATATGACACTGGGTGTATTTCTGCTCTGTCTCCCCACTCTCTCTCGGTCTGTCTCATGTTTTATGCATGACCTGTCCTCTTAAATTAATCCCGGGACTGGCCATGCTGTGGGATTTATAGAGAACCACCTTAAAATAGCTTTGCTGTGAGGGTACACGCACGACACAAATGCACACAGTCTGTACTGAGTGGTGAGTTTTGAGCCGGAACCCTTATCTGCTTCTGTCAATGCTGCAGTGCCCATCTGTTGCAGACAATGTCGTCTTTATGCAACACACCCCAGCAAGACATGTAAATAACCTGATTTTCTAATGTTGTGATGTTTGTAGTCCAGCGGTTGTGACAGTTGGCTGTGGCAGGCTGGCTGGCTGTGGGTTATTCCATCACCTTCTCATGCTGGGGCTGTAGCAGCTGACAGTGGCGTTGAGGCTTCCTCTGGGCTCTTGTCCAAGGCTGGGGTGAGCAGCGCAGAAGAGGCTCGCTGCAGGGGTTTGGTGCAGTAAGTTGTTGCATGTAGCCAGCAGCAGCAGAGAACGGAGAGCAAGGCAGATCTCTGTTTTGATACTGAATATCCTTAGGTGAGTTTTTACACCAGCCTTGCAGAAAGTGGTTGTCAGTTATACAGTTAGTATGACAGCAATGTTATGACAATTTCCTTAATGTTTTGTGCGCGGTTATACATCTATTGTGATGACAGACTACGTGATGCATTTAGCCAACATTAACACTGTAAAGTTGTGATGTTCGGTCGGCCTTGACGAGGCCTTCTATAGGACATTGGAGAGGAACACTGGGTGTAATTGGAAGTAGATGTGTTACAGCTGATCTTTGTAGTCTTCAGAGACCGACGTACTGTGCAGCAGCAGCAGACTGCTGAGGGATGACCAGGCTGATGTACAGTACTCCCACAGAGGAGAACTTCCTGGATGCTCATGAGGGAGATTTCCCTAAACAGAGCTCTGTAATAATCCTCTAGTTGAGAGGTAGTGGCCTGTCTCATTAGCGCTCTTCATGGGCCACACACACATACCCACATGCATGCATACATACATGCATACATACCCACATGCATGCATACATACATGCATACATACATACATGTATGTATGTATACATACATACATGCATACATACATACATGTATGTATGTATACATACATACATACATACATACATACATACATACATACATACATACATACATACATAGACAATATATATGTATGTGTGTATTGTCATACATACATACATACGTACGTACGTATATACATACATACGTGTGTGTATATATATATATATATATATATATATATATATATATATATATATATATATATATATATATATATACACACGTATGTATGTATATACGTACGTGTATGTATGTATGTATATATATATATATATATATATATATATATAGATGTCTGTTTTGTCACACATCTGCCCAGCAGGTGTGTTTTCTTCCTCAGCCCTCTGTGGCTGTGATGCATAGTAGTCTTAACAGCAACCCACTGTGGGAGGGGTTTATATGTCCCTCTTAGGTGTAACTTGTACTCTGAAGTGTTCAGCAGAGCTGTATACCCTGACAGTTATACAGCAAACTTAATGCAACTCCATGACCCTCTTGCTCTGTCAGTGCTACGTACTGCCTTCTGAGCATCTTAACCAGTACATCTTAACACCACTCTGTATTACCTCATATTGGTCACCTATATTCTAGTTGATTTGGTGAGAGTGGGTAAAATACCAATGACCTGCAGTTGACTTTTCTCTGTCCTCACTGAGGATTCCGCTAGCTAGCCTCAGCTCGGTTCCAGCTCTGTTGGATTAGTGTGATGTGATTACTGTGTTCTTTCAGAGGGCGACATACAGCCTCACACTGGTTTGGCTCTGTGACGATACTGTTTGTTGTTTCCCAGGAAACGGAGTCCACACGGCCAGAAAAGAACGGCTTCCCCAGAGGAAGCTTCCTCCTGGTGTTCTTCTGAGGATGCCTATAGCTAGGCTGTGTTATGCCTGCTATGAATTTTCACTGACTAAAAAGTGCCATGATAACTAGGCCTATTGAGTACATTGCTTCGTCCAGTTTCTACAGAATGCGTCTTCCAGTGCTGGATTCGCTGTAGGGTTTGGTCCCCGAGTGGCCTAGAGGGCCCTTACTGCTGTTGTCATAATGCTGTGCCAGCGCCTCACACTCCATGCTGTGTGGCAGGACTCTGTCTTCATAGGTTTTAAAATCACCCTGATGACAGTGAGCCAAGCACTAAAATATAGCCGTTCAGTGGAAGCAGGAGGATGTCGTGGCTAATAAAAGGCTTAATTGATTCCCAGTGATAAAGTGCTTAGTGTAGACGTAGCTGCTGGATGGGCTCAGCTCCACTCAACATTTTTGGCACCTTGTCCTGACTGGACTGGGTCCTGACTGAAACAAGTAATGCAAGGTAAGGCCAAAATAACCTTGAGCAATGGTAAATACTTTCTCAGTTCAGATGCATTACTAACACACTTTTCTGAATTGAATTGTCTGACTGAACTCTTAATGAGAATGTAGAAGCTCTGCATGGCCAATTGCCAAATGAATGACCTCCGTGGTAAAGTCATTCTGATGTTTTCTGGGGTGGTGTAGTAATCTCAACCTCCCACTCAGACACTGACGGAGCTGATCAGAATTGGAAGTGTTCACACCTCACAGGGGGCCTAGCTGTATATCGCACTGCAGCAGGCCCAGCCCTGCACACAGCAGTCATCTCTCCACACTTCCACTTTCACAAGTCACAGAAATGACATTCATTCTCAGAATTTCCTACCCAGCTTCTTCACATGTGATAATGACTAACTTGTCTGTTCCAATGCAGAAAGTGCAATGTTTGACTTGGGATCCAATAGTAGGTACTTTCTGACTAGTAGCCTATATGAATAAATTCACATAGCCTAAGTGATATGTGAATTAGACTATTGACTACAGTGTATATAAAAGCCATGTGAATTCTGCCGTGTGTACAGTATACTTTGAACACCGTGGTACTTCTTTATACAGGGTGTGCTGGTCCTGCCTGGTCAAGTACAGAAGCTAGGCAATATTTTGTGACGCTGAATGATGATCTAGCGTGGTTTAGACACGTCACTTATGTGACAATGGTATTTTGTGATGTGAGTTATAAGGGAAATGTCTGCACCTGACACGGTGGCTTCAGATTGATTAGAACAGCTCAGTGTGGGCTGTGGATTCTACGTCTCTACTGTACGTGTGCTCTCTGGGTCTGTTCTAGGATCAGGTCCGTCCATGTAATCATTGATCTAAAAGACTAAACTGTTCCTAAATCAGCCCTACTACTCTGAGATGCTTGAAATATATATTAATATATATATAATATATATATATTGCCGAGTTTCTTACTTGCAATTCCGAGGTGGATGACCGTTCAAAATTTTTTTTCAGTCAGAAACACTTTTTTTTTTTTTGTCTTCAGAATCAGTTGAGGCTTCATATGAATCGGAAAGGATCACCTATGCCCCACCCAGTGACCTTTTTGTGTTGTTTTGGGCTAACATTAGCTAAGTAGATAGCATTTAGAACGTCTTTAGAGTAAACTTGAGTAGGTCTACACCTACGTAGGCCTATAAACTGAAGAGTCACCTGAAGCTTGAGAGCAATGGGAGATACAGTAGTGGAATGCAGTGATGAGGCAGAGGGCTCGTAATGAAGACTACTGGTTATTACTCTGAACTGTATGTGGTGAGCTTTCTGGCGCCTATAGCTGCTGAGGCATCACCCAAGTGGGTGCCATACATTGACATTTTTTGACACATTTTTACGGTGTTACTTTGGTGCCTTGTTGCGAACAGGGTGCATGGTTTGAACATTTCTATTCTGTACAGGCTTCCTTTTCACTCTGTCAACTAGGTTAGTATTGTTGATCCATGTTAAGTTTTCTCCTATCACAGCCATTAAACTGTAACTGTTTTAATGTCACCATTGGCCTCACTGGGATATCCCTGAGCGGTTTCCTTCCTCTCCGGCAACTGAGTTAGGAAGGACGCCTGTATATTTGTAGTATCTGGGTGTATGGATACACCATTCAAAGTGTAATTAATAACTTCGCCAAGTGATATTCAATGTTGGCTTTTCAATGTTGACATATAAACCCCTTTGCAAGGCATTGGAAAACCCCTCTGGTTGTGATTCTGTTTTTTGAAGTGGACTGTTTGACTGAGGGAACTTATCTGTATGTGTGGGGTACAGAGATAGTCACTCAAAGATCATGTTAACCACTATTGCACACAGTGAGTCCGTGCAATTTATTATGTGACTTGTTAAGCAAATGTTTACTCTTGAACTTCATTAGGCTTTCCATAAGAGGTTGAATACTTATTGACTTGTTATTTCAGCTTTCCATTTTAATTCATTTGTAAACATTTCTAAAAGCATAATTTCACTTTGACATTCTGGGGTATGTAGGCCAGTGACACAATCTCTTATTTAATCAACTTTAAATTTAGGCTATAACACAGCAAAATTTGGGAAATGTCAAGGGGTTTGAATACTTTCTGAAGGTACTATAGCAAGCTAAAGGCACGGCAGGCAGTAGATCTGTTTTCAAAGATGTAACGTTATGATGAAATAGTCCATTTTAAGGAGAACAAAAACGACTTACATTTGAACACCACTGCCGACACTTTGCTTTTCGCCGTCTTCCAAATGGTTTACTTGATCTAGCTATCACAGCCCCCCTCTTCTAATGCGTTGTGGCTGTGAAATTCTACCTGATGAAAAGACGAAATTGGTTTAACATCCTGGCATTTAACACATGCTTTTCGAAAATTCATACTATAAAACGTTCTTTCTTTCTCATACTGAGAATGTGTCATGCGCAATTGCGTTTCCTGCCATTTGTTGATTTCGGTAGCGCATCTTATCTAATTGATCAGCTGTTGTCATAGCTGAAATGACTACTGTATGACATCTGGTCATTTAAACTATTCTTGATTTTTGAAATGTCACATACATACTATTAAATGCCTTACAATTTACGACGCAAGTATGTGAATTTGGACACGGCCACTGTCCCAGTATACAGGAAAGGCTCTCGGACATTTACAGCCCAAAGTGTGAAGGAGAATTCCACGATGGAGGGCTCACAGATCTACTGTCTGCTCTGCTGCAGTGTGAGCTGTGCATAGGGTTACAACACCAGAGCTGGCAGAACACGGGGAGGAGAAATGAGAGACAACACTTCAAGTTAGAAGGAAAGCAAGCGTATGAGAGAGAGATATAAACAAAGGGAGGCTTTGTGGAGAAGGGCGGGGCAGCGTTACTTTATTGCTGAGTAAAGCTATAGCTTACTGCTCTGCGGCTGGTCTCTGACCAATCATTGCAGAGCTGCATGACAACTCACCAATGGGCTGGGCCTGCCTGTTTGTTCTGTTACGTGGAGGACAGCGTGTGTGTTTGATGTGTGACCCACACCACCTTGGCTCTGTGCTGTCTCATGGATTTGGGGACTGCCAGCCAGGTCCAGTAAGGGGGAGAGATAGAGGACACATTGAAACTGTAGCTCAGTGGCACTGGCAGCCTCAGGCTGCGGACTCAGACTCTCAGCAGGACATGTGGAACACAGCCTGACAGCACAGAGGATGTCTCACTGATGTTCACACTGATAGTCATACACTGATGGATACACACAGCACTGTCTTTATACAAACAGAAATATGCAGAGTGGCTTACTTTCTGTACACAGATGCAATTCACTATCACGCAATAGCCTGTCTTGTGTCCTTTGTAAAACTGACACTCACCAATTCACTTTGACTTACACATTTTTTCACATTAGAAAATATCTGAGAACAGTGCGGCATTCACATTGATCAGAAAGATGTTCCATTCATATTGATGCACCTCAACTCTTTGTCCAACATTGGGTACATTTGAAGTGTTTGACGTCTAGTCCTGTCACACTACCCTATACTGTTTCACTGTAACACAGAACAGTGGTCTATTCTCTTATTGTGAAACACAGACTTGCACTCTCTAGCAGTAGTCATGTTCTAACACTACAGCCCAGAAATAGACTGGGAAACAAGCACTTGCCAGGCCCCACACATTGATTGTCTGTGACACAGGTTACAGCCAGGCCTCAGGCATGTGGCCACAAACACGATGATGATGTTAGTCCCCAAGGAAGAATTCTATTTCCTCTCCTCTCGTCATGGACCATAACACACACTGTGCTGCTAGGGGTACCTGCTAGGGGTACCTGCCTGGCTTTCAGTCGGCAACATGCACTTGCAGCGTACATCAAAGCGCTCTTTGTACATGTTCTTTTTATACAGCAGGATGAAAGATGAACCTGTTCACTTCCTATGCTAAATGGATTGTGTTGGACGTAGTGAGTCAGAGGGGTGTCTTATTAAAAAGAGCAGTGGGAGCCTGGCCTGTCCTGCGGTGGTGGGGCGTATGTGGAAAGTGACCCTGCGATGGCATCTGTTAGCGCGTGAGTCAGATGTGTGGACATGTATCAAATCAGACAGATGGAACCCAACACAGTGTTTTTATTGTGTGTGCACTTGAGGATTTTGTTAAGTGTGTGTGTTTCTGGGACATGGCTGCCTGTGCTGTACCGTCCCACAGCTGATCCAGGAACAACTTCCCTCTGAGCTGCCTGCCTGCCATGTAGAGACCATTTGAATCAGATGGTCTGTGTCAGAGGCAGATTGTCAGTGCACTCAGGAATAGCCCGTGTATACTGAAAAAAATATAATCTGAACATGAAACAATTTCAAACATTTTACTGAGTTACAGTTCATATAAGGAAATCAGTCAATTTAAATCAATTCATTAGGCCCTAATCTATGGATTTAACATGACTGGGAATACAGATATGCATCTGTTGGTCAGATGGCCTTAAAAAAAGGAGAGGTGTGGATCTGAAACCCAGTCAGTATCTGGTGTGACCACCATTTGCCTCATGCAGCACGACGTCTCCTTCGCATAGAGTTGATCAGGATGTTGATTGTGGAATGTTGTCCCTTTTTAATGGCTGTGCGAAGTTGCTGGATGTTGGCGGGGACTGGAATGCGTTTTAGTACACAATCCCAGAGGATCTCAAACCTACTCAATGGGTGACATGTCTGGTGAGTATGCAGGCTATGAAAAAACTGGGACATTTTCAGCTTTTAGGAATTGTGTACAGATCCTTGAAACATGGGGCCGTGCATTATCATGCTGAAACATGAGGTGATGGTGGCGACTGAATGGCACGACAATGGGCCTCAGGATCTCGTCATGGTATCGCTGTGCATTCAAATGGCAATATATAAAAAGCAATTGTGTTCGTTGTCCGTAGTTTATGCCTGCCCATACCATAACCCCCCCCGCCACCATGGGGCACTCTGTTCACAACGTTGACATCAGCACACCTCTCGCCCACACGATGCCACACATGTGGTCTGCGGTTCTGAGGCCGGTTGGACATACTAGCTCTAAAATGACTTGAGACAGCTTATTGTAGAGAAATTAACATTCCATTCTCTGGCAACAGCTCTGTTGCCTCAACTTGAGACCTCTGTGGCATTGTGTTGTGATGACAAAATTGCACATTTTCCAATGGCCTTTTATTGTCCCCAGCATAAGGTGCACCTTTGTAATGATCATGCTGTTTGATGAGCTTCTTGATTTGCCTCACCTGTCAGGTGGATGGATTATCTTGGCAAAGGAGAAATGGTCACCAACAGGGATGTAAATAAATTTGTGCTGAACATTTGAGAGAGAAATTGATTTTTGTGCTTTATTGAACATTTCTGGGTTCTTTTATTTCAGCTTATGAAACATGGGACTAACACATGTTTTTATTCAGTGTACATACTACAATTTAGATTTGCCAGTGACCTCACTATACGATATCATAATACTTAGGTGCCGATACGATATGTATTGCGACTCACAATTTGTATATGTATTGTTTCAATACTGCCATTCTGTTCCAAACATATTGCTCAGCATATGTCTGCTGCAGAGGGACAAGAGAAACAGTTCTGATCAGTCATGGAAATAAGTGCTGAAAACAAATTGGCTCCCTATTTGAAAAGATTGAGAACAAGCAATGGGAAAAATACCTACTGGACTTTTGGTGCAAGTACAGCCAACTAGTGCAAAATTAATATTGTGACATTTTAAATTTATGATGTCTTCAAATAGAATATCCCGATATGCATTACCCCCCCCCACTACCACCACCATCACAACTATGGATCTCTTGCCACTGGGAGACTGAGTGGGACTCTAGTGACGCATGGAGCCCAGAGGGAGTAGAGCGAGGTGAGGTGTGCCCAGGAGACACACAGGAGGGAGAGATGCATGGCCCTAGCCTGCCTGTGTGTGTTTGTAAAGCCATGCTGCAGCAGCACAGGGCTTCCCTCCAGACCACGCTGCTCTCTCATCCCTACTCAGAACAGCTGACTGGGCAGGCAAGCTCCCTTCAACTGCAGTTTAAAAAACCCCAAAAACATTATTCTCTCCCATTCATTTTTGTATCTTTCTCCTCCTGTTTTCCCCCTGGACTGTTCCCTTCACTAGGTGTGTGTTGGCCAGTCGCCGCAGGCTGAAAATATCTTCTGGGGGAGCTTGGTTCAGTTGGTCTGAACTTCCCGGGCACCGGCTGCATTGGCTGCAGATTTCATTAGGAATTCTGGACCATTCTGCTTTCCTCCATCTCAGTTAACAATGGCATCCATCAGAGTGGTTGTGGCGAAGTACTAGCAACCTGAGGGAAGAATATTCCATCCCTCCCTCCTCACTGGCAGCGCCAGTGGCTTATGCCGAGTTGAGGAAAGCAACAGGACGAAGATGTATAAAGAGCTGCTGCTGTGTGAATAATTTAGGAGGGCTGTGTTTCTAAGACGACATTGGAGAACAGAAGATGTGTTTCTTTTGAGCGCCTCGTTATCTGCTGCAGTGACTCTCTCTCTGCTCTCACAGGATCCTTCGCTCACTTCACAAAAGCTAAAACCAACCAGCAGGCAAGTTAAACAATAACGCTGTCCTGAATGTCAGAACCACTCTCCACCTCTCCCAAGTTTGTTTGGCCTGGCCTGAGGCACTCAGGTTCTTATATAACAGGGCAGTGGCAGTGTTCACAGGCTGTGTGTGCCCAGCCCTATGGGCACAGGACCAGCCCAGAAACCACAGCTCTCTGGCACTAAACAAGGGCTTTTACAATCACCTTCTCCCCTTGACATCACACCCCCCTCTCTCTGGTTGTCAGTGTTCCATTTCATTCGACATTGTTTGTTCAGCTCAAATCTCTGTGCCCTCTGGCTAGAATAAAAATGAGGTATGTAATGTCAGGGGTCTGATTTGCAGAAGTGTGTGTAATATAGTCTGATACAGGTTTAATCTTAGGAATATAGTCAGTGTTTTGTTTGTTGTTGAGGAGATGAACCATGTATGCTCGTATTCACTGCTATATCACTGTCCTCTCCACTGGGCTCTTCTGGTTTCCATCTGATCGATCTGCTCCGCTCCACCATATCTGTTTGCAGCAGATATTTTTATGTCACCTCTGACTGTGCATTTTGCGCACGTATGCAGAGATCTTATATCTTCAGTCTGTCTCCTCTGCTCTGCCCTCTCTCCCTTGCTGCAGTATGTGGTAGTTGGTGGTACTGTAAGGTGTGTGTGTGTGTGTGTGTGTGTGCGAGAAATAAGAATGAAGTCAAAAGCAGTTTGAAATGGAAGACACCATGTTGCCAACCTATGGACTTAAATGAGTGGAGTAGGAGTATGGTGGCTAGGTAGGCGGATGCCTCAGTGAGGGAGACAAGGTTACAGTCTCTTAAAAACATTACTTCCCTCTGTCCCCTGTACAGTGACCGATCACACGCCATGTGTGAAGCTGGCCTGACACTATGGAACACTATCTAATATCGCACCTTTGGTTTGGTGAGAGGGAGAACGGTTGGTCTGAGGTTAGCCATACATTTTAGTACTGCTCCATAACCAATGGAGAAAGCAGCTCTCACCAGCCACTGATGGCCACTAGGGCTGGGAATTGCCAGGGACCTCCCAATACGATATCTATTGCGATTCTCACACTTCTATATTTGTTGCGATTCGATACTGTGATTTTATTACGATTTGATGTTCCAAACATATTGCTCAGCGTATGTCTGCTGCAGAGGGACAAGAGACATGAGAAAATGAGTGTGACTCGCTATTTAAAAAGAGCTATAATGGATAAATACTGGCGTTTTGGTGCATGTCCAGCCAATTAGTGTGAAAACAATATTGCGATATTGTCAAAAGAATATGATCTTTTGTAAATAATATCCCGATTATGTAACTGTTTTTAAAAAGGGAGCCAATTTGTGTTAAGCACTTTTTAAAAATTTCCATCACTAATAAAACTTGTTTTTTCATGGCTGTCTCTTGTCCTTCTGAAGCAGACCTATAGTGATCAATGTTTGCAACATCAAATCGCAGTATCGAAACGCAATACATATAAACGCAATACATATAGAATCGCAATACGATATGATATATGTATTTTGAGGTCCCTGGCAATTCCCAGCCCCAAGAACATAGTGTGTGGGCTGTCTTGCACATAGTACACATGGCATGCGGTGGTTTGTGTGTTGTAACTAGCCCATCACAGAAGCAGAATGAGGTGCTGAGGATTGGTGAGTCGTCATCTTTGGCCTGTGACTGTTCATCACTCAGGCAGCACATAGGCTTTACCACTGGAGATGGTTTACTGGACATTATGATCGTTCTTCAGACCTCTGTGCTGTACACCCTACAGCGCTGGTCTGTAGCATGGTGGTTATGAAGCCAAACCATGATGGAGTTTATGCTAAGCAGCAAAGCTGAAGTAGATGCTAACAACATGAAGTGTTCCCTTTGATCCATTCATGATGCCATATTGAAGATCATTTTCCAAACTCTTTGTTTTGTATGGTTTAATTGATCTACAAAGTTGCTATCCTGAATCTAGGCCTCCATTAATGGTGCCTGACAGTGAGGCTCATGGATGTGCTTTTAACTCCAAACAGGGAGCAGATGATTGGTGTCAGACGTTTTCTGCAAAAATAGGCTACTTATGCAAATTATTTTCATGAGCATTTTTTTTCCCTCTGGCAGCGACTGACCTGTACTGCTTCTGTAATCAAGTGCTCTCTGCAATGCATGAAAAAGGAGGCAATTTTCACACTGCTGTGCCTGTTACAGCTCATCCGTCTGTCTGCAGATGATGATGAGACTAGGATGCAGTGACAGACAACTTTTCATAATTTATCAAATAATTATGAGAACCGTGACATGAATATAGCCGTTTTTGAATCCTCTGATTCTCCTTCTGGACTTTATTTAGATTCATATTGAGATCTCTTCAGTATTATTATTTACCTGTCTGTCCTCTCGTCCAGTGCCATCTGGTGGCATCCATGTGTGTTTCCTGCTACTAACACTCTACTGTACATTCCAGGCCAGGACTGCTCTGCTGCCTACTTATATAAGCCCCGTCTCAAGAGGAATCTCTCTCAGGCTGGGTGTAGGTGTGGTTGGCTGGAGCCTATGGAAAAGCATAATCGGTTGCCTTTGACTCCATGTTGCCTTTTGTTGGACAGGAATGAAGGTAGCATTATGTAGGTTCCAGTATGTAAGACTGGCTAAACACTAAACAGGCAATACTAAGGCATTTGTTCTATTTGTCTTTATTCCAACCTCTCTACTTAAATCCATCTCCACCCTGTCTCGGGCCATCCTCCTCCTTCACACGACTTCTGTCATTTAGTCTGCCTGTCCTGATGTGTTTGGATCAGCATATGGTCGTGTTGGGCCAGAGGGTGGTTCTGATCCGATAAGGGTCTGTCGAGCACCTCTGTCTCCCTGCCTGCAGTTTTAATCTGCAGAGTGCACCTTGGCCCATTAGAGCAGTAAATCTGAGCTCAACTCTCCAACTGTGAAGTGCTGCCAGGACGAGTCTGTACCGCAGTGCTGCAGTAAGTGTCTCGCTCTTTCCTACTGCAGCACAGCCATCTAGTGTATATGCTTCTACCACACACAGAGGACTTTGATGCACCAGTAGTAAACTGTCAAGGCAAAGGGAAAAACACTCAGCCTAGCCTAACGGTGTGCTGAGGGCATAACACTTAACTGACTGAGACTGTAGGTCTCCTGAACAGGATGGGCTAAATACCATTTACTAACACTTTAGCCTTTGCTTCAGCCATTCAAGAATACAGTGTTGAGGTCTGGTACCACGAAACCATGCAGCCTCTTAAAGGAAGGGCCCCCAAATCCAACATGACAGCTCCTGCGTCCTCTGTTAGTGATCAGGGAGTCGGTGGCATTAGATAGATATAGAATGAGTTGTGTGTGAAATGTGTGAATTATTGCATGGGGTCTGTGAGAAAGCACTTCAAAGTTAAGCTTAGAGCCCTGCAGGGGAGTAAAATAGATGAGGCTAGTCCGACATACCTAAAATCAATTTGGGGGAGTGGACATTTACTGCTGAGGCTTTAGAAAACCCTGGAACTATTGTATCTCTCTTGCAAGTTTGTATAGCTGTGTATGCATGGGCTTGGTCTGACTGGTAGCAGGTAATGACGTATGCAGTGACATCACTGGGGCTGGACTTCGAGCTTAATAAAATAACTTGGGACTTTTCCTATGGGGCAGAACTCATGAGAGACATCAGTTGTATGTGTGATGTTTGATATTTGACTTTAGTCTACAGCTGTATTTTGATTAAAAGGGTTGATTTACAAGTGCACATTTTGAGTGTTCCTAATTTAAGTAAATAAAATGGAAGCACAGAAAAACAGAACCCTCCTCCTCCTTGCCTCCCAGCTCTCCTCTCTCTTGTTATAGCCCCTTACTTCAGCAGTGCTCTTCTTGGGTGAAATCTGTTGAATTATTCATCAAAACTAGTCGTTCTGAGCGCACACACAGCAAGGGCAGGATGGGGAGGTATGAGGACGTCCATGACTTTGTAAATGTGTGTGGTAGGTCTGTGCATGTGGTGTATATAAGGATGTTGTAGTACAGGGCTTTGACGTCATGTGGCTGCAGAGACCATAGCTCTGACTGGGCAACATTTTTCCCCTAGTTTGCAAAATGAAAGAGTTAACATTCCCAGTTACAGCCCACTGAGCCCAGAGAAGGCAGTCTTATTGGTTTGATATGCATTGAAGCTGCTGCCTGTGGTAACTGTGGAAATGGTGCCATCTAGTGACTGGTGAATAGTAGTGATATTCTATGATCTCTGAAATGACTATTTGACAAAAACAATTGAATTAGTAATGTATATAAGTTGTCTTCCTCCTGATCACTATAACCATCCAGACAGTATACAGACTAACTGTGTTTGCTCTGTCCCCTCCAGAAGCCCAGTTTGGTGAGAGACAGTTCCCTGTCTTCCCGGTGAGAGAGAGACCCCTTCTGTAGGCTGGCCACATCCCCACCCTCCCGCCTCCATGTATCCTGAATCTACCACAGACTCACCTGCCCGCCTCTCCCGACAAACTGGCTCGCCTGGCATGATCTACAAGTAAGTCCTCATTTCTACTTTTCATCTTGTTGAATTTGCTGCCTGCTATTCAGGAAGAGAAATCGTCTTTTCACACCCACATGTTTGAACACCGTTGATAATCAGAATAGGGGAGGCACTCAACACATTTGAGAATGGCGGGAAACAAGCGCGATAAATCCTCAGTATGTTGCGATTTATTGTTACTGCATACGTTTTTACTAAGCATTACGTTCTAAATATTAGTTTAGTAGGCAGGACAGATTTCGGACATGGCCAAACACACACACACACTCGGGGTGGTCTGATGGTGCATTAAGTTAATTTGTCAAGCCTGATTAATACAAAATAAATCATCCATACTTCATGCCACTTCCATTCTATTCAGGATTCTCACAGCAAGCAGTCGTGTGCCATCCAGTCCTTCTGTTTGTAGTGGAAACACTCATTTCTGTTCTAGCACATCCCCTTTCATGACAATAATACAAAATATAGAAATATAAAGAAAGAGAAACTTACGTTGAAAGAATGAGGGGCAGCATGTTCCAACACCGAAATGCATTTTTTGCTCTTGTCAGATAGGCTACTGCTATATAGATACATTGAATGTACAAAACATTAGGAACACCTTCCTAATATTGAGTTGCACCTGCTTTTGCCCTCAGAACAGCCTCAATTCGTCAGAGCATGGATTCTGCAGTGTGTCGATAGCGTTCCACAGGGACGCTAGCCCATGTTGACTCCAATGCTTCCCACAGTTTTGTCAAGTTGGGTGGCTGTCCTTTGGGTGGTGGACCATTCTAGATACACACGGGAAACTGTTGAGCGTGATAAACCCAGCAGTGTAGTTCTTGACACTCAAACTGGTACCTATTACCATACCCTCTTCAAAGGTACTTAAATCTTAAAAATCCTTCTTTAACCTGTCACCTTCCCTTCATCTACACTGACTTGAAGTGGATTTAATAAGTGACATCAATAAGGATCATAGCTTTCACCTCGTCAGTCTGTCATGGAAACAGCAGGTGTTCCTATTGTTTTGTACACTTCGTGTATAGGCGTAGCCTACAGAAGGAGGCTCATTTGAACATTTTCGCTCAGAAAATGTTCGATAAAGATGAGCATTATAATGTTAGAGTTAAAGGAGCTGGCCTTACACTGGTAGGCATTATAATGTTAGAGTTAAAGGAGCTAGCCTTACTCTGGTAGGCCTAAAACGTTCTTCCTCAAGTTCAACTGCCCACTGCCTTCATTAGCCTGCAGTAAATAAAGCTTGATTAGGGTAATATCAAAAGTAACTCAAGCTGTTGTTTATAGAGAATATACGAACAGCTTATAATATTGCGGTTTATTTTAAGGTTATTTTTGCATCCCTGCCTACTTGGTTTAACCTTTTTCATGGTTATTTTACTTCAATTTCTTAACTTTTATTTTACTTCTCACGCGTTCTCTCGGTCTCCTCACCAGCAGGCACACGAGAGGTGAGCGGTCGGAACAAGTTTCAGCTGTCCCTAATCAATATGTTTTATTGAGTGTCAATTGGCTGACACTGATAACAAGCTCCTGCCGTTTTCACCTCACACATTCAATTAACAGAGGACGAGTCCAGTCAATAAATCACACATACCCAAGACCTGTGGCAGTTATATCAGATTTTAGATTTTTAAAAGTCCATTTAGGACTCAGACCCGCTCGGGTCCCGGTTCGGATCTGGGAATTTCGGGTCTAGTGTGGTGTCTATGTTCACCTCTAGTGTGGTGTCTATGTTCACCTCTAGTGTGGTGTCTGTATTCACCTCTAGTGTGGTGTCTGTATTCACCTCTAGTGTGGTGTCTGTATTCACCTCTAGTGTGGTGTCTATATTCACCTCTAGTGTGGTGTCTATATTCACCTCTAGCGTGGTGTCTATGTTCACCTCTAGCGTGGTGTCTATGTTCACCTCTAGCGTGGTGTCTATGTTCACCTCTAGCGTGGTGTCTGTATTCACCTCTAGCGTGGTGTCTATGTTCACCTCTAGCGTGGTGTCTATGTTCACCTCTAGCGTGGTGTCTATGTTCACCTCTAGCGTGGTGTCTGAGTGTCAGTGAATGACATTCAGGGTCCAGTTATTCACAAGGAATAGGTAAACGTAGTGTAACTAGGCTTTCCTCTCACATGCTGCATGTGTTCTATGTTATTCCCCTTTCTCTCTTGTAGCTTGCTGTTCCCTCCTCCCTTCTGCTACATGTTAATCTAAGCTGTACTCTCTCCTCCTCTCTTCCCTCTTCGCTCTCTCTTAATCTCTTCCGCTTGCCTCAGCGCACGCTATGGGAGCCCCAAACGACAGCTGCAGTTCTACAGGTACCACTCTCTGTCTCTCTCTGTGTGTGTTTACAGTGGAACACGGCTCGGACTGCTGCCTCATACTTCTGTCAGTCTGAATCATCCTCTGCACTGATGGAATTTTTTTCTAGTCACCGTTTGGCTAATTAGCAGTCAGATTTAGTCTCTGCTGGACACCCAATTGTGCTGTTTGCAATGTTGTTCAAATGCTATGTTGTAGTCTGCATTGCACTCTGCCAAAGACTTTCAAATAGTTATCAAAGTGTTGCATGTAAAAATGACCTCATACTTCAGTTTAAAGTCTGTACTGTACTCGGCCCTGCCCAGTAGTGTGGTATCCGGGTTGTTGGTCTTGCTGTTTCAGAGAGGCATCATGTTTTATGGGCTGAGAGATGAAGTCTTATTCTGCTGATCTGGTTATAAAAAATCATGACGCTGTGTATGCAGGGTAATGAGCTCTGTATCGGATTTTGATCTCCGAGCCTTCTCTTGCACATTTCTGTCCTTTTTTTTAAGTGCAATGAGTCCCGCTGCTACCCTGGCACAGAGAGAGGATCGATCACTGCTTCACTCTCTGTCAGTCTCACACAGACTGGCTAGAAGTGTGATGGGAAGGGCAGTTTACCACTTTTCAATCATTTCATCATTGTACACTAAATGGACATGGCAGTTATTTTTCCGGGAATGTGTTGACCCGATGTAATGTGAGAGTATGTTGCATGGCACATTTGAGTGTGTGTGTGTGTGTGTGTGTGAAGCTCCCGACGAACAGTTCTTCTGGTGTCGTTGCTTCCAGAGGCAGTTTTCAGAAAAAAAATGTCCCTTTTTCAGAACCCTGTCTTTCAAAGATAACAGATCTTCATTGTAAAGGGTTTAAACACTGTTTCCCATGCTTGTTCAATGAACCGTAAAAAATGATCATGCACCTGTGGAACGGTTAAGGCACTAACAGCTTACAGACGGTAGGCAATTAAGGTCACAGTTATGAAAACTTAAGACACTAAAAAGGCCTTTCTACTGACTCTGGAAAAACACCAAAATAAAGGTGCCCAGGGTCGTCCCTGCTCATCTGCGTGAACGTGCCTTAGGCATGCTGCAAGGAGGCCTGAGGACTGCAGATGCAATGAATTGCAACGTCCGTACTGTGAGACGCCTAAGACAGCGCTACAGGACGGACACATTATTACATTTCTGTTAGACACATGTCTGTGGAACTTGTTCAGTTTGTCTCAGTTGTTGAATCTTATGTTCATACAAATATTTACACATGCGAAGTTTGCTGAAAATAAACGCAGTTGACAGTGAGAGGACGTTTCTTTTTTTGCTCCGTGTGTGTGTGTGTGTGTGTGTCAAAATTGGTCAAGCTCAGTAAATTTGGTTGGAATTCATTATTGACTGCAATACTGTCTCTATTCAGGAGTGAGACTGGACCCCCTCAGGAACACTCAACACATTTTGTAAAGCATTTACATTACATTTACATTTAAGTCATTTAGCAGACGCTGTGTCTTTGGCAATACAATTTGTGTACATGTCCCACTATACTAGGGTTAGGTTTTCAGAAAACAGATGCAGGTTTTCCTCTAACCAGTAAAAAGCATACCCTTAACATGATGCTGCAAACACAATACTTGAAAATACATTGGGTATCACTTTGATGTGTTGTATTGGCTTTGACCAAAACATTAAGTTTTTTTGTTTTAAGCCAAAAAGTTTATATCGTTGTCTTGCAGTATTATTTCAGGACCTTGTTTTGAACAGATAATTCAAAAATAGTTTTTTTTAACAAAGGCTTCCTTTTCACTTTGTCATACAGACTAGTAATGTTAAGGGAATGCAATTTTATGAAACCCTCTGTATTTTCAAGTATTGTGTTGATCAGGTTATGGAATGCTTGTCACCGGCAGGGACTGGGAGGTTTGTCAGGATCAAAATAAATATCAGAGGAGCAAAGCCCAGGTAAAAAGTTTGAGGAAAACCTGCCTCAGTCTTCTCAATACCTAACCCAGAATGGCTGACTTTAAATTAGCTTAAATCATGGCTTTCCATCAATGATTCCCAACTAAATTTACTGAGCTTGAGCAATTTTCACAAAAACAATGGATATGTTGACCTAAGCTGTGCAGAGTTGGTAGAATCTAATTCACAATCCAATGTAATCACTTTTTAGATTTAATTTTAAGGCAGCAAAACTTAACAGCTGTGCAAGGGGTGTATAGACTTTCCCTAGGCACTGTATCTCAGTCTGTGATGTAGTCTGGTCGGTGGTATTGCAGTCAAGAGATTTAATGTTTACAATTTTACACAACGAGGCTTTTAGTATTTCCGGCTCTGACCCTCCTTAACCCTTTTACTATGTCCAGGGGAATGAGGGTGTTCCTGTCAAGGGTAGTCCCTCAACCCCAAACTTCTCATGTTGGCTACTCTGTCTGTCACTCTGGTATTTAGTGAGAAAAATACATTTTTCAAATGTAGGCTCTTTGAATTTGATACTTCATCGTACTGTTTGGTTTGCACAAGGCTCATGGTTTTCCTCTACATATTTTTTTATTTGACCTTTTATTTAACTAGGAAAGTCAGTTAAGAACAAATTCTTATTTTCAATGATGCCTTGTTCAGGGGCAGAACGACAGAAAATGGATTTCCTCCACCTTGTCAGCTCGGGGATTCGATCTTGCAACCTTTCGGTTACAAGTCCAACGCTCTAACCACTAGGCTACCTGCCACTCAAACATGTATGGACTAGGTACTGTGTAGTGATCTTGACCTGACCAGGTATTATCTTTTCAATATGTAATGCAGAAGATTTCTGAATGGGTGTTTTTGTGAAGAACTTATTTTCCTGTTTTTAAATGTCAGTTATAGGCTGACATGTAGCCCAGCAGATGTATGATGACTGCTAGACATGTGCACGTACTTGACTGTACACACAATCATTATGTTCTGACTGGCTCTTGGTAGTCTTTCCTGTGGAACAACAGAGGCTTTTAGCGCAAAAGCTTTTGTGAATAATTCAGGCCTGATATTATTTGCTGATGTTAGCAGAAGCAAGACGAGGCACTAAATGACATAAATGGATTTCCTCCATGAGATCTAACAGGGAAGGGGGGTATTGTTGCTGATGGTATAGGGCAGAGTGGTGGGAAGGCACTTTCTCATCCACTAATTGGTTTAGACACTTAAGACACTCCCAGTTTGGGTGGACACGCTGCAACGCTGCAGGCAGTGTGTGTTTATAAGAGCCGGCTGGCACTTTACCACCCTCTCATGAGCCGGCCTCCTAGAAATCATCAGGTGAGTTTGAGCAAAGACCATTGACCACTGCTTGTATATGTTTGAGTGCACTGTGTGTGAGGTTGTGGCTGGATGTGTATGTGTAGTTTGGAGCAGGTGCATGCTGCCTGGCTTGGAACCCCTCTCCCTCTTTCTCTATGGGCGGTGGAGCCCACTGGCCTGGAAGGACAGGGGAAGCTGGAGAACTGGAAGACACCTACGCCCTTGATGGCAAACATGGAAAGACTTCAGGATTTTATCTAGCTTTTTTGTCAGTTGATTCTAAGCTGAGCAGGACATTAGATGAAGGCTGTGCTTTGTGGCAGGGTTAATACCACAGCTTTCCTTCAGCAGACTGGGAGAGAAACAAAGTGCTGTTCAAGTGTCTGCATCAGTCAATATACTTTAGGGATCAATAGCAGTTTATTGTCTTCGTACTTCCATTGTAGATCTACAGGGTAAAATGTCCTGAGTCCCAGGTGCTGTAAAGCTAAATGTTATTGTTTTCACTACAAAGGCAATGATGACAGGCTTGACAGAACTCCCAGCCTGAAAAGTGCTAATTTGTCCAAAATGGGCATAAGAACATTTTTGTAAGGTTCTTGTTCAGTGTTTCACCAGAGCGAGGATGGATGTTTTAAAATTGTAATTTGAAACATTTCAGGTGCTTTACTGGCACTTCTTGTTTAGCTATAGGCTACTGATAAAGTATTCAATCTGAACTGAATTGTCACACTAGCAAAGACCATGTCAGAATCCGACATACTACTGAACATCGGCTTTTGAAAATGGCCATGGTATTTCTCTATTTTTCTACTGTGTTTTAGCTAAGCTATTTGTTGGACTAATTGTAATAGTTTATGTGAAATATGTTGCTTGATATAACAATTCAATTTATGCTGTAATCCGTGTCAGATCATGCAATAATCTGTAGGCTAGCCCATTTTAAGATCTGTTTAGTCTTTTGTCTCGTTACTGAGGACATACACCGAGTGTACAAAACATTATGCTCTTTCCACGAGACTGACCAGGTGAAAGCTATGATCCGCTATTGATGTCACTTCAATCAGTGTAGGTGACGTTGAGACCGGTTAAAGGATTTTTAAGCCTTTAGACAATTGAGACATGGATTGTGTGTGTGCCATTCAGAGGGTGAATGTGCAAGACTAAAGATGTGCGCCTTTTTGAACGGGGTACAACTGCTGCTGGGTTTTTCAAGCTCAACAGTTTCTTGTGTTTATCAAGAATGGACCGACATTCAGCCAACTTGACACAACTGTAGGAAGCATTGGAGTCAACATGGGCCAGCATCTCTGTGGAACGCTTTTGACAAAGCTTTTGAGTTCATGCCCTGATGAATTGAGGCTGTTCTGGGGGCAAGGGGGGGAGCGGAGCAACTCAATGTTAGGAATGTGTTCTTAATGTTTTGTACATTCAGTGTATATTCTGCATAGCATTATCAAAGGGAAATAAGCTGTGCAGAAGTATTGTCTATTACAATACCTTTAACACTGCTACCCACTAGTGACAGGATTGAGCACAGCGCTTTCCCTACAGCATTGCTGATTGTAAAAGAACGGTCTCATGGCTCTTTCGTGGTGCACGGGTCAACTATTTGTGCATCCGTCCACAATTGCTAATAACCCATCTGCAACCGCCTGAGTATGTGATAAAGTGTCAATCTGAGGCCCACTCCCGACCTAAACCCGCTAGTATAGAAAATGCACTGTAGGCTACAGACACTTTAAAAAATGTATTTTTATTATTTTATTTTTTCAATAATTTTTTACAAGGGGTGCAGTATTATTATTTATTGTGCCTGATTTTAGATATGTTTCTACCTATAATTTGCAACATTTTAGTAGGCTATTTATGTGTCAATAATAATTATTTGTCTATAATTAGTTACATAAAGCTTTCTTCTGTCATATGCTGGCCTAGAAGACTAAATAAACACTTGCTCAACAGAATGTCATAAATCAATACACTGAATGCTTAAATCGAGTTGACATCAGTAAAGTTTTCTGTCATCTCTGCTTCTGTTGCAGAACAATGACGTTTAGGGACCAGGGAGAAAATGCAATTACTCAAAACAAATGGGAAGATTTTCTGTGTGTTATGTCCAAATGGCTTGACAAAGGAAATGGCAAGCCGTGCAAACATGACACATGTTTCTGATAAGAGTTCCGTTTTCCTTGGATGCATATTTTAGTTGGTTGAAATACTTACAGCTTTCATGATGCTGATAAAGATAGCACTCTCTACAGACGGTCCCTGACTGCACATTCGCATTCTCTCAAGATGCTTAAAGAAATAATTCATGTTTCTCCACTCCTGTTCCCACTTCATTTTTTTTCTTCCTACATTTGGTGTATTATTTTAGTGGAAGAAATGCTCAATTCTGCAGGAGTTAATATTAAGGCTACGTGTGAGGTTATAGACCAACAGTCAGTGTCCAGATATCAGTTTCACCAATCTTGAACAGTAGGCAACAGTTCCCTTGACATGTCATAGGCCTATTTGAAGTCCCCATCTTGTGAATGTATAGTATAGTGCTTCACAATCATCACACACATTATCACTGCTATCATTCTCTTTTAGCGCTTCACCAAATCTTTTCCAAACATGACTTTTCTGGCCCTCCCTTTCAGCTCTCCATTTAGCAGATTTTCTCTTATTGAATTAAACTTGGACATTTTTCCTTTTTGCTTCCATGGATCAATATTTTTTTTTTTTTGCCCTTTCCCAAATGCATTTGGCGATTGTCGTGGAGGCTGTTTGGCATGTGTATAGTTAAGCCCTAAAGCTTAAGCATACGCACTAATGCCAGACAGCCTAAAATAATGATAGAAATGTAGCCTATAGATATAAATTGCACTAGAATTATAAATGTATGGATTTAAGGTATTTTCAATTTATTCAACCTTTGTTTATCAACAAGAGTGGATTTGATAGCAAATAGACAAGTGGTTAAATATGTCATTACTGAAGTACTGTGCATTCGGAAATACTTTTTCCACATTTTGTTACGTTACAGCCTTGCTCTAAAATTGATGAGTAAAGTGTTTATTTAATCCATCTACACACAATACCCCATAATGACAAAGCGAAACAGGTTTGTAGAAATGTGTGCAAACTTCTATTAAAAAGAGCCCTTATTTACATAAGTATTCAGACACTTTGCTACGAGACTAAAAATTGAGATCAGGTGGCATCCTGTTTCCATTGATCATCCTTGAGATGTTTCTACAACTTGATTGGAGTCCAATTAGTAAATTCAATTGATTGGACATGATGGAAAGGTACACGTGTATATAATGTCCCACAGTTGACGTTGCATGTCAGAGAGAAAAAAAACAAGCCATGAGATCAAAGGAATTGTCCGTAGAGCTCCGAGACAGGATTGGGTTGAGACACAGATCTGGGGAAGGGTACCAAAACAATTCTACAGTATTGAAGGTTCCCAAGAACACCTTGGGAACACCTTGGTCACTGACAGAGGTCCAGACTTCCTCTGTGGAGATGCTTCCAGAAGGACAACCATCTTTGCAGCACTCCACCAATCAGGCCTTTATGGTAGAATGGCCAGATGGAAGCCACTCCTCAATAAAAGGCAAATGATAGCCCACTTGGAGTTTGCCTAAAGGACTCTGACCATGAGAAACCAAGATTGAACTGTCTGACCTGAATGCCAAGCATCATGTCTGGAGGAAACCTGGCACCATCCCTGCGTTGAAGCATGGTGATGGGAGGGTCATGCTGTGGTGATGTCTTTTAGCTGCACGGACTGGGAGACTAGTCAGGATCTAGGAAAAGATGAACTGTGCAAAGTACAGCGAGATCCTTGATGAAAACCTGTTCAGGACCTCAGACTGGGTTGAAGGTTCACTTTCCAACAGGACAATGACCCTAAGTACACAGCCAAGAGTGGCCCAGCCAGAGCCCAGACTTGAACCTGATCTCACATCTTTGGAGAGACCTGAAAATATCTGTGCAGCGACGCTCCCCATCCAACCTGACAGTGTTTGAGTAGAATGGGAGAAACTCCCCAAATACATGTGTGCCAAGCTTGTAGCGTCATAGCCAAGAAGACTCAAGGCTGTAATCGCTGCCAACGGTGCTTCAACAAATATCTGAGTAAAGGGATGCTGAATTACTTAAGTAAGTAAATGTGATATTTCCTTTTTTCCCTAATTTCGTCACATCAAATTACGATCTTGTCTCATTGCTGCAACTTCCAAACAGGCTCGGAAGAGGCAAAGGTCGAGTCACACGTTCAACAAAACTTGACCTGCCAAACTGCACTTGTTAACACCCACCCTCATAACCCAGAAGCCAGACGAACCAATGTGTCGGAGGAAACACTGTTCAACTGATGACCAAAGTCAGTCTGCATGCGCCCGGCCCACCACAAGGAGTTGTTAAAGCGTGATGAGCCAACTAATGCCCCCTGGCCGAACCCTCACCCGGACGACGCTGGGCGAAACGGGAGGCCTCTTATTTATTTCTAAACCTGTTTTTTCTTTGACGTTATTGGGTATTGTGTGTAGATTGATGAGGGGGGGGAAACTATTTTATCCATTTTAGAATAAGGCTGTAATGTAAGAAAATGTGGAAAAGGTCAAGTGGTCTAAATACGTTCCTGTGCGCACACAGTGGCAAGAAAAAGTATGTGAACCCCTTGACTTCTTGACTTCTGCATAAATTGGTCATAAAATTTGATCTGATTTTCAAGTCAGTTAAGAACAAATTCTTATTTACAATGACGGCCTACCCTGGCCAAACCCGAATGACGCTGGGCCAATTGTGCGCAGCCCTATGGGACTCCCAATCACGGCCGGATGTGATGCAGCCTGAATTCGAACCAGGGACACAACAGAGGCAGGGATGCCTCTTGCACTGGGATGCAGTGTCTTAGACAACTGCACCACTCGGGAGCCCATTTTAAGTCACGACAATAGACAAACATAATAAACTATAAACTAATAACAAACTAATAACACACAAACAATACGTTTTCATGTCTTTATTCAACAAACCGTGTAAGCATTCACAGTGCAGGGTGGGAAAAGTATATGAATCCTTGTATTTAATAACTGGTTGAACCTCCTTTGGCAGCAATAACCTCAACCAAATGTTGAGGATCAGACCTGCACAACGTCACAAGGAATTTTGGACCGTTGCTCTTTACAAAACTGTTTCAGGTCAACAATATTCTTGGGATGTCTGGTGTGAACTGCGCTCTTGAGGTCATGTCACAGCATCTCAATCGGCTTGAGTTTTGGGTCGTTGTCCTGTTGCATCACCCAACTTATGTTGAGCCTCAATTGGCGGATATGTCTTGATTAACTTGGGAATTCATTTTTCCGTCAACGATAGCAAGCTGTCCAGGCCCTGAGGCAGCAAAGCAGCCCCAAACCATGATGCTCCCTCCACCATACTTTACAGTTGGGATGAGGTTTTGATGTTGGTGTGCTGTGCATTTTTTCCTCCACACAGTGTTGTGTTCCTTACAAACAACTCAACTGTAGTTTCATCTGTCCACAGAATATGTTGCCAGCGGCGCTGTGGAACATCCAGATGCTCTTTTGCGAACTTCAGACGTGCAGCAATGGTTTTTTTGGACAGCAGTGGTGTCCTCCCATGAACACCATTCTTGTTTATTGTTTTACGTATCTGTTACAGGAATTAAATTGCTCTATGTTTTAACACCCAATTAAAATTAAACACTCTGTCAATTCACAAGGATTTGTAAGACCCTTATTTTATAGTAATGGACAGAGCCCAGTCTTAAAGTCAAGCAGCAGAATTTATTCACGAGAGTACTGAACACGATACAGTTTACCACAGGTTATAAACTGAAAATGACGTCATTAGTTTTCAAACTGTCCCGTCTCTTCTCCCACCCTGGTACAAAGGCAGTATCTCAAGCCTTCCCACATCGTCTCCCTACCAATTTAATATAATTTATGACTGAGCCAAGGTCTTCCTGTGTAGATAAGCATTCTAGCCAGTCTGACGATAAGTTCATTCATTTCTACCAAGGAACAGACAGTCATTGTTCTAATTCTTGATTATATTTACACACATTATATTCAGTACTAGGATTAAAAAGAAAATTCATACATATACAGTAACATAATAGTATTCTGATTAGTACATCCTGATTGAAATGTATACATAATTAGTTATTATTGATAAAATTTCCCTTAGCAGTATCGTAGACTTGTCAACAGAGATGTTCGCATGTTCCAGCGATTCCTGTAAGTCTTTAGCTGACACTCTAGGATTCCTCTTAACGTCACTAAGCGTTCTGCACTGTGCTCTTGCAGTCATCTTTGCAGGACGGCCACTCCTAGGGAGAGCAGCAACAGTGCTGAACTTTCTCCCTTTATAGACAATTTGTCTTACCTTGGACTGATGAACATCAAGGCTTTTAGAGATACTTTTGTAACCCGTTCCAGTTTTATGCAAGTCAACAATTCTTAATCTTGGGTCTTCTGAGATCTATTTTGTTTGAGGCATGGTTCACATTGGACAATGCTTCTTGTGAATAGCAAACTTTTTATTTTTTATAAGGCAGGGCAGCCCTAACCAACATCTCCAATCTCATCTCAATGATTGTACTCCAGGTTAGCAATGAGCTTTTGGAGATTCATTAGCCTTGGGGTTCACATACTTTCCTCAACCCACACTGTAAATGTTTAAATGATGTATTCAATATAGACTAGAAAAATACAATAATGTGTGTTAGTAGTTTAAGCAGACTGTGTTTGTCTTGTGACTTAAAATTAGATCTGATCTTCATCTAAGACCAATTTATGCAGAATTCCAGAGAATTCCTACGGGTTCACATACTTTTTCTTGCCACTCTACACTACTGGTCAAACGTTTTAGGACATCTACTCATTCAAGAGTTTCTCTTTATTTTTTACTCTTTTCTACATTGTAGAATAATAGTGAAGACGTCCAAACTATGAAATAACGCATATGGAATCATGTGGTAACCAAAAGTGTTAAACAAATCTAAATAGATTTTAGATTATTCAAATAGCCACCCTTTGCCTTGACAGCTTTGCACACTCTTGGCATTCTCTCAACCAGCTTCATGAGGTAGTCGACAGGAATGCATTTCAATTAACAGGTGTGCCTTATTAAAAGTTCATTTGTGGAATTGATTTTCTTAATGTGTTTGAGGCCATCAGTTGTTGTGACATGTTGGGGGGTAATACAGAAGATAGCCCTATTTGGTAAAATACCAAGTCCATATTATGGCAAGAACAGTTTAAATAAGCAAAGAGAAACGACAGTCCATTACTTTAAGACATGAAGGTCAGTCAATACAGGGCAGCAGGGTAGCCTAGTGGTTAGAGCGTTGGACTAGTAACCGAAAGGTTGCAAGTTCGAATCCCCGAGCCGACAAGGTACCAATCTGTTGTTCTGCCCCTGAACAGGCAGTTAACCCACTGTTCTTAGGCCGTCATTGAAAATAAGAATTTGTTCTTAACTGACTTGCCTAGTAAAATAAAGGTTCATTTTTAAAAATTTAAATCATGAACTTAAAGTTTTATTCAAGTACAGTCACAAAAACTATCAAGCGCTAAGATGAAACTGACTCTCATGAGGACTGCCACAGGAAAGGAAGACCAGAGTTACCTCTGCAGCAGAGGATGAGTTACCAGCCTCAGAAATTGCAGTCCAAATAGACTGCGTGAATCAGGCCTTCGTGGTCGAATTGCTGCAAAGAAACCACTACTAAAGGACACCAATAAGAAGTAACTTACTTGGGCCAAGAAACATGAATAATGGACATTCGACCGGTGAAAATTTGTCCTTTGGTCTGGAGACCAAATTGGAGATTGGTGGTTCCAACCGCTGTGACTTTGTGAGACCACATAGTGAAGGAAAAGCAGCCAACAAGTGCTCAACAAATGTGGGAACTCCTTTAAGACTGTTGGAAAAGCATTCCAGGTGAAACTGGTTGAGACAATGCCAAGAGTGTGCAAAGCTGTCATCAAGACAGGGTGGCATTTTGAAGAATCTCAAATATAAACAAATTTAAATATATTTTAACACTTTTCTGGTTGCTACATGAGTTTTGATGTCTTCACTATTATTCTACAATGTAGAAAATGGTAATAAAAAAATAAAAAACTTTGAGTAGGTGTTCTAAAACTTTTGACATGTATTGTATTTTTTTGAATCTATTTTTTTATGGCACATGAGACAACTGTCTGATTCATGCTAATCCATTGCGACGGCTGAGACTAATCCTTTGCTGAGAAAGTAGAGAAAATCGAATTAGCTCAACCTTTGTCAGATCCACGCGCAGTACAAATTGTGTTCACTGATGCCTTTTGGTGCATGTATTTTTTAAAAACTAAACATTTTTACCATAACTTGAAACTTTAACAGGGTTTTGGGTGCTGGCTAGTTGTCAGAAGGTTTGTCTCTTGGCTCTCCCCCTACATCCAAGTAGAAAACCTAGAACGGTGTCTGCCTGCCCTGGCCCTGGCCCATGTCTGAATGTCTCCTCCTCCTGCTGTCCCCAATGCACCTATGCCTCTTGCATGGTCCTGCTCCTTAGTTAACCACAAGGTGGTCAGCTGAATGCACCCTATCAGTTTAACCCTGCCATTGTGTGTCTTTCCTGGGGGGTGGTGCCGTGACTCTGATTACACGATGCATGGCTGTGTGATGCTCTGCTCGGGGGCAGCAGTAAGAGAGCTCTTATGGGAGTAGTCCAGCGCTATTTAAGGAGGTGGCTGTGTCCTGCTGGCTCCTAGCTCCTGTCTCAGACCCACTTTTCGCTCTCACTGAGTGGTGGGTCGCTGCGGCGACAGCAAGAGCAGGGGGATGTTTGCGGGAGGGTTGTCAGGGGGTCATCCTCCCTGGGCGGCAGTGAGGTGTCAATCCATGTACGCTCATTCCGAAAACCTACAGATCCCCAAACCAGGCGGGCCGGGCAGTGTTATACGGAAAAGCAGCAGCAGCGGCAGTGGCAAGATGCTGTCCATGTCATACAGCGAGAGCATGCGGAGTGGCATTAGCCGCTACCACTCGGACCAGGGCCTGAACCAGCCACGGCCCACCGACCCAGGGGAACTGCAGCGCCTCAGGGAGCAGAGGCATGCCGCTCAGGTCAAGAACATGGAGGACTTCCTGAAGATGAACGGCCTGGCCCTGGAGGAGTGTGTGTCCTACCAGACTGGCATGAAGTACAGGTAAGGTCGGGGCATACCTGGGGCTTGGTAGGTGAGACCTAATGATTGGCTTAATGGGCAGGTGAGACTTGAAGACAGGCTGCTGCTGACCAGGTAGAGTATACTGTATGGGTACAGGCAAGAGGAGTGGGTGTGAGGAAGGTTCTGTAGACCACCTGAGGCTCAGGCAGATTATAATTGTCTACTTTGTGCTATGTATACTGCCCACCTTGCTCTGTCATTTTTTTATCCAGGCTAAGGAGCTGCTTATTTACCTGTTCTGGGGGAAGTCTTTGACGTAATGAATCACAGTGCTGATCAAATGTATGGGTTAATGGCAACGTATAAGTATGAATAGAGCTGTTTCACTAGTGGTATGAAGCTGTGCAGTGTTGGACTCTCCTCTGGCCAGACTGCTCTTTATGGTACTGGCTCTCATTTTATTTTAATCATCTAGGTCGCTGGCATATTTGCCCAACAAGATGGGAAGGACACACTGTTCCATAAGGATTTACCTGACCCTGTTTCCCCCCCTCCTTTTTCCCCCTGATCAGCCAGAGTGAAGATTCTCCCTGTCACTCTGGCCCCACATCACCACTCTGTCTGAGTAGTCAAATGGTAGACATGTTGTCGTGTTCTGAGAGGTTAGGTAACATACTGTACATTAACTATGTGATAACATGCGACTCTAGCAGTGTGGTTTGCGCATGGCTAACCCTAATCTGTTAACCCTAAATTAAAGTTTTGCGTAATTGGTCAGATGCTCGAGTGAGTTCTGGGTCCGTACTTGTTAAGCGAAGCGATAGAACGAGGATCCGAACCAGAATGAAGAGCTCTACCCTCTCTTTCGCGGGAAAGTCTATGGGCCAAATGTCCCATTCCTTTCCGAAATTCAAAAGATGCTAACACCTGTGAAATCGTTATTTGTCCAATTTAACCGGTGATGAAAAACCCAAACACTGGAACTAATGCTGCTCGATCTCGCACATCCTGTTGTATCATGACAGATCTATGGTACCATGTATGTTTACATAGTCTATCAACGAGAGATTCATCTAACCCCTAACTTTCACCCCCAACCTAAACCAGAGTGATGCAGTTCAATAAGGCTTCAAACTCAGTACTGTCTGGTATAATGTGTGCAGTTTGGTATTAACTGTAGTGTGGTCCACAACCTCACATCCTTGGGGCGGCAGGGTAGCCTAGTGGTTAGAGTGTTGGACTAGTAACCGAAAGGTTGCAAGTTCAAATCCCAGAGCTGACAAGGTACAAATCTGTCATTCTGCCCCTGAACAGACAGTTAACCCACTGTTCCTAGGCTTTCATTGAAAATAAGAATTTGTTCTTAACTGACTTGCCTAGTTAAATAAAGGTAAAAAATAAATAAAAATGTGTGTAGTACAGCCATGATGTGAATCAGGCCCCACTGCATCGTCACTAATGACAAGGTCTGTAAAGCAGGGGTAGCCTACCTGCTGCTGTTTTAACCCAGTGCAGGGATGGTTGCTTTGTCTGAAGATGAGCCAGCTGTTTGGATGATGGGCAGGGAGTCCTGTTGTTGTTTTGACTAAGGCCAGTGATGTCTGTTATTGTTTTGGCTATAGTAAGGGATGATTGCTGTCTGTTCCCAGGGGTCAGAGGCAGTTGGGTGGCTACCAGGCAGCGTTGCTTGCCATTGACATTGGACTGCAGGCCCCATTGCTCATGTGCTGTAAATCTCACTCATTGTTCTGTGGCAGGATGACTGATATAGAGCATTGTGATGAGGCAGGTAAGAGGGAGTTATATTAGGTTACAAGGACCTCTATGGTGCCTCTCCCATATACAAACCAGAGTCCCTCTGAGTGCTGACTTCATCCCTTTGTCCTCTGCAGGAAGGATAACCCAGCTAGCTCTTGTATCCTGATCAGTGTACAATTATGTAATTAGGGCTGCAATTAGGTCAGCACAACAGATACAACGCCACTCATCATTATTTTTTTGTGGTCAGAGCCAGAGGAACAATACTATTGAGCTGTTCTACCTGACAGGCTGCTATACTACATTACACCTCTGACATGAGTCCATGAGACATGGACAGATATCGATACTGTACTGTAAAACAGACTTAGCACTTTATATAAACTGAGTGTACATTAAGAACACCTGCTCTTTCCATGAGACTGAGCAGGTGAATGCAAGTGAAAGATATGATTCCTTATTGATGTCAATTGGTAAATCGGTGTAGATGAATGGGGGGGAGACGGGTTAAAGAAGGGTTTTTAAGCTTTGAGACAATTGAAACATGGATTGTTTGTGTGCCCTTCAGAGGGTGAATGGGCGAAACAAAAGTTAAGTGCTTTTGAAAGGGTTATGGTAGTAGGTGCCAGACGCACCGGATTGTGTCAAAAACGGCAACGCTGCTGGGTAATTCACACTCTAGTTTTCCGTACGCATCAAGAATGTTCCGCCACCCAAAGGACATCCAGCCAACTTGACACAATTGTGGGAAGCATTGTAGTCAACATGGGCTAGCATCCCTGTGGAATGCTTTCGACACCTTGTGGAGTTCATGACCCGACGAATTGAGGATTTAAGTTATTTTCTCTTTATTCAACCCTTTGTTTATCAACAAGAGTGGATTTGATAGCAAATAGACAAGTGGTTAAATATGTAATTACTGAAGTACTGTGCATTTGGAAATTCTTTTTCCACATTTTGTTACGTGACAGCCTTATTCTAAAATTGATGAGTAAAGCGTTTATTTAATCCATCTACCCACAATACCCCATAATGACAAAGTGAAACAGGTTTGTAGAAATGTTTGCAAATTTCTATATAAAAAAAAAGATCCCTTATTTACATAAGTATTCAGACACTTTGCTATGAGACTCAAAATTGAGATCAGGTGGCATCCTGTTTCCATTGATCCTCCTTGATGTTTCAACAACTTGATTGGAGTCCACGTGGTAAATTCAATTGATTGGACATCATTTGGAAAGGTACACACGTCTAAATAAGGTCCCACAGTTGACGTTGCATGTCTGAGTAAAAATCAGGCCAGGATGTCGAAGCAATTGTCCGTAGAGCTCCGAGACAGGATTGGATTGAGAGACAGATCTGGGGAAGGGTACCAAAACAATTCTGCAGTATTGAAGGTCCCCAAGAACACTGTGGCCCCATCATTCTTGAATAGAAGAAGTTTGGAACAACCAAGACCCTTTCTAGAGCTGCCTGCCCTGCCAAACTGAGCAATCTGGGTAGAAGGGCATTGGATGGGGAGGTGACCAAGAACCCGATGGTCACTCTGACAGAGCTCCAGACTTCCTCTGGAGATAGGAGAACCTTCCAGAAGGACAACCATCTCTGCAGCACTCCACAAATCAGGCCTTTATGGTAGAATGGCCAGATGGAAGCCACTCTTCAGTAAAAGGCACACGATGGCCCTCTTGGAGTTTGCCTAAAGGACTCTGACCATGAGAAACAAGTTTTTCTGCTCTGATGAAACCAAGATTGAATTCTTTGGCCTTAATGCCAAGCGGCAAGTCTGGAGGAAACCTGGAACCATCCCTACAGTGCTGTGGGGGTGTTTTTCAGCGGCAGGGACTGGGAGACTAGTCAGGATTGAGGAGAAAGGTGAACTGAGCAAAGTACAGAGATCCTTGATGATAACCTGTTCCAGAGCGCTCAGGTCCTCGGACTGGGGCAAAGGTTCACCTTCCAACAGGACAACGACTCTAAGCACACAGCCAAGACGACGCCGGAGTGGCTTCGGGACAAGTGTCTGAATGTCCTTGAGTGGCCCAGCCAGAGCCCGGACTTTAACCCGATTGAACATCTCTGGAGAGACCTGAAAATAGCTGTGCAACAACGCTCCCCATCCATCCTGAGATGATCTGCAGAGTAGAAAAATGGGAGAAACTCCCCAAATACAGGTGTTCCAAGCTTGTAGAGTCATACCCAAGAAGACTCAGTGCTGTAATCGCTGCCAAAGGTGCTTCAACAAATTACTGAGTCTGAATACTTATGCAAATGTGTTATTTCAGTTTTTTAAAATAAATTAGCAAAAATGTCAACTTGTTTTTGCTTTGTCATTATGTTGAATTGTGTGTAGATTGAGGGAGGAAAACTAATCAATTATAAAATGGGTGTTCGGAAATTCAATCTTGAGTGCCAGAATGCGTTCAGTTGTCAGATTGTTCTTTTGTAAATTCAGAGCGCTTCGCTCTCGGCTCGTTCAGAGCACACACTGGACGCTCTGGCCGAGGAGTAGGGTTTATCCGAGCGTTCTGACCACACAACTGGCTAACGTTGGCTAGCTTGCTAGCTACATCCAGAAACAAATGAGAGAACACCTCACACTGACCATTTTACTCACCCTAGCAGAGCTGGTTAGGTTGTTTTAATTACACTTTTTTTGCCCATGTTTACGGACACCGGCCATAGTCTGGGTGTTGAACGTTCGTAAATTCCTCAGTTATTCTGCGCTCTGGCACACTCAGACGAGAGAGCTCTGAAATCCAAGTTGATAGCCAGAGTGAATTTACGAACACACCCTTGATGACTGTTAGCTTGAATAACACAAAGCAGTCTGTAAAAAGAAACTTATTTTCAGTGGTTGTGTCACAGGTCTCAAATGTTTCATATAAAAGGTTATACATTGCCTCGTAGTCCTAGTCTATGGTTGACACGAAATACTGACATGTATAGGCCTAAGCTTACTTGGATCTTGAGTGGTGGAGAAGGGAAAGTTGTCCAGGGCAGAGGGATAGGCATAAGGGGATGAGGTAAAGGAGCCATCCCTGATAGAATAGATTTGGTGCTAGTCAGTCTGTCTACATTTTTGAAAACATTACAATACATTTACAACAGATTTCACAACATATTAAGTGTGTGCCCTCAGGCCCCTACTCTACTACCTCGTACAGTATCTTCCAACACAAAATCCATGTGTTTGTATGCGTGTCTGTCTGTGCCTATGTTTGTTGCTTCACAGTCCCTGCTGTTGTGTGTATTTGTATCTGTTTTTTAAATCTAATTTTACTGCTTGCATGAGTTACTTGATGTGGAATAGATTTCTATGTAGTACTGTGCGCCTCCCATAGTCTGTTCTGGACTTGGGGACTGTGAAGAAACCTCTGGTGGCATGTCTTGTGGGGTATGCATGGGTGTCTGAGCTGTGTGCTAGTAGTTCAACCGACAGCTTGATGCATTCAACATGTCATTGACTTCATCAATACTTGTATTTGTAAGCGGTAATCTCTCCCACTTTGAGCCAGGAGAGATTGACATGAATATTATTCATGTTAGCGCTCTGTGTACATCCAAGGGCTAGCCGTGCTGCCCTGTTCTGAGCCAATTGCAACTTTCCTAAATCCCTCTGTGGCGACTGAACAGTAGTCCAGGTGCGACGAAACTCGGGCCTGTCCTACCTGCCTTGTTGATAGTGCTGTTAAGAATGCAGAATAGTGCTTTATTATGGCCAGACTTCTCCCCATCCCAGCTACTGTTGTATCAATATGTTTTGACCTTGACAGTTTACAATCCAGGGTTACTCCAAGCAGTTTAGTCTCAACTTGCTAAATTACCACATTTATTTATTACAAGATTTAGTTTAGGGTTTAGTGAATGATTTGTCCCAAATACAATGCTTTTAGTTTTTGAAATATTTAGGACTAACTTATTCCTTGCCACCTATTCTGAAACTGACTGCAGCGCCGTAAGTGTTGCGGTCATTTCAGTCGCTGTGGTAGCTGACGTGTATAGTGTTGAGTCAGCCGCATATATAGACACACTGGCTTTACCCAGAGCAAGTGGCATGTTGTTAGTAAAGATTTTAAAAAGTAAGGGGCGTAGACAGCTGCCCTGGGGAATTCCTGATTCTACCTGGATTTTGTCGGAGAGGCTTCCATCAAAGAACATTCTCTGTGTTATGTTAGACAGGTAACTATTTACCCAGAATATATAGCAGGGGTTGTAAAGGCCATAACACAAGTTTTTCAAGCAACTGACTATAATCGATAATGTAGCCGCACTGAAGTCAAAAAGATTGTGGTGGCTGTTTCGTTAATCATCAATTTCTCTCAGCCAATCGTCAGTCATTTGTGTGTGTGCTGTGCTTGTTGAAATCCTTCCCTATAAGCGTGCTGAAAGTCTTATCAATTTGTTTTACTGTAAAATAGCATTGTATCTACTCAAACACCATTTTTTCTAAAAGTTTACGAAGGGTTGTCAACAGGCTGATTGGTCGGCTATTTGAGCCAGTAAAGGGGGCTTTACTATCTTTAGGTAGGGGAATAACTTTTGCTTTCCTCCAGGCCTGAGGGCACACACTTGCTTGTAGGCTTAAATTGAAGATTTGGCAAATAGGAGTGGCAATATCGTCCGCTATTATCCTCCAGTAATTTTCCATCCAAGTTGTGACATGTAGGCCTATATTTGCTGCAGCATAGCCTATGCTACAGTAATATAAAGACCGAATGCGCGTCTACTTTATCCATCTCCATCTGGCTTTCGGGGCTCACCTTGATCTTTTAATTGTTACGGTTATACTTTTTTAAAATTGCAGCTGCAGAGTTTTTTAAAAACAGTCTGACTCAATATAATTGCTTTAAATCCGTCCACGCGTGAGCACTCTCTCGCAGTCTTTTACTTTCTCCAACTCCATTGAAATTACATCCAAAATTAATAATCCTGTTCTAAATTGTTATATAGCCCTATATATAGATAGATATCTATCAATATTTGTATATGTCCTAGCCTACCGCTTTCTAATTTATAATGGGTTATGCGTGATAAGCTTCTAATTTATAGCCTCTTTCTCCTGTGCAATACACAAGCAGCTTTTAGAGTCCCATGCAGGAAAAAGCTAGACAAGAATAGCTCTCTGAAAACGATTTTTTTCGTCTTTCTTAAAGGTGATTCACCTTCCAGAATTGAATGTTCTCTTCTGCTTTGTCATAGTTTGAATGATGTGTGTAATTCCAGTCCGTATAATGCAGTACAGTAATACAGTTCACACTCAAAGATTAGCATGCATGAGCTAGTTTCATTTATTTACTTGAGCATATAGCTAGCTACATCTGTGGGCTTATGTTTTTCTGTCGTACGTAATGTATTGGATAATGGCATCATTTGGGCTTTTTTGGGCTTTTGCTCATTAAATGTTAATGTAGGGATCATAAAATGTATTTAATATGTGGCTCATCAGGCTCCGGTAGCATCAGGTTTGAATTTTCATGCTAATCAAAGCGCTAATCAAAACCAGACACATTTATATGCTCTATAATGCTTTTGAATGGGAAACACCGGGTTACCTGAGAGAAGTGATTTATTCTCAGGATGGAACATCTGTAAAATACTGGGAAAATATTCAGACCTACTAGGGATATGGTTAGTACATAGTTAAAATGTTAATGATAATCCATCTGTAGATGCTCTACAGACTATCCAAATAGTGTTACTATGGGAATTACTGAATTGGCCTCTTTTTCAACTGTATTTTTCATTCATTTCTTGTTTCTTGAAATGACAATGATTGACAATTATGCCTATTTGTAAAAAGTGAATTCTCAAATTTGAGTATGTCGTCACCTAATGGATGTAGTTGTTACAGCCTCCCAGACTGTAGAGTGCAGACTGGATGCTCTCGAGGCTCATGTCTCAGCAAACGGAGGTCTGAGCATGATATTGATCTCTTAATAATACTTGTTTTACTAAATGCAGATGCATATCATGGGTAGTGCATAGGCCTAACCAGAGTGCGACTTACACCCTGGCTTTCGGGGGGATCTTTGTATTTTTTTTGTAATGGTCCTAATAATGACGTAATTTAAACAGTAAAAATATATTACATTTTAATGTGGCATGAACACAACCAGTAATGATATTTGAATCTGATTTGTCAAACAAATCACTTAAAGTAACCGTTCTTCCACTCTAAAATAATTCCAGCATTCAAACTGCATGTATAGACTACTAGATCCATTTGATGAATGGAAATAGACATCTGCTGCAAACCACCAAAAGGTGTGAGTCATGACTAAGCGATTGCCATTGATTAGGTCTACATTAATTGGCGTGTCTTGCAAATTGACCTTTTTTGTAGCCTGAAAACTCGGGACACCTACGATGGGGCTGAAACTGTCGTAGGAAAAACAGGATGGTCACCCTAACACACAAGGTACGTTAATGAGACTAGGCTACAGTGTGTATTCCCATGAACTTCAAATAGACCTACCTGGGATGTAGTGTTTAAAAAAATAGGTGCATGGGTAAACTGATTGCCGGTCACTGTGAAAAAAGTCATGCTCCCTATACTTTAAGTGCTTTTTTTTTTAAGGTGGGTAAATCGCATTTACTTACACTTACCCTTCACTGAGCCTAACCACTGCTGGTAGCCTATCCTCTCAGCCAAGGCCATTTTAAACACATGAACACACAGAATAGGTAGCCTACATTACATTTATTACATGAGTTGATTCAGAGTTGAATTTTACACTAGTTCATGAGTTTGCCATAATTCAATAGTTAATGTTTGGAGTCTACACAGATTGTGTCATGTTGCCAATATTTTTCTTGATTTGTAATGGGAGTTGTTGACCACTAGGTGGTAGAGATGTTCCACCTCAGATTTGGTCTGCTGTATTCTATCCTGCACCCTCTGCAGTACTTAGGGCTGTCATCTCATTTCAGGGCTAATGGTTTGTAAGTAGCCATCTATGATAATGGCTTACTGCAGAGTGCGAATTATACCGTGACATAGTAAAAACATGTATTTTAACTGTAAAAATGTATTGCCTTATGTGGCATGAACACAACCATATCAAACAAATCACTTAAAGGCTACCAAATAATTCCAGTATCTAGCTGTGCACCTGCCATTTTGACGAATGGAAAGAGAGCTGTTAGAAAACAGTGTAATGACATTAGGTCATTGTTATTAAGTATACAGTCGTGGCCAAAAGTTTTGAGAATGACACAAATATTAATTTTCACAAAGTTTGCTGCTTCAGTGTCTCTAGATATTTTTGTCAGATGTTACTATGGAAAACTGAAGTATAATTACAAGCATTTCATAAGTGTCAACAGCTTTTATTGACAATTACATGAAGTTGATGCAAAGAATCAATATTTGCAGGGTTGACCCTTCTTTTTCAAGACTTCTGCAATCTGCCCTGGCATACTGTCAATCCACTTCTGGGCCACCTGACTGATGGCAGCCCATTCTTGCATAATCATGCTTGGAGTTTGTGGGTTTTTGTTTGTCCACCCGCCACTTGAGGATTGACCACAAGTTCTCAATGGGATGAAGGTCTGGGAGGTTTCCTGGCCATGGACCTGAAATATTAATGTTTTGTTCCCCGAGCCACTTAGTTATCACTTTTGCCTTATGGCAAGGTGCTCCATCATGCTGGAAAAGGCATTGTTCGTCACCAAACTGTTCCTGGATGGTTGGGAGAAGTTGCTCTCGGAGGATGTGTTGGTACCATTCTGTATTCATGGCTGTGTTCTTAGGCAACATTGTGAGTGAGCCCACTCCCTTGGCTGAGAAGCAACCCCACACATGAATGGTCTCAGGATGCTTTACTGTTGGCATGACACAGGACCGATGACCACGCGCTCACCGTGTTTTCTCCGGACAAGTCCTCAGTGGTCCAAACCCTGTACCCTTTGCAGAATGTCTGTCCCTGATGTTTTTCCTGGAGAGAAGTGGCTTCTTTGCTTCCCTTCTTGACACCAGGCCGTCTTCCAAAAGTCTTCGCCTCACTGAGCGTACAGATTCACTCACACCTGCCTGCTGCCATTCCTGAGCAAACTCTGTACTGTTGGTGCCCCGATCCCGCAGCTGAATCAATTTTAGGAGACGGTCCTGGCACTTGCTGGACTTTCTTGGGCGCCCTGAAGCCTTCTTCACAACAATTGAACAGCGCTCCTTGATGTTCTTGATGATTCATTTAGGTGCAATCTTACTGGCAGCAATATCCTTGCCTGTGAAGCCCTTTTTGTACAAAGCAATGATGACGGCACATGTTTCCTTGCAGGTAACCATGGCTGACAGAGGAAGGACAATGATTCCAAGCACCACCCTCCTTTTGAAGCTTCCAGTCTGTTATTTGAACTCAATCAGCATGACTGAGTGATCTCCAGCCTTGTCTTCGTCAACACTCACACCTGTGTTAACAAGATAATCACTGACATGATGTCAGCTGGTCCTTTTGTGGCAGGGCTGAAATGCAGTGGAAATGTTTTTGGGGGATCCCGTTCATTTGCATGGCAAAGAGGGTATTTTCAAATTGCCTTCATACAAACTGAGGCAGCATACTTTGTGAAAATTAATATTCGTGTCATTCTCAACTTTTGGCCACGACTGTACGCTCCTGTAGCCTGTACTCCTGTAGTTTGCTGCAGGGAAATGACATTACTATGTGTAAACTGGAGTGACGGGGAAGTAGCTCCTCTTCCCAGCCTGTAAGATGCACCCAAGTTTGTGTGGTTGTTGCTCCATATTCACATGTCCTTGTACAGTGTAAGCTCCATATTAGTGGAACTCTCATGTATGAATGTTTTCTTAAGTTCTCCTTGACATTAGTCGGGTTTCCTTGCACAAGTACTTGTAATTCGTTGAGTAACTATTCCGCTGCTATTTACAGTGCATTCGGAAAGTATTCACCCCCACATGTTTTTCACTTTTTGTTACGTTACAGCCTTATTCTAAAATGTATTGGTCTACACACAATACTCCATAATGACAAAGCAAAACTTTTTGTTTTGCAAATGTTTAAATAAAAAAAATGTATATTTTACATAAGTATTCAGACCTTTTACTCAGTACTTTGTTGAAGCATTTTTGGCAGCGATTACAGCCTAGAGTCTTCTTGAGTATGACCCTACAACTTGGCACACCTGTATTTGGTGTTTCTCCCATTTTTCTTCTCTGCAGATCCTCTCAAGCTCTGTCTGGTTGGATGGGAAGCGTCGCTGCACAGCTATTTTCAGGTCTCTCCAGAGATGTTCGATCGGGTTCAAGTCCGGGCTCTGGCTGTGCCACTCAAGGACATTCAGAGACTTGTCCCGAAGCCACTCCTGCGTTGCCTTGTCTGTGTGCTTAGGGTCATTGTCCTGTTGGAAGGTGAACCTTCACCCCAGTCTGAGGTGCTGAGCACCCTGGAGCAGGTTTTCATCAAGGATCTCTGTACTTTGCATCTTTGCCTCAATCCTGACTAGTCTCCAGTCCCTGCTGTTGAAAAACATCCTCACAGCATGATGCTGCCACCACCATGCTTCACCGTAGGAATTGTATTGACCAGCTGATGAGTTGTTCCTCGTTTCCTCCAGACGTGATCGCTTTGTATTCAGACCAAAGAGTTCAATATTGGTTTTATCACACCAGAGAATCTGAGAGTCCTTTAGGTGCCTTTTGGCAAACTCCAAGCCTTTTGAGTCTCATAGCATAGTGTCTGAATAGCTATGTAAATCTGTTTTTCTTTTTGAATTTTTAATACATTTGAAAAAATATTATGGGGTATTGAGTGTAGATTGAAGATGTATTTTTTAAATTTCATCCAGTCTAGAATACGGCTTTAACGTAACAAAATGTGGAAAAAGTGAAGGGGTCTGTTTGAGTACTTTTCAAATGCAGTATATTCCAGTCCTCTCATGAATGTAAATTTTGCCTACATGAGCAATACTAAATGCAGAGTTAGTATTAACATTGGTCCAAATAGTTTCTTTCAGTTCTGCATGTTTTGGGCTACAATATAGGTCTAAAAGGGGCCTAAAATGGCCACATTCATCATGATTTTCTCAAATGGTTTGTGATACAAATGTAAAAAAACTTGTTAAATATCATTCCTCCCTATAGACTGGTTGGTTTTTTAGCAACAAAACCAACTCGTGCACAACTATGGGGCAAGACAGACTGTTGGCTTAGATTGTTGACAGCATGTTAACTATATTTTGTCTGCAAATGTTTTTTGAAAACAAATACATTTGCACAATTAGCACTTGTTGTCTCTCAAATACGTCGTTACAGTTGTTGATTATCTAGCTAGCAAGTTTTTTGCCATATTAGCATAGACATGACACGAGTCAAAACACCTCAAAACAAGACATGGTATCAAAACACCTACGATTCCCCAGGTGGCAGCTTCATGTCATTGTTGCTAGCTATCTGACTATTCAGAATCATAACACATGGCCTTCTGCCTCATCGACATGTGCGCTTCAATTTCGTGACGTTATCAGCCAACAATCTGTAAAAGTTTTCAGGCCACTCTTTTTTCCCCCTTTGTCCTCTCTCAATCCCAACACCCCCACTCTGTCGGGCTTATGACCATAGAGCCCTTTGTTCTGCTCTACTTGCCCCTTTTGCCTATGTATTATTAAGGTCTCCCAAACCCTCCAGGGAGAATACAATGGATCCAGTCTAGCAGAAGCCACTTCTCCAGGCCTTGCGTAACTTGACAAATGTTTTAAAATAAAAAATCCACAATGCAGCGCCCACTCCTCCTACCTCATATTGTGTGGGCCCAAACTCATCCTCCCTCTCCCTCACAGCCCCCCAGATCCAGCCAACAAGGCTGTTGCCATATAGTCCTTTGCAGTGCTTTGCTTTTTTTCCCTCTGTCGGCCCCAGAGTTATTTAAAGGCCTTGTGTCAGTGTCATTAAGCCTTGGGACCCTTAGCAGTACCACCAAAGTAGACCAAGCCACACTGAGACGCTGAGGAAGGTCAATGATTTACTGGGTAACTATATAGCTGAGTGGGTAACAGTATAGCTGGGTATCAATCCAGCAGCACCCTCACCATGTGAGCGGAGTATATATTCCATTGCTGGACTTGTGACATCGGGTACCTGATGTCACAAGTCCACCCTAGAGATGTCAGAGGGTTACCCTATCAACAGCTGTGTATGGGAGAGCCAGCTGTCTCAACTTCAACTCTAATCTGTGCGTCGACACTCTCCATGAGATAAACACACCAAAACTGGTCAACATAAGCTACACATCGCCCTACATTGGTTAGAGAGAGGGACTGGTGGTCACACCCGTGACACTCCAGATGGTTTCTCTTTTACGAGAGTAGATTACCTTCAAGAGTTCAACACAAACTTTTCACTGACATTGTTAGGCACTTTGTAAGTAAAAGTGAATTATAACTCGCTGCACTGTGATTATAAAACTCTTTAAGTGACTTAAAAAAACATAGGGTCTTACCTAGGGTTGAATGGCGGGAACCTGGTTACCAGGATTTACCGCCCAAATCTTTTACCTGGATAAATAACTGCGAGAAACCGGAAAATTATAATAAATGATTTATATGAACAGCATGGCATAAAATGGAACTTTTTTTAAATGATATGATGTCTAAATCTGTCTTCTCTACCTTCTGATGAATCAATGCTCAGGGTGGTGCCGACAGCCTGTCTCAGTATGGACTGCAGTTCACAATGCATGTAGTTTTCTTGTGACATGTAGGCCTATGTTTGCTGCAGCATAGCCTATGCCAGACGCTTTCTGTCTCCTAGAGATGAACGTACTTTGGTGCGAAAAGTGCAAATCAATCCCAGAACAACAGCAAAGGACCTTGTGAAGATGCTGGAGGAAACGGGTACAAAGTATCTATATCCACAGTAAAATGAGTGCTCTATCGACATAACCTGAAAGGCCACTCAGCAAGGAAGAAGCCACTGCTCCAAAACCGCCATCAAAAAGCCAGCCTATGGTTTGCAACTTCACATGGGGACAAATATCATACTTTTTGGAGAAATGTCCTCTGGTCTGATGAAACAAAAATAGAACTGTTTGGCTATAATGGCCATCGTTATGTTTGAAGGAATAAGAGGGAGGCTTGCAAGCCGAAGAACACCATCCAACCGTGAAGCAAGGGGGTGGCAGCATCATGTTGTGGGGGTACTTTGCTGCAGGAGGGACTAGTGCACTTCACAAAATAGATGGCATCATGAGGAAAGGAAAACTGTGGATATATTGAAGCAGCATCTCAAGATGCTGTCAGTCAGGAAGTTAAAGCTTGGTCTCAAATGGGTCTTCCAAATGGACAATGACCCCAAGCATGCTTCCAAAGTTGTGGCTAAATGGCTTAAGGACAACAAAGTCAAAGTATTGGACTGGCCATCACAACGACCTGACCTCAATCCTATATAACATTTGTGGGCAGAACTGAAAAAGCATGTGCAAGCAAGGAGAGGAGGCCTACAAACCTGACTCAGTTACACCAGCTCTGTCAAGAGGAACGGGCCATATATTCACCCAACTTATTGTGGTGGGAAGCTTGTGGAAGGCTACCTGAAACGTTTGACCCAATTTAAACCATTTTAAAGGCAATGCTACCAAATACTAATAGTGTATGTAAACTTCTGACCCACTGGGAATGTGATGAAAGAAATTTAAAGCTGAACTAAATAATTCTCTCTATTATTCTGACATTTCACATTCTTAAATAAAGTGGTGATCCTAACTGACCTAAGGCAAGGAATTTTTACTAGGATTAAATGTCAGGAATTGTGAAACTGAGTTTACATACACCTTGGCCAAATACATTTAAACTTCAACTGTAGATGTCCTAGCCTACCTCTATCAGGTAATGCATTCAATGCAGTATTAGCCTTTATATTTAATTAATGAATGATGGGTAATGCGTTAAACTTAACTTATAGCCTCTCTCTCTTGCGCAATTGACACGCATCTGTGCTCCTTAAACACTCCTTATCTCGTGTAGTCCTATGCAGGAAAAGCTAGACTAGAATGGCTTGCTAGACTTTTTTTGTGCATTTCTTATACCAATAGACTATTCGAAGAGGGCTCTTTTTTTCCCTGAATGTTAAATACAGCATCCAATTGAACTCACAGGTAATTTGAAAGAAACGTGAACGCGCAATGGCAGTAGGCTATAGCAGTTATGTATTCAGACCCATAACCATTCAGTCTTTGAAGAGAAGTGAAGTCCTTGTTATTAGAATGATGACGATAAGGACAACGAAACATTTTTAATTTAACTGTTGAAAGGAAGGAATGAAGCAACAATAGAGAAAGAGGTAGGCTAATAACATTAGGGGAAATATAATGAACTGTGTGTGTGTATATCCGTCAGCCGACTAGTTATACAAATAGGCCCTAATTTATTTATATTCCTAAATTAAAATCAAATTCGCTAGCCTATAATTTGTAGACCGCACGTGCTGCACCAGAATCACATGTTCTCTTCTTTATCATGGTTTGAGCGATGTGCAAAATTCCAGTCCATAATAGTAATAGTCATGTATTCAGCTTGCGCTGCACGCATACCATGCCAGTAGCAACCTGGCAATATACTGGTCTTGTAGTTTTAAACCATTTTACATGCCAGTAGTAACCTGGCAATGTACAGGTCTTGTAGTTTTAAACCATTTTACATGCCAGTAGTAACCTGGCAATGTACAGGTCTTGTAGTTTTAAACCATTTGTCAGCTGTGTAGCCACCGCTTCATTCTGGCCTCAACGGTTGATTATTCAGGGTACAGCAAAGACCACTTTCCACACCGGCAGCCCGTAAGTTGAGTCCTTTTTTAAGCACTCTGGTCAAAGGGCGCATTCCATCACACCGGCATAATGTCTGTGCTCACGTGGGTGTGGTTACTGACTGGATAAAACTTTATATGAAATACAATTTCTCATTTAGAAGGCTAAAATCACATTGCTATCTTTTCACAAATAGTTTCATATGTAATCATTATGTTTTACAATATTTAGATGAAACTCTAACGGAAACATGGCAACTTTAAGAGCTTTCACAATGTAGATGTCTGTGTCTTAATGATATCACCAAACAATAAATGATCTGACATGATTGTTCTTGAAGTCCCCCCTGACCATTTCCCACATTTTTTGTGTTAGGAATATTGTTTCATTCTCCACTTTTGGATGTTGTAGTTTTGGCAGGAAGAATCTTCTTGTAACAAAAGGGTTCTTTCCCCTCAATACTGCATGGCCATGGAGAGACAGTTCCTGCCAGGTATTTACAACCATGATTAAACTTGCCAACCCCCAGGAGAGGAGGGTTTTGAAACCAAACCTTTGGTTAGCCGGCACCTTTGATCTCCATCCAAGACGGCAAGTCATGACATGCCTAAAGAACTCTGTCCTTACGGTGCCTTTTGGCAAACTCCAAGGAGTGGCTTTCGTCTGGCCACTCTACCGTAAAGGCCAGATTGGTGGAGTGCTGCAGAGGAACTCTTGTACAACGCTGTGCACAACTCCCTTCACAGAACAGTGCAAACTGGCTCTAACCAGAATGGAAAGAGTGGTAGGCTCCTGTGCACAACTGAGCAAGAGGACAAGTACATTAGAGTGTCTAGTTTGAGAAACAGACGCCTCACATGTCCTCAACTGGCAGCTCAATTAAATAGTACCAGCAAAACACCAGTCTTAACGTAACAGTGAAGAGGCGACTCCGGGATGCTGGCCTTCTAGGCAGAGTTGCAAAGGAAAAGCCATATTTCAGACTGGCCAATAAAAATAAAAGATTATGATGGGCAAGAGAACACACACTGGACAGAGGAACTCTGCCTAGAAGGCCAGCATCCCGGAGTCAAAGGATCTGAATACTTTTCGAATGCACTGTATGTATGCTACATCTCGACAAAAAAAATATTGTCGACCGGGCAATCAACTAAACAATTGACTAATTGGGTTCAGCACTAACTCCTAATCCTACCGCATGGTGATGTCACCATGGAAAGCCGAAACTCCCGCCTATGCAAACCTGCTGATAAGAAGGTTGAATGTAGATTGTATTTTCAGCCAGCAACTATCAGGAAATAATACTGATTTAATTTTTCTCCACTTTTACAGTTAGTTTCATCAGCTGGTGTACAATATGATATAAAACACAGGGCAAACCATTTTTACTGCATTTGGCATTTGAGTCGACAGTGCAATTGATCTGTCAGACAATTGCAGTGTTCAGTGGGAGTGGAGGAGCTTGGCTTAATATAATAATAGTGGAAGGTCACAGTCAACACTGTGGTAATAGGAGTCCACACACTATTGGTTGAAGGAGTGAGGAGACCGTAGACGCACGCGTTACAAGGAATCTAATACTGAACCTTGTCTAACCAGGCCCATACAGCTAGTTGGTTCTGCTGGGAGAGAATTAAAAAGATGTTGTGAAGAACAAACAGGCAGTAATGCAGTGTGGAGAAACAACTTCCATCAAAAGAATCCAGCAGACAAGCTGCAACAAACTGACAGGCCTAGTCTTAGAACCCTGAACTTTTGTTCACCATGACTTAAATAGAATCTGGGGGAGAAAAAGTGCACAATTTTGGATTTCACTGTACTGCTCCTTCTACAAAACACTCATTCAAACTGTAACTCCTAGCAACAGCTGTAGACACATCACATGGAGACCATTGAGTCCCTAATTTACACCCTCAGTCATGCTCGGTGCAACAGGGTCGTATGGTTGTTCTCAAGGTTCTGGTCAGGGTGCCTGACTGGAGGGCAGGGTGCTGGGGGAGCTCTCTCCTCTCATGGTAGTCCAGCAGAGTGTGAGAATGGGGAGCACACACACACACGCACGCAGCTCTTCTCCACCAAAAGCTGCGGAAACTTGAATGCACGGGGAGCTGTGCTCCAGGAGAATCAAGGAAGAGGCCGGGACCAGGGGACAGTGGCGCAGGGTGCCCAGATAGTGTCAACATGTAATCCACACCAGCCTACTCCAGCACTTTAATGTGTTTTTGCCCCATTAAACTAGACCAGTGTTTCTCAATTCTTGGTTCTAGGGACGCAAAGGGGTGCACATGTTTTTGTTTTTGTCTTAGCACCAACGCACCTGTTTCAAATCATTTGTTGAATAAATTGTAGTAGTGCTGGGGCAATACTATGGTACCCCTATGGGTCCCCAGGACCAGTATTAAGAAACACTGGACTAGGCTATTGCAGACATGTGGAGGAAGGAAAGAAAGTGGCGGAGAGCCGCAGCAGAGACTGGGTGACAGGAACTATAGCATAATGAGCAGGGTGACTCTCCGCTTATGGTGTCTCACATTTAGCAGGCTTGTCTCTGAGAGTTTAGAGGGTTGAATGGAAAAACAAGTCTGTTGGAATAAATATGTATGCCCACACAGGGGGTGAGCTCATCTCAATAGTCCAAATTGGCTTCTTCTTCTTGTCTCCACATTCTGGACGGAACACCCACAGCAGAGATCAGACCCGGGCAACCGCCACAAAGAAGCAACCGTCCATCACCACTTCCTAGTCTGCTGATCCAACACATAGGCCTAATGACAATGCCTCTTCTCTCCACTCCTGGACCTCATATTACCTGGGCCTTGTAAGCAGCGAACTAAATCAACAATATGGGATTTAAAACAAATAAGTTTGTCATTTACAGTAATACTCTTATCCAGAGTTACTTACAGTAGTGAGTGTATACTTTTTCGTACTGGTCAATCATGGGAATCAAACCCTACAACCCTGGCATTGCAAGCGCCATGCTCTACCAACTGAGCCACACGGGACAAACGGATAGGCAGGAGGATGTGCTTTGGGCTTCATTTGGAAAACATTCATTTAAGGATCGAGCCTTTTAGGTGTTGCTGTATTACACAATATATAATATAATATATCATACTCTAGCCATGCATACCCCACAAGACATGCCACCAGAGGTCAGTCCCCAAATCCAGAAAAGACTATGGGAGGCCCACAGTACTATAAAGAGACATGACTACTTGGAACTATATTCCGCATTAAGTAACTCATTGAACCAATAACATTTGATAAAAATACATCTTATGGAACAACGGGGACTGTGAAGCAACAAACAGACACATGCATACAAACACATGATTACATACGCCCTATACACACGTACACATGGATTTTGTGTTGTAGATATGTGGTAGTAGAGTAGGGGCCTGAGGGGGCACACAATCTGTTGTGAATGTAATGTTTTTAAAATGGTTAAACTGCCTTAATTGCGCTGGATCCGAGTAAGGCAGCAGCTAATGAGCATCCATAAGAAATAAAAATACAATCTCGAGAGTACTGGCACTGCAGGCCTGTAGATTTAACAATCAGATATTTATTTCTGAAAACCTCCTTTGTCCTACCAAGAGTTGCTGAACAACTATTTCATGGGCTTGCTTAGGAATACATGTCTTCCCTAGATATTTTAATCTTAGGATAAAGCACACCGTTGTGGTGGGAGATATAGACCTATCATCCTTACCATAAATAATGAATCAACGATTTATGTCTATTGTTGGTAGAGGTGAAGGGAAGGTCTTGATGTCATTTGATTTTCTATGTCTATCAGCAGTTCAACAAAGCTCCTAACTAAAGAAAGAAATACATTATCTCCCTTCCCACATCCCCATTCTCCCTTATGTTGTGCTCTCTGCGTTCTCTCTTTGATTAAGAGCCCAACCAGAATTTATCCCAAATCTATTACGCTGCTACAATCTCTCCTGGACACTCAATCATTCTGAAGGGGTGCAGTGTGCTGATAGGGCCCACTCACTGAGAGTGGGAGGAAGAGGAGAGCGAGAGAGAGGAGCTTGAGAGGCAGTGACTAGGACAACGGTGCACACAGATTTCACTGATCACGACTACAGCACAGCGGCTAGGCTATAGTCCATATGTTCTTAGCGGCACAGCGATGAAGAGCTCTACAACCGAACTGGGCAAGTAATGCCACATTTCACAGCTAAAAATATACAATAGTAATGTGTAGAATCTCGCTCTCTGACCAACTACAGCCACTCAACATGGACATGCGCAAACCCACCCAGCTGACAAATAAGTGTCTCTGGCCTGTCCTCCTTCACACTCCTGTCCTGGGCAGCAGGGAGCTTAGCCAATCGATGATACAGCCATATCATAATGACGCCTCTGGGAAGTCACTCTGCAACAACAACCTGTGCTGCTGACACGGACCTGTAGAGCATGATTATTATACAGCAAAAGCTATGCTACAGTACATAACATTGTCTAACTGCCTAGCCTACTCTCAAGCATGTACTTCTTATAAACACAGGAGGAATAAAATAATAGGCACCACAAAACTACTGTGAGGACAATGTACTGAAAGGGACATTATCATTAAAAGTTGATAGACAAGTTTTTCTGTCTTTCTGGCGCTTAATTTGTTCTCTGGGGTTGTAGCTAGCTCCATCACTGACAGCTACCACTGCAGGGGGCCAGCAAGGCCTGTGTGTGCACAGTAGCTCTGCCTGCCTGCCAGGCAGTCTGTGATGACTACTGACTACTGCACCGATCATCAGACACAGATAAGAGGGGATGCCTTTGAAGCCTGTAATCAAATTGGGGTATCATTGTCTTATACCAAACTCAGTAGAAGTTATTTTAACACTAAACATAGAACTCCCTCCCACCGTCTCATTCTGTGTCTCTTTCTCTCCATTCAAAATTCTTAGCTCATTGAGACAGTGTGAGGTATGGCTAGTCCGTGTTTGTTACTGCAGTGTGGAGCACAGTAGCGAGACATTGTTGCCATGTTAATGTTGGTCAGCTGGCCGAGAGTTTAATTGAAAAGCATTAGAGAGGATTGCAATAATTGAGTGAGAGGGCGTGATGGCAGGGAGGCTGTCTGAGATAGACATAACAGGGGAGGGGACATTGAGGCAGGGAATAGGGATATATTAGGTTAAGGTCCACCACTGCAAACCATGCGAGCATAGAGTGAAGCCAGCCATATCAACTAGGGGTCATCTTTTGCAAAACCAAAATAAGAGTAATGCTACAACTGTCTTAGCCTGGCAACCTCTTGTGGAAAGGCAGAGTGTTGGGTTGAACACTGGATCTGTTACTTATCATTCCTAGTCCTTGGGACCCGGTTACTGCTTCCCTAACCACAGGAAATACCATTGCCCCTCTTCTCAAGGGACATCAGGGATGTCATGCTAATCATTAGCATAGCTTACTGTTGTCAATTACTGTTGTCAGGATTTCTTCATTAGGAAAAATATCACCAGGAAAATGTATATGTCAGTTGTGTTCAATGACCCTGAATGCCACTGATCCTCATGAGATTGCGCCATACACAGCCCCTCAACTGGCCCTGCAGCCAAGTGGAGCAGAACAGAGAGAAGACCGTAGGAGGGGAGAAGGAGGCCTGCTTACGTAACATGGCTGTATTGGTGCTGTGTCAGGGCACTGGTCCCAAGGGCTGGATAGGAGTGTATGAGAGAGACAGGCCACTACAGCTTCATCCCAGCAGAGAGGACATGAGAGTTGACAGACCTGGGGAGCATTCAGCGTGAAGCCTCACGTACAAGGTGTGCAGCGCTGAACTCAACTGAACTACACAGGCCGGGGAATACGTCTGGTGCTAATCCAAGGGTAGAAAATAAAGGGACCGGAATAATCTGTCCCTTCCCCGCAGAACATACCCTCTTCTGCCTGCTTGTGTTTAGCATCACTGAGGCTCCTCCAGGGTAAGACTAGGGTTGAATATTTTCCTGGTATTTTACAAATGTTCCATCCCGAGAATAAATCACTTTTCCACCAGGTAACCCGGGTATTTCCCACCAAAACCGGAAGTGTCATTCAAAAGCATTATAAAGCATATACATACATACATACAGTGCATTCGAAAAGTATTCAGCCCCCTTTACTTTTTCCACATTTTGTTACATTACAGCCTTATTCTAAAATGTAATAAAACAATTTCCTCATCAATCTACACACAATATCCCACATTGACAAAGTGAAAACGTGTTTTTAGAAATACCTTACTTACATACACTACCGTCCAAAAGTTTGGGGTCACTTAGAAATGTCCTTGTTATCCATGAATATATTAATTGCAAAATTAATAGGAAATATAGTCAAGATGTTGACAGGGTTATAAATAATGAGTTTAAAAAAAATTGAAACAATTGTGTCCTCCAAACTTTACTTTCATCAAAGAATCCTCCATTTGCAGCAATTACAGCCTTGCAGGCCTTTGGCTTCTAGTTGTCAATTTGTTGAGGTAATCTGAAGAGATTTCACCCCATTCTTCCTGAAGCACCTCCCACAAGTTGGATTGGCTTGATGAGCGCTTCTTACGTACCATACGGTCAAGCTGCTCCCACAGCAGCTCAATAGGGTTGAGATCCTGTGACTGTGCTGGCCACTCCATTATAGACGGAATACCAGCTGACTGCTTATTCCCTAAATAGTTCTTGCATAGTTTGGAGCTGTGCTTTGGGTCATTGCCTTGTTGAGGAGGAAATTGGCTCCAATAATTAACGCGCCATCCACAGGGTATGGCATGGTGTTGCAAAATGGAGTGCTAGCCTTCCTTCTTCAAGATCCCTTTTACCCTGTACAAATCGCCCACTTTACCACCACCAAAGCACCCCCAGACCATCACATTGCCTCCACCATGCTTGACAGATGTCGTCAAGCACTCCTCCAGCATATTTTCATGTTTTTCTCCGTCTCACAAATGTTCTTCTTTGTGATCCAAACACCTCAAACTTAGATTTGTCTGTCCATAACACTTTTTTCCAATCTTCCTCTGTCCATTGTCTGTGTTCTTTTGCCAATCTTAATATTTTATTTTTATTGGCCAGTCTGAGATATGGCTTTTTCTTTGCAACTCCACCTAGAAGGCCATCATCCTGGAGTCGTCTCTTCACTGGTGACGTTGAGACTGGTGTTTTGCTGGTACTATTTAATGAAGCTGCCAGTTGAGGATTTGTGAGGTGTCTGTTTCTCAAACTAGACACTCTAATGTACTTGTCCTCTTGCTCAGTTGTACACAGGGGCCTCCCACTCTTTCTATTCTGGCCAGTTTGCACTGTTCTTTGAAGGGAGTAGTACAGTGTTGTATGAGATCTTCAGGTTCTTTGCAATTTCTCACGGGGAATAGCCTTCATTTCTCAGAACAAGAATAGACTGACAAATTTCAGAAGAAAGTTCTTTGTCTCTAGCCATTTTGAGCCTGTAATCGAACCCACAAATGCTGATGCTCAACTAGTCTAAAGATGGCCAGTTTTCTTGCTTCTTTAATCAGGACAACAGTTTTCAGCTGTGCTAACATAATTGCAAAAGGGTTTTATAATGATCAAATTAGCCTTTTATAATGATAAACTTGGATTAGGTAACACAGCTTGGAACACAAGAGTGATGGTTGCTGATAATGGGCCTCTGTACTCCTATGTAGATATTCCATAAAAAATCTGCCTTTTCCAGCTACAATAGTCATTTACAACATTAACAATGTCTACACTGTATTTTTGATCAATTTGATGTTATTTTAATGGACAAAAAATGTGCTTTTCTTTCAAACGCAAGGACATTTCTAAGTGACCCCAAACTTTTGAACAGTTTGTGTGTGTGTGTGTGTGTGTATATACACACACACACACACACACACACACATACATGCATACAGTTAAAGTTGGAAGTTTACATACCCCTTAGCCAAATACATTTAAACTCCACACAAATAGTGTGTGTGTGTGAAAATACACTTTTAAAAATGTCTACCAATCTATTGGTCGAAAGAACAGACTACTTTCGGGTCAACCACTTTTTGGGGGGAGTTATACTGATTTTCATGCCATCATACCGTTCTTCTGCCAGCTCGGGATTTACGGTATTAACTGCATAGCACACAAGGGAGCGCTAAGACAACAAAAAATGATCCTCTTGGACGTCTTATTACCAGAATGCTCAACATGGAGAGACTCACCGATAAATTTAGAACTCTATGGACTTTACAATGAACACATGATTGGCTGCTGTTCTGGGGAACTACGGTGAGCTTCATAGTGAAAAATAATGTGACAGACTAAATGAAAAGCAGATAGCGGTTTATCTCCTAACGTATTGCAAAAGTCGTCTGCAGATATTTAATTAAAAAGTAGCTCAAAATATTCCAATGTATTCAAAAACGTCAAATGGTTTCAGCGGTATTGACGGTATATGAAAACCATCCCGTGGGTATTTCAAAATACCCCGGTTATAGATCAATAACAGTTCCAAACCGCTCTGCCAATAACGGCTAGTTTCCCCCTCCACACTCAGACCACTCACAGACAGTCCTAGTAAAAGTCTTGCTTGGGATAGTTTTTTTTTTACATTTCTTGCCCATTTTAATGGCAGTCTATTTCAGTAAGGTACTTAATTGTTACCCAGCAATGATTTGATATAGGTATAAAAACAACTGCATTGGGCCTGTAACACCTCATGTAGGCAGTAATTGAATACAGGCTATGTTCTATCTCTGTATTGTTATTCATTCTTACTGATGTAATGAAATGATTCAAATGAATAAATATGCCCAGAATAATTTATTTTCATTTAATGGCGGTTGCCATGTTTGAGTGGGATCTGGGGAGAGACAACAATGCAGCGAACTCAGCTGTAATTCGCCTGTGACACTCCTGGCTTAGACATGCATCAGGGCAGATAAAGTTACATAATAAATATTTCATGCCCCGTTGCCCAACCCATGTGAGAGCAGTCCCCTGATCTGGGGCCAGTAGCCATTCTGCAGCACTGAGCATTCAGCCTACTCCTGAGCCTCGCTCATCTGACTCGACCAAGTTTAACTACTTGCCGCTCACTGAACTACCGGACTTGACTGGATCACACTGGACCTGAGCTGGACAACCCTAAACCTGACTGGATTTGACTGAGTCACACTGAACCTGACTGGACCACGCTGGACCACCATGAAGTAGGCCTACACTCTGCCATAGTGACTTAGCCATGCTGGAGCATAGATGAGAAGTGGATTAACAATACACTAGCCAGCCTCTCTTATGACAGCAGCTGTAGACACTGAGAGTCTCCCTCTCTTGGCCCCCTCATCTCTTCACCCCCCCCCCCCCCCCTCTATCTCTCCTGCACTCGCTACTGTAGCTCTCTCAATATTCCTCTCGATAGCATCTCTCCATATCCCTCCCTCCCTCCCTTTCTCTTTCTCCTCTTCTCCTCACTGTGCCTCTTTGCCTTGCGCGAGGCATACACATGTAAGTTTAATCCGGGAGGGATGGGAGTCTGAATGAGAGGTTGCCCTCTGATTGACACACAGATCTGCTGAGTATTCACACAACCAGGACAGCTGTTGCTGGGAACTTATTGTAAAGGAACAGAATTTTACCTCCTGGAATAGTTCATATCCTCCTGCCTCTGTCTCTTTGTGCTGATGTCTCCAGTCTCAGATCTTTGCAGCGCGAGGTGTTATCTGTAGCACTGAGCTCCAGATTAAAAGGAAATTGCAGGACGACTAAATCTGCCTGTCAGCCTCTGATTCCTACAGAAAGCGTAAGTGATACAGACGGATGAGTCGAGGATAAGCCAGTCGGGACTGCAAAGGAAGATTCATTAAACTGCTTCACTCTTCATGGGACGCTGTACTTATTTTTTGGAGAGTGCATCTTCGTCTGTTTTTGTGTCTGTGCCGGGACCGGGACGGTGTTCATGTGCCTGCAGTCTACAGCGGCCGGGTGTTGTTTTCTGAAGAAGACAGAGCACACAGGCTGAGGCAGTGTTGAAGCAGGACACAACTCTCCTCGCTCCTCTCCTTTTCTCTTTTCTCTGCAGACATAACTGCCCACCCTGACACTGACAGCTGGGGGTGTTGGTGTGCTCTGTGCACAGATAGCTTGACCTGACCAAGAGACTGTCCAGACGTCTTGTCGAGGCATCTTGTCGTACAGACTGACCCACCACAAGCTCTAACCAGAGCACCTTAAGCAATTCCAGGTGGCTCCCAGTCCCAGCCAGGATGCAGGTGTCGTTAGTGTGTACGGATCACAATCGTGGAGGGGTGAGCCGCAGTACAGAGGAACGGCTCAACCACCGCCAGAATGCCAACAGCCCCAACACAGGCACCCGCAGCAAGTTCAGGGCTGTGGCCATGGTGGCCCGTAGCCTTGGACAGGTCACTGTCCAGAGCCAGCCCACGTCCAGCGACCAGAGCATACGCACCGGCATGAAGTATAGGTAGGACAGACAGAATGATTTATAGGTAGGACAGACTGAATGACGTATAGGTAGGACAGACTGAATGACGTATAGGTAGGACAGACTGAATGACGTATAGACAGACTGAATGACGTATAGGTAGGACAGACAGAATGATTTATAGGTAGGACAGACTGAATGACGTATAGGTAGGACAGACTGAATGACGTATAGACAGACTGAATGACGTATAGGTAGGACAGACTAAATGACGTATAGGTAGGACAGACAGAATGATGTATAGGTAGGACAGACTGAATGACGTATAGGTAGGACAGACTAAATGACGTATAGGTAGGACAGACTAAATGACGTATAGGTAGGACAGACTGAATGACGTATAGGTAGGACAGACTAAATGACGTATAGGTAGGACAGACTAAATGACGTATAGGTAGGACAGACAGAATGACGTATAGGTAGGACAGACAGAATGACGTATAGGTAGGACAGACTGAATGACGTATAGGTAGGACAGACAGAATGACGTATAGGTAGGACAGACAGAATGACGTATAGGTAGGACAGACTAAATGACGTATAGGTAGGACAGACTGAATGACGTATAGGTAGGACAGACTGCATGACGTATAGGTAGGACAAACTGCATGACGTATAGGTAGCACAGACAGAATGACGTATAGGTAGGACAGACTAAATGACGTATAGGTAGGACAGACAGATTGACGTATAGGTAGGACAGACTGAATGACGTATAGGTAGGACAGACTGAATAACGTATAGGTAGGACAGACTGAATGACGTATAGGTAGCACAGACAGATTGACGTATAGGTAGGACAGACTGAATGACGTATAGACAGACTGAATGACGTATAGGTAGGACAGACTAAATGACGTATAGGTAGGACAGACAGAATGATGTATAGGTAGGACAGACTGAATGACGTATAGGTAGGACAGACTAAATGACGTATAGGTAGGACAGACTAAATGACGTATAGGTAGGACAGACTGAATGACGTATAGGTAGGACAGACTAAATGACGTATAGGTAGGACAGACTAAATGACGTATAGGTAGGACAGACAGAATGACGTATAGGTAGGACAGACAGAATGACGTATAGGTAGGACAGACTGAATGACGTATAGGTAGGACAGACAGAATGACGTATAGGTAGGACAGACAGAATGACGTATAGGTAGGACAGACTAAATGACGTATAGGTAGGACAGACTGAATGACGTATAGGTAGGACAGACTGCATGACGTATAGGTAGGACAAACTGCATGACGTATAGGTAGCACAGACAGAATGACGTATAGGTAGGACAGACTAAATGACGTATAGGTAGGACAGACAGATTGACGTATAGGTAGGACAGACTGAATGACGTATAGGTAGGACAGACTGAATAACGTATAGGTAGGACAGACTGAATGACGTATAGGTAGCACAGACAGAATGACGTATAGGTAGGACAGACAGAATGACGTATAGGTAGGACAGACAGAATGACGTATAGGTAGGACAGACTGAATAACGTATAGGTAGGACAGACTGAATAACGTATAGGTAGGACAGACTAAATGACGTATAGGTAGGACAGACAGATTGACGTATAGGTAGGACAGACTGAATGACGTATAGGTAGGACAGACAGAATGACGTATAGGTAGGACAGACAGAATGACGTATAGGTAGGACAGACAGAATGACGTATAGGTAGGACAGACAGAATGACGTATAGGTAGGACAGACAGAATGACGTATAGGTAGCACAGACAGAATGACGTATAGGTAGCACAGACAGAATGACGTATAGGTAGCACAGACAGAATGACGTATAGGTAGCACAGACAGAATGACGTATAGGTAGGACAGACAGAATGACGTATAGGTAGGACAGACAGAATGACGTATAGGTAGGACAGACAGAATGACGTATAGGTAGGACAGACAGAATGACGTATAGGTAGGACAGACTAAATGACGTATAGGTAGGACAGACTAAATGACGTATAGGTAGGACAGACTAAATGACGTATAGGTAGCACAGACTAAATGACGTATAGGTAGCACAGACAGAATGACGTATAGGTAGGACAGACAGAATGACGTATAGGTAGGACAGACAGAATGACGTATAGGTAGGACAGACTGCATGACGTATAGGTAGCACAGACTAAATGACGTATAGGTAGGACAGACTAAATTACGTATAGGTAGGACAGACTGAATGACGTATAGGTAGGACAGACTGCATGACGTATAGGTAGGACAGACTGCATGACGTATAGGTAGCACAGACAGAATGACGTATAGGTAGGACAGACAGAATGACGTATAGGTAGGACAGACAGAATGACGTATAGGTAGGACAGACTAAATGACGTATAGGTAGGACAGACTAAATGACGTATAGGTAGCACAGACTAAATGACGTATAGGTAGGACAGACAGAATGACGTATAGGTAGGACAGACAGAATGACGTATAGGTAGGACAGACAGAATGACGTATAGGTAGGACAGACAGAATGACGTATAGGTAGGACAGACTGCATGACGTATAGGTAGCACAGACTGAATGACGTATAGGTAGCACAGACAGAATGACGTATAGGTAGGACAGACTAAATGACGTATAGGTAGCACAGACAGAATGACGTATAGGTAGCACAGACAGAATGACGTATAGGTAGCACAGACAGAATGACGTATAGGTAGGACAGACAGAATGACGTATAGGTAGGACAGACAGAATGACGTATAGGTAGGACAGACTGCATGACGTATAGGTAGGACAGACTGAATGACGTATAGGTAGGACAGACTGCATGACGTATAGGTAGCCCAGACAGAATGACGTATAGGTAGCACAGACAGAATGACGTATAGGTAGGACAGACAGAATGACGTATAGGTAGGACAGACAGAATGACGTATAGGTAGGACAGACAGAATGACGTATAGGTAGGACAGACAGAATGACGTATAGGTAGGACAGACAGAATGACGTATAGGTAGGACAGACTGCATGACGTATAGGTAGCACAGACAGAATGACGTATAGGTAGCACAGACTAAATGACGTATAGGTAGCACAGACAGAATGACGTATAGGTAGGACAGACTAAATGACGTATAGGTAGGACAGACAGAATGACGTATAGGTAGGACAGACTAAATGACGTATAGGTTTAATGTTTGATTTGTTACATTAAATAATTCAGTAATGAATAAGAAAAAATTAGGTCGATCATTTTTATCGCCAGTAAGAAACTGCTCGCCACTGGCTGTTAACAGCTGAGAACTGCTGGCTAATTGGCAGGCACAAAAACAGTTCGGACAACTTCGGGAGAACAGGGCCTGATGCATAAATTGTTCATTTTCCCCTTAAAGTTTCCTTAACTTTAAGTCAGTAGCACAAAACATTTTAATGCAAATTTCCTTCTTAAATTAAGTGAAAGTTAAGGGTGCCCATGAGGTCCCTTAAAGCTTTTTGGGCAACCCGACCAAATGCACATAGATATGCCATTCTCATGGAAAGTAAGTCTAAGAAACGGTAGTTCTGTTTTATGTGCGCTGTTGCTATGCTCCATGTTCTTAATTTTCGTTTTTGCGTCTTACTTTCGGTTTTGTACACCAGCTTCAAACAGCTGAAAATACTATATTTTTGGTTATGGAAAATATATTTCACAGCGGTTTAGATGGTACAATGATTCTCTACACCAGGCCTTGGCAATTCCAGTCCTCGGAGGCCTGCTTGGTGTCACACTTTTCTCCCATCCCTAGCAAACACACCTGATATAAACTAATTGCATTTTTAACTGAAGATCACGATTAGTTGATTATTGGAGTCAGGTGTGTTAGCTGGGGCTGGGCAAGCTTGTTTTGTCACATAGATACTGAAATTAGGCATACTATTAGAATTTTTTACAACCAGGAAATGGCAGAACGATTTCTGCATGGTGCATCTAAATTCAGTATGGATATAAATCTAAACTGCTTTTGTGGTGAATGTTGCTTTCCTCTGGTTTTGGTTTAAAAGGACAACAGCCAGCTACTTAGCTAAACAATGGAAGGTGCACAATCCATGGCTATAAAGCTAGCTAACTACCTACTCTAAGTTAGCATGACGTGCTAGAAAGTAATAGAAACAAGTTGAGTAAAAAATTACTAAAATAAATGCAATTTATTATCTTCTGAATCAATTTGTTTCTCCTGTTTTAAATGTAAAAGTTATATCTTGTGTTCTACCAAAATAAATGCGATCTCTGACAAACGTTCAGTCTGAATCAGGTCGTCTCCATGGTAACCAGAGATTCTTTCTGCGGTATATACTTTCAAACTACCGCAAAACCCTTAAATTAGGCCATTACCTAAAGAAATGTTAAAGGGGCTCTATGCAACACCCTTAAACAATTCCCTTAGGTAAGGGAAATTATTCCTTAAAGTAAACCTTTAAGGGAAACATTTAAGATGTTTTATGAAACCGGGCCCAGACCCCTAGAAATCGGCAGTGGCGAAATTTGCTGGCGAAAGTAAGATTGCTGAAAATACACAGTCAAAAAGGAGAATAATTATTCTGTCAAGGAAAAGTTTGCACATGAAACATTTTTATAGAGCCATACTAAGACAAAATAACCATGACACATTGTTTAAATGATACACAGTGTGGGAAATTAAGATATGTATTAAACAATTAACTATACAAATGAGCAAAAGCTATGTGCATTAAGGAAATAAACGCCTGGCTAAAATAGAAGCCTGTCTTTAATAAGCGCCTGTTGTGTTGAGTGAATTAAAGAAAATGAATTGAAGTTTTACGTTATGTCAATATATATTTTTTTTGTCATTGTTTTGGCGTCAAACTGGTGCCAGTTGTGGAAAAAGTTCATACTTGGGAGTGACAGGGTAGCCTAGTGGTTAGAGCGTTGGACTAGCAACTTAAAGGTTGCAAGTTCAAATCCCCGAGCTGACAAGATACAAATCGGTCGTTCTGCCCCTGAACAGGCAGTTAACCCCCCCTAGGCCATCATTGAAAATAAGAATTTGTTCTTTGTTCTTGCCTGACTTGCCTTGTTAAATAAAGGTACAGTGGGGCAAAAAAGTATTTAGTCAGCCACCAATTGTGCAAGTTCTCCCACTTAAAAAGATGAGAGAGGCCTGTAATTTTCATCATAGGTACACTTCAACTATGACAGACAAAATGAGGGGGAAAAATCCAGAAAATCACATTGTAGGATTTTTAATGAATTTATTTGCAAATTATGGTGGAAAATAAGTATTTGGTCACCTACAAACAAGCAAGATTTATGGCTCTCTTAAGTGTGCTTTCAATTCTATATAAATCACAGACAGTATCACCAGCAAAGCACCATCACACCACCCCCTCCATGCTTCACGGTCACCTACTCTTCGTCTCACAAAGACACAGCAGTGGGAACCAAAAATCTCAAATTTGGACTCAGACCACAGGACAGATTTCCACCGGTCTAATGTCCATTGCTCGTGTTTCTTGGCCCAAGCAGGTCTCTTCTTCTTATTGGTGTCCTTTAGTAGTGGTTTCTTTGCATAAATTCAACCATTATGGTCTGATTCACGCAGTCTCCTCAGTTGATGTCTGTTACTTGAACTCTGAAGCATTTATTTGGGTTGCAATCTGAGGTGCAGTTAATTGCCTGAGGTTGGTAACTCTAATGGACTTATCCTCAGCAGCAGAGGTAACTCTGGGTCTTCCTTTCCTCTGGCGGTCCTCATGAGAACCAGTTTTATCATAGCGCTTGATGGTTTTTGCGACAGTTTTTGCGACAGCATTTGAAGAAACTTTCAAAGTTCTTGAAATGTTCCAGATTGACTGACATTTATGCCTTAAAGTGATGATGGACTGTCATTTCTCTTTGCTTATTTGAACTGTTCTTACCATAATATGGACTTGGTCTTTTACCAAGTAGGGCTATCTTCTGTATACCTGTATACCACCCCTACCTTGTCACAACACAACTGATTGACTCAAATGCATTAAGAAGGAAAGACATTCCACAAATTAACTTTTAATAAGGCACACCTGTTAATTGAAATGCATTCCAGGTGACTACCTCATGAAGCTGGTTGAGAGAATGCCAAACGTGCACAAAACTGTCATCAAGGCAAAGGGTGGCTACGTTGAAGAATCTCAAATATAATAATAATGATTTGTTTAACAACTTTTTAGGTTATTACATGATTCCATATGTGTTATTTCATAGTTTTGATATCTTAACTATTATTCTACAATATAGAAAATAGTAAAAATAAAGACAAACCTTTGAATGAGTTGGTGTGTCCAAATGTTTGACTGGTACTGTATATGAATACATTTTTTACAAGTTATTTAAGTATAAATTACCAAGTTACGATAGATTGACAGATTTTCTGTTAATTACCAAACTTACTAAAGGTTCCGGTAACTTTGGGAAATTACCGGTAGCTTTGCAACCCTAGGAAGGACAGACCATAGACCACAGGTGTCAAACTAATTCCACGGAGGGCCAAGTGTCTGCAGATTTTCTCTCCTCCCTACTTGATTTATGAATTAGTCACTAATTAGTAACTAACTCCCCACACCTGGTTGTCTACAGCTTAATTTAAATGAAAAAACAAAAACCTGCAAACACTATGGCCTCCATGGAATGAGTCTGACACCCCTGCCATAGGCACAGACCATAGTCACTGTAGACCTGATACAGAGAATGTGGGTAATGACATTAGGATAGACTTAATTACTGGGTGAAAGCACAGTATGGAAGATCGAAACCTGGATATCTGATGGTGATTTACGAAAATGGGACTATGGTATATAGATAATATATGTTTACTGGTATCAGATTGCATACAGGAAGAAGGGTTTCATGCTGAGTTCTTTCCCCCCCTTTACTGCTCCTTTTGCATAATTATTAATAGATTACATGCCATCCTCTAAATGTTGTATGGATATGATTGATGTGAATTGGAATTGCTCAGACATATTTGAATTGATGGATATGCATAACACAGCACAAATCATTCATATTGTTATGTTTCTGGTCTGTTCTGTATTTGGCAGTAAGCAGTATATGAAAATCAGGCTTGTCGGTACAATTATTCTTCAAACAGCTCCTTACTCTAAAATGTCATGTGCTGCCTTCTAAAGCTTTAATAGTTTGGGATTGATGGTAGTTGTTCTCTTAAATTATTATAACCTAATTTTCCCCTGGCAACCTATATTAATAATTATTCTGTGCACAGTGGACTGCAGCCTGAACCTCTCAGTAAAGATCAGTCCATCATCAGCAACTCTCTGTTCTAGTGGTTTGAATAAGATGTAAAAAAATATTTTCAACTTCTCAACTAACACCTACACTCCATTAGTTCTGTTCTATGTTAGGCTGTATTTAAGACTCAAAAAGGAAGCTGAGCTGTGTTTCTATTATAACAGAACAGAGCCACGAATGGACCTATTTAGTACAAATGTCTACTGTGTTCTTAAAAATAAAAAATAGATGGCAAACTATTCACATTTTAAAGGTGGTATTTACTTGCATAAACACATGGCAAATGGTTTGTGTGAGGTGAATAATTAGTCATTACAGCTTCTTCATATAAGCTGACAGTACTTGGGAAGCTAGGGGGGGTGGTTGTCAAATGAAATGCCTTAAACCCACAGTCTAGGCTAAATGTCTATGGCTTCCTTAAGTTAAATTGATCTGCATTGCCAGTGAATTCCCTTTTGCATTGCTGCAGCACTCAGATAAACTGCAGATGTTTGCAGGAACAGGAGGAGTCTTTGTTAAGCTCAGTGTTTCAGGATATTCTTATTTACCAATCCTCAACTTCCACTCTAGCTGCTTCTGAATATCAGTCCACTGTTTAGCAATTGCTTTAACTGCAATTAAGGGAGGGTGCACTGAAAACTTATATGAACGGGCCAGATGTTGAATGGACCCGATTTTCAAAGTCTGAATGTGCAGAAGCAGCTGATATGATATGCTGGCGGCTGCTTAGTCATGTTGACCGACACCATGATAATCAGGTTGAAAGGCCAAGTCAAAAACGTGATTTTCCTGTGTTTTATAAATATATCCACACTGAGGTTGGAATAATAATGTGCAGTTGTGAAAATTATGCTAATTTCCTTTTAGTGTAAGAGCTATTTTGGTGGGATGGAGTTTTGGCCTTCCATGGTGACATCACCATGCAGTAAATTAGTTAATAGACCAATAAGAAAGAGTTCCTAACCTCTGCCAATAACAGTTCATTCAGTTTTCCCCTCCCTACTCAGACCACTCCCAGACAGTCCTAGCTAAATTCTTGCTTGCCCTTATCTTCTAAGAATTTATTTTTTGTTTGTTTCAAATTAAATGGTCAAAAATAATAACAGTATGGTAATCAGCTCAAGGCAAAAAAAAGTGTGTGTGTGTGCGCACGTGTTGAGCATTTCCTGGCTGTGAACATGTTTTTGATTGTGTGTGTGTGTATGTGTGCGTGTGTGTAGCGTAGCGTAGTGTTAGCCCTGTGCCCAGGAGGGTGCAGGCTGGGCTACTCTGTGCTCTTGTCAGTGTGCATTTCCCTGACGTGCCCCTTGACGTAAACTCTCCAGTGCTACAGAGCAGAGAACTGGGCCACTACACTCTCCAATTTCACATTTCAGCACAGGACCCAATGTACATGGGAGACCCCTCGCTCTGTGTTACAACATAGAATAGCAGGCGTATGGGTCACACTGCAGCTAATTTCAATTCTGTTTAATTTGTATTTTCCTTCTGCAAAATCATCTCACAGTGGATCAAACAGAGCCTCACTACTCAATCTCCTAAAAGAAACACAAGCTTTCCAAGCATAATGAAATTCTGTTTCTACTCATTAAGCACAGAACCCATGTAGTCAGTCTGTAGTCCTCTCTAGTGGGTATTTCTCTAGAGTTGAATGTGTAATGTGGGGGGACAGACAGGTGTGCTGATGGAGACCCAGGCCAGGTGAAATTAAACCATAAAGATGGAGGAAGAACAGCTTTATAGTATTGTCCGGCTAACCTGTGCTTGACCTTGACCAGGAAGTCCCCAGGAGAGATTTCGGAAAAACCTTGTAGATATTGCTGCCTGCTCATTATGACTGGAGAAGAATCCCACCGTACCTTCTCCGTTGTGCAATCCGGTTTCAAGCTGGTCACAGGTGCAGCTCAGCCACGCTCAAGGTACTAAACGATATCATAACCGCCATCGCTAAAAGACAATACTGTGCAGCCATCTTCATCGACCTGGCCAAGGCTTTCGACTCTATCAATCACTGTATTCTTATCGGCAAATTCAATAGCCTTGGTTTCTCAAATGACTGCCTCGCCTGGTTCACCAACTACTTCGCAGACAGAGTTCAGTGTGTCAAATCGGAGGGCCTGTTGTCCGGAACTCTGGCAGTCTCTATGGGGGTACCACAGGGTTCAATTCTCGAGCTGTATATGTCAATGATGTCGCTCTTGCTGCGGGTGATTCCCTGATCCACCTCTACGCAGACGACACCATTCTGTATACATCTGGCCCTTTGGTCAATGTGTTAACTAACCTCCAAACAAGCTTCAATGTCATACAACACTCCTTCCGTGGCCTCCAACTGCTCTTAAACGCTAGTAAAACCAAATGCATGCTTTTTAACCGCTCGCTGCCCGCACCCGCCCGACTAGCATCACTACCCTGGACGGTTCTGACCTAGAATATGTAGACAACTACAAATACCTAGGTGTCTGGCTAGACTGTAAACTCTCCTTCCAGATTCATATTAAACATCTCCAATGCAAAATCAAATCTAGAATCGGCTTTCTATTTCGCAACAAAGCCTCCTTCACTCACACTGCCAAACATACCCTAGTAAAACTGACTATCCTACGGATCCTCAACTTCTGCGACGCCATCTACAAAATAGCTTCCAAAACTCTACTTAGCAAACTGGATGCAGTCTATCACAGTGCCATCCGTTTTGTTACCAAAGCCCCTTATACCACCCACCACTGCGACCTGTATGCTCTAGTCGGCTGGCCCTCGCTACATATTCGTCGCCAGACCCACTGGCTCCAGGTCATCTACAAGTTTATGCTAGGTAAATCTCCGCCTTATCTCAGCTCACTGTTCACGATAACAGCACCCACCCGTAGCACGCGCTCCAGCAGGTATATCTTACTGGTCATCCCCAAAGCCAACACCTCGTTTGGCCGCCTTTCCTTCCAGTTCTCTGTTGCCAGTGACTGGAACGAATTGCATAAATCGCTGAAGCTGGAGACTTTTATATTTCCCTCACTAACTTTAAACATCAGCTATCTGAGCAGCTAACCGATCACTGCAGCTGTACATAGTCCATCTGTAAATACCTCATCCTCATGTTTTATTTACTTTTCTGCTCTTTTGCACACCTGTATCTCTACTTGCACATCATCATCTGCTCATTTTTCACTCCAGTGTTAATCTGCTAAATTGTAATTACTTCACTACTATGGCCTATTTATTTCCTACCTCCTCATGCACACACTGTATATATACTTTTTTTCTATTGTGTTATTGACTGTACGCTTGTTTATTCCATGTGTAACTCCGTGTTGTTGTTTGCTTCGCACTGCTTTGCTTTATTTTGGCCAGATCGCAGTTATAAATGAGAACTGGTTCTCAACTAGCCTACCGGGTTAAATAAAGGTGAAATAAAAATAAAATTTTAATTAAAAAATGCCATGATCTGAAGATAACAGATCCATTCCTGGGGGCAGCAGGCTGTTCACTTGAGGTTGACCTCCCCATAGAAATGGAATGAATAAGTCCATGATGGCATAATGGGTGAACTAGCAGCTATTTTGAGTGTACCCATGTCAGGGAGTAAAAGAAGGAAGTGTACCCTTCAATCTGTTCTGTGATTTGACTCAAGACATTTCCAAAAATTAATTCCATTGCATGAGCCACATGAGTTAGAATAATTTTAATTAACATTCCAAAATACCATGGACGTTATTGTGTCACAATACCAGGTGAGGATGATGTCTCCGATGTAACGCACAGCGTTGAGATTGCCTGCAATGACAACAAACTCAGTCCGATGATGCTGTGACACACCGCCCCAGATCATGACGGACCCTCCACCTCCAAATTGATCCTGCTCCAGAGTACAGGCCTCAGTGTTATGCTCATTCCTCCGATGATAAACGCGAATCCGACCAACTCCCCTGGTGAGACAAAACCGCGACTCGTCAGCAAAGAGCACTGGCCAGTCCTGTCTGGTCCAGCGACGGTGGGTTTGTGTCCATAGGCGACGCTGTTGCCGGTGATGTCTGGTGAGGATCTGCCTTACAACAGGCTTACAAGCCCTCAGTCCAGCCTCTCTCAGCCTATTGCGGACAGTCTGAGCACTGATGGAGGGATTGTGCGTTCCTGGTGTAACTCGGGCAGTTGTTGTTGCCATCCTGTACCTGTCCCGCAGGTGTGATGTTCAGATGTACCGATCCTGTGCAGGTGTTGTTACACGTGGTCTGCCACTGCGAGGACAATCAGCTGTCTGTCCTGTCTCCCTGTAGCGCTGTCTTAGACGTCTCACAGTACGGACATTGCAATTTATTGTCCTGACCACATCTGCAGTCCTCATGCCTCCTTGCAGCATGCCTAAGGCACGTTCACACAGATGAGCAGGGACCCTGGGCATCTTTCTTTTGTTGTTTTTCAAAGTCAGTAGAAAGGCCTCTTTAGTGTCCTGAGTTTTCATAACTGTGACCTTAATTGCCTACCGTCTGTAAGCTGTTAGTGTCTAAACGACCGTTCCACAGGTGCATGTTCATTTTTTATGGTTCATTGAACAAGCATGGGAAACATTGTTTAAACCCTTTACAATGAATATCTGTGAAGTAATTTGGATTTTTATTAATTATCTTTGAAAGACAGGGTCCTGAAAAGGGGATGTTTCTTTTTTTGATGAGTTTATGTCACCTAGTTGCTAGAGGGAGTATTCAGCATTGAGTGTGTGAACTGGTGTTGTTAGCATCTCTGCCTTTTAGTTTCATATGGATTGATTTGAGACGGGTACAGCCAGCAAGCAGACTCTACCTAGCTAACTTTCATGCACATTTCGAACTTCATAAATACGGATTCAACCGGCACAGAACACCTTAGCTAGCTAGTGAAGACTTGCTCATGGGAAAAAAAGTCAATATTAGCTACAGGTTTAAGGTTTTGGTAAGATTAACTCAGACTCTTTTGAGGATGAATGGTGGTTCAGTGGATGATGTCACCTTTGGTAACATTTTCGAATGTTAAGACCGCATATTGTTGCCAAACTTTATTTTTAGCTATCCCATGAGTGTTTGTGAGTTATCAGACAGATCTGATTTGATACAATGGAGTGTACCCATGAGTTTATCAGTCAAATTGTCATGGTTAGATTCTTCCAAGCACATTCTATTCATTCTTTTTCTATGGATCTCCTTCTCCCTTGCCCACAAGGCCAAGCCAAGCATCCAAGTGCAACAAGGTTCACCAGAGTCTGAGCTTCTCCCTTATGTGACAGTGGGCCTGTATGACATGACTGGTTAATATCTCCACCTCCCCTCACTACTATCCAGCCTGTGTCTCATCCTCCTCCTCCCAATGGCTTTAGTCAGGACTGAATTAACACAAAATGGCTTACGATTATGTAAAGCAGCCGTCTCCGCTTCTCAGGGAAACGGTAGAATATCCGACTGGCTGGCAGGGCAGGTAGGTAGTCCGTCCTATAAGATCTAGAGGCCCTCTTTTCTCAGCCCAGCTTCATCTGTTTCTCTTTTCTCAGCCCATCTTCATCTGTTTGTCTTTCTTTTCTCAGCCCAGCTTCATTTGTTTCTCTCTTTTCTCAGCCCAGCTTCATCTGTTTCTCTCTTTTCTCAGCCCAGCTCCATATGTTTCTCTCTTTTCTCAGCCCAGCTCCATATGTTTCTCTCTTTTCTCAGACCAGCTTCATCTGTTTCTCTCTTTTCTTAGCCCAGCTTCATTTTTTCTCTCTCTTTTCTCAGCCCAGCTTCATCTGTTTCTCTCTTTTCTCAGCCCAGCTTCATTTGTTTCTCTCTCTTTTCTCAGCCCAGCCTTATCTGTTTCTCTCTCTTTTCTCAGCCCAGCTTTATCTGTTTCTCTCTCTTTTCTCAGCCCAGCTTCATTTGTTTCTCTCGCTTTTCTCAGCCCAGCTTCATTTGTTTCTCGCTTTTCTCAGCCCAGCTTCATTTGTTTCTCGCTTTTCTCAGCCCAGCTTAATCTGTTTCTCTCTTTTCTCAGCCCAGCTTCATTTGTTTCTCTCGCTTTTCTCATCCCAGCTTCATTTGTTTCTCTCGCTTTTCTCAGCCCAGCATAATTTGTTTCTCTCTCTTTTCTCAGCCCAGCTTCATTTGTTTCTCTCTCCTTTCTCAGCCCAGCTTCATTTGTTTCTCTCTCCTTTCTCAGCCCAGCTTCATCTGTTTCTCTCTCTTTTCTCAGCCCAGCTTAATTTGTTTCTCTCTCTCTACTCTGGCCACCATTCCCTAGAGGCTGGTCTTAGAACAGCCCAATGAACAGCAAAGAGGCTGGGACTGAATATCCACAGCCAGACAATGGACCGTTCATTATGTGTTTAAACTCTTGAGTTGACTTTAAGTGGAGGTTATTTGAAGCTGTTTTCTGAAATACAATAAGGTATTTGTGACTTGGGTTTTGATAGGCAAGCAGTAGAGGCTTGTCCCTGTTTTTACATCATTTACTGCAGTGGCCATGTAAATGTGAGGAGGAGCTGACTTGCTTTTCCCTGCAGGATATACAGTGGGGAGAACAAGTATTTGATACACTGCCGATTTTGCAGGTTTTCCTACTTACAAAGCATGTAAAGTCTGTCATTTTTATCATAGGTACACTTCAACTGTGAGAGACGGAATCTAAAACAAAAATCCAGAAAATCACATTGTATGATTTTTATGTAATTCATTTGCATTTTATTGCATGACAAGATCCTTCAGGTTTCGGGGCTGTCACTGGGAAATACGGACTTTCAGCTCCCTCCAAAGATTTTCTATTGGGTTCAGGTCTGGAGACTGGCTAGGCCACTCCAGGACCTTGAGATGCTTCTTACGGAGTCACTCCTTAGTTGCCCTGGCTGTGTGTTTCGGGTTGTTGTCATGCTGGAAGACCCAGCCACGACCCATCTCCAATGCTCTTACTGAGGGAAGGAGGTTGTTGGCCAAGATCTCGCGATACATGGCTCCATCCATCCTCCCCTCAATACGGTGCAGTCGTCCTGTCCCCTTTGCAGAAAAGCATCCCCAAAGAATGATGTTTCCACCTCCATGCTTCGCGGTTGGGATGGTGTTCTTGGGGTTGTACTCATCCTTCTTCTTCCTCCAAACACGTCGAGTGGAGTTTAGACCAAAAAGCTCTATTTTTGTCTCATCAGACCACACGACCTTCTCCCATTCCTCCTCTGGATCATCCAGATGGTCATTGGCAAACTTCAGACGGGCCTGGACATGCGCTGGCTTGAGCAGGGGGACCTTGCGTGCACTGCAGGATTTTAATCCATGACGGCGTAGTGTGTTACTAATGGTTTTCTTTGAGACTGTGGTCCCAGCTCTCTTCAGGTCATTGACCAGGTCCTGCCGTGTAGTTCTGGGCTGATCCCTCACCTTCCTCATGATCATTGATGCCCCATGAGGTGAGATCTTGCATGGAGCCCCAGACCAAGGGTGATTGACCGTCATCTTGAACTTCTTCCATTTTCTAATAATTGCGCCAACAGTTGCTGCCTTCTCACCAAGCTGCTTGCCTATTGTCCTGTAGCCCATCTCAGCCTTGTGCAGGTCTACAATTTTATCCCTGATGTCCTTACACAGCTCTCTGTTCTTGGCCATTGTGGAGAGGTTGCAGTCTGTTTGATTGAGTGTGTGGACAGGTGTCTTTTATACAGGTAACGGGTTCAAACAGGTGCAGTTAATTTTTTTCTCTTTTTTTTCACCTTTATTTAACCAGGTAGGCTAGTTGAGAACAAGTTCTCATTTGCAACTGCGACCTGGCCAAGATAAAACATAGCAGTGTGAACAGACAACACAGAGTTACACATGGAGTAAACAATTAACAAGTCAATAACACAGTAGAAAAAAAAGGGAGTCTATATACATTGTGTGCAAAAGGCATGAGGAGGTAGGCGAATAATTACAATTTTGCAGATTAACACTGGAGTGATAAATGATCAGATGGTCATGTACAGGTAGAGATATTGGTGTGCAAAAGAGCAGAAAAGTAAATAAATAAAAACAGTATGGGGATGAGGTAGGTAAAAATGGGTGGGTTATTTACCGATAGACTATGTACAGCTGCAGCGATCGGTTAGCTGCTCAGATAGCAGATGTTTGAAGTTGGTGAGGGAGATAAAAGTCTCCAACTTCAGCGATTTTTGCAATTCGTTCCAGTCACAGGCAGCAGAGAACTGGAACGAAAGGCGGCCAAATGAGGTGTTGGCTTTAGGGATGATCAGTGAGATACACCTGCTGGAGCGCGTGCTATGGGTGGGTGTTGCCATCGTGACCAGTGAACTGAGATAAGGCGGAGCTTTACCTAGCATGAACTTGTAGATGACCTGGAGCCAGTGGGTCTGGCGACGAATATGTAACGAGGGCCAGCCGACTAGAGCATACAGGTCGCAGTGGTGGGTGGTATAAGGTGCTTTAGTGACAAAACGGATGGCACTGTGATAAACTGCATCCAGTTTGCTGAGTAGAGTGTTGGAAGCAATTTTGTAGATGACATCGCCGAAGTCGAGGATCGGTAGGATAGTCAGTTTTACTAGGGTAAGTTTGGCGGCGTGAGTGAAGGAGGCTTTGTTGCGGAATAGAAAGCCGACTCTAGATTTGATTTCCGATTGGAGATGTTTGATATGAGTCTGGAAGGAGAGTTTACAGTCTAGCCAGACACCTAGGTACTTATAGATGTCCACATATTCAAGGTCGGAACCATCCAAGGTGGTGATGCTAGTCAGGCGTGCGGGTGCAGGCAGCGAACGGTTGAAAAGCATGCATTTGGTTTTACTAGCGTTTAAGAGCAGTTGGAGGCCACGGAAGGAGTGTTGTATGGCATTGAAGCTCGTTTGGAGGTTAGATAGCACAGTGTCCAAGGACGGGCCGGAGGTATATAGAATGGTGTCGTCTGCGTAGAGGTGGATCAGGGAATCACCCGCAGCAAGAGCAACATCATTGATATATACAGAGAAAAGAGTCGGCCCGAGAATTGAACCCTGTGGCACCCCCATAGAGACTGCCAGAGGACCGGACAGCATGCCCTCCGATTTGACACACAGAAGTCTGTCTGCAAAGTAGTTGGTGAACCAGGCAAGGCAGTCATCAGAAAAACCGAGGCTACTGAGTCTGCCGATAAGAATGTGGTGATTGACAGAGTCGAAAGCCTTGGCAAGGTCGATGAAGACGGTATTTTATTGATGGCGGTTATGATATCGTTTAGTACCTTGAGCGTGGCTGATACAGGTAATGAGTGGAGAACAGGAGGGCTTATTAAAGAAAAACTAATAGGTCTGTGAGAGCCAGAATTCTTACTGGTTGGTAGGTGATCAAATACTTATGTCATGCAATAAAATGCAAATGAATTACTTAAAAATCATACAATGTGATTTTCTGGATTTTTGTTTTAGATTCCGTCTCTCACAGTTGAAGTGTATCCTTGATAAAAAATTACAGACCTCTACATGCTTTGTAAGTAGGAAAACCTGCAAAATCGGCAGTGTATCAAATACTTGTTCTCCCCACTGTAGATAAAGATTAATTGGCTGCCAGGAATTATGACTGCTGAATGGCTCTGGACACCCAGTGTTATTGTTGTAAAGTTGAAACTGAATCAGTGCCCAGTATAACTAACGGGCAGAGTCTGTGTGTGAACTAAGCAGATGGTGTTTAAATCAAACTGCTGTGTTCAGGTGTGAGCTAGCTATCAGAGATGGAGACGCAACACCACCCTGCTCCCACCTACCTATAAAACTGATTCAGCAGTCCATCTGCATTGGCTGTTTTACATTTAACATTTACATTTAAGTCATTTAGCAGACGCTCTTATCCAGAGCGACTTTAAAGTATTGTCGTTTTTAGACTGTACCTGAGCAGATGGCAGTGTGGTATTTGTACACTTCCGGGTTGGAGCGAGCGGTCGCATCTGCACTCGGTCCGCAGGAGACTCTGCTAGCTAGCCAACAGCTAGCCAACGTCTACCGAACAGAACTTCTGCACTCAACAATCCGGTCGCATTTCGCTTCGCTCCACAGGTAGTATCACATTTTTCATTTCATTTCATTACAGTACAACGGCTTGATTTGTTTGATCGTAGCTAGCTACATAGCTAGCTACACAGCCGTCTTTGTATCTAAGATAATTGTGTAGTCTAGAGCGACTTCCTAGGTTAGTTAGCCAGCTATTGTCGTTCTTTTAACGCAACGTAACGTAATCAACACTGCTAGCTAGCCAGCTAGCCCCGAATAGCAGCACAGTAGAAACTATTACACTCAACGGAACGACTTGATTAGTGTAGTGTCAACAACGCAGCCAATGCCAACTAGCCTACTTAGTCAACAACGCAGCCTCTGCCAGCTAGCCTACTTCAGCAGTACTGTATCATTTTAATCATTTTAGTCAATAAGATTCTTGCTACGTAAGCTTAACTCTCTGAACACTCGTGACGTGTAGTCCACTTGTCATTCCAATCTCCTTTGCATTAGCGTAGCCTCTTGTGTAGCCTGTCAACTATGTGTCTGTCTATCCCTGTTCTCTCCTCTCTGCACAGACCATACAAACGCTCCACACCGCGTGGCCGCGCCACCCTAATCTGGTGGTCCCAGCGCGCACGACCCACGTGGAGTTCCAGGTCTCCGGTAGCCTCTGGAACTGCCGACTTGCCAACAAGGCAGAGTTCATCTCCGCCATGTCTCCCTCCAGTCCCTCGACTTCTTGGCACTGACGGAAACATGGATCACCACAGACAACACTGCTACTCCTACTGCTCTCTCTTCGTCTGCCCACGTGTTCTCGCACACCCGAGAGCTTCTGGTCAGCGGGGTGGTGGCACCGGGATCCTCATCTCTCCCAAGTGGTCATTCTCTCTTTCTCCTTACCCATCTGTCTATCGCCTCTCCTTTGAATTCCATGCTGTCACAGTTACCAGCCCTTTCAAGCTTAACATCCTTATCATTTATCGCCCTCCAGGTTCCTCGGAGAGTTCATCAATGAGCTTGATGCCTTGATAAGCTCCTTTCCTGAGGACGGCTCACCTCTCACAGTTCTGGGCGACTTTAACCTCCCACGCCTACCTTTGACTCATTCCTCTCTGCCTCCTTCTTTCCACTCCTCTCCTCTTTTGACCTCACCCTCTCACCTTCCCCCTACTCACAAGGCAGGAAATACGCTCGACCTCATCTTTACTAGATGCTGTTCTTCCACTAACCTCGTTGCAACTCCCCTCCAAGTCTCCGACCACTACCTTGTATCCTTTTCCCTCTCGCTCTCATCCAACACTTCCCACACTGCCCCTACTCGGATGGTATCGCGCCGTCCCAACCTTCGCTCTCTCTCCCCGCTACTCTCTCCTCTTCCATCCTATCATCTCTTCCCTCTGCTCAAACCTTCTCCAACCTATCTCCTGATTCTGCCTCCTCAACCCTCCTCTCCTCCCTTTCTGCATCCTTTGACTCTCTATGTCCCCTATCCTCCAGGCCGGCTCGGTCCTCCCCTCCCGCTCCGTGGCTCGACGACTCATTGCGAGCTCACAGAACAGGGCTCCGGGCAGCCGAGCGGAAATGGAGGAAAACTCGCCTCCCTGCGGACCTGACATCCTTTCACTCCCTCCTCTCTACATTTTCCTCTTCTCTCTCTGCTGCTAAAGCCACTTTCTACCACTCTAAATTCCAAGCATCTGCCTCTAACCCTAGGAAGCTCTTTGCAACCTTCTCCTCCCTCCTGAATCCTCCTCCCCTCCCCCCCTCCTCCCTCTCTGCAGATGACTTCGTCAACCATTTTGAAAAGAAGGTGACATCCGATCCTCGTTTGCTAAGTCAAACGACACCGCTGGTTCTGCTCACACTGCCCTACCCTGTGCTCTGACCTCTTTCTCCCCTCTCTCCAGATGAAATCTGCGTCTTGTGACGGCCGGCCGCCCTACAACCTGCCCGCTTGACCCTATCCCCTCCTCTCTTCTCCAGACCATTTCCGGAGACCTCCTCCCTTACCTCACCTCGCTCATCAACTCATCCCTGACCGCTGGCTACGTCCCTTCCGTCTTCAAGAGAGCGAGAGTTGCACCCCTTCTGAAAAAAACCTACACTCGATCCCTCCGATGTCAACAACTACAGACCAGTATCCCTTCTTTCTTTTCTCTCCAAAACTCTTGAACGTGCCGTCCTTGGCCAGCTCTCCCGCTATCTCTCTCAGAATGACCTTCTTGATCCAAATCAGTCAGGTTTCAAGACTAGTCATTCAACTGAGACTGCTCTTCTCTGTATCACGGAGGCGCTCCGCACTGCTAAAGCTAACTCTCTCTCCTCTGCTCTCATCCTTCTAGACCTATCGGCTGCCTTCGATACTGTGAACCATCAGATCCTCCTCTCCACCCTCTCCGAGTTGGGCATCTCCGGCGCGGCCCACGCTTGGATTGCGTCCTACCTGACAGGTCGCTCCTACCAGGTGGCGTGGCGAGAATCCGTCTCCACACCACGTGCTCTCACCACTGGTGTCCCCAGGCTCTGTTCTAGGCCCTCTCCTATTCTCGCTATACACCAAGTCACTTGGCTCTGTCATAACCTCACATGGTCTCTCCTATCATTGCTATGCAGACGACACACAATTAATCTTCTCCTTTCCCCCTTCTGATGACCAGGTGGCGAATCGCATCTCTGCATGTCTGGCAGACATATCCGTGTGGATGACGGATCACCACCTCAAGCTGAACCTCGGCAAGACGGAACTGCTCTTCCTCCCGGGAAGGACTGCCCGTTCCATGATCTCGCCATGTTGACAACTCCATTGTGTCCTCGTCCCAGAGCGCTAAGAACCTTGGCGTGATCCTGGACAACACCCTGTCGTTCTCAACTAACATCAAGGCGGTGGCCCGTTCCTGTAGGTTCATGCTCTACAACATCCGCAGAGTACGACCCTGCCTCACACAGGAAGCGGCGCAGGTCCTAATCCAGGCACTTGTCATCTCCCGTCTGGATTACTGCAACTCGCTGTTGGCTGGGCTCCCTGCCTGTGCCATTAAACCCCTACAACTCATCCAGAACGCCGCAGCCCGTCTGGTGTTCAACCTTCCCAAGTTCTCTCACGTCACCCCGCTCCTCCGCTCCCTCCACTGGCTTCCAGTTGAAGCTCGCATCCGCTACAAGACCATGGTGCTTGCCTACGGAGCTGTGAGGGGAACGGCACCTCAGTACCTCCAGGCTCTGATCAGGCCCTACACCCAAACAAGGGCACTGCGTTCATCCACCTCTGGCCTGCTCGCCTCCCTACCACTGAGGAAGTACAGTTCCCGCTCAGCCCAGTCAAAACTGTTCGCTGCTCTGGCCCCCCAATGGTGGAACAAACTCCCTCACGACGCCAGGACAGCGGAGTCAATCACCACCTTCCGGAGACACCTGAAACCCCACCTCTTTAAGGAATACCTAGGATAGGATAAAGTAATCCCTCTCACCCCCTCCCCTGAAAAGATTTAGATGCACTACTGTTCCACTGGAGGTCATAAGGTGAATGCACCAATTTGTAAGTCGCTCTGGATAAGAGCGTCTGCTAAATGACTTAAATGTAAATGTAAATGTTAAATGTGACAAAAGGAGTGGGTGTGTGTGATTTGGGTGTCCTAACATAAGGACTTCATATTGCACTCCGAGAGGCTCTGCATGGGCTTTACTCCTACTTCAAATCTGTCTCTTTAGAGAGGAACACAGAGCAGGATACTTAGGCCTATTGTACTGTAGCCACTCTACTCCAGTACCAACACTGATAGGGCTGTATACTGCAGCAGCCTCAGCTACTTACTGTAAACACCAGCCTATCTTTAATGCACAAGAAAATAACACTTGGCGTCTGTTTGCTAGGGGCATGTTAGGGTGAATTGCCAAACCGTAGAGTAGTCAATTTATTGATGTGTTTGTGTGTGTCTCTCTATATGCATAGAGTTTGTGTCTGAGTAAGTACACTGTGTGGATGTGTGTGAGAGATGTGCACTGATGGGAGCATGTTTAGGTGAATTGGGAGAGAGCTGTTTTCTCCTTGCCTGACTGAGACAGTTTAATCAGACCCTGTGCTGCAAGTCAGTTAAGAACAAATTCTTATTTTCAATGATGGCCTAGGAACAGTGGATTAACTGCCTGTTCAGGGGCAGAATGACAGATTTGTACCTTGTCAGCTCGGGGATTCGAACTTGCAACCTTTCGGTTACTAGTCCAAAGCTCTAACCACTAGGCTACCCTGCCGCCCATATGTGTCAATATCTAAGCTGATGAAGGAAACAAAGATAGAATTATGTCATGTTTTCCACATTGTGTGACTAAACTGTTTAGAAAGACCATCTATGTTGGATCATGTTATATACAGTGCAGCGGCTTACATTTGTAAATTATTAGTGACATTTTTATATTTTTTGAGGATAGTGTGTCAGTTATGTTGATAATTTTGTGTTACTCTCTGTAACATGCCTTTAAACCGTCCATGTGACATGATTAGTGTTAATTGAATTGGTGCAGAATGGTTTAATAATATAGCATACCATGGGGAGGTACTTAGAGGCTTTATTTAATCACAGGAAACGGAATGTAAAGGACAATGGACTGTAAATAGCACATTAAAGGCCCAGTGCAGTAAGAATTATGGTTTTGTATCATATTGTACAACATCTGATTTAACCTGCACTGTAAAAGTATGCAACATGTTTGTGTTATTTCCTGATAGTTGAAAATACTTAGGGGTTTAGACATTAATGTCTGTGTGTTGAGTTATTTTGAGGGGACAGCAAATTTACACTGTTATACAAGCTGTACACTCACTACTTTACATTGTAGCAAAGTATCATTTCTTCAGTGTTGTCACATGAAAAGATATACTCAAATATTTTTTTTTAAATTAAGGGGTGTACTCACTTTTGTGATATGCTGTATATATCCAAGAAAGGAGTGATGGAGTGCTACATCAGAGTGCCTGGCCTCCTCATACATCCAACCTCAACCCAATTGAAATGGTTTGGGATGAGTGGGCACGCAGAGTGAAGGAAATGCAGCCAACAAGTTCTCAGCATATGTGAGAACTCCTTCAAGACTGTTGGAAAAGCATTCCTGCTGTAGCTGGTTGAGAGAATGCCAAGAGTGTGCAAAGCTGTCATCAAGGCAAAGGGTGGCTACTTTGAAGAATCTCAAATATAAAATATATTTTTGATGTAACACTTTAGGTTACTACATGATTCCATATGTGTTATTTCATAGTTTAGATGTCTTCACTATTATCCTACAATGTAGAAAATAGTAAAAATATGGAAAAACCCTTGAATAAGTTGGCGTGTCCACTTTTGACTGGTAGTGTGTGTGTGTGTGTAAAATTGTATTTATTTTAACTCAGTCGGGGTCTCGACTTACTGTTGAAAGGATTTGATATTGAGATAAAAACTGCATTGGGCCTTTAAAGTATACATATAAGATGATGCATGGTTATCCGTGTTATGAATATTTTTGTTCTACTCTACTGTAAATAGTATCATATGGCACTAAATGATGCAGTGTGGTCATGATCTGTGCTCTAGCGAGTAAGCTTTTCTACACCAGTTTTCTTTAGCGTATACAGTTAATCCCATGAATGATCCACCCCTCTCCTGCCTAGGATTGATCCATTTCCACCCCTATGGGCACCTTAACTCAGCCTCTTGAAGTGCCCAGCCCCAGGCAAAGTACAAATTCAGCCTCGGGAATGGAAAGCCTTCTGTGCCTGCAATCTGTTCATTTCCATGTACATGTACCCATCACTACTACATCAGGACGATAGAGACGGGGCGTATAGGTTTGCATTCAGACCCAGGGTGCATTCTCAGGTAGGATGCTGCTGTTTTTATGCTTGATGTAGGTGGTGTACTCGATGCTCATACAGGCTGAATTGATATTACATAAACACACATACAGTACAAGTCAAAAGTTTGGACACACCTACTCATTCAAGGGTTTTTCTTTATTTGACTATTTTCTACATTGTAGAATAATAGTGAAGACATCACAACTATGAAATAACACATATGGAAACATGTAGTAACCAAAAAAGTCACACACACAAAAAAAGTCAACAAATCAAAATATATCTTATATTTGAGATTCTTCAAAGTAGCCACCCTTTGCACACTGATGGCATTCTCTCAACCAGCTTCACCTGGAATGCTTTTCAATTAACAGGTGTGCCTTATTAAAAGTTCATTTGTGGAATTTCTTTCCTAAATGCGTTTGAGCCAGGCAGTTGTGGTATACAGAAGATGGTCCTATTTGGTAAAAGACCAAGTCCATATTATGGCAAGAACAGCTCACATAAGCAAAGATAAACGACAGAGGAGGCTGTGTGAATCAGGCCTTCATGGTCAAATTTCTGCAAAGAAACCACTACTAAAGGACACCAATAAGAAGAAGAGACCTGTTTGGGCCAATAGACACGAGTAATGGACATTAGACCGGTGGAAATCTGTCCTTTGGTCTGATGAGTCCATATTTGCGATTTTTGGTTCCAACCGCCGTGTCTTTGTGAGACACCGAGTAGGTGAACGGATGATCTCCGCATGTGTGGTTCCCACCATTAAGCATGGAGGAGGAGGTGCGGGGGTGCTGTGCTGTTGACACTGTCGGTGATTTATTTAGAATTCAAGGCGCATTTAACCAGCATGGCTGCCACAGCATTCTGCAGCGATACACCCTCCCATCTGATGTGCGCTGAGTGGGACTATCATTTGTTTTTCAACAGGACAATGACCCAACACACCTCCAGGCTGTGTAAAGGCTATTTGACCAAGAAGGAGAGTGATGGAGTGCTGGATCAGATAACCTGGCCTCCACAATCACCCGACCTCAACCCAATTGAGACGGTTTGGGATGAGTTGGACCGCAGAGGGAAGGAAAAGCAGCCAACAAGTGCTGAGCATATGTGGGAACTCCTTTAAGACTGTTGGAGAAGCTGGTTGAGAGAATGCCAAGCGTGCGCAAAGCTATCATCAAGGTGGCTACATTGAATAATCTAAAATATCTTTTGATTTGTTTAACTTTTTTTTTTTTGCTACATAATTCCGTATGTGTTATTTCATAGTTTTGATGTCTTCACTATTATTATACATTGTAGAAAATAGTAAAAATAAAAACCCTTGAATGAGTAGGTGTGTCAAATTTTTCCTATTTTGTTGCCTTACAACCTGGAATTAAAATAGATTTTGAGAGGGTTTGTATCATTTGATTTACACAACATGCCTACCACTTTGAAGATGCAAAATATGTATTGTTTGTTTCACAATAAAAAATAAGACAAAAAAACTGAACTTGAGCGTGCATAACTTTTGCATCAATTACAGCTGCAAGTCTCTTGGGATATGTCTCTATAGGCTTGGCACATCTAGCCACTGGAAATTTTGCCCATTCTTCAAGGCAAAACTGCTCCAGCTCCTTCAAGTTGGATGGGTTCCTGCTGGTGTACAGCAATCTTTAAATCATACCACATATTCTCAATTGGATTGAGGTCTGGGCTTTGACTAGGCCATTCCAAGACATTTAAATGTTTCCCCTTAAACCACTCGAGTGTTGCTTTAGCAGTATGTTTAGGGTCATTGTTCTGCTCTCAAGAATTTCCCTGTATTTAGCGCCATCCATCGTTCTTTCAATTCTAACCAGTTTCCCAGTCCCTGCCAATGAAAAACATCCCCACAGCAGGATGCTGCCACTACCATGCTTCACTGTGGGATGGTGTTCTCTATTGGCAGGCTTGTTATGGTGCCATATTCTTTCCATTTTCAAAAATAATGGATTTAATGGTGCTCCGTGAGATGTTTCAGATATTTTTTAATAACCCAACCCTGATCTGTACTTCTCCACAACTTTGTTCCTGACCTGTTTGGAGAGCTCCTTGGTCTTCATAGTTCCGCTTGCTTGGTGGTGCCCCTTGCTTAGTGGTGTTGCAGACTCTGAGGCCTTTCAGAACAGGTGTGTGTGTACTGAGATCATGTGACACTTAGATTGCACACAGGTGGACTTTATTTAATCAATTATGTGACTTCTGAGGTAATTGGTTGCACCAGATCTTATTACGGGGCTTCATAGCAAAGGGGGTGTATACATATGCACGCACCACTTTTCCATTTTTTTATTTGATTCATTTCACTTCACCAATGTGGACTGTTTTGTGTGTCCATTACATGAAATCCAATAAAAATCAATATAAATGACAGATTGTAATGCAACAAAATAGGAAAAACACCGAAGGGGTGAATACCTTTGCAAGGCTCTGTTTCTCCTCCTAATATTGTACAATCTGTGTGTCGCTTCATTGGCCTGGGCTATTATTTGTTTGAATTCAAGACTTGATTGATCTCAGTTTGTCAGTGTCAGAGTAGCCACTCATTTCATTCATTTGTGTGGTATTACAAAAGATTCAGCTAATGTCTTCTGTCATGTAAATTACATAGAATTGCATGAAATGCAGTTTTTTAAAAGGCTGATTCTTGAGGGGGATGCCCTGATTTATTTTTTTATTTTTTTTATCTGTAGAAATCCTAAAAACCCTTTTGCTCAACTTTTATTTTATTTAACAAGTCACCGGGGCCTATGATTTCTTAATCCGGCCCTGCATGAGGCCACTAGTACAAATGGCCCGGAGGCTCTGACTTGTCTCATTTACAGCCAGTTAAATAACTTTCACACAGTCAGTGGTCATTGAGTCCACTCACAATGTGTTGAGGCTACTCCTGCTCCTGACTGTAGTGTAATGCAGTGTGCGTCGGTAGTCCATAATTGAACAGGGTAAGAGATGTAGGTGACCTTACTCTTCCGGTCTGTGTCCAGGGAGGCGTAGCAGCAAACTGACCCCAGATCAAACCAGCCTGCTACAGTACTGCTACCAGATTCCTGCAGGGGAGGGCATAGAGGTGAATGATTGCCCAGAGCCAACATGCAGTATCAACAGCCAGCCTGATAAAATATTTTGCACTACACAGAAATGATAAAGGGCTGTATCGTCTCTAGGTGAACAATGACATAGACCAGACTGGGTGTGTGAACTGTCGGTTACTTTTTGTGAAGAACCTAACTCAAATTAACACCTGTCCTGCACTTGTAGTTGAACAATACTGTGATTCTGGAATAACAATTTATGGCGATTTGTTGTGACTGTAGTCCAGAAGCATGCTTCCCCATTTATCTGGGCTAACAGCTTTACTGTACGTCTCATTTCTGAGCAGATTGCACGGAGTGTGTGTGAAGGCCATGTGCACCGTTCTTTTAATCTTATTAAGCATTTGCGTTTTAATGTATAATACCTCAAGCCATGACAACAGTCCTCACCAAATCGTTTCATCGACCACCTGATTCAGTGTCTACAGATGAAAAACAACAAATTGGCTACTGTACATACAGTAGAGAATATATATATATATAAATAATAAAAACAATTATATTAAAGATTCAAAAAAGTTCTTTCACACCAATCTCGACAAACCATTTCTGTATGGACCTCGCTTTTTGCATGGGGGCATTGTCATGCTGAAACAGGAAAGGGCCTTCCCCAAACTGTTAACAAAAAGTTAGAAGCACAGAATGTCATTGTATGCTGTAGCGTTAGGATTTCCCTTCACTGAAACTAATAGGCCTAGCCCGAACCATGAAACCAGCCCCAGACCATTTATTCCTCCTCCACCACCAAACGTTATGTATGCAGGTAGGCTGCTCGGCCATGGTAACACATTTCATGAAGCTCCTGACGTTGTTTCCACAGGCAGTTTGGAACTTTGTAGTGAGTGTTGCAACCAAGGAAATATGATTTTCTATGCGCTTCAGCACTCTGCGGTCCCGTTCTGTGAGCTTGTGTGGCCTACCACTTCGCTGCTGAGCTGTTGTTGCTCCTAGACGTTTCCACTTCACAATAACAGCACTTACAGTTGACCGGGGCAGCTGTAGCAGGGCATAAATTTGACTAACTGACTTGTTGGAAAGGTGGCATCCTATAACGGTGCCATGTTGAAAGTTACTGAGCTCTTCTGTATGGCCATTCTACTGGCAATGTTTGTCTATGGAGATTGCATGGCTGTGTGCTTGATTTTATACACCTGACAGCAACGTGTGGCTGAAATAGCCGAATCCACAAATTTGAAGGGTTGTCCACATACTTTTGTGTATCTATTTATCTTTATCTATCTTTATCACAGGTATTCGTGCCTGAATTTACAATTATTTAGTGTAGTTAGCCTCGTTAGACACAAACGTTAGCTAGCAAGCAAACAATCTGGTACATTGTTAATGTTATACTGGTTTCATCACCTGTATGTCTTCATCTGTCAATTCTTTCTTAATTTAGCAAACTTATCGGTGGCACCTTTTGCAAGTTTACTGTTCCATCTTCCTGCCATTGTTTTGAAAAGGCAACTTCCATTTTTATTTGCTGGAAAAATCCAGAAGTTGCCTTTCAAAAGGTGGACCAGCCAATGGACCAGACTGTGTGTCTGTGTACTGTATTGCAACAAATATCATTGTGTATACTTACAAGATGCTGGAGTCTCTGCACTAACAATGGGAATGAATGGCTGCAAAGGCAGAAGGCAGGCGGGAGGAAGCGTGAACATTCTAGCCAATGAGATGGCAGATTCGGATGTGAACAACAGACACAACTATGGTATAAAATCTATTTTTGCAAAGTTGGCGCTATGTCAAGAACGTCCACTTATATTATTACATTTGTTACAACCTTAGCGTTACGAAACTTCTATTCGATTATATAGGCCACACGTAGCAAGTTAGCAAATACATTTCATTTTGGACCAAATTCGATACTCTCATTGACCTCGGTACAAAAAATCCCCACGTCCATGCTTTATTTTCACACAGGCTGGAGTCGGCCTTCTCGCTTCGCCTCTTCCTCTCTTAGTGCGCTGGACTTGCATATAACACATGGTAAGATATCACGAGAGACCCTAAAGGACCCGACATTTGAAGAGAGAATCACCATTAACAAGTGCATATGCTTGTTAATGGTGCTGGTTTATTTTGAATCTCAGTCCGCATGTAAAGTGGGCTTTTTGGATCCCCTTGCTTTTTCAGAGCAACATAAATGGACTGTTTTGTTCTTAGTCACCACAGCAATGTAGAAAACCTCCATGGCTTCACAAGACACCCACACACTCATAATCCTACACACACACACACACACACACACACAGCCATGGCTACACTCTCATACATAAACACAGTAAGTGCGAAAATGTATATTCCAATAATAACCACATGCACACAATCATACTCCTACAAAATTAGACAGACCCCCCACATATACCTACACACTCTTCCTCCCACAACAGCCATTACATCATTCCATATCCCACACATCTTACTTACCTCCAGCAGAAGGCAACTCGAGGTTCTCTACTCACGGTTTTTAGTTGGTATGGTTCATTGTGTTTTGAGATAAGGTCACCGGCTTTAAGGATCTCCTATTTGGATTGGATTCTTCGTATTGAGAGCTTAGGAAGGAAGGAACAAGGTACATTGTGTAACCCATAGAAATACATGAAATGGTTCTACTTATTTCTGTGATGTACCTGCTCTCATCCTTCTAGACCTATCGGCTGCCTTCGATACTGTGAACCATCAGATCCTCCTCTCCACCCTCTCCGAGTTGGGCATCTCCGGCGCGGCCCACGCTTGGATTGCGTCCTACCTGACAGGTCGCTCCTACCAGGTGGCGTGGCGAGAATCTGTCTCCTCACCACGCGCTCTCACCACTGGCGTCCCCCAGGGCTCTGTTCTAGGCCCTCTCCTATTCTCGCTATACACCAAGTCACTTGGCTCTGTCATAACCTCACATGGTCTCTCCTATCATTGCTATGCAGACGACACACAATTAATCTTCTCCTTTCCCCCTTCTGATGACCAGGTGGCGAATCGCATCTCTGCATGTCTGGCAGACATATCAGTGTGGATGACGGATCACCACCTCAAGCTGAACCTCGGCAAGACGGAGCTGCTCTTCCTCCCGGGAAGGACTGCCCGTTCCATGATCTCGCCATCACGGTTGACAACTCCATTGTGTCCTCCTCCCAGAGCGCGAAGAACCTTGGCGTGATCCTGGACAACACCCTGTCGTTCTCAAATAACATCAAGGCGGTGGCCCGTTCCTGTAGGTTCATGCTCTACAACATCCGCAGAGTACGACCCTGCCTCACACAGGAAGCGGCGCAGGTCCTAATCCAGGCACTTGTCATCTCCCGTCTGGATTACTGCAACTCACTGTTGGCTGGGCTCCCTGCCTGTGCCATTAAACCCCTACAACTCATCCAGAACGCCGCAGCCCGTCTGGTGTTCAACCTTCCCAAGTTCTCTCACGTCACCCCGCTCCTCCGCTCTCTCCACTGGCTTCCAGTTGAAGCTCGCATCCGCTACAAGACCATGGTGCTTGCCTACGGAGCTGTGAGGGGAACGGCACCTCAGTACCTCCAGGCTCTGATCAGGCCCTACACCCAAACAAGGGCACTGCGTTCATCCACCTCTGGCCTGCTCGCCTCCCTACCACTGAGGAAGTACAGTTCCCGCTCAGCCCAGTCAAAACTGTTCGCTGCTCTGGCCCCCCAATGGTGGAACAAACTCCCTCACGACGCCAGGACAGCGGAGTCAATCACCACCTTCCGGAGACACCTGAAACCCCACCTCTTTAAGGAATACCTAGGATAGGATAAAGTAATCCTTCTCACCCCCCTTAAAAGATTTAGATGCACTATTGTAAAGTGGCTGATCCACTGGATGTCATAAGGTGAACGCACCAATTTGTAAGTCGCTCTGGATAAGAGCGTCTGCTAAATGACTTAAATGTAAATGTTATGACAAGTGCAGCATTTAAGGTTGTAGCCTAGCGCCGCCTCAAATCGTCCTCTGTGGTTCGCTGTTCTGTGTTGCCTTGACAATGTTTTTTAAGTTATTGGCCATGACAAAGCTGCCCTGGTGAAATTATATTAGCCTGTTAAATGCACCGCACAGAAAGCTATGCAACCTTGAGGCTTTCGATCTTTTGAATACTGCCCAAATTAATAATTGAATGTGCTTGAAATGTTGATGGAGAAAAGAAATATGCTTTTTGTGCCCCTGAATTTCTAACACTAGAATAAGCCTGTTACCTACTGCAGGTTTTCCCAGTGTATTATTTCTTTTACCTGTGACTTTTTAGACTGAAAGGTAAAAGAGAACTTAACCAAACCTGTGTATGTCTGTCAGCAGTGGAGTCTGTGTCTGAGCTGCGATTTTTCTAGGGACTGGGATTTGCTATAGGGGTTTGAGCTGGAGTCGAAGCTTGTGATTGGCTATAGGGGATTGAGGCGTGGCCCTAGACTTCCTGGTGTGAACTGAGATATTCCACAGGATGTCATGCTGGGCCAGATTAACACACACTTCTTTTGTCAGCCCTCCTGTGGAATCACACATGGCCAGGCACATGCACACACAAAGTCACATAATCCTACTGTCAGCATCCGTGTTCCTGGTGGGCATCTGTGAGCCTGCTCCCCTCCATCTGCATCCAGAGTACAGAGAGACAAAATGTTTTTTTGTGAGCTGTCATGGTTGTCAACTGCCATAGTTGTTGCATCCTCCCAGTAGTCTGTGTCAGTGGAGACACAGATACATTAATTGTCATGAAGCATGGAACTACTTTAAACAAAGCTTGACTATATAAAAAACCTACAGCACTAAAAAGCACAGCGCAAGTATCAACACCATATTAAGGATAATGTTTTCTCTGTATTCTGACAGAAACCTTGGGAAGTCTGGCCTGAGGGTGTCCTGCCTTGGACTAGGTGAGTGTGAGGGGGGGTGGCGGAGGGGCTAGGAGACAAAAATGTGTTAGAGGTGACCCAGACTGCTGTTGTTTTCACTAGAAATACACAAAGTGAACCACAGAGGGAATTTATTTCACACCAAATAATTTTCCTAGCAGATATCTTGGAGAGTGAAGATATGCCAGAAATGCAAGCTGAGACCTCCATCTGTTGACTAACACTGTTATGGCAAAATCTGCCAAAGCCTAATCTCTTCCAACTATAATTAAAAAGCTACAGTAGTCAGTGTGTGGCATCACTGCCTCTTCAACACTGCTCTCTCTATGTATCTCTAGTCTGATAGACTACTAACACAGTCTCCCTGTCGTCTCTCTGTAGGAACATGGGTGACGTTCGGAGGGCAGATAACGGATGAGGTGAGAGCAGATGGATTGTGTTTTTTCTATCAGTCAGTCAACACTCCAATTTCACAACTATCTACATGCTTCTGCAGTCCACTGCTTACACTCTAAACATATTGACACATAGAGAGCCAGAGAAGCAACACGCGTGCCATAGCACGGAAGGTTACAACCCCATGCAGACCGGGTTTTAATAGTTGAAAACACTTAAGCGCCGATCAGTGATCTCTCGACCACCTCCCTTCCTCTTTCTTTCCTCTCCCTCGCTCCACTCTCCGGCCAACAGATGGCAGAGCAGCTGTTGTGTCTGGCCTACGAGAACGGCATCAATCTGTTTGACACAGCAGAGGTCTACGCTGCAGGGAAGTGAGTATCATCCAGACTGTCCACATCACATCTTCATGCAGACATCACTTAGATATCAATGACTGCTGAATCACAGGATCATACCACACAAAGCCACATAGCCAAACAAAGCATAGGCTAACACATGTACTGTAGTGTGTTTGAATGAGCGCTGACCTAACAGGTGGCAATGAATGTATGAGTGTGTTAATTAATGAGATGGGGGACTCATCTAAATGATATGGTGTAGACTCACATGTAGTACCAATGAAGCTGGTGCTGGTCTCCAGTCCTTCCAGTGTGGTCGTGATGATTTAGCCGACAGCACGTTGAGGGAGTCTCCCAGGCCATCACACATCTTTAGAGAACTCATTCAATTTGATTAAACCTCTGGTTTGGTGGGTCTGAGGCCCAGAGGCTCAGATGGAATGCTCACTGATGCACTTACCATGAGTCTGTGCGCCTCTGCGGCCTCCCGCGTAGGTAGTTGGCAGGCATGTTTGCAAATACAAGGCCTTACCATTTTATCCACACGTGCCTTGGACAAGCCTGCAAAACAGTTTACATAAACATGAGTGATTCATTGCTCTGTAGCCTTGAGCTCCAGACCTGGGGGGAGAAACACCTAATTTATAACATTCATCATACTGAGTTCTGGTGGTATTTTTGATGAGAGGTCAAGGGTCGATCATTCATGATGGCTTGAATACCAGTAGAACCCAAACAGTGATATTTTGCCAACTCTAACCTTTGTAGGGCTTCATAACATCTCCTCAGACAGTTGTATACACCATCCTGGATTAATGGATCTTTGTTGTGAGGAAGGATGAACTCCTTTCCAACAGTACCTCAGATTAACAGACTCTAACTCTTCTCTAAATCCTCCCCAAGGAAATACTGGTCTCTCATTGTGGCGATATGGTCAGGCATATTTCCCAAGGTGTTAATATTGTGTAAAAGACTGAAGAAATAAAATAACAAATGGTTGATGGCTTTATCATTTTGAATTAGTGCTGAGTGTTCAATTGAAATGTCGGCTATTTTTTGTTCATTGACCAACGTCGGATCAATTATTTTAATTCCATTGTTTGTTTGTTTTTAGCTCAATGCGCACATTGCGCTGCAGTTTCTCTACAGATAAATCAGATCGCACCCGAACTGTATTTGGGAGTTGTAGTTTCCAGCAGGCCAGTGTTCTACATAGTTTAGCGCAGAAAATGTGATAATTAACTACCATCATCTATTGCGCGCCTACTTATCCGTTCTGTGTTTCTTTGACTCCTGCTACATAAGAAACAGAAGAATGCGCAATCAATAGGGATACATAGAGAGCAGTTGCTTCGCAAGGATTTTTTTTTTAACTTGACTTAAAAAACACAAGCCTAAGGACCATTAACCAATTAAAAACAGTACTGTAGCAATAAAGTTTGTGCAGTAAACTTTAGGCCTACTGTACGTTATCGCAGCATATTGGCTTTGCTTGAATTGCCCTGTCAATGCATTGTTGTTCAGGCCATTTAAAAATATATATTTATGATCACACCGGTAATAGATCCGTTGTTGTATTACTTGTGAAGCACAGCTGAGTGAGCATACATTTACATACTTTTATCTAAGTTATTGATAGTTGGTATTCAGCAGTTATAAATGTATGCCTTATTTACTTTGAAGAACTACTAAAATAGTGTATTTTGTCAGACACCATAGGCAGTAGCTCTATAGAGATGAGATGGTGACTTGGAATGAAGTAATAGTCATCAAATGAAACAAATGTAATACACACAACAACTGACATATTGTATTAAGTAGTAATGTGAATAAATAATGGTTAATAAGTGATAAGCAGTAATGGGCAGTCACTGCCATCATAAGACTTTTATTCATTGTTTTATTCTGTGTTATTACAGCGTTCAACCCACATAATGCATAGTGCATTTCATGTTGTTGTTTTTTACCGAAACCAAAATTGAAAATTGTGAATACTTTTTAATAATCTATCCGAAACAGACCCAATCTCAAAAAGCGCTAATCACTCAGCACTATTTTGAATATTTACCTACATGTGGCTTCTGTAGCTGAGCTTTGGAAAGGAGACGACATAGCAAACTGCAACATAAGGTAGTGGTGGCAGACTTGAAGGACAAGGGAAATAAAGTTGACCTTTACCATCATCATTCCACACAATGGTGACATTAGAACTGGGAGATCAACAGAGTGACAGATCTGTGTGCCATGCAAATGGACCTGACAGTCTGTCAGAACCCTGAATGTCTTCTTTGGGTGCTAATCCTGACAGCCTATAGCCTACTGCAAACTGCAGCACTGAGAGGCTTTACACGAGGTGCAGCACACACACCAGAAGAGAGGGACATCAATGCAGACAGAGAGGCACATATCTACCACGTTTCACACGGTCTCTGTGAAGCACCAGCTCTAGTAATATGAGGACCTCGTCAGTCAAACAGTAAAGTGGACTGAGTCTAGATATGGGTATAATTATGTGTTAGTGGCCTCACTGTTGATTTTGCCACAAAGTCAACATTTTGGTTTTGTAGAGTGGATAGAGAGCGGGAGAGAGGCTCCCAACTGCAGCCCCGCTACAGCTAAGGGCCTGGTTCTGTGGGTTAGTACGTGTGTGTTTGTTCCCTGGCACTATGACCAAGTCACTGAAACATATTGACAGGCAAACACTGTACAGTACATCGACTGACAGCTAGCATATTGACCAACACACGCTTACAAACACACTGTAGTGTAGGTGTAGACCCATTTAGGTTTGACAATACACTTCTTTACACCAATGTTCCCTCAAAAAAAAATCAGCACTGAGCTAATTTCAAGTCTGCTAAATTCTGTGCAACTTCTAGTGCATTTACTGTGATCACTGAGGCTGTACCTGCTTTATGTTAGTTTTAACAGTGGCCAAGTAGGCTACTGTGGCTATTTGATCCTAATGTAGGCCTACCAGAGTGGCCTACCATCAACAACAATGGAGAAAATGCATCCCATAACATTTTAACATGGACATATCTGTTCCATCATTCAGCCTACAGTAGCAGCCAATATGTGGTGTTAAATGTAGGTCTACATTCCATGAGACTTTTGGGGGGGGAAAGCATGCAGGGCTGGACATTAACCTGTTTATCCACTTTTCCTTCAGACAAGGAGGTGACTGGAAATCTTGTGGTGTTTGCAAGAAATCACTTCACAAAATAAAATGCATTATTATTCCCATACCATTATTACAGAGAATCAGACAGATTATGCTCCCCTCTGCCTATTGGCTACTTGGCTTATTCAAGCCCATCTCAAAATACAGCACTACCCCTTTACCTGACTCGCTTTTCAAAAATATCTAGAAATGTACATGTTTTGTGCTCTTGTAGGAAGTAATCACTCCCTTATTGCTGACTACAAATGAGCTATAACTGGGATAATAACTCACTAACTAGCAAAGGATATGAACAAAATGTGCACACGTGGTTAAATGCAGCTCTGGCTTTGATCTCAGAACAAGAGCATCTACTCACGACTGCTCATGCAGTAAACACAGTCCAGTTCAAAGTAAATGGCACAGATATAAGCCTACTGCAGCTCTGATTGTTTATGCTGCACCGGTCTATGTAGAGTACGAGCTGAGTAGTGCATGTCAATGCAAAAGAATCCTACTCCGATGCATTCTGCCGACAACAAAATCTCTTGTGTCGTTTGTTTTGTTTCTGTATGTTGCTTTGAAAGTGGCTAATATCGTGTTGATTCGATCACAATTGCCACAGTAAAGGCAAACTCTAGAACAGTGGTCACCAACCTTTTCTGAGTCAAGATCACTTTGATTCAAAATTCAAGCTGAGATCTACCACTCAGATTTTTTTTAACATGACTTAAAAAACATAAGCCTAAGGACCATTAACCAATTAAAAACAGTACTGTAGCAATAAAGTTTGTGCAGTAAACTTTAGGCCTACTGTACATTATCGCAGCATATTGGCTTTGCTTGAATTGCCCTGTCAATGCATTGTTGTTCAGGCCATTTAAAAATATATATTTATGATCACACCGGTAATAGATCCGTTGTTGTATTTCTTGTGAAGCACAGCTGAGTGAGCATACATTTACATACTTTTTTGGGGGGAGCTTCTTGTGCCTGCATCTGATGGTCAGTCTCAGATGTGGGAAAGAGCATTAGACTGAGGGTCCGCATCTCAACATCCCTCCACTCTCCCTTTCCTCCACTGACATTGACCAAAAAGTGACACAGTCTTCCAGATGATGGCGAAACTCAAGTTACACCGCATCGTGCACAAATTCATGTTACTCCTATGAACAGAGAAAGTTAAATATTCCTCGACATTAAAAAAGACCCAAGCCGCTAATTATAACAACTCAAGCCTATAGATACACTTTCCTACTCATTCATTACTGCTGCACTGCTTGTTGTAGCTCTGAGTAGAAATAGGAAGAACTTGCATTTTATGGCTTGTAAAAGTGTTGAATACAAAGTGTTGACAGTGCTGAGTAAGATCTTAAACATGAACTCAGTCATAAAGTTGACCGTTTCTCTCTCTAATCATGGTTTTAAACATTTTGAACTCAACTTTTCTGTAGCTTTCTTTTATGCCTGCTACGTTACTGCAGAAACGGTCATCTGAGCCATCTGATTGGCCAGCGGTAGGGCTATAGTGCACTTGATTTGCTCTCTGGGCCCGCCGGGACCTTCAGACACATGAAATAGTTGAAAATGGCAACAGATGGCCTACCCAGCACGCAGGGCAGCTGAATCGGGTGCACCTACAGCCAACAGCCTAAGACGAATAATAATAATTTCTTTAAAGTAGGAACACAAGGCTATGTCGTTGGGTTTTTTACAGAAATGTTTGGCGATCGACTAGGAATGACTTGGACATCGACCAGTCGATCGTGATTGTCCTGTTGGTGACCACTGCTCTATAATGTATTTTTATGTATATCCTTTTTTTACCCCGTTACCCCGTTCTCCCCAATTTTGTGGTATCCATTTGGTAGTTAGTCTTGTCTCATCACTGCAAAATCCTGTACAGTCTTGGGAGAGGCGAAGGTCCATAGCCGTGCGTCCTCCGAAACACAACCCAACCAAGCCACACTGCTTCTTGACACAATGCCCACTTAACCCAGAAGCCAGCCACACCAATGTGTCGGAGGAAACACCGTGCACCTGGCGACTGTACTGCGCCACAGGAGTCGCTAGTGCGAGATGGGACAAAGACATCCCTGCTGGCCAAACCCTCTCTTAACCCGGACGACGCTGGGCCAATTGTGCACCACCCCATGGGTCTTCTGGTCACGGCCGGCTGAGAAAGAGCCTGGACTCAAACCCAGAATCTCTAGTGGCACAACTAGCACTGTGATGCAGTGCCTTAGACCACTGAGCCACTAGGGAGGCCTGCTCTAGAAAGTTGAGTGAAGTTCAATCTCGTTCTTCTCTCTGTGGGCTGATATTTTTGCACGGCAGACCCAGGGAGCAGCATGGCAGTCTCAGTGCTACTGAGCGTGCGCACAGCTTAGAGGGAACATTGGCATTAGCCTTCCAGAAATTACCCTCCCTCTCCGCTCCCTCTGCTCAAACCAGCAGGCTGCGCACACAGGCAGAGAGAGATCTGATGGGGAGGGGGAGAGAGGGATAAGGGAAAGAGAAGCAGAGAGAGGGAAAAGGGGGTACAGAGAGGGGGAGTTCAGCCACTTTGTGCTTGCCGTACACAGAATTCACATTATAGGAAAACATGGAATTTGTTAGCCTTGTAGACCGGCGCTCCCTTCCTCCCTCGCAGTGACAGGAGTCATCCCAGCCCTAATGGAGGCCACGTTGGGCCTAATTGGCACCCCCACTGCTGCTAATGACTGATTGACATGGAGCCTGTTACACACTAGCCATCCCAGCCAGTTCACTGAGTTTAACTCCACACACTGCAGGAGGGCTTTGTTATAAGTCTATAGAGACACTGGTGAGGGTTGTAAGAGTTACCACCACACTTTGTGATATCTTCTTTTTCAAGGGCTGATCTGTTTTCTTTTGCATCATGGTATGTGTAGTTGTTAGTTGACCATGCCCATTATCTGATCTCTCTCCCTCTCTCTCTCAGGGCTGAGGTTGTGCTGGGGAACGTCATAAAGAAGAAAGGATGGAGGTATGTTCGTACGGAGGTTACTCTCATAATGAGCCATGTTTCATTTCTGCGCCGTCACTCTCCCTCTCCTGATAACCGCTCTACCTTATTGGAAGGGAAGTGAGCAGTGTGGTGTACTCCACTGTGCACCGGCAGGCAGGCAGCGAGAGATAAAAGATCAGGCAGGCAGGCAAAGAGAGAGATAAAAGATCAGTCAGGCAGGCAGAGAGAGATAAAAGATCAGGCAGGCAGGCAGCAGAGCCATGGCCGTGCTCCTGCTCTTGTGTCCCTCAAAGCGACTGAATAATGGAATGAAAGTGTCTCCTTTACCCACTCTTTTACCTCATCAACCCGTGTGTGTGTGCACGCTGTACTGTACTCTACTGGTTTGACAGTGATGTTGTGATGTCAACCAGAGAACCTTGGAACACCCTCGCTGTGATGTCAACCAGAGAACCTTGGAACACCCTCGCTGTGATGTCAACCAGAGAACCCTGGAACACCCTCGCTGTGATGTCAACCAGAGAACCTTGGAACACCCTCTCTGTAATGTCAACCAGAGAACCTTGGAACACCCTCTCTGTAATGTCAACCAGAGAACCTTGGAAAACCCTCGCTGTGATGTCAACCAGAGAACCTTGGAACACCCTCGCTGTGATGTCAACCAGAGAACCTTGGAACACCCTCGCTGTGATGTCAACCAGAGAACCTTGGAACACCCTCGCTGTAATGTCAACCAGAGAACCTTGGAACATCCTCTCTGTAATGTCAACCAGAGAACCTTGGAACACCCTCGCTGTGATGTCAACCAGAGAACCTTGGAACACCCTCTCTGTAATGTCAACCAGAGAACCTTGGAACACCCTCTCTGTAATGTCAACCAGAGAACCTTGGAACACCCTCGCTGTGATGTCAACCAGAGAACCTTGGAACACTCTCTCTGTGCTTCATTGTCTATATATGTTCTGTGTGGTCTCACATGTAATGGGTTTTCTCCCCCTTCTCATGTAGACGTTCCAGTCTGGTGATCACAACAAAGATCTTCTGGGGTGGAAAGTATGTTGTCTCTTCTCTGGTTGTGTGTCTGAATGAGAAATATGCTGCTCTTTGTAATGTGTCTGGGGCTGTGAGTGATTGGCACTGTCATAGAGTATATATGTAATGCCATGCAGAGAATTCCTCCCTCCCAGTGGCCCTCTGGTTAATGTGATTATGTGTAGTCCATGCTGATGTTATTATCAAGCAATAAGGCCCGACGGCCCGAGTTACCAAAGTAATTAGAGCAGTAAAAATACATGGTTTGTCATACCCGTGATATACGGTCTGATATATCACAGCTGTCGGCCAATCAGCATTTAGGGCTCTATCCACCCAGTTTATAATGGGCTTTTAGTCCAGCTGAAATGTATATATTGGGATGTTACTGTGATGGACTGAATGATATGATGAAAAGAAAATAAAGCCTTGCTGTGGCTCTGCTGTAATTCAACTGATTCTGGAATATGTTTTTGATCCATAGAGCAGAGACTGAAAGAGGGTTGTCCCGAAAACACATTATAGAAGGTAAGCTCATCCTGTCCTTGATCACGCAGAGCAAGGGCAGAATGAGAAATTAAATGCTGACAATGCATCAGACAACATCCTGATTAGTCATTTTGCTCCAGGGAGAAGAGACTCCAATTTGATAATTGTGGACTCTCTTGGGGGTTAGGAGTCTTGCTGAGAAAGATCCTAGTTCCTCTTTTCTCTGAAAAATAACACCTTATTAGAATCACATTATTTTAAAATTCTACCTGCAATATTGAGCACTACCTCACAATTAGAGCCCAGGGGGAGCAAAAGGGAATGTCATGTTTATCTGAACACTTGCAGCCATTCTGACGATGCCATTCATGTCACAATGTAATAAAGCAACATTTAAGGCATATTTCTTTGACAATTGCTCTTTTGATTGGCTATTGTTAGGTTTTGTCCCCCCAAAAATGTTAATTGGCATCAGACCCAAAAAAACATCAGTTGGGCTGTACTCGCAATAGTACACTCAATAAGATATGACTGCAACCATGTCCCTGAACAATAATAGTGTGTGTAACTGTGGCTGTGATGCATGTCGTTGTAGGTTTAAAGGCCTCACTGGAGAGACTGCAGCTAGAGTATGTGGACGTGGTGTTTGCAAACAGACCGGACCCCAACACTCCCATGGAAGGTAAGGAGGAACATCTTGGTCTGCCTCTATCACTGGCTTCTGCTGTCTGCCTCTTCTCTATTCTCCTGCTGGGTTCTCTCCATCCCATGAGCTTCTCTGACATGCCTATGTCCATTCTAACTCACTGTTTCTGTGTAGTGCATGAAACTATGTCCTCATTTCACCCCATCCTTCCCTACTGTCTTGCTTCCCAATGCCCTGGGGAATGTTAAATATGAGTGAAAACTGCTGGAGCAAAAAATAACACAATTTAAAAAAAATAATAATAATATATGTTTTATTGTCACATGCTGTACACCGGATAGGTGCAGTGAAATGTGTTGTTTTACAACACATCGTTTTAAAACCGGAACTGCACGATCCTATAGAATGTTGGAGACAAGTCTGCAGAAGAGCTTTAAATGACAGAGTACTCTGTGTGTTCTCCCGTTGTCATACAGTATTCATCTGTCCTCTATGGGCCATGCTACAGTAGGAAGGTTACAACACCCTCAGACTGTCCCTGTTACTGTTACTCTGCCCTGACACAGACCATCTCCGCTGTTGTTGTACCTAACATTACTCCTGTCATTCTATTTCTGCCTCTCTTGAACCAGGGATAGCTGGTATGTAAAAAAAAAAAGAATGCATGAGCTTTGGATTTATCCATTTCTTATGTTTTACCCATCTGCCCTTTTAGGAGTTCAACAGTTGATAAACTGCAGTAGTTCACAGGGAAAGGTTTGAACCTGTACCTGAAGAAGTACTTTGGCCATCTGGTGCACCTCTCTGTCACTAGCCTGAGGACAGAACAGAGAGAGGGAGAGAGTGGTGCTGCCGCTGTGTTAATGTTACAGGCTCTCCTAATCACTCTTTTACTCTCTCTCTTTCTCTCTCATCCTCATTGTGTTTGCGCTTTCTGTTTTTGTTGCACACAAGCTCAAACATGGCCATCGGGCAAACTGTAAATCACTTGCTCATGTCTGACTGACTTGCTCTACTTTGGATCAGAACAGTTTGCTACACAGCATTTGTCTCTCTGCTCATTGTAGTGTGTGCGTGTGTATTGTTTTATTTTTGATTGACAGAGACGGTGCGGGCGATGACCCACGTGATCAACCAGGGCATGGCCATGTACTGGGGCACATCCCGCTGGAGCCCCATGGAGATCATGGTGAGACAAACACACACAAACAGCCTCCTCTCCTTCCGGTCATCATTCTGCCCAGACCCAGTCTCAGCACCGGCAATGACATGACATCACTATAACATCCTCTCACTGACTGTGACATATTCTGATCATGACTTCCATAATATTGATTGATTGGCGTCACAACCATGGGACCAACATGTAAAGTGTTGGTCTCATGTTCCTTGAGCTGAAATAAAATATCCCTGAAATTGTTCATGCTTTGATTAGCCAGTGCCTACTGTATAGTACTCTTCAGGCTAACCGCTGCTGTTCCCTGTGTGTCCTGTAGGAGGCGTACTCTGTGGCACGGCAGTTCAACCAGATCCCTCCCATCTGTGAGCAGGCAGAGTATCACATGTTCCAGAGGGAGAAGGTGGAGGTGCAGCTGCCAGAGCTCTTCCATAAGATAGGTGAGTGGAGCTGGTCTGGACACTGAGATAGCTATTAAAGGTAGACTCAGCAATATGACGTAGATGAACAAAGTAAACAGCATAGTGGGTCAATTTCTGCAACAACTAGGAGCCTTAAAACGCAAAGTTAAAAAAGCTCCTGCACATGCGCAGATACTGTGTGTGACTTTGTCTTGCATCTTGCTCATCACAATATCTGCGGTGCTGCTCGTAGCAAATGTCATTTAGCTGAGTCTGCCTTTTTAAATGATTACGAACAAAAATATAAACACAACATATAAAGTGTTGGTCCCATGTTTCATGAGCTGAAATAAAAAATACCTGAAATTGTTCAAATGCACAAAAAGCTTATTTCTCTAAAACGTTGTGCACAAATTTGTTTCCAGCCCTGTTAGTGAGCAATTCTCCTTTGCCAAGATGATACATCCACATGACAGGTGTGGTATATGAAGAAGCTGATTAAACAGCATGATCATTGCATGGGTGCACCTCGTGCTGGGGACAATAAAAGGCCACTTTAAAATGTGCAGTTTTGTCACACAACACAATGCCACAGATGTTTCAAGTTGTGAGGCAGTGTGCAATTCCTGACTGCAGGAATGTCCACCAGAGCTGTTGCCAGAGAATTGCATGATCATTTCTCTACCATAAGGTGCCTACAACGTTGTTTTATAGAATTTGGCTGAATTTGGCGGTACGTTCCACATGTGGGCCTATGCCATCCCAGGCCCACCCATGGCTGCACCCCTACTCAGTCATGGGAAATCCATAGATTAGGGCCTAATGAATTTAATTTGACTGATTTCCTTATACGAACTGTAACTCTTATACGAACTGTAACTCTTATACGAACTGTAACTCTTATACGAACTGTAACTCTTATACCAACTGTAACTTGAAATTGTTTCATGTTGCGTTTATATTTCTGTTCAGTATAGATAGTATCATTATTATACAGTTATCGGAAGCTTACATACACTTAGGTTGGAGTCATTAAAACTCGTTTTTCAACCACTCCACAAATTTCTTGTTAACAACTATAGTTTTGACATGTCCATAAGGACATCTACTTTGTGCATGACACAAGTAATTTTTCTAACATTTGTTGACAGATAGATTATTTCACTTATAATTCACTGTATCACAAATCAGCCAAGACCTCAGAAAAAAAAATTGTAGACCTCCACAAGTTTGGTTCATCCTTGGGAGCAATTTCCAAACCCCTGAAGGTACCACGTTCGTCTGTACAAACAATAGTACGCAAGTATAAACACCATGGGACCACGTAGCCATCATACCACTCAGGAAGGAGACTTTCTGTCCCATAGAAGTGAACCGTACTTTGGTGCGAAAAGAGCAAATCATTTCCAGAACAACAGCAAAGGACCTTGTGAAGATGCTGGAGGAAACCGGTACAAAAGTATCAGCATCCACAGTAAAACTGCCAGCGGCATATCACCCTGCATACCACTGCTGGCTTGCTTCTGAAGCTAAGCAGAGTTGGTCCTGGTCAGTTCCTGGATGGGAGACCAGATGCTGCTGGAAGTGGTGTTGGAGGGCCAGTAGGAGGCACTCTTTCCTCTGGTCTAAAAAAATATCCCAATGCCCCAGGGCAGTGAATGGGGACGCCGTATTTCGGATGGGACGTTAAACGGGTGTCCTGACTCTCTGAGGTCATTAACGATCCCATGGCACTTATCGTAAGAGTAGGGGTGTTAACCCCGGTGTCCTGGCTAAATTCCCAATCTGGCCCTCAAATCATCACGGTCACCTAATAATCCCCAGTTTACAATTGGCTCATTAATCCCCCTCCTCTCCCCTGTAACTATTCCCCAGGTTGTTGCTGCAAATGAGAACGTGATCTCAGTCAACTTACCTGGTAAAATAACGGATACATTTAAAAAGATATATATAAAAAATAACGAGTTCTATATATAACCTGAAAGGTCGCTCAGCAAGGAAGAAGTCACTGCTCCAAAACCGCCATAAAGAAAGCCAGACTACGGTTTGCAACTGCAATTGGGGACAAAGATCGTACAAAAATGGAACTGTTTGGCCATAATGACCATTGTTATAGTTGGAGGGAAAAGGGGGAGGCTTGCAAGCCGAAGAACATCATCCCAAACGTGAAGCACGTGGGTGGCAGCATCATGTTGTGGGGGTGCTTTGCTGCACGAGGGACTGGTGCACATCACAAAATAGATGGCATCATGAGGAATGAAAATTGTGGATATATTGAAGCATCATCTCAAGACATCAGTCAGGAAGTTAAAGCTTGGTCGCAAATGGGTCTTCCAAATGGACAATGACCCCAAGCATGCATCACAAAGCCTTGACCTCAATCCCATAGAAAATGTGTGGTCAGAACTGAAAAAGCTTGTGCAAGCAAGGAGGACTACAAACCTGAATCAGTTGCACCAGCTCTGTCAGGGGGAATGGGCCAAAATTGTTACTATTGTGGGAAGCTTGTGGAAGGCTAGCCGAAACGTTTGACCTAAGTTAAACAATTTGAAGGCAATGCTACCAAATACTAATTGAGTGTATGTACATTTCTGACCCACTGGGAATGTGATGAAAGAAATAAAAGTTGAAATAAATCATACTCTCTACTATTATTCTGACATTTCACATTCTTAAAATAAAGTGGTGATCCTAACTGAGCTAAGACAGGGACTTTTTGCTAGGATTAAATGTCAGGAATTGTGAAACTGAGTTTAATTGTGTTTGGCTAAGGTGTGTGTAAACTTCCGACTCTAATATGTAATTCTATGATTGCGTAGATAAAAGTATGCTGCCTCTACCAAAGGTTTCTTTGTCAATTTTGTGTTTTTCTTGGTAAATACCGGATGCTGTCCTGTCTCCTATTTTTGGACGACTTAGTATAGACGGAACAGCATATTTGGACTGAGTGGTGATGGTGACGGCGCTGACCCAATGTTCCCATGTTTTCAGGTGTGGGGGCGATGACATGGTCACCGCTGGCCTGTGGGATCATCTCAGGGAAATACGACAGTGGGGTACCACCTTACTCCCGCGCCTCTCTTAAGGTAGCGTTACCCGCACCCCTCTCCTGCCCCCCCTGTTCACCTCTTTTGTTTCTCCTTTGGTCTCATGTCAACCCCTCTTCTCCCTCAGCCCTCTTCTTATCCTGGCTGGTTCCTGTCTTAATGGCTTTTTTCTGTGTCTTTCAGGTTCTAGAACTTGATGTCTCCTAGATGCGTTTGTTTTTGAGTCCCTTGTGACGGCATACTCTGTGTACCAACTCTGTGTATCCATTCTGTTTACCAGCTCTGTAGCAACTCTACCACCAGCAGTTATTTGGTGGTGTCAACACAAGCATCTTATCTCACATTTCACACACACACAGAGGCATGTGCATGCACACTCACTCACTCACACGCGCACACACACACACACACTCACACGCGCACACACACACACACACAGAGGCACGTGCATGCACACTCACACACGCACACACACAGATCAAATGACAACAACATGCATATACTGCATCACCAATTCAGAAACTAGGGCTTACTCTGTGCCTGTGTTGTTGCAGAAGTATGCAGGGTTGCTATGCTCTTTTAACCCTGTACAGTTAAGGAAACCATTTCTCCATCTAACTACGTGGATAATGTTCTCCTGAGTAGAGCTTTGCATACGGATCATTAATACGTATGTTGTGGTGTTGGCGCCTGATCAACGACAGTGTAGGTGGCTGATCCAATCACTGATGGGTTGCTTGTTCCTGATCTTGTCATTGGATTACACAGGCTATTACACAGGAAATTAAATCCCTTTGTCAAGGTTGCTTTTAGCCTGTTGAAATATGTTGACTGTACATTCATATTTAGAAGGAATTATACACAATCGCAACAATAATTATACATTTATTTAGATCCTGGAACAAATGTGTGTTTGCACTGTATGTGTGTGAAACATTAGAGATGAACCAGAGAGGGTCCTCCTTCTCTCTGCCTGCTGGGGGCTGTACAATAGAAGAGTGTTGACAACCAGACCCTGGTCTACCAAACAGAGTCACGTGTTTAAAAGCAGGCCCTGGTCTACCAAACAGAGTCACGTGTTTAAAAGCAGGCCCTGGTCTACCAAACAGAGTCACGTGTTTAAAAGCAGGCCCTGGTCTACCAAACAGAGTCACGTGTTTAAAAGCAGGCCCTGCTCGACACAGGTGGTGCAGTGCCTCAGTGTTGGGCAGGGCTGTGTTTTTGAGCAGGCTGTTTCAACAGGGCTACCAGTGGTTGAAGGACAAGATCTTGAGCGAAGAGGGCCGGCGTCAGCAGGCGAAGTTGAAAGAGCTGCAGGCAATCGCAGAGCGGCTGGGCTGCACTCTGCCCCAGCTCGCCATCGGTACGCCGACACACACTGCCGCTCTCTCTCTCTCTGTCTGTCTGTCCGTTCCTCGTCCCTCTGGTGGTTATCAACTGTTGGTTTGTGTGTGAGAATGTTTGTCTGTATTATGTTGTATGTCTGTTTGTGGTAATCTAGTTCTTAGACGCTAGAGCAGCCAGGATTCTTTTCCTAAACCCAAGTCAGCCTTATCAAGCCAGTGGTAAAAACTTGCTACTGATTCTGTTGGTGAGTTTACTGTCGCGTGCACTGGTGTGTGTATATACGATGAGCAAGTGTCCCTATGCCCCACGTCAGCAGTAACATGGAATGGCAGACATAAATCTGAGCCGACTGGAGCGAGGGGGAAGGAGCCTGTTGACAGATTCCCAGCTCTGTGGAGGGCTATTAAAGTGTGGCAGATGAGAGAGGGAGACTGTCCCGGGATCACAATTCTATGTCACCCGAGAGTCGCTACATTGGAAAAAAATGTATCCGTTAGTTACCTAGAGCCTGTTATTTTACACACTTGATAGCCTAGCTTTAGGGCTGTTGTATGTTTAAAGTAGCTGTGTGACGTCATAGATGGCATTGGCCTAAGGTGCGTTTGCTACATTGCGGAACAGTTTGTACTAAACGACACCTTTCCCCAAAACGTTCTGGTATGATCTTGAACAGACTTTGAGTTACATTTCTCCTGTTTGGTGGGTGTGGCGAGATGTGGCTTGAAGTAATGAGGGACATATTTAAAGGGGGCAGTGGCTATGCTGACAACCCACAACGCAACCCCTCCTCGTTTTTCAACTGGTCGTTCAGTACTGAATTGTTTTCGTTGAATTGAACGTTCCAGAACATAAAAACGCAGCCTTGGCCGGTGAGTGAATAATCCCTGTCATCTGTTTGACATATATACAGTGGGGCAAAAAAGTATTTAGTCAGCCACCAATTGTGCAAGTTCTCCCACTTAAAAAGATGAGAGAGGCCTGTAATTTTCATCATAGGTATACTATGACAGACAAAATGAGAAAAAAAAATCCAGCAAATCACATTGTAGGATTTTTAATGAATTTATTTACAAATTATGGTGGAAAATAAGTATTTGGTCAATAACAAAAGTTTATCTCAATACTTTGTTATATACCCTTTGTTGGCAATGACAGAGGTCAAACGTTTTCTGTAAGTCTTCACAAGGTTTTCACACACTGTTGCTGGTATTTTGGCCCATTCCTCCATGCAGATCTCCTCTAGAGCAGTGATGTTTTGGGGCTGTTGCTGGGCAACACGGACTTTCAACTCCCTCCAAAGATTTTCTATGGGGTTGAGATCTGGAGACTGGCTAGGCCACTCCAGGACCTTGAAATGCTTCTTACGAAGCCACTCCTTCGTTGCCCGGGCGGTGTGTTTGGGATCATTGTCATGCTGAAATGACCCAGCCACGTTTCATCTTCAATGCCCTTGCTGATGGAAGGAGGTTTTCACACAAAATCTCACGATACATGGCCCCATTCATTCTTTCCTTTACACGGATCAGTCGTCCTGGTCCCTTTGCAGAAAAACAGCCCCAACGCATGATGTTTCCACCCCCATGCTTCACAGTAGGTATGGTGTTCTTTGGATGCAACTCAGCATTCTTTGTCCTCCAAACACGACGAGTTGAGTTTTTACCAAAAAGTTATATATTGGTTTCATCTGACCATATGACATTCTCCCAATCTTCTTCTGGATCATCCAAATGCTCTCTAGCAAACTTCAGACGGGCCTGGACATGTACTGGCTTAAGCAGGGGGACACGTCTGGCACTGCAGGATTTGAGTCCCTGGCGGCGTAGTGTGTTACTGATGGTAGGCTTTGTTACTTTGGTCCCAGCTCTCTGCAGGTCATTCACTAGGTCCCCCCATGTGGTTCTGGGATTTTTGCTCACCGTTCTTGTGATCATTTTGACCCCATGGGGTGAGATCTTGTGTGGAGCCCCAGATCGAGGGAGATTATCAGTGGTCTTGTATGTCTTCCATTTCCTAATAATTTCTCCCACAGTTTATTTCTTCAAACCAAGCTGCTTACCTATTGCAGATTTAGTCTTCCCAGCCTGGTGCAGGTCTACAATTTTGTTTCTGGTGTCCTTTGACAGCTCTTTGGTCTTGGCCATAATGGAGTGTGACTGTTTGAGGTTGTGGACAGGTGTATTTTATACTGATAACAAGTTCAAACAGGTGCCATTAATACAGGTAATGAGTGGAGGACAGAGGAGCCTCTTAAAGAAGAAGTTACAGGTCTGTGAGAGCCAGAAATCTTGCTTGTTTGTAGGTGACAAAATACTTATTTTCCACCATAATTTGCAAATAAATTCATGAAAAATCCTACAATGTGATTTTCTGGATTTTTGTCTGTCATAGTTGAAGTGTACCTATGATGAAAATTACAGGCCTCTCTCATCTTTTTAAATGGGAGAACTTGCACAATTGGTTGCTGACTAAATACTTTTTTGCCCCACTGTATGTAATCTACTACACCCATCCCATCCTGTCCTGAGGATCCTTGGTTTTTAAGTTAAATCCTGGGGAAAGCCTGAGATTTGGTGGGTTAGATCTGTTCCTGGAAGTGGACTCTGTCTCATCATCACCAGTGTGTCTGGAGGTTCTAATCTCACACCGTGTTTGAACACAGTGGCATAAGGTCTCCGTACAGAAGTACACTAATCCTTTTAGACAATATCACATCTCCAGATCAAGATTAGTGAATACAGGTGGGGCTGTGTTCTGGGTGTGTATGTTCAGGAAGGGTAGGTTATGTTTATTGTGTGTGGTGTTGTATCTGGGGTGCATGTCTAGGAGTTATATTTTGTGGAGAGACATGATTAGGTGTTTGTGACACGTATGAGGCAGTGTTATACAGTACATGTGTCTAGCATGTTTGTGTTAGGAGGTCTATATGTGTTTAGTATGTTTGAGGCACTGGTGGGGAGGGACAGGGTTATGTGGGAGAGAAAGACTTGTGTAGTATATTGGGGTGGTGTCATTGCTGTTTACCCGTCCCCTACAGCGTGGTGCCTACGAAACGAAGGGGTGAGCTCCGTCTTATTGGGGGCGTCCAGCACCGACCAGCTGATGGAGAATATAGGAGCAATACAGGTGAGAGAGACCACACAGTGAGGGTCCAAGTGAGACCACACAGTGAGGGTCCAGGTGGGTGTGTCTGAGCAAGCGAAAGTGTATAGATATGCATAATTTGTCAATTAGTTTTGATAATCAATCAACATGTTTAATTGGTTCAAAATGCCACCCCCTTCGAGTCCATAACAATGAAGTCACATTCCTAAAATGGCTCTCCCTTATGGCCCTTTTTATAAAGCAAAACATTTCAAATTTCAGTCGAAGTGGGATTTGTGAACCAGAACCTTCTGTGTTCTTATTTATTATGTACTACATTCAGTGTGGCATTGTGTTCAAGAGCTGTAACGGCTGTACTTTGTGTGTGTGGGCGTGGGCTTTTGCATGTGTGTGTTCAGCATATGTGTGGTCTCCCTCAGTGCATTTGATATTTAGTTTCCAAATGTTATGTCCACATTACCAGGGGCAACATACAGTACTATATATACAATTTGTAAGTCGCTCTGGATAAGAGCGTCTGCTAAATGACTTAAATGTTAAATGTACAAATGGTACAAAGTATGTGTAATCTTTACAAGTGAACTACTACCTCTTGCCTTCTCTGTTTCCTTCAATGCATCTGTAATTTCTCCTGCAGGTTCTTCCCAAACTGTCCTCCTCCATCACACACGAGGTAGATAGCATCCTGGGGAACAAGCCGTACAGTAAAAAGGACTACCGTTCCTAACGCTTCGTCACCGCGCCAGTCAGCCAGGGCTGCTCCAGGACTGTTCCAGGGCTGCTCCAGGGCTGCTCCAGGACTGCTCCAGGGCTGCTCCAGGGCTGCTCCAGGACTGCTCCAGGACTGCTCCAGGGCTGCTCCAGGGCTGCTCCAGGACTGCAGCGCAGGTCCATGCCCCACCTTTGCCTGATCCTCTGTTTGCTTGAGCTTTACTGAATGAGACCCCGGCGCATGAGTCTGGCCCCACCTTGGCCACCCTGGGGAGCATCATTTAGACTTACAGGGAAAAGAAAAGGATGATAAATAGATACGTGACCTCCGCAATGGAAGGAAGGATAGGTAGAAAAAATACAGAGAACGGGGTTAACTAGATGAATCCGTTATACATACAATTCAGCCGAAGCTGCAGTTTAAAAACAGAAGAAAATATTATTTCTAAAAAATAAAATAAAAAGCACACGCTTGCTTGGCAGACAGATATAATTGTATTTTTGGTGGAATAAAATGTAAATACTGAATGCTTACAAATGGAATTTAAGTTTATACAAATATACAACAAATACTCTGTTGCACATGTATAGCAACACATTTGTTTTTGGGAGTTCTGTTTCCAATTGCCTGTACATGTCCATAACAGTTTCTCTTAAACATCTGGTTTATTTGTGTGGTCTACATAATCTGTGTACTAGCCTCCTTGCAGGCAGAACAATCAGCACTTTAGTATTGTACAGTTCAGTCATTGAGAGGTTGTTGAACATTGTGAGAGGATGAAATAATTAAACCGTCTCACACATGGTCAGTCATTTCAGTGTAGAATCAGAATCTCCTCTCCTGTTTCAGTTTCCTATCTGTTCCCCTCAGTCAATCTGGTCTCCACAGTGCTGGTTCTGCCAGGCAGACTAACCCCTAATCTGAGTCCCACCTCTGAGCTGCACTAACTGCACCAGCCAGGTGGAGCAGGGTGTAGGACTGCCCCCTAGTGGAAGGATTTAGCTCTGCTCTGAGCTCTGCTTCTCTCGTGCGCCAGGTCTGTCATCTGTCAATAAGAACCTTGAGCAGGCTAGTTGATTGCCATAGAAAGGGTTCATTACTGGCAATGTAAAATGATGGCTGTATCTGTATTTACCTTTGTGTGGCAGTGTTACTTTCTGAAGTTTTACTGTAACTGCATCAGACGTAATGGTCTTAATTGTGCTACTCAGTCAGTTTTACAGACCTCTTTATTAGTCATTTTAGAGCAAATTCTCATGAAAATGGCACATTACCTAAATTGTGCTCAATGTGTGTGTGTGTGTTGCCTTATTTAGGCTCATTTTGAGCTGTGCTGGGCTGAGACAGCAGGCCCATAGCTGCCATTGGCCATCAGGGCACAGACTGGCCTTGAGCCCCGTTTATGCCTCGTTCGGATATAAATCCTTTGTCCTGATCTTGTCCACATTCTGATTGTGCCTACATTTTCAGACCGGTGTAGATGACTAAAATACGCATTGTGATCTCCCTGATCTACTCCGGAAGTAGTGAGGCACGCATTGTGTCTGGATATCTTACAAGACAGATCTGGAAAGAGAAACCATTTAAATTATCATTATTCTGCTTTTTAACATCATTGACTGGTGACATTGACCTACGGCATCAATATGTGTTTTAAAATGAATACATATTATTTTGAAAGAATAACTGTCAAATCATTTGCATGCAGGGGAGGGACCAGGAAATCTGCAGACACAGTAGACGGATAAGAGACACATTTTAATACCATGTTTAGATCTATTTCAGAAAATGTGGACACAATCAGATCATGGACAAGATCAGCACAACGGGCGCAAGTTATGAACAAGGCTTGAAACAGTAGTCCCTGCTATATGGAAAGACTCATTGGTTTTAGTGGCAGCTGTTCCTGCCCAATCAGAGTGAAGACTGTCGTGTGACATATGCGTGCGAGGCTTGCTAGGAAGAAAGGGCTGGTTTGTGTCAGCAGCTCAGGGATTTGGAACAGGGAATGTGTGTACTTGTTTGTATACCTGGTTAGTAAGATGTATTTAATGTGTACGTCTTTCTTTCACGTGTGGATGGGGACCTGTCCAATCAAGACATTTTCACGTGGCTTGAGCCAAAGATATTCCAACATCTTTCAGCGACACATCTAAGTGTCTTGTCGCTTGTTGGAAGAGTATAGCGACCGACTTAAAATGCGTACTATCTAGCTTATTATCTATGGACTCTCTTCATGTGTACAGCATAATCACTTGACCATGCTGTTCTATGCTTATACCCACATATACAGTACACATGCATTGTACACTACTTATTTTCAATAATCGTATACATTGCACACTGAAGACATCTGACGCTGCCCTGGATCAGTATTCACTCTCTAGCTGTTGGGTCCTCTTACTGTGAGACAAAGTGGAGAGCTTGTGATGCATATATCCTCCAGCATGAGCCTTCGTCCCCCAGCCTATGGGGATTATTCTGACAAACAAGGGCATGCTTACAAGTGGAAATATAAGGAATACTCGCTACCATCTCATTCTCAGATTCAATGATTACAGTTGTATAGTACTTTAGTGTTATTGAGTATGACAAAATGTAATGGTGGGTGAGGTTTGGATGCTTCTCAGGCAAAGTGAAGAGGTGTGTATGCTTTGCTAGACCCTCTGGTCGGACAACAAATGCTCAAATGCTCCTTTTGTTTTTAGCATCTATGAGTTAAATATAAACTGTGCACATTTGATTTACTGTGTCTGGCAATGTATGCCTGAGTGAATTAGTAGAAAAGGCCAATGTGGTTTTCTCAAAAAAAATAGAACTCTGTTTAATATTTGTTCATGATTTTCTGTCTTATTGTCTTCAGCAGGGAAATTACTGAAAAATATTCAGCACAAATGTTTAATAAATAAAATAGCTCAAAGGCATTGCCACAACGATGAGTGTTTTCCATGGACGTATTTTGGTGGTCTTTGTCACAATATCAATTGAATTTGACATGTACATGCACAGAGCTGTGCACTGATTTGCCTGGTGATAATTGTGGTGTTGAGTGCACCTCTAGGCTGCCCTGTAGAGGTTGATGAGAACCACAGAGCTCATCAATTTTCTGGCTTGCTCCTTACTGGCATATTGGGCTAGGAAAGCAGTATGAGTACTAGTAAAGCACTATGGATTTTTATTGCAGAATTTGATCTGAATATAGTAGTGTGTTTGACTGTAAACAGCATTGATACACCACACATGATGAACTACTGTCCGTATAGGTTTGCTGCATTGTGTCCACAGTAGAACTGGCATTCCTTGGGCTGCTCCTACCATCTCCTGGTCCATTCAAGCCTTTCCAGGAGTACCTGCTTGTCACCCTTGGTGGTCTAGGATCTGTGTGTGTGTGTCAGGCTGTTTAGTGAGTAGACTCATCATTGCAGGGTTAGGGTCTCTGTGTGTGTGTGTGTAAGTCAGGCTGTTTAGTGAGTAGACTCATCATTGCAGGGTTAGGGTCTCTGTGTTCCAGTGTGTTTTGATCCCCTGTCCAGTGCCCCCTCCACACAGCCACTGTAACATATTATAGTATTGATGTTACTATCAGCTCCGACCGCGATGACATCAGACCTGCAGATTAATGACGCTCATCTCACAGAATGCTGTATGGTAGAGATCATTTGTTTATGTTCTGGCCTTTCTTTCACCGTGCTGCATTTTCCTCTGTTAATATTGCATCAATGTAAAGACTGACAAAAAATAAGCCATTTATTTGTATTGCGTATGCATTGTCTTATCTCTTGTATGTACATAGTTTGACCTTTTTGTATATAGTTATGGTTGTGATCACCTCTGCCTTTTCATTCTTTTTTTCTTTTCATTTGCGGGCATTGCTAACTGCACTGTGCTTGAATCTGAATTTAGACAAAATGTACAGGTTCGGTCTTTAATAAAATGACAATGAAAAAAATATGAATTTGAAAAACAACACTTCATGTGTCTGTTTCATTCATTGATTGTTTTTATCTTATGGGTTATTAACTGGGTGTCCTGATTAAAAAATCCTGTCCATTGTCTTGACCTGTATACAATATAAGAGCACTTTATACATGTAAAAACAAAGTACTGTATAATATTACCGGGATGAGCCAACTGTCTGCTCAGGTCATATGGTTCCTGATTCACTGCAATCCAAAGAGGTGAACTAAAGGTTGAGGATATGGATCAAAATTGCCCAATCAAACACTGTAGTAAACAAATGTACTGAACAGAATGTAGTTAATCTACTGGTCAACATACAGTAGATTAAAGCACAATAGCACCAACGTGTATAACAAGTCAGTTCATATACTGTACATCAAACATAACTACTGCATTTACTGAAAATGTATCTCTGGTGGACAGACTACGAACATCTGAGCGGATTAAACAAGATTAACTTGCAATAGACATATTATACAGAACTGGATTTATAAAGCACTTTTTCAGGAGCTCAAAGCGCTTTACATTGTATGATGGATTCATCATCTTCTACACTATATAGATACATGGATTGGTTTTGATGGCTTCGTAAGAGCAGATGACATACAAATGAAAAAATGACTGTATATGATGTAAAACTAAACACATTTGTATAGTGATTGCTCTGACAAAAATGCCAAATATATACAGTGCCTTGCAATAGTATTCATCCCCCTTGGTGTTTTTCCTATTTTGTTGCATTACAACCTGTAATTTAAATGGATTTTAATTTGGATTTCAAATCTAATTTTATTTGTCACATACACATGGTTAGCATATGTTAATGCGAGTGTAGCGAGATGCTTGTGCTTCTAGTTCTGACAATGCAGTAATGGACATATGGACATAATTGTAATTGGCGAAGTGAAATTACTTCTTTTTTTTAAGTGGTGCGTGCATATGTATTTCGCCCCTAAATAAGATCTGGTGCAACCAATTACCTTCAAAAGTCACATAATTAGTTCAAGTCCACCTGTGTGCAAGCTAAGTGTCACATGATCTCAGTATATATTCAGTTGAAGTCGGAAGTTTACATACACTTAGGTTGGAGTCATTAAAACTCATTTTTGAACCACCACAAATTTCTTGTTAACAAACTATAATTTTGGCAAGTCAGTTAGGACATCTACTTTGTGCATGACACAAGTAATTTTTCCAACAATTGTTTACAGAAAGATTATTTCACTTATAATTCACTGTATCACAATTCCAGTGGGTCAGAAGTTTACATACACTAAGTTGACTGTGCCTTTAAACAGCTTAGAAAATTCCAGAAAATTATGTCATGGATTTAGAAGCTTCTGATAGGCTAATTGACATCATTTCAGGCAATTGGAGGTGTACCTGTGGATGTATTTCAAGGCCTACCTTCAAATTCAGTGCCCTCTTTGCTTGATATCATGGGTAACTCAAAAGAAATGAGCCAAGACCACAAAAAATATTGTAGACCTCCACACGTCTGGTTCATCCTTGGGAGCAATTTACAAATGCCTGAAGGTACCACGTTCATCAGTACAAACAATAGTACGCAAGTATAAAAACCATGGGACCACGCAGCCGTCATAGCGCTCAGGAAGGAGATGCGTTCTGTCTCCTAGAGATGAATGTACTTTGGTTTGAAAAGTGCAAATCAATCCCAGAACAACAGAAAATAGAACTGTTTGATCATAATGACCATCGTTATGTTTGGAAGAAAAACGGTGACGCTCGCAAACCGAAGAACACCATCCCAACCGTGAAGCACGGGGGTGGCAGCATCATGTTGTGGGGCTGCTTTGAGGCACGAGGGACTGGTGCACGTCACAAAATAGATGGCATCATGAGAAATGAAAATTATGTGGATATATTGAAGCTACATCTCAAAACATCACTCAGGAAGTTAAAGCTTGGTCACAAATGGGTCTTCCAAATGGACAATGACCCCAAGCATACTTCCAAAGTTGTGGCAAAATTGCTTACAGACAACAAAGTCAAGGTATTGGAGTGGCCATCACGAAGCCCTGACCTCAATCCTATAGAAAATGTGTGGGTAAAACTGAAAAAGTGTGTGCGAGCAAGGAGGCCTACAAACCTGACTCAGTTACACCAGCTCTGTCAAGAGGAATGGGCCAAAATTCACCCAACTTATTGTGGGAAGCTTGTGGAAGGCTACCTGAAATGTTTGACCCAAGTTAAACAATTTAAAGGCAATGCTACCAAATACTAATTGAGTGTATGTAAACGTCTGACCCACTGGGAATGTGATGAAAGAAATAAAAGCTGAAATAAATCATTATCTTTATCATACTGCTAAAGCAACACTCGAGTGGTGTAAGGAGAAACATTTAAATGTCTTGGAATGGCCTCGTCAAAGTCCAGACCTCAATCCAATTGAGAATCTGCGGTATGACTTAAAGATTGCTGTATACCAGCGGAACCCATCCAACTTGAAGGAGCTGGAGCAGTTTTGCCTTGAAGAATGAGCAAAAAACCCAGTGTCTAGATGTGCCAAGCTTATAGAGACATACCCCAAGAGACTTGCAGCTGTAATTGCTGCAAAGGGTGGCTCTACAGAGTATTGACTTTGCAGGGGTGAATAGTTATGCACGCTCAAGTCTTCTGTTTTTTTGTGTTATTTCTTGTTCCACAATCAAAAATATTTTGCATCTTCAAAGTGAAAGGCAGGTTGTATAAATCAAATGATACAAACCCCCCCCAAAATCTACTTTAATTCCAGGTTGTAAGGCAACAAAATAGGAAAAATTCAGAGGGGGTGAATACTTTCACACGCCACTGTATATGGTATATGCACGAATTCCATCAAAATTCCAGGGGGAAATTACAAAAAAAATAAACATGAAATATTTTAACATTGCCAAGTATACAAAACAAATATCTCAAGAACAGCAGAGTGAATCAGTGGATCTCTGAAATCAAGAATGTGTTAGTGTTGGACATTTAGCCCATCTCCACACACATCTAGGTTCTTTGTCCAGGATAGGAGTGTGCAGAGGAGGGTAGTCCTGGTAACACCTGACCTCCCTCTAACTACCAGAAGGAGGTCACAACATCCAGGACCTCATCACTGATGAGTCAGGCCATGCCTGAGTGGGCACCGTACATATATACTACACACACAATGAAAAGCCCTTCACTGTTCAAAACACAGATACGCACGCACACCAAAGCATTATCCACCCCAGAGCAACCTTCCCCTGAGAGTCTATTTCTCCATGTCTGTCATCCAGCTCCTGTGGGTGCAGCAATATCCTCTCCTGTTGGGGTGTGTATGTCTGAAATAATAATATCCACACTTTTAATCCACTTTAGTTCGGCTTCAGTGACGCTTGTGCTGCTGCCTCAGTCTCGTTGAGGGGATTGGAGCCTTCAACCAAAAGGGGGAGCTATAATGTGTTATTGTCCAGATGTGAGTTATCCTCCCTCCTGCTTCTGTAGGGGAGGCGTGGAGGCCCACCTGAGGACAGGACACACACAGAGGAGCTGTCGGTTTACTCTTTATCTCAGCACACATTCATTATAGACAAACAGCACCACGGAGGAGGAATGCAACCTCAACAATTCTGTGCAATTTCACTACAGACAAAACACCTTGTCAGCACTATAATAAGTTGTTCATTATAAACATGTCAGTTCCAGTCAACTTTTCTCTCCAGTCCACCTTCATTATACCCAGTCCTGTACTGTGTTGGAAGTGTGGTGTGTGTGTGTTGGGGAGTCACTATTACCTTCCTGACAGGTGAGTCCGATCCAGCTGTTGAGACAGGTGCAGCGTCCGTTCCGATGGTCACAATAAGCCCCGTTGTCACACTCACACCTCTCTGTGCAGTCTGGCCCATAGCGGTTTGCTTTGCAGTCTGACAATAAACACACATGCAGGTAAGACAGACACAAGAATATAATTGGAAATAGGCTCAGATGGGGAATATTGGGTTGGCACTTGCTGCACTACCATCACACCGAAATTACTGAATGCTTCCAATTAAACATACAGTATTACTGGCTCTTACCAATGTCACATCTGGGTCCAGTCTTCCCTGAGGTGCACAGACACCTGCCACTCACAGGGTCACAGGGTGTGCCCTCCACACAGTCACATGATTTGGCACAGTTCACACCAAACCTGCCCTGGTGACACTCTGAAAGTTGACATGGTGGAGAACGATGGAGAGCAACAACATATTTAGTCTTTCATCTATAGATCCTGCAATTGGTGGTTCATCGTAGATAGTATGAGCTCAGTTATGTGGCAGATGTCTCACCTCTGTGGCAGCGGGAGCTGTGGTACCCAGGGGGACACACACAGAGGCCTGTGGAGGGGTGGCAGGACGCCCCATTCAGACAGTCACACTGGAGCTGGCACAGAGGGCCATGGAGACCAGGGGGGCATGCTGAGGACAGGCACAGGACACTTTTGATAGAGGATGCAATGCCAGTGGCTTTCACTGTTCTGACTGAGTGCTGACGTGTGTGTCACTCACCATTTTCACACTGACGTCCGTAGTATCCTGGGATACACAGGCAGCTTCCTGTCAATCTGTCACAGGTTCCATTGTTCCGGCAGTCACACTTCAGCTGGCAGTTAGCTCCAAACGTCCCCGGAGGACATTCTATCACACAAGCAGACAGACACAGTGAGACAGCAGTTAAACCCATCTCATCTCCTGGATGAGTTAGCCATTTCTTATGATTTTGCATAGGTGTACTTATTGTACAGTATCGCTCACCTGTATCACAGTGAGGCCCGGTCCAGCCCAGACCACAGATACAGCTTCCAGAGACAGAGTCACACAGTCCTCCGTTACTGCAGTTACAGTGCTGAGCACAGTCCCCTCCAAACCATCCAGGAGCACAGCCTGCCAATACACAGAAACTACACATTACAAACACACACATATTACAAAAATCTCTTTACCTTATAGACAGACAGAGACGCAAACAATCATATTGTTGTTGTAAAAATAATTAGTCACTGTGATCTGTTCAACTCGATTCAGTAGGAACCGTACCTCGTCCACAGTCCTCTCCTCTTTGTCCAGAGCTGCAGTGACATATACCAGTGACAGGATCATTCTGTGCCCCCTCTCCACACAGCACCACGCGGGCACAATCATGCCCATAACGTCCCGCTAGGCATGCTGTAAAAAGAGTACAGGGCATTAGGGACCATAGTGTTAATGCAGATACTATGCTATTACTGCATATACATTAAGTGATTTAAAAAGCTGAGTATGAACTCACTGATGTTGCAGTGTGCTCCGATGAACCCTGCTGTACATTCACAGGTGCCAGTGGTAGAGCTGCACTTCCCCCCGTTTTGACACAGACACTCTCGTTCGCAGTTGGGACCATACCGACCTTCCACACACCCTAGGAGCCAAAACAAAGCATTTGACCAACACACTAAAAGAGAGAGAAAAAAAACTAAAATATTCCCTAGACCAATGACATCCCCTATGGAAGGTTATGAAGGTGTCATTACCAACAGAGGGTAAAGTAAGTAAGTGCACGAGCCTTGGCGTGTGTGAGCCGGAACGACTCAAAGGAGCCTATCTCCTGTTTCTGTAGTGTGAGGTAGCTTGCTGTACAAGTACACGATTGGAGGCTCCTCAGAGGAGGAAGGGGAGGACCATCCTCCTCAGTGAATTTCATAAAAATGAAAATTTTAGAACATTTAAGTTATCCCTTTTAGATAAAATTATACTAAATATAATCACGTCACCAAATAACTGATTAAAACACAATATTTTGCAAAGGTCTACAGTAGCCTCAGCAGCACTCTGTAGGGTAGCACCATGGTGTAGCCAGAGGACAGCTAGCTTCTGTCCTCCTCTGGGTACATTGACTTCAATACAAAACCTAGGAGGCTCTTGGTTCTCACCCCCTTCCATAGACTTACACAGTAATTATGACAACTTCCTGAGGACGTCTTCCAACCTATCAGAGCTCTTGCAGCATGACATGTCATGTTGTCCACCCAATCAAAATGAATCATAAACTACAGCTAGCTAGCACTGCAGTGTATAAAATGTGTTGAGTAGTTGAATCAAAGAGAGAAAGACAATAGTTTAACAGTATTGAACAAATTAATTTCTTCCAAAATGAAGGTGAAGCAAGAGAGAAATAGAGATTGTCATTTTTTTTTCAATTTCAGTTTCACTTACTTAGCTAGCAAATGCATCTAGCTAGTTTAGCCTACTTAAAAGACCCTGCTCAAAGAGAGGGATGCTATGTTAGCCAGCCGGCTATGGCTTTCCAACACAACACTGGAAATCTTCCAAGTCAAGGTAAGCTTTTGGTATCAAAAATGTATTGCCACCGGGGCCCGCCAGTGTAACTGCTTACTGACTGTACACTCTAACGTTACCGCATGATTGTAGCAGGTTTACTAACGTGTTAGTTATATTAGCTATGTTGACTATGACGTTACTTTAGCTAATATGGTGACAACGATGTAGGCTGTTTGTAGAGGTTTGGCTTGGAAAGGTTTTTTCTCCTGGTCACATACAGCTGATGTGTTGTGCGTTGAAGTCCACAAGCGAAGGGAAGAGCAGGAATACAACGTGGCTGTTTAGAGAGTGAACTCTTACGTGTGATCAGGGGTGTATTCATTCCGACGATTCTGTTTCTTAAATGGAAGCAAACACGGGCATAAACATACTTTTTTTTTAACCTTTATTTAACTAGGCAAACAAGAAAGAATAAAGAATTCTTCAGGGGCAGAACGACAGATTTGTACCTTGTCAGCTCAGGGGGTTTGAACTTGCAACCTTCCGGTTACTAGTCCAACGCTCTAACCACTAGGCTACCCTGCCGCCCCATTTTGTCCAATAGAAACTATTGTGCAGGGCGGTATTGAATGTCACTGTCTGGCACCTCAAATTTGTCTCTCAACCTGTGTGCACCTTATTTCTCTTTGATTGGGTGGACAACATGACAGTTCATGCTGCAAGAGGGGGCTGTAGTTTCTGGGGGCTCCCGGGTGGTGCAGCAGTCTAAGACACTGCATCTCAGTGCTAGAGGCGTCACTACAGACCATAGTTCGATTCCAGTCTGTATCACAACCGGCCAAGATTGGGAGTCCCATAGGGTGGCGCACAATTGGCCCAGAGTCATCGGGGTAGGCCATCATTGTAAATAAGAATTTGTTCTTAACTGACTTGCCTAGTTGAAAAAAAATGTGCCTTAATGCCTAGAGACACATCAGGTCCCTTTTTTCAGTCTTTGGTATGACTTGACCAGGGATCAAACTCCCAACCTTCCAATCTCAGGGTGGATACTCTAACAACAAGGCCTCTGAGTTGGTACCTGCAGAGGGTGGTAGTGTATAATACATACCCTGGTTACATTTTGGACCATGGAAGCCTGGGGCGCAGTAACAAAACCCAGTCACTGGGTGGCAGAGCTGGTTGGTCTCAGAACACTGGCACACCTGGTTACAGTTTAGCCCATATGTCCCTGATAGACAGGCTGGTGGGGTAGACAGACAGACAGACAGACAGACAGACAGACAGACAGAGGTAAGCAACATGAAAAAGGAGACATTACAGCTGAAAGTCCAGATTGACAGAGAGGAGAAGAGCTGAGAGGGTAGTACAGTCCTCACTTTGTTCACAGCCATTGCCAGTGAATCCAGGGGGACAGCCACACTCCCCAGAGACATGGTGACAGGAAGTACCCTGGGGACAGGTGCAGCGTTGCACACAGCCCTTGCCATGGGTACCAGGAAGACAGGCTGGAGGTGAAAAGGAGTGGCAGTAAAAACCCTGAACATGTATGTCTGAAACTCCTTTCAGCGATAACCAGTGTGCAACAGGCTATGACAATATAAAAAGTTGTTGTCATTAAAACTAGGCTACCTTTGTCACAAAGGGGTCCCCTCCAACCCGGTGGACACAGGCAGTGCCCGGTGACGTGGTGACAGGGGGCTTCATTTTCACACTGACAGCTCTCTTCACAGCTAGCTCCAAACAGGCCTGACCCACAGGCTGAGGGGGAGGAAAAGGAGAGAGGAGGAACTCAGAGACTGGATGTGATAAGAACATTCACTCACAAGAGGGTGCTGTGTTCACTGCTGTGTTCACTGCACCCAACATTGATGATCACAAAGACAGTAAATGTACGCTTCTCTGTCTCTCTCTCACCTTTTTCACAGCGCTTTCCGACCCAGCCAGGACTACAGGTGCACTTGCCCGTCTGTCTGTCACACTGTCCCCCGTTCTCACACTGACACTGCTGCTGGCAGTCGGCCCCAAACTGCTCCGCTCCACACTCTGTAACGTCAACACACCATCATGACATCACATCAGAGCAGTGAAACCAACCACAGGCTAACAGGGAAACCTATAGTATTTCTGCTGAGGACAGCAATACCTTCTCCAAACCCGGTGGTTTGACCTAGCAGAAAGTTGGCTCAAGGAAGTGATAACTAGCCACAGAGTGGAGTTGCAAGGTAACACAGCAGCAGCATTAGAGGTTTCCTGTGCCTGGAGTGGAATAAGGGGCCTGGGGCTGAGTTTGGCATGGACGACCCATGGAAAGGTTTATATGGGTGCTATGGGAGGATAGTGTGTGATGTAGAGTAGAGTAGGGTGGTGAAATAGAGCCTCTGCGTTGGGTCTAGAGTGAGATGTTTACAGGGCAGACAGGAGACTGTGAGGTCTAGCAGACTGTCTGCGGTCTGAGGAGCAGCTCTGTGTCACACACACTGCCAGGGAACAGCACCAGGCAAAAACAAATGAGCTAAACCAGGACAAATTAGGATGGAGACTCATTTGTTTCCAGAATACAGTAAAACAAACCACAGGGCCAATGTTCTAAATGGTTTCTACCATTCCAGGTAATGCTATTCTTAGGCATGTCTGTCCAGACGACTCCAGACAGAGCCTTGATGCTTTTCCATAGCCTGCATTTCTAGTAACTGACTGGTACTGAATGGGGAACAATTATCCTGACTGGATAAATGCTTTAGGTCAACAGTCACAGAACATGATATTATATGGTAGTAAGGCATGAGTATGGTCACTTAGGGTCATGGTGCCTCTATGGCTGTTTCAGTACCACTCACCTAGCTCACAGGCTGCGCCCATCCACCCGCTGGCACACATACACTGCCCACTGATTCGGTCACACGTGGCTCCATTCTGGCACAGGCAACGCTGGCAGCAGTCTGTTCCATAGAAGCCTACTGGGCATTCTAGGGGGGAGAATGGTAGACCCATGTTCATTACTTTATAGCCCTACAAATATTTTCTATACAGGACACATGCAATGTATTGTGGATAGTAAGATAGGAGTAGTGATCTGATCCTATTCTCCCTGTCCACACTCACCCTGTAAGCAGCTTGGCCCTGTCCAACCTGGTGTACACACACACTGCCCGCTCACCGGGTGGCAGCTACCATTGTTATGGCAACCGCAGGTTTGGCTGCAGCTCTCCCCGTAGAAACCAGCCTGGCATGCTGCAAGAAAAAGATAAGAAACTGTTTACTTCTAAAGAACAAATCATATCAATGTTAAACACACATTGGTAATACATATCTGATATGACATGTTTTATATTGTAGGCTGTCTGAAGTGTGGGAAGTCCAATACTAACTCAGGTTGCAGGTAGGACCAATCCACCCTGCAGGACACACACACACCCCAGTGACATGGCTGCAGTGACCTCCGTTCACACACACACACTTCTCCTGGCAGTCCAACCCATAGAAGCCCTGGGGACAGGCTAAAACACACACACACACACACACACACACACACACACACACACACACACACACACACACACACACACACACACACACACACACACACACACACACACACACACACACACACACACACACACATAGCCTTTACTTCTCAGCAAGCAATAAAGCATATCAATCCACAATGTTAATAACTCAATGATTCCTATAGGCTAATTGAACATAATTACAGATACAGTTCAGTCTATGGATACTATTTATAGTTTGGGTTCTGGATAAGGTTTAGAGAGATTTTGGGAGGTTCTCTTACGTTTCTCACAGAAGGTTCCAGTCCAGCCCACCAGACAGGTGCAGGCTCCGCTCACATGGTCACATGTCCCCTTGTTGTCACACTGACAGTGATGCAGACAGCCTAGCCCAAAATAGCCCGCTGGACACTCTGAGACACAGATTAACACAAGTACAGTAGGGAGTGATAGGTGTGTGCTCTGAGATAGTCTGCTAGTACTAAGACTATACTGAAAGGAAAAACCCACAAACACCTGATATCAGATATTTTGGTTGAGTACTCTGACACACATACTGTCATAGCATTGTGTCCCGGTGTAGCCGGCCTCACAGTTACACTGGCCCGTCGCCGCATCACAGCTCCCATCACCATCCTTACAGTCACATTTCTCAGCACAGTCCACCCCCCAGTGCCTGGCGTCACAGGCTGCCATGGAAACAAACAAACAGGAGACATTTTAATTGACCAGTTTACATTCAGTGAGCGTAAGCTATATTTATTTATTTTGTATTCCTTCGAGACTGTGTTCAATGCCACACCCACTCTACCTTTCCTGCAGTTGTGTCCAGCCCAGCCAGGGGCACAGGTGCAATGGCCCGTGACAGGGTGGCAGCGCCCGCTGTTTTCACACAGGCAGCGCAGCTGGCATCCAACACCAAACCGTCCCGTCGGACATGCTACAGCACACAAACATACTGTATGATAGCACTGTGAGCCAAAGAGTCACGCATTCTCTACATACTGTGAACACACATATTGGAATACCGTACGGTAAGCTCCCATGACACTGGTCGAAACGACATGCAAGCATCTGACGGCATTTAACAAGAAAACCGCTGGTTATACAAGAATAACATTTTCCTTCTCTGTGAAAACACGCCTGATGAAAACAGTGTTTATGACCTGTCTGTGCCTCAGACGGAGGGGAATGTGGTGTGGTGGATGTTTTAATGACCCACAACAAGCTCATCAATCTTTTAACGTCTCTTTCTAAAAATTAAACCACAACTACCACAAGAATCTTTGATCACAGTTCTTCCATTGACTCACTCATACTCACAGTTCTTCCATTGACTCACTCATACTCACAGTTCTTCCATTGACTCACTCATACTCACAGTTCTTCCATTGGCTCACTCATACTCACAGTTCTTCCATTGACTCACTCATACTCACAGTTCTTCCATTGACTCACTCATACTCACAGTTCTTCCATTGACTCACTCATACTCACAGTTCTTCCATTGACTCACTCATACTCACAGTTCTTCCATTGACTCACTCATACTCACAGTTCTTCCATTGACTCACTCATACTCACAGTTCTTCCATTGACTCACTCATACTCACAGTTCTTCCATTGACTCACTCATACTCACAGTTCTTCCATTGACTCACTCATACTCACAGTTCTTCCATTGACTCACTCATACTCACAGTTCTGACAGAGCCTGCCCATGTACCCAGGAGGGCAGGAACACGTCCCGTTGTGTTTGTCACACACTCCTCCATTCTCACAGGCTGGACAGGCCTCACGGCATCCCGCACCCCAGAAGCCCTTCACACACACTATAGCACAAATAAAGAGTATGAGTTAGCGTCATCATCAATATATCACAATGTTTTGACTTAGTTGTCGGGTGACATGATCAAATAAACTCAACTTAATGTTCCGATTGTTCTCTTACCATTCTCACAGCGTATTCCTGATGTTCCTGCAGGACACTGGCACTGGCCACTCACTCTGTCACATGGAGCCCCTGAGCAGTCACAGGCCTGAGTGCAACTTAGCCCAAACCTCCCCTCTGGACAGTCTAAAGGAGAGGACGGAGAGACAATGGTAGTCTTACTAAGAGAGGCTGCATACGATATTCCTACATAGTGACCCCTTGACGTCAGAGAATTATGCCCCTCCCATATGACCAACAGGACAATCTACCTTGATCACAGTTGTCTCCACGGCGACCAGCCGGGCACAGGCGTTGGCACTGCCCGGTCACATGATCACAAGACACTCTGAGCGGGCACTCACATTTGTTCTCACAGCCTGGGCCAAACGTGCCTGGGTCACACTCTGAGGAGGGGGCGGAGGAGAGGAAAGTTAGACACATAAATCCCTACAAAAGGGCTGCATCGACAGCCACAGAACAGTGTGTGATGTAAAGGGCTGCATCCACAGCTACAGAACAGTGTGTGATGTAAAGGGCTGCATCCACAGCTACAGAACAGTGTGTGATGTAAAGGGCTGCATCCACAGCTACAGAACGGTGTGTGATGTAAAGGGCTGCATCCACAGCTACAGAACAGTGTGTGATGTAAAGGGCTGCATCCACAGCTACAGAACTGTGTGTGATGTAAAGGGCTGCATCCACAGCTACAGAACAGTGTGTGATGTAAAGGGCTGCATCCACGGCTACAGCACAGTGTGTGATGTAAAGGGCTGCATCGACAGCTACAGAACAGTGTGTGATGTACAGAACAGTGTGTGATGTAAAGGCTGCATCCACAGCTACAGAACAGTGTGTGATGTAAAGGGCTGCATCCACAGCTACAGAACAGTGTGTGATGTAAAGGGCTGCATCCACAGCTACAGAACAGTGTGTGATGTAAAGGGCTGCATCCACAGCTACAGAACAGTGTGTGATGTAAAGGGCTGCATCCACAGCTACAGAACAGTGTGTGATGTAAAGGGCTGCATCCACAGCTACAGAACAGTGTGTGATGTAAAGGGCTGCATCCACAGCTACAGAACAGTGTGTGATGTAAAGGGCTGCATCCACAGCTACAGAACAGTGTGTGATGTAAAGGGCTGCATCCACAGCTACAGAACAGTGTGTGATGTAAAGGGCTGCATCCACAGCTACAGAACAGTGTGTGATGTAAAGGGCTGCATCCACAGCTACAGAACAGTGTGTGATGTAAAGGGCTGCATCCACAGCTACAGAACAGTGTGTGATGTAAAGGGCTGCATCCACAGCTACAGAACAGTGTGTGATGTAAAGGGCTGCATCCACGGCTACAGAACAGTGTGTGATGTAAAGGGCTGCATCCACGGCTACAGAACAGTGTGTGATGTAAAGGGCTGCATCCACGGCTATAGAACAGTGTGTGATGTAAAGGGCTGCATCCACAGCTACAGAACAGTGTGTGATGTAAAGGGCTGCATCCACAGCTACAGAACAGTGTGTGATGTAAAGGGCTGCATCCACGGCTACAGAACAGTGTGTGATGTAAAGGGCTGCATCCACAGCTACAGAATGGTGTGTGATGTAAAGGGCTGCATCCACAGCTACAGAACGGTGTGTGATGTAAAGGGCTGCATCCACAGCTACAGAACAGTGTGTGATGTAAAGGGCTGCATCCACAGCTACAGAACAGTGTGTGATGTAAAGTGTGTGATGTAAAGGGCTGCATCCACAGCTACAGAACGGTGTGTGATGTAAAGGGCTGCATCCACAGCTACAGAACAGTGTGTGATGTAAAGGGCTGCATCCACAGCTACAGAACAGTGTGTGATGTAAAGGGCTGCATCCACAGCTACAGAACAGTGTGTGATGTAAAGGGCTGCATCCACAGCTACAGAACAGTGTGTGATGTAAAGGGCTGCATCCACAGCTACAGAACAGTGTGTGATGTAAAGGGCTGCATCCACAGCTACAGAACAGTGTGTGATGTAAAGGGCTGCATCCACAGCTACAGAACAGTGTGTGATGTAAAGGGCTGCATCCACAGCTACAGAACAGTGTGTGATGTAAAGGGCTGCATCCACAGCTACAGAACGGTGTGTGATGTAAAGGGCTGCATCCACAGCTACAGAACAGTGTGTGATGTAAAGGGCTGCATCCACAGCTACAGAACGGTGTGTGATGTAAAGGGCTGCATCCACAGCTACAGAACAGTGTGTGATGTAAAGGGCTGCATCCACAGCTACAGAACAGTGTGATGTAAAGGGCTGCATCCACAGCTACAGAACAGTGTGTGATGTAAAGGGCTGCATCCACAGCTACAGAACAGTGTGTGATGTAAAGGGCTGCATCCACAGCTACAGAACAGTGTGTGATGTAAAGGGCTGCATCCACAGCTACAGAACAGTGTGTGATGTAAAGGGCTGCATCCACAGCTACAGAACAGTGTGTGATGTAAAGGGCTGCATCCACAGCTGTGTGATGTAAAGGGCTGCATCCACAGCTACAGAACAGTGTGTGATGTAAAGGGCTGCATCCACAGCTACAGAACAGTGTGTGATGTAAAGGGCTGCATCCACAGCTACAGAACAGTGTGTGATGTAAAGGGCTGCATCCACAGCTACAGAACAGTGTGTGATGTAAAGGGCTGCATCCACAGCTACAGAACAGTGTGTGATGTAAAGGGCTGCATCCACAGCTACAGAACAGTGTGTGATGTAAAGGGCTGCATCCACAGCTACAGAACAGTGTGTGATGTAAAGGGCTGCATCCACAGCTACAGAACAGTGTGTGATGTAAAGGGAACAGAACAGTGTGTGATGTAAAGGGCTGCATCCACAGCTACAGAACAGTGTGTGATGTAAAGGGCTGCATCCACAGCTACAGAACAGTGTGTGATGTAAAGGGCTGCATCCACAGCTACAGAACAGTGTGTGATGTAAAGGGCTGCATCCACAGCTACAGAACAGTGTGTGATGTAAAGGGCTGCATCCACGGCTACAGAACAGTGTGTGATGTAAAGGGCTGCATCCACAGCTACAGAACAGTGTGTGATGTAAAGTGTGTGATGTAAAGGGCTGCATCCACAGCTACAGAACGGTGTGTGATGTAAAGGGCTGCATCCACAGCTACAGAACAGTGTGTGATGTAAAGGGCTGCATCCACAGCTACAGAACAGTGTGTGATGTAAAGGGCTGCATCCACAGCTACAGAACAGTGTGTGATGTAAAGGGCTGCATCCACAGCTACAGAACAGTGTGTGATGTAAAGGGCTGCATCCACAGCTACAGAACAGTGTGTGATGTAAAGGGCTGCATCCACAGCTACAGAACAGTGTGTGATGTAAAGGGCTGCATCCACAGCTACAGAACAGTGTGTGATGTAAGGGCTGCATCCACAGCTACAGAACAGTGTGTGATGTAAAGGGCTGCATCCACAGCTACAGAACAGTGTGTGATGTAAAGGGCTGCATCCACAGCTACAGAACAGTGTGTGATGTAAAGGGCTGCATCCACAGCTACAGAACAGTGTGTGATGTAAAGGGCTGCATCCACAGCTACAGAACAGTGTGTGATGTAAAGGGCTGCATCCACAGCTACAGAACAGTGTGTGTGATGTAAAGGGCTGCATCCACAGCTACAGAGTGTGTGATGTAAAGGGCTGCATCCACAGCTACAGAACAGTGTGTGATGTGAAAGGGCTGCATCCACAGCTACAGAACAGTGTGTGATGTAAAGGGCTGCATCCACAGCTACAGAACAGGGTGTGATGTAAAGGGCTGCATCCACAGCTACAGAACAGTGTGTGATGTAAAGGGCTGCATCCACAGCTACAGAACAGTGCATCCACAGCTACAGATGATGTAAAGGGCTGCATCCACAGCTACAGAACAGTGTGTGATGTAAAGGGCTGCATCCACAGCTACAGAACAGTGTGTGATGTAAAGGGCTGCATCCACAGCTACAGAACAGTGTGTGATGTAAAGGGCTGCATCCACAGCTACAGAACAGTGTGTGATGTAAAGGGCTGCATCCACAGCTACAGAACAGTGTGTGATGTAAAGGGCTGCATCCACAGCTACAGAACAGTGTGTGATGTGTGATCCACAGCTACAGAACAGTGTGTGATGTAAAGGGCTGCATCCACAGCTACAGAACAGTGTGTGATGTAAAGGGCTGCATCCACAGCTACAGAACAGTGTGTGATGCATCCACAGCTACAGAACAGTGTGTGATGTAAAGGGCTGCATCCACAGCTACAGAACAGTGTGTGATAAAGGGCTGCATCCACAGCTACAGAACAGTGTGTGATGTAAAGGGCTGCATCCACAGCTACAGAACAGTGTGTGATGTAAAGGGCTGCATCCACAGCTACAGAACAGTGTGTGATGTAAAGGGCTGCATCCACAGCTACAGAACAGTGTGTGATGTAAAGGGCTGCATCCACAGCTACAGAACAGTGTGTGATGTAAAGGGCTGCATCCACAGCTACAGAACAGTGTGTGATGTAAAGGGCTGCATCCACAGCTACAGAACAGTGTGTGTAAAGGGCTGCATCCACAGCTACAGAACAGTGTGTGATGTAAAGGGCTGCATCCACAGCTACAGAACAGTGTGTGATGTAAAGGGCTGCATCCACAGCCACAGCATCCACAGCTACAGAACAGTGTGTGATGTAAAGGGCTGCATCCACAGCTACAGAACAGTGTGTGATGTAAAGGGCTGCATCCACAGCTACAGAACAGTGTGTGATGTAAAGGGCTGCATCCACAGCTACAGAACAGTGTGTGATGTAAAGTGCTGCATCCACAGCTACAGAACAGTGTGTGATGTAAAGGGCTGCATCCACAGCTACAGAACAGTGTGTGATGTAAAGGGCTGCATCCACGGCTACAGAACAGTGTGTGATGTAAAGGGCTGCATCCACAGCTACAGAACAGTGTGTGATGTAAAGGGCTGCATCCACAGCTACAGAACAGTGTGTGATGTAAAGGGCTGCATCCACAGCTACAGAACAGTGTGTGATGTAAAGGGCTGCATCCACAGCTACAGAACAGTGTGTGATGTAGGAAGATGATCATAACTTTTTCCTGCCACTAACCTTCCCTGCACGCGTTGCCTTGCCAACCGGGCTTGCAGACGCAGGTGCCGTGGCGACGGTGACACTCCAGAGTGTTCTGCTGGACACACTCACACTCCTCTGAACAGCCCGGTCCAAAGGCCCACTTGGGACACACTGGATAGGGAAGTAGATAACATGAAAAATATTGAATAAGACCTGAATGTTATCGATATACACAGAGTATACAAAACATGCTCTTTCCATGACATTTACTGACCAGGTTAATCCAGGTGAAAGCTATGATCCCTTATTGATGTCACCTGTTAAATCCACTTCAAGCAATCAATCAAATGTATTTATCAGCTGATGTCACAAAGTACTGTAGAGAAACCCAGCCTAAAACCCCAAACAGCAAGCAATGCAGATGTAGAAGCATGGTGGCTAGGAAAAACTCACTAGAAGGGCCGGAACCTAGGAAGAAACCTAGAGAGGAACTATGACTGGTGGCCAGGCCTCTTCTTGCTGTGCCAGGTGAATATTATAACAGAACATGGCCAAGATGTTCAAATGTTCATAGATGACCAGCAGGATGTAGATGAAGGGGTGGAGACAGGTTAAAGAAGGATTGTTAAGCCTTGAGACAATTGAGACATGGATTGTGTATGTGTGCCATTCAGAGGGTGAATGGGCTAGACAAAAGATTTAAGTGCCTATAAACGAGGTATGGCAGTAGGTGCCAGGCGCATCGGTTTGTGTCAAGAACTTCAACACTGCCGGGTTTTTCACGCTCTACACTTGCATTGGAGTCAACATGGGCCAGCATCCCTGTGGAACGCTTTCGACACTTTGCAGAGTTCATGCTCAGATGAATTGATGCAGTTCAGAGGGCAAAAGGAGGTGTGCAACTCAATATTAGGAAGGTGTTGTTAATGTTTTGTACACTCAGTGTAGGTAGAGATTAGAGGTGAGGGGTCAGCAGTGTGAGTGACTCACGTAGATGGCAGAACCTCCCGTAGAGTCCAGGGTCACACAGACAGGCTCCGTAGGTGCGGTGGCAGCACCCATTATTGGCACAGTTACACTTCTTATTGCACTGTTTCCCATAGAAGCCCTTAGGACAGCCTACAGACAACAATATATTGTTATCAGGCAACTGAACGTTTCAATAGCGTGTGAATAACTGAGAATGTTTTTTTTGTATGTACAGTATCTGTTAGCCAGTAGTGACTCACCATCCTGGCACATGTCTCCACTGACCCCAGGTGGGCAGCGACAGTTCCCATTGACAGGGTCACAGGTGGCTCCGTTCTTACACTTACAGGGGAATGAGCAGTTCTTGCCGAAGGATCCCTCAGAACAAGCTGTTCCGAGTAGAATAACGTTACATATTTATCCATTATACAGAGAGAGACGTGTTATTCCACAGAGAAACACAGACATAAGATTGATCAGATTACTGATGTACTGTGTTGAGAGTGCAGTGTCTGTGTACACTGTGTGTATATACTGACTCTGGTTGCAGATGAGGCCTGTCCATCCATCGGAACAGTGACATCCATCTCTCCCTGGGCCACACAGCCCTCCGTTAGAGCAGTCCTCACAGGTCAGGCTGCAGTCATGGCCAAACGTGTTGTTCAGACACACTGCACACAGGACAGAAGAGATTCCCGACTATAACGTTCTAGAAACATTCTGCTTGTGGTTAGGGATTTGCAAATCTTCAACTAAATTCTTCCTAGCAACCCCTGGTGAGATTACCTTAAATAATACAATACTGATTACTGTTTTCACATTAATAAATCAAGGAACAACACAAAACACATCCTATGGCTCTCTGCCACAGCCCCCTGCCACAGCCCCCTGCCACACAGTCCCCTGCCACACAGTCCCCTGCCACACAGTCCCCTGCCACACAGCCCCCTGCCACACAGTCCCCTGCCACACAGCCCCCTGCCACACAGCCCCCTGCCACACAGTCCCCTGCCACACAGTCCCCTGCCACACAGTCCCCTGCCACACAGTCCCCCCCAGCCACACAGTCCCCTGCCACACAGCCCCCTTTCACAGCCCCCTGCCACAGCCCCCTGCCACACAGCCCCATGCCACACAGTCCCCTGCCACAGCCCCCTGCCACAGCCCCTGCCACACAGTCCCCTGACACAGCCCCCTGCCACAGTCCCCTGCCCACAGTCCCCTGCCACACAGTCCCCTGCCACACAGTCCCCTGCCACACAGTCCCCTGCCACAGCCCCCTGCCACACAGTCCCCTGCCACACAGTCCCCTGCCACACAGTCCCCTGCCCACAGTCCCCTGCCACAGTCCCCTGCCACACAGTCCCCTGCCACACAGTCCCCTGCCACACAGTCCCCTGCCACAGCCCCCTGCCACACAGTCCCCTGCCACACAGTCCCCTGCCACAGCCCCCTGCCACACAGTCCCCTGCCACACAGTCCCCTGCCACACAGCCCCCTGCCACAGCCCCCTGCCACAGCCCCCTGCCACACAGTCCCCTGCCACACAGTCCCCTGCCACACAGTCCCCTGCCACACAGCCCCTGCCACAGCCCCTGCCACAGCCCCCTGCCACACAGTCCCCTGCCACACAGTCCCCTGCCACACAGTCCCCTGCCACAGCCCCTGCCACACAGCCCCTGCCACACAGTCCCCTGCCACAGCCCCCTGCCACACAGCCCCCTGCCACAGCACCCTGCCACAGCCCCCTGCCACACAGCCCCCTGCCACAGCCCCCTGCCACAGCCCCCTGCCACAGCCCCTGCCAGACAGTCCCCTGCCACACAGTCCCCTGCCACACAGTCCCCTGCCACACAGTCCCCTGCCACAGTCCCCTGCCACACAGTCCCCTGCCACACAGTCCCCTGCCACACAGTCCCCTGCCACAGCCCCTGCCACAGCCCCATGCCACAGCCCCAGTCAGTCCCCTGCCACAGTCCCCTGCCACAGCCCCCCTGCCACAGCCCCGCCACAGCCCCTGCCACACAGTCCCCTGCCACAGTCCCCTGCCACACAGTCCCCTGCCACAGTCCCCTGCCACACAGTCCCCTGCCACACAGTCCCCTGCCACAGCCCCCTGCCACAGCCCCCTGCCACAGCCCCCTGCCACAGTCTATAAGCTTCCCCATTACTACAGAGGTATACAAAAAACAGCCTCAGAATATGAGGCTCACCAATTTGCCACCTGCTGTGGGGTATTTAATTGCCCAATAACTAGTAAGCAAATAAGGAGGTCTGGCAGTCTACCTCCTGTTGCTCAGACACAGAGGCAATAAGATACAGGCCCAAAGTGTCTGTGTTCGGGTTCAGTGGCTCACCAAATTTCTCTGCTAGCGTGCTCTCAGCCAGCAGCTCTCTAGCATCATCATCCTCATAGTCATCATAGCGCTCTAGGGGCTGGTTGTAGTCCTGCAGCAGGGCGAGCTGGGGCTGAGCCAGGGTCCCCACAATATCCTGGCCCCCACTAGACAGGGTCCCAACTGTGTTCCCCAGCACTGCAGAGTAAGAGAGTAAGAGAGTAAGAGAGAGAGAGAGAGTAACAGGTTACCAGGATGTCCACATGGAGTGTGATGGTGCTGTGGCCCTAGGCAACAACATTTCATTTGATTGGTGTAACTCACGTTCACAGGAGCGTCGGTCCTCGCCCAGACGGAAGCCCTGGCGGCAGAAACACTGGAAGGAGCCGGCGGTGTTCTGGCATGTGTGATCACAGCCACCGTTGGCTGCCAGACACTCATCCACATCTACACAATACACACACACAGAGTCCAGAGTCCAGTCACTTTAATCATGTTAATTGATATAAATGGCAAATTTAGAGTTTAATAAATGTTGTTATGTAATAAACAATGAACAGAAAACCAAAGAATACACTTACTTTTCAACAAACAAGCATTTCACTGTAACCTGTAACCTGTTGTATTTGGTGCACGTGACAAATAAACTTTGATTTGATTTGAAACATGACTAAAATGTTACAGCGTCATGCACATATTGTAAGTTCAACTGGAAGCATTCCAGGTTCAACAGTTATATTGTATAATGAGTGCCCCACTAGATCACTATTCTAAGGTTATAGAGGGTGAAAATACCATCACAGCTACATCCATCTGAGTTGAGGCGGTAGCCCGCTGTGCAGTAACACTCATAGCCCCCAGGGTAGTTGGTACAGTCCTGCTCGCAGCATGAACTTCCCTCTCCACACTCGTCCAGGTCTGCCAAACAAAACACACACAATGAAAAGCATTACTCGGATGATCATAATGTTGTGATATGTTTACAAACCAGGCACATGTTAAACTGACCTGAGTTAAAGGGTAAAGATTCATCTCTAGACTGACCAACACCAATCTGAGCTGAATGGTCTCTAGATTGAATGGTAAAGGTTAGTCTCTAGACCGAATGGTAAAGGTAAGTCTCTAGACCAAAAGGTAAAGGTTAGTCTCTAGATTGAATGGTAAAGGTTAGTCTCTAGACCGAATGGTAAATGTTAGTCTCTAGATTGAATGGTAAAGGTTAGTCTCTAGATTGAATGGTACAGATTAGTCTCTAGACCGAATGGTAAAGGTTAGTCTCTAGACTGAACTGTAAAGGTTAGTCTCTAGACTGAATGATAAAGGTTAGTCTCTAGACTCAATGATAAAGGTTAGTCTCTAGACTGAATGATAAAGGTTAGTCTCTAGACTGAATGATAAAGGTTAGTCTCTAGACTGAATGATAAGGTTAGTCTCTAGATTGATTTTAGCTGAGCTGAATGTGGAAGGTTAATCTCTGAATGGTAAAGGTTAGTCTCTAGACTGATCTTAGCTGAGCTGAATGTGGAAGGTTCATCTCTGAATGGTAAAGGTTAGTCTAGATTGAATTGTAAAGGTCAGTCTCTAGACCGAATGGTAAAGGTTAGTCTCTAGACTGAACTGTAAAGGTTGGTCTCTAGACTGAACTGTAAAGGTTAGTCTCTAGACAAACTGATAAAGGTTAGTCTCTAGACTGAATGATAAAGGTTAGTTTCTAGACTGAATGGCAAAGGACTGATCTGAGCGGTAAAGGTTCAGCTCTGAATGATAAAGGTTAGTCTCTAGACTGATCTTAGCTGAGCTGAATGGTGAAGGTTAATCTCTGAATGATAAAGGTTAGTCTCTAGACTGAATGATAAAGGTTAGTCTCTAGACTGATCTTAGCTGAGCTGAATGGTGAAGGTTAATCTCTGAATGATAAAGGTTAGTCTCTAGACTGATCTTAGCTGAGCTGAATGGGGAAGGTTAATCTCTGAATGATAAAGGTTAGTCTCTAGACTGACCGACACAGGTCCTGAGGTCATCCTCCAGTCGGTAACCCTGGTTACAGCTGCAGACAGGGCCACCAGTGGAGTGCTGGCAGTGATGGGAGCAGCCTCCGTTGTTGCTCTCACAGCTGTTGACGATCTCCATCTCAATCCCTGTCACAGAAACACGAGATGACTCTCCCATTACTTCTGATTGAAACATTTTGTACATTTCAGATCATTTCAAACAGGCAAAAGAGATGATGATGATTATAGGAGCCAAACTCACGGTAGCACTGGCGTCCGTCTGCTCCCAGCTCGTAGGCAGTGTCACACACACAGGCGAAGGAGCCCGGGATGTTGTGGCAGCCATGAGCACATCCCGTCTGTTCAGACTCACACTCATCAATATCTGCAACAGATAAACAAAGAATATATACGGATCTATTCTAGAACTTAAATACAGAGACATGATTGACACTGTATGAACAGTAGTGCAGTAGTCAACAGGTGGACATCTTACCCTCACAGGTCTTCCTGTCCTCTGCCAGCTTGTACCCATTTCTACAGTCACAGTTGGTCTTGTCACCATCAACAAGACAGTCTTGCTGGCAGCCACCATTCTTATCATGACATGGATTCCCCACTTTAACATAGGAGACGCACAATGTTTAATGTTGACAGCACTTTATCTTGAAAAATATTTTACATTTCTAACAAATATAATTGAAAGGCGGCGCACAATTGGCCCAGTGTCGTCCGGGCTGGGCCGAAGTAGGCAGTCATTGTAAATAAGAATTTGTTCTTAACTGACTTGCCTAGTTACATAAAGGTTCAATTTAAAAAATCAGTGGGAAGGGGGAGGACATTTATCTAAAATGCAGTTTACTTTGAATACACACTGATACAACTACTCTAGACAAAGGTCCCAACTCTACACTGGGCTGAGTATTTTTCTGCACATTTAAGTGCGTTTAACTTGTGTCTGCCTGTCCTGTACACTACAGCAGCTGGAGTGAGAAGCTTCAGCACTGCAGAAATTAGAGGAAGCTGGTCCTGGCCAACCATTACAACGTAAAAGCATCTAAAAGACAGTAATTATTCTAAAATTATAATCTTCCTTCCCTCAGAGAAAACTAGTCCACCTCAGCGCTGAGAGAGAGAGAGAGAGAGAGAGAGAGAGAGAGAGAGAGAGAGAGAGAGAGAGAGAGGGGGCCTTGGGCTGTCAGAGCATTATGATAAACAACATCATAATGTTGAGAAAACAGGAAAGATGAGTGAACACTTCAAATCAGGGTCGTATTCACACTAATTTAACGTCTCATCAAGTCCAACTTACCCTTCCTCCGACATTTTGTTGGACATGAACTATTGGTAGCTATGAATCTATAGTGTTATGACAAACCCTTCAAAAGGACACCTTGGATTCACAAATACCCTTCCCTCAACTCTCTAGATGCTGTCGTGCTTTTATCATGCCTACACTCTCCCCTCTCCATCTATCCATTACTTAGACATGTTGCAATTGTATAGTTACAGCTTAAAGCTCCTGCAAGCATGGTTATCCACAGTTAGTTTCATGTCTGTATCAGGCTGCTTTCTCTCTTAGCTGCCTGTCACTCAACATGCACAGAAAGCTGCTCTCTCTCTCTGCACTTGTGGTTACTTCAGCCAAAGACCGTATGCATTCACGATCAGTAATGTAGCCTATATTTGTGTTGAAAAAGAGAAAACCATATGTTTACAATAAAATGTGACATCACACTCTGTCAACTTGCCCGCTATGCAGTCTTTCTACTAAACATACTTCCTCTGCAGTTTCCCATGTCAGACCTGAGATCCAACGATACACTGGGAGAGTGAAAGGAAACGCCATTAAATGTGACGTGGGAGCTTATTTCTAATTTGTATTTAATTGGTTGAAATGTTATTTTCACATGGAGGGAATTTCAGTAATTGGCAAGTGCTCAGATAGATTATTCATCTGTGAGTTAGTATGTGAGTGCTGTTGGGTGCATAGTAGTGTAGAAAGACCAGAGGATGGGTACACTCACATTTGCAGTGCTTTCCATCGTCAGCAAGCACGTAGTTGGCTCTACAGCGGCAGCGGAAGGCAGTAGGGGACTGCTGTACACAGAAATGCTCACATCCTCCATTACTGATGCCACATGATTGGACAGCTGGACACAGACAGACGGATACAATACATTTTTGTGATATTGTTTGGAGGAGAACCATTCCATTTTCACAGTAACCCTTCTACCTTTTACTCTGCATCCTTTGCTCTTTCTGAAAGGCTGCAAGCTCAGAAGTGTGCTAAACACCTCAGTGGTTTGTTCTACTTTGACCCAGTAAAGAGCCATCAACAGGCCTGAAGGGCCAATAATCACACAGACAGCGGAAGGAAGGTCCTCAGTGGTGAAGGAAACTCTGAGATGATGAGTTGAAGCCAGAGCCAGCTCACTGACTGATCTCTGCTTTCTACATCTCTTTGTCTCTCCCATGCAGCCATAGCATGTCTCTGCTTGACCTGGTTCTCTGGGAGAACATTAAGTAGAGGTTTTAACAGCAGGTGTTGTTTAATGGTGTTTTGATAAAGTGAGGGACAGACCAGAGCCTATCCACCATCTGAAACTCTTAGTTCCCTCCATCAACTACACTGGCTGGACACATTATGCATCCATCTGCTTGATTAGGTGGACCTCTCCTGGAATGCCATGAACTGGATATAACAAAATGACTGATATGTTGAATTGATATGGGAAGACATCTGGGGTTCCTTTCCTCTCCTCTCTCTCTCTTTCGTGCAAGAGAGGGATGTACAGTATCCATCCCATCCAGTGGTAGAGCACAGCTCCCAGACCTCTGTCAGGAGAAAGTTATGCAGACTCACAGATAAGCATCACCCCTGAGACAGTCCACATGTGCATTGTGATTATTAGTGCAATCAGTCATCATCCCCTGTGCTCCACACTGCAGCCATCACATAACTCAGTGACACTAGGGTTCCCCTATCTATCCTGTTTCATTCCTATACTCATATCATATCCATTCTGCCAAAGCCAAGAAAAGCAGCATACATTTCCATTCTCAATGTCAGAGAAGGCGCCCTGTGTACATTCCTTGCTGTGTGCATTGAGATTGAGTTTATACTCATGTGCTAACAGCTGTTTTTAAAAGCCTTAGGGCTGTACACTGAGTCGTGCATCTCGGCGATGATAGAGACAAGTTACAGGTACAACGTAAACACACAGGCGGGAGAGCTGGAGAGTAAGTGGATCTCACATAGAGTTAGGCCAGCGGCCTCTATGAGATTGCCTAAGACTTTAAATACCACACTGACAGAATGAAATGTAGAGAAGTATTGGCTTTTCAACTAAACTGAGACCTTTCTATACTCTAGTTCCTCAGGCCTATACTAACTCCTACCTGGCTCTGGGTTTTCCAAAAGCTTCCACTGACTAGAATGACACAATATGTTTGTGGTTTGTATATCATGATGATGTTGTATAACATAAGGTTATCAGGTTAATTGTCCACTGGGTGCTGTTGTTACTCACCGATGCAGGTGCGTCCATCCACATGGAGTCGAGAGCCTGGGTTGCATTCACAGTGATAGGAGCCCCTGGTGTTCACGCATCTGTGCTGGCAGCCCCCGTTATAGACCTGGCACTCATCAATATCTGCAGGGCCACGCACCACACACACACACAGAGCGAGGAAGGGAATTTATAGCAATTGTCCTAAAGGTTGTCTCATCAGAAAGGTACCACTGAAGAATCAGCTCCAGAAAGCTTCCATGTGCTGAGACAGGAATTTAGACTCAGCTTTAGGAGAAAGATACGCTCCTACATTTTTCATTTGGCATTTTATAGACTCTCTTATCCAGAGCGACTTACAAGAGCATTTAGGGTTAAGTGTAGGGCCGGTACGATACCAGTATCTCGATACTCGTTAGTATCATGGCAAGGAAATAAAACACAAAACGGATTTAACTTCTTCAGGAAAACAGCCTGTGTTCGTGTTTTAATTTTGACATGGAAACATTTTTGCAATACTGGTATCGTCCCAGCCCTAGTTAAGTGCCTTGCTCAAGGGCACATCGACAGATTATTTCCCCTAGTCAGCTCAGGGATTCAAACCAGGAACCTTTCGGTTACTGGCCCAATGCACTTAACCGCAAGGTTACCTGCCACCCTCCAAGAGGAAGGAGTAAGATGGATGAGGGTACAAGTACTCCGCCAGTGCACCAGTGCCCGAACAAACAAATCCTCCATGTGGTAACAACTACTGAACAGTTAAATCCAAATTAAAATTCCTGTACTCTCTCTATCAGTCTCAGGGACATGTCACAGGAGCATTTGAAAACCCAAATCGAAGTACACAAAACATAGACATTCCACCAAACCAAACGCTGAGATTATAAACAAATTAAGACAGATGTTCTTTATCAGGGAGACTTAACAGGAGAATAAAATACTACTTGTCCTTTCTGCAATGTAATTTCAAAATGTTAAAAACTCATTTCCAGTTTACCGCTCATGCAAGGGGTTAACAAATAATCGTAGGCCAGCCATAACTGACCCCCAGTGAGATCAGAGGTGAACCATTCTGTTTTGACTGGTAACATTCAGTATGTCGGAAGTTTCATAGAGTCCTTATATTAGGCTTGTGAATCACTATGATGTGAACAGCTTCCGGCTAATCTGACTGTCTGTACAATAAGTAACACACCATTAAATGACTGATGGTTGGGGCCAGTTTAAATAACTAAGGCAGAGTGAGTTATGTGCTGCTCAGAGGAGTTCAGTAAGTCCCCTCACAGAGAATTTATCTTCAAGAAGAAACTATTTGAAGAATTCAGCTTAACCTCTGTGAAAAAATGTGTTTTTTAAACAAGAGGAAAGATAGGGAAGACTTAGTAGACAAGTTTCTATAATATCATCCTCTTCCCATTGTTTACTTCTTATTATACAATGGGTCTAATCCTGGATGCTGATTGGTTAAAACTGCACTGGGGTTGCTGGATCGAATCCCTGAGCTGACAAAGTAAAAATCTGTCATTCTGCCCCTGAACAAGGCAGTTAACCCACTGTTCCCCGGTAGGCCGTCATTGTAAAATAAGAATTTGTTCTTAACTGACTTGCCTAGTTAAATAAAGGTTAAAAAATATAAATATAATAATAATAATTCCAGCTGCTGTCTATTCCACAAGTTACCACTGGCTAGTTATGACGTTGAAATGCCTATCTACTCTGTTCCATCTGACAGCGCAATCCACTGTCTCATCAGCCCAGCCAGACAATTTATAAACTTTATCTCCACTATAAAAAGCATCTAGACATTATCTTCCATTTTCTTTTTTTGCAATTGGTTTTAAATAGCGAAGATTTGTATAAACCTTGCAGTCTGTCTCTCTGACATTTGCAACGTTGTTGGCTCCTGAGTGGCGCTGCAGTCTAAGGCACTGCTTCTCAGTGCTTGATGCGTCACTACAGACACCCTGGTTCAAATCCAGGCTGTATCACAACTGGCTGTGATTGGGAGTCCCATAGGGAGGTGCACAATTGGCCCAGCATCATTCAGGTTTGGCTGGTGTAGGCCGTCATTGTAAATAAGAATTTGTTCTTAACTGACTTGCCTAGTTAAATAAAGGCAAAAAAATAAAATAAAAATGGTTTCAGAATTGAAATTTGATTTCCAGCTGTCCCAAAGAAATGAAGGTGTCGGGATGAAACAGACAGGTAGGCAGCTTTTCTCAGCCAGTCGAAATCATGAGTCAACATAATTGTTATGGATATACACAAAGAAATGTCAAATGAAACGAAGTGCCGCTAGTTTGCAGTCTTCCCAGCTTCAGTTTGAGGTGATTGTGTTAGCTGTGATGTTGGCTAGCTCCTCTGACCAACAGAGGACATTTTCTATGCCAGGTGTATTCTATTGATGTATCCAAATAAATGTCACCAGAAACCAGCTCAAACAAATGCAAATGCAGCTACTTTGTTGTTATTCTGGCTGCACTGTTTGACGTGACTATAAGTTAGCCGTAGTTGGCTAGCTAACAAGAAATGGACAAGAACGTTGCCAGCCAGTATGGCAATAGAACATTTAGAACAAACAACTGGGTACCATCCATATACACAGAAAAAAGAGACTTAATGACTGAGTCGCAACTCTGGCAACCGAACCGATAGAACGAACAACCAGCCAGCGTGGGTAGCAACCCTAGATTTTTGTCAGGACTATATCTTGTGGAAGGATGAATAAATTAACTAAATAAAAATAATATGAATGAATTCATCAAAATATGAAAATAGAAAATATATAAATCATTATTTGAATATGTTGGTAACCCGTTGTATAAAAGTGATAATGCCCTCGAAGCTGGTGTTTGGAGGATATATCAGCACAGTTTGCCGGGCTTCGACTTTGTCTTGGGCCTAAAAACACCCGTGCCATTATATCCTCCAAACACTGTCTTCGAGGGCATTATCACTTAATTATGTCATTGTGTTGTGCTTTGCATTGTGAACAATATGCAATTGTGAAGTCATGTGTTATGCACTACTCAAGTTATTGAAGGCAAATCCCAAATCCTTTGTAATATTCAGCAATAATAAACATTCATCACACATAAAAACCCTCATAACAATAATAAACTCCTCAATTGGAACAATAATGTAGTCATTGTGTGCTAATGTCATTACACTGTCATGCTGGCACATCCCCTTTTTTCAGTGGTGACTTAACTGTGCCTAACATGATCAATCTTTCTCTTTTCATGCACTTGGAGCCATGGAGGGGGAAATGAGTTCCAGAGGCACAGTACCAGAAGGAGAGAGCCCAGAGAACCCCCTCCCCTTCCAGAGCCCTGGTGGCTGGTGGCACGCTATGTGGGATCTGGACTGGCACAGCTGAGCTCCATTGCCGTCATTACACGGCACCCCAACGATATCTATCTGACATGAAAGCAGCCTGATAGACATTAACAACCTGTGACCACATCCAGAACTAAATGTATCACAGTGGATTCTGGGAGGGAACAGAAGCCCTCCCCTGGGGGTTACAATACCTACACAATGGAGGGGGAGATTTTATGAATATTTATTTTTGGCCTTGCTGCTTGTAACCCCAACAGAACAGATTTAAATACTGTATAGTCAGAAACACTTAGCCAAGCCATAGTGTCCACTGTGCCGTTGGTTAGAGAAGCATGCAACCATTTCAATCCTTACTGTACTGTACATCCTACACCACCAGTATTCCTCATCTCTAGTTCTGTCTATAGATGAACCCATTCACTCGCATTGGAGGCATCTTTTAAGATGGTGTTTTGGGACAGAGTACATCCTCTACACATTATACCAATTTAGCTCCAAACTGCTGCCAAACTTCAGCTCAGTTCCATCCAGGAAAGCTGGCAGGCAGATGGGTTCTCTCTTTTCTGTCCATGCAGCATGTTTGTGTTTGGTTTTTAATGAAATCACTCCAAAGATGTGGCGCTGTTTCCCTGTGAACCATGGCATACTGTAAAAGCCCTCTAGGCTGGTTTGCCTGTGGACCATGGCATACTGTAAAAGCCCTCTAGGCTGGTTTCCCTGTGGACCATGGCATACTGTAAAAGCCCTCTAGGCTGGTTTCCCTGTGGACCATGGCATACTGTAAAAGCCCTCTAGGCTGGTTTCCCTGTGGACCATGGCATACTGTAAAAGCCCTCTAGGCTGGTTTCCCTGTGGACCATGGCATACTGTAAAAGCCCTCTAGGCTGGTTCCCCTGTGGCCCATGGCATACTGTAAAAGCCCTCTAGGCTGGTTTCCCTGTGGACCATGGCATACTGTAAAAGCCCTCTAGGCTGGTTTCCCTGTGGACCATGGCATACTGTAAAAGCCCTCTAGGCTGGTTTCCCTGTGGACCATGGCATACTGTAAAAGCCCTCTAGGCTGGTTTCCCTGTGAACCATGGCATACTGTAAAAGCCCTCTAGGCTGGTTTCCCTGTGGACCATGGCATACTGTAAAAGCCCTCTAGGCTGGTTTCCCTGTGGACCATGGCATACTGTAAAAGCCCTCTAGGCTGGTTTCCCTGTGGACCATGGCATACTGTAAAAGCCCTCTAGGCTGGTTTCCATGTCTAGAACATGATTCCACAGAGCATGGTCCCAAAGCCTCAGCAGCCACAGGCTTACAGCAGCCATAAGGCCAGGAGCCATTAGGCCAGTTTTCACTATTCATGGAAAAATAGTTTAGCTTTGGTATTTATGGCTGCTGCAAGCATGACATCTACATGGATTTCTAGCTGATTCTCAGTTGTGTGGTTTGAATACAAATTAGGATGCACCTGACTCATGCAGCCAGATATAGGACGATGTACTGCATGTAAGATATTGGAACCCATTCACATAAACCAGAGTTTGACTATCTTCCAGAGCTGCACTGAAGTAACTCTCAAACTTAGTAACTCTCAAACTGAAAGTGTTTAGTATTTTTTTATAGTGACAAGACCTGTTAAGTTTACAACTGGAGTCATGTCATATTTATGTTAGCATTACTAAACATGGGTTTCTACATGCATATTTCATGTAAAGACTTCTTATTTCTCCACTGATAAGTGGAAGCCTCCACTTCTACTGGAGTTATGTGGGCAGTACCGGGCTACACACAAGGGCACCAGTCCATCTCCATAGTAGGAGTAGACTGATAACACTGAGACTTCCTCTGCATTGCTGACATAACATAAAACACGATCCTACTAGAGTGCACGATAGGACACCTGTCATCCAACTGAAAGTGATGGGAAGAGTTGTTCAGGCTTGGTCTAATGATCTGGATGAAAATATTATATAGGGGAAAGCTTGACCCAGATGACCTCTTAATCATAAGGTATATTTTCATTCAGTTAAAATTACTCAAAACCAACAATAGTGTAACAGGCTTTTCCATATATGCCATAAACCCACTGAGATTTCATTTATAGGCAGTATTGCCCATGCAAGGGTAAATATAACAACAGAAGTGTGGAGTGTACTGTAGCACTCACCTGGCCCATGATATCCCTTGTTGTACCCATTGTAGCCATTATATCCATGGAAGCAGTCAGGCATATAGCAAATCCTTCTATGATAGCGGTGGTACAGATTGTTAGCACCCAAGACTGGATATATTTGAGCCCCAAAACACCCCACGAGGAGCATCAACCATCCTGACAATGCCATTTCCAAGAACTAGCCTACTATATATTCTCACAGATAGAAAAAATGTATTTATGGCCAAAACGACAACTACAATACTGTTTGAGATATGTTAAAACAAGACATGAATATACAAAATATCTAAACCCTGCTTTGATTTTTCATTTCAGTCACATCTTGTGTAAAGGCAGAACAACTTCTTGCTCCCTCTGATTTCTCCCCACTCTATATCTCTCTCTTTTTAGTCTCTCCCTCTCTCAGTCTGCCTGCCTCCTCCACCATGTCTGTCTCCCATGTCCTGGACATTTAAGGCCCTCCCCCTCCTCCTCCTCCTCCTCCTCTCCTCCACACTCTCCTCCAAGTAGCCCATATGCTCAAGCCTATGATCACACATGCTACTATAATGTACCATTGGAATAATGATATCGTATTTGACAGAAATTACATTATTGTGAGTGTTAAAAAGCCAATATTTAAAATGATAGTGATTTAGGACTATAGTTGGCAATGCTTTCCCTGCCACTTCAAAGGCTGATGTATGTAAAAAAAAAAATGTGATTGATTTATGGGATATGGCATGCAGGTACTAGAAGGAATGTGAAAAGAAGATTTATTATAAAATAGCTCAACTTTTCTTTTGATATAGAAATGTAAGAAATAACTGCCAAAGTACAATATAGCCAGATCTGTGCCAAGGGTACAATTTTATATTTCGAAACCAAACATCGGAGAAAAGAATGACCCCATCTACTCAGGAGCTCAGTGCAGTCTCTCATCCCTTGCCAACACATACATTTAAACAGTGGAGGCTGAACCATGACAGGTCTTCATTGGGTTGAAAAATAATGCATGAACGTGGTCAAAAACAATTGTCACGATTTGTACAAAAATGGCTCATATAAAGAACTCTGAATCTGGTATGGGGTTATTTTCTACTTAAACATTCTCATTTAGACCCCAATCCCACCACTGGTGTGCGTGGCCAAACAGCTCTATTTTCATGTCATCTGACCATAGCACCCGTTCCAATCAAAGTGCAAATGTCGTTTAGCAAATCCAGGTGTTTACCTTTGTTGGATAACATGACAATAGAGCTCTTGGGCCACGCACACCAGTGGTGGGATTGGGCCCTAAATGAGAAAAAGACTTACAGTAAAACATGGTGGTGGATCTTTGATGTTATTGGGCTACATTTTTGCTTCCACTGGTCCTGGGGCCCTTGTTAAAGTCAACAGCGTCTTGAACTTTACTCAGTACCAGGACATTTTTGCCAAAAACCTGGTTGCCTCTGCCAAGAGGCTGAAACTTGGCCGCAAGTGGATCTTCCATCAAGACAATATCCCCAAGCACACGTAAAATCCACAATGAAATGGTTTGCCAAAATCATAATTTGCCAATTGCCATCTCAGTCTCCAAACTTGAACCCCATTGAAAACCTGTGGCTTGTTTGTTTGTTTGTTTGTTTTGAAGAGGGCAGTCCATAAGTGGAAGGATATCAAGGATCTGGAAAGACTCCGTATGGAGGAATGGTCTAAGATCCTTCCTAATGTGTTCTCCAATCTCATAAAACATTTTAGAAAAAGTCTTAGTGCTGTTATCCTCACAAGTTGAGGTATTACTTCTGGGTTTTTAGTTGAGATGGACAGGCCTGTAGGCCTGCCACATCTCAGACAGCTCAGCACCGTCTACAGAGACTGTCAGTCATACAGTAGGAATGCACTCACCATCCCTATGCTGTTAGACATACCATACACATACTGTATCTTCCTACATCCATTACAGTGCTGTCCATACAGGCACTGAAAGCAGGCTTTTTAGGTTTTTTTTTAGGTTCAGTAAATATTATGAACTTATTAATGAGCTGATATGTTTTTGTCCATTAGACATCAGAGCAGATGTCCATAGAGAGTGGTATTACCCACAGCTGTGATAACATGCCTATTAGCAGTCTTAATAACCAAAACATAAAGTCTTTCAAAAACATTTCAAAAATGGTTATTCAGCAGTCCCCATTGATGAGCTGTTTATGGTTCCATGTAGAACCCTCTGTGGAAAGGGTCCTACGTGAAACCCAAAAGGGTTCTACCTGGAACCAAAAATGGTTCTTCAAAGGATTATCCTATGGCGACAGCCAAATAACCCTTTTAGGTTCTAGATAGCACAAGTTTTTTCAAAAAGTGTATCATTATTGGCTCCTTCAGTTAGCATTCACGCTGCACATCATTCCAAACAGGCTTCTCCTCAGGGCTGGGTATAGCTACATGTTGAACTTATCACTGCCATGTATTCAACGAATTACAGACATTCTCCAATGGAAAACATCAAGCTGAGCAAAAACAAAAACAAAAAAGTGGAATTTTAGATCTGTGTGGCTTATTTGTCTATTAGACTTGGGTTCAAGCAGTATTTGCTTTCTTTCTTTCCTTTGGAGGCAGTGGTGTTGATGGTGGTAGTGGTAGTGGCGGTGTTGGTGGTAGTGGTGGTGATGGTGGTAGTGGTGGTAATGGTGATGGTAGTGATGGTGGTAGTGGTTATGGTAGTGGTAGTGATGGTGGAGGGAGTGGTGGTGATAGTAGTAGTGGTGATGGTAGTGGTTATGGTAGTGGTAGTGATGGTTGTGGTAGTGATGGTGGAGGGAGTGGTGGTGATAGTAGTAGTGGTGATGGTGGTGGTAGTGGTGGTAGTGGTGGTGATGGTGTTGGTAGTGATGGTGGTGGTAGTAGTGGTGGTGATGATGGTAGTGGTTATGGTAGTGGTAGTAATGGTAGTGGTAGTGATGGTGGAGGTAGTGGTGGTGATAGCAGTAGTGGTGATGGTGGTGGTAGTGTCGATGGTATTGATTATAGTAGTGACGATGGTGGTAGTAGTGGTGTTAGTATTGATGATGGTAGTGGTGATGTGGTGGTAGTGGTGATGGTGGCAGTAGCAGTGATGGTGGTAGTGGTGGTGTTAGTATTGATTATAGTAGTATTGGTAGTGGTGATGGTGGTACTGGAGGTGATGGTGGTAGTGGTGGTGATGGTGGTAGTGGTGGTGATGGTGGTACTGGAGGTGATGGTGGTAGTGGTGGTGATGATGGTAGTAGTGGTGATGGTGGTACTGGAGGTGAAGGTGGTAGTGATGGTGGTAGTGGTGGTGATGATGGTAGTTGTGGTGATGGTGGTATTGGAGGTGATGGTGGTGATGGTGGTAGTGGTGGTGATGGTGGTAGTGGTGGTGTTAGTATTGATGATAGTAGTAGTGGTAGTGGTGATGATGGTAGTAGTGGTGATGGTCATACTGGAGGTGGTGGTGGTAGTGGTAGTGATGGTGGTAGTGGTGGTATTAGTAGTGCTGGTAGTGATGGTGGTGGTATTAGTAGTATTGGTAGTGGTGGTGATGGTGGTAGTGGGGGTGTTAGTATTGATGGTAGTAGTATTGGTAGTGATGATGATGGTAGTAGTGGTGATGGTGGTACTGGAGGTGATGGTGGCAGTGGTGGTGATGGTGGTAGTAGCGGTGATGGTGGTAGTGGTGGTGATGGTGGTAGTGGTGGTGTTAGTATTGATGATAGTAGTATTGGTAGTGGTGATTGGTAGTGGTGATGATGGTGGTATGGTGATGGTGGTAGTGGTGGATGATGGTGGTAGTGTGATGGTATTGATGATAGTAGTATTGGAGTGGTGATGGTGGTAGTGATGGTTATACTGATAGTGGTGGTAGTATTGGTAGTGGTGATGATGGTAGGAGTGGTGATGGTGGTACTGAAGGTGGTGGTGGTAATGGTGGTATTAGTAGTGCTGATGGTGATGGTGGTAGTGGTGGTATTAGTAGTATTGGTAGTGGTGATGTGGTAGTGGTGGTGATGGTGGTAGTAGCAGTGATGGTGGTAGTGGTGGTGTTAGTATTGATGATAGTAGTATTGGTAGTGGTGATGGAGTACTGGAGGTGATGGTGGTAGTGATGGTGGTGGTAGTGGTACTGATGGTGGTAGTGGTGGTATTAGTAGTGCTGGTAGTGGTGGGGGTAGAGGAGGTGAGGAGGACTTACCTTGGCAGGTCTTGCCGTCGTCCTTCAGCTGCTGACCAGAGGGACAACTGCAGTAGAAGCTGCCGATGGTGTTGCAGCACAGAGCCTCACAGCCTCCGTTAGTCTCCTCACACTCATTAACATCTGACAAGGACAGACAGACGGATCAGTCTCACAGTAGCATACTTAATGTTACCAATGTTACAGAAACATCAATAGAGTACAATACTGTAGGAGACAATGCTTCTAAATGATAGAGCCACAGTCATGACAAATAACCATGAATTCATTAGCATCATGATTGCTGAGGAAATAAGATTGAAGAGTGAGAAATAACCTACAAGAAATGAAAGCAGTGTTTGTTGTTATCCTTGAAATTAGAAAATATCTGATGGGTTAAGTGTTTCCTTTTGTTGAACTAAATTGGAAAATTACACACAACATCCATCATTATGTTCTCCCCCTAACGGGACATGCAAGAACTGCCAGAACACCAGCTAGTCACTTGGTAGAGCCAGTGATTAACTAACTTCCCTCAACCACAAAAGTAGAACAAAAGCTTTCTCTTTCATTTCATGTCAGATAGAGTTTAACTCCAATGTCTTCCAGGGATGAGTTTGGGTCTGGTTTGTGAGGTTTGGAAGAGCTGCTTTAAAGCTTACAGAAAGTCATGACAACACTTATCAGACCAGTTTCCATCTTTAGGCAACATATTCAATCTCCAATGTAAGAAAACTGACTCTCTCTGTAATCCAATGTGGCACATCAGATTTGTTTAAACAATTATTTATGATATTAGCCTAATATGTCTAGTTTGACTTACCAACCTTACTGTGAGTTTTCATGTACATGTAACTCAACTCTCTGAGATGTGTTTCAAATATATAGTCATAGTTTGAATGTAACCACAAGCTTTCAAGACACCATCTTGGTAACCATAAAACCCCTGCCAGCGCCTTCATCAGCACATGAATAAAGCACACTGGTCAGATGAGAGAAATTCAGAATTTCAGCCAATAGAAACCAGACAACCAGATAGTCTGCCAATCACATAATGGCAATGCAATGCGCCCTTAAAAAGCAACCATGTTTCCATCTCATCTATATCCCTTACACAGCCTATCAGAGCTGTCATTCAACTGACCACATGTATTCTCTTCCACTTCACTGTATACACACACGGACTCAGATCCGGATCAGGTACTGACAGAAACCCAATCTATCTTTAGCTGGAAAAGTGAACCTCCAAAGGTCATACAAATATAGTACAATCAGGATATTGATGACTGGAAAGTAATATAACTGTCTTCAACAGGACTGCTTTTCTTTCTTCATACCATTGATGGAATGCTACAGTGCTGTGAAAGAACGGATGAATGGGTGATGAGAAAGAAAGGGGGAGGAGGAGGAGGAGGAGGGTACTTGCTTGGCACTACTAATACTTTTATAGCCCACTCTATGTCCATAAACAGAGGAGAGTCATGGAGTGATTCTGGGACTGCCAGAGGAAATGGTGGTGAGTTGTTTTCCTGTTTCAATGTATTTTTAGTGCATTCAGCCACCGCCAGCACTAACCAGCCAATTACAGACCTGGTATTTCTCTCCTAGTTTACAACGTCTGGACATGTAAATGCCAAAACACTGGGCTTTATATTCCCCATTCACCAAATATCAAAACAAATGCCTCTTCTGTAGTTCTACTAAGCATATACGGTGAGGATGATTTTCCACTCAGAGTAAAATTCCAGGGGAATAACACATTCCTGTCTCATGCCTGTGAACAGAATGTGACCTGAACGTGACCTGCAGATCAAGGACCTGACTCCGGGGCCCTGGGGAAGTCCTGGCTGTTTTCATGTCCGTTTCTACGGGGTCAGGAAGAGTGGGGCTGGGGGGCTGCATCCTCCCCCTGAGGACACACACCTGAGTGGCTCCCAGGTTTCAAGCTGGGTCAGAGTCTCGCTCATGTGTCATTCTGCTCAATGGGAAGGAATGCTGAATTGCCATGGATCAAGTCCCACAAGGTCACAAGCTTTCCTGTCCTCACAGTGAAGGCAGAATGGAGAGGGGAAATGCTAAATAGATACTAACTAGAGTATGCTAAACAAAAATGAAAGATATTTCCTAATTGTGAAAGGAAAATGAGAGAAGGGAGAAGCCAAGATGTGTCTATGGGAGAGTTTGTAACCCTACGCCGAGACATGTATTATTACTATTCATCACCAAGAACAATGATAAAGACTCCCTCGGTGTCAAAACAGGTTCCCACGATGATTAACCCAGTGATCTCTGAAATCATGAGTGGGTCGCCTGGTGATTGGTGCACAGGCTATACCCTCACCTGACTCCAAGCGACAGCAGTGGGATGCTCTTGTCTCCAGCGCTGGTACAGGTAACCTTAATCCACATTGAACCCACATTAGATCTACATTGTCCCCCAACCCCTTCATCCGTGTCCCCCAACCCCTTCGTGGAACAAGAAAACTCAAACGCAATGGACTACTGTCCTGCACATTTTCTGACCTTTTAATATCAAGAGTTAAGTTGAAGACTCAAGCTACTTTTTCTATACCCCTGATATCTGTCATGGGGGTAAAGTATTTATCATTTCTCCAGATGAGTTACTCCGATGTTGGTGTGAGTTGAAGTAAACTCTGATCCCCAAGTAAAATGTCAATATCCTTCCATCCAGTCCACTGTGTGGACCTCCATAGAGTCAGAGCCACCAGTCACACATAGCCTCACTCTATTATATTACTGTAGGACAAGCTGCCAATGTAAAGGAAAGGACTACATTTGCTTTATTACTCTTTTCTCTCAGGAGGTAATTGGAACGGTTCATTGTACATATCATGAACACCGAGCCAACATAATTTGACCCTGAATCTGCTCCTATAACCACTACTCATAGTTTTATTACTGATGAACCACAGCTACTTCTACTACAATCACTGTATCTCTACGTTCTGTAAGACAAAGCAGGCTGTCTGAGGGCCCAAAGGCCTAGCCAAGCTTGCCCATGCTCCAGGTCAGGGTTAGAGGAGGCCTACAGGGCTGGAGCTCAGGGTCAAACTGACTCACCAAGCAGGCAGGGAAGAATACACAGCTATAATTACACGTGATGGATATCTGTGTATAGGGGTAGCTTGTAACGTAATGACAGAGTGACATGAAATCTGGACACCAATACCCAATAGTTAACCCCAGTCTCAAAACATCCAGTTTGTTTAGTCAGAGGATTCTGAATGCTCAGAAGACCAGCCCACTGTCCAGAAGGGTATCAATAACCCTCAGTTTCTGATGCACAGGAGCACATGAATGTGTGTATGTCCACACGTACACACACACACACAAACATACACATACACAAAGGCCTGTGTTCTCTGCTCTAGCTGTCTATTTAGCTGGTTCTGATCAGAGCTATCCCTACACAGTGAGAAGGCCTCAGTGAACTGTCCATCCTATGGTCCATACCATATAACATTTTAACAGGCCACCAACTGGACCTTCAGTGAGTCTGTCCTCCAATATATTCATGGCCCATTTATTCTTACTGCCAGTTAACGACTGCTGGCACTCACCCAGACACACACAGCAGCCCCCAGAAAAATATCATATCACTGAACATCTGCCCCTTCACTGTGTCCAACTCAGCAGGATATCTATACATTATACATATATACAATCACAAGCCAGGACTCACATTATGTGCTGCTTTGTCAATTACTACTAAAGTGAAAACACACCAGACAAATATAAATTGTGTATTTCCCAGGAGTGGACATTCTGTTCCTAAATAAATAGTAAAAAAGAACAGAAAACAAACACTCTTTAACTAATAGCTACATTCAAAAGTGATTTGTTATGAACTCTGCCACATGTAAGAACTGGGTTACATTCGTGGGCTGTATTGTGTGACCTCCTGTGATAAGGATTACCACCACTGTTCCCGTGGGGCCTGGGTTAATGTCTGAGTAGGACTGTAGGGGTCTAACACTAACACTGCACCGTACTGCAGCCTGATCATATCTTGGTCACTGCCCGGAACATTAGAACATTGATCAAGAGGAAGCCACAGATAGCCCTGGTCTGTTTCCTCTTATGGTCCAGATCTAAAAACATGCTGCTTTCATCTGCCTGACTGGGGTCCCCTCCTTGTTTGCCAGAGCTGCATTCACCAGGGGACAAGCTAAGGTGAAGCCTGGGACACCAGCTCATAGGCCTCAAAAAGGAAAGGTCTGAGAGGCAGGATATTAAAACTGATGATAACTTGAGGATATGGGAGAGTTATCCCTGGACTAGGTCAAGTATTTCAACAAGGTGGATTAGAAATGCATGTTGTTAGATCATATTAGATATGACCATAACTAGACACTCAGACGAACCATCAAACAGGTAAAGCGTCAATACAGGACTAAGATTGAATCCTACTACACCGTCTCTGATGCTCGTCGGATGTGGCAAGGCGCAAAACTACCAGATGAGCTAAATGTCTTTTATGCTCGCTTTGAGGCAAGCAATAATGATGCATGCATGAGTGTACCAACTGTTCTGGACGACTGTGTGATCACGCTCTCTGTAGCCGATGTGAGCAAGACCTTTAAACAGGTCAACATTCACAAAGCCACAGGGCCAGACGGATTACCAGGACGTGTACTCAAAGAATGCTGTACTCAAAGAATGCGCGGACCAACTGGCAAGTGTCTTCACTGACATGTTCAACCTCTCCCTGGCCAAGTCTGTAATACCTACATGTTTCAAACAGACCACCATAGTCTCTGTGCCCAAGATAGCGAAGGTAACCTGCCTAAATTATTACTGTCCCGTAGCACTCACGTCGGTAGCCATGAAGCGCTTTGAAAGGCTGGTCATGGCTCACATCACATCAACAACTCTGATGCAATATCAATTGCACTCCACACTGCCCTTTCCCACCTGAACAAAAGGAACACCTATGTGAGAATGCTGTTCATTGACTACAGCTCAGCATTCAACACCATTGTGCCCACAAAGCTCATCACTAGGGTTGGACATTTTGGTGAATATTTAGAGGGGGAAACTTTCCGTGGGAATTAATGGGAATATATGGGAATTAACGGGAATATATGGGAATTAACGGAAATATATGAGAATTAATATTACTACCATTTAAATGTAGATGTTTCTTGCACTGGATATATTTACCATATCATATGGAAACAGAAACATAGGTGAATGAACATGTTGTTGTGTTCTTTGATGCAAGAAACCACTTTACAAAATAAAATGCATTATTATTCCCGTACCATTATCACAGAGAATCAGATCAATTATGCTCCCCTCTGCCTATTGGCTACTTGGCTTATTCAAGCCCGTCTCAACATACAGCACTGCCCCTTTAAGACAAAAAAAAGCTCTTCACCTGACTTGTTTTTCATAATATCTAGAAATGTACACATTTAGTGCTCTTATAGGAAGCAATCACTGCCCTATTGTTGACTACAAATGATCTATAACTGGGCCAATAACTCACTAACTAGAAAAGGATATGAACTAAATGTTCACACGTTGCTACATGCAGCTCTTGCTTTGATCTCAGAACAAGTGCATCTACTTAAGACCACAGCTATAAACACAGTCCAGTTCTAAGTAAATGGCACAGATCCATATGTGGCCATGGTCTATTTGTGTATAGGCCTACTACAGCTCTGATTGGTGATGCCACACCGGTCTGTGTAGAGTTCTGGCTGAGTCTTGCTCAATATGATTGTGTTCATTAACTGTTTAGACTCAGTCCTGGGGGAGCTGCACGGCAGTCTTGGCTGCAGGTTAGAGGGAACCTTGTTCATGACTAACTATTACTTTTTTTGCCTACGTTTACTGACAAGGTCATATTCAGCGGGTCTTGCGCGTTCATAAATTCATCAGTTACTCTGCGCTCTGGCACACTCCCTTACGAAAAAAGATTGTAGACAGAGTGCAGTATAACTGTAGTACACTGAAGTGTAACTGTAGTACACTGAAGTGTAACTGTAGTACACTGAAGTGTAACTGTAGTTAAAGTAGAGTAAACAGTGGCTTGCGAAAGTATTCTCCACTCTTGGCATTTTTCCTATTTTGTTGCCTTACAACCTGGAATTAAAATGTATTTTTGGGGGGTTTGTATCACTTGATTTACACAACATGCCTACCACTTTGAAGTTGCAAAATATTTGTTATTGTTAAACAAACAACTTAAAACTTTGCCAAAAATATTTCAACTCAGTTTTCCACAATTCCTGACATTTAATCCTGGTAAAAATTCTCTGTCTTAGGATCACCACTTTATTTTAAGAATGTGAAATGTAGAATAGAAGAGAAAATGATTTATTTCAGCTTTTATTTCTTTCATAACATTCCCAGTGGGTCAGAAATTTACATACACTCAATTAGTATTTGGTAGCATTGCCTCGGGTAGCCTTCCACAAGCTTCCCACAATAAGTTGGGTGAATTTTGGCCCATTCCTCCTGACAGAGCTGGTGTAACTGAGTCAAGTTTGTAGGCCTACTTACTCGCACGCGCTTTTTCAGTTTTGCCCACAAATGTTTTATAGGATTGAGGTCAGGGCTTTGTGATGGCCACTCCAATACCTTGACTTTGTTGTTCTTAAGCCATTTTGCCACAACTTCAGAAGTATGCTTGGGGTCATTGTCCATTTGGAAGACCCATTTGCGACCAAACTTTAACTTCCTGACTGATGTCTTGAGATGTTGCTTTAATATATCCACATACATTTCCATCCTTATGATGCCATCAATTTTGTGAAGTGCACCAGTCCCTCCTGCAGAAAAGCACCCCCACAACATGATGCTGCCACCCCCCCGGTTGGGATGGTGTTCTTCGGCTTGCAAGCATCCCCCTTTTTTCCTCCAAACATAATGATGGTCATTATGGCCAAACAGTTCTATTTATGTTTCATCAGACCAGAGGACATTTCTCCAAAAAGTACAATCTTTGTCCCCATGTGCAGTTGCAAACCATAGTCTGGCTTTTTTATGGCGGTTTTGGAGTAGTGGCTTCTTCCTTGCGGAGCGACCTTTTAGCTTATGTCGATATAGGACTCGTTTTACTGTGGATACAGATACTTTTGTACCTGTTTCCTCCAGCATCTTCACAAGGTCCTTTGCTGTTGTTATGGGATTGATTTTCACTTTTTGACCCAAAGAACGTTCATCTCTAGGAGACAGAACGCGTCTCCTTCCTGAGCGGTATGACGGCTGAGTGGAGCCATGGTGTTTATACTTGCGTACTATTGTTTGTACAGAGGAACGTGGTACCTTCAGGTGTTTGGAAATTGCTCCCAAGTACGAACCAGACTTATGGAGGTCTACAATATTATTTCTGAGGTCTTGGCTGATTTCTTTTGAGTTTCCCATGATGTCAAGCAAAGAGGCACTGAGTTTGAAGGAAGGCCTTGAAATACATCCACACGTACACCTCCAAATGACTCAAATTATGTCAATTAGCCTATCAGAAGCTTCTAAAGCCATGACATAATAATTTTCTGGAATTTTCCAAGCTGTTTAAAGGCACAGTCAACTTAGTGTATGTAAACTTCTGACCCACTGGAATTGTTATAGTGAATTTGAATTGAAAATGAAAACAATTGTTCGGAAATGACTTGTGTCATGCACAAAGTAGATGTTCTAACCGACTTGCCAAAACTATAGTATGTTAACAAGACATTTGTGGAGTGGTTGAAAAACGAGTTTTAATGACTCCAACCTAAGTGTATGTAAACTTACGACTTCAACTCTAACTATTCACCCACCCCAAAGCCAATACTCTGTAGAGCCACCTTTTGCAGCAATTACAGCTGCAAGTCTCTTGGGCTTGGCACATCTAGCCACTGGGATTTTTGCCCATTCTTCAAGGCAAAACTGCTCCAGCTCCTTCAAGTTGGATGGGTTCCGCTGGTATACAGCAATCTTTAAGTCATACCACAGATTCTCAATTGGATTGAACAATGGGCTTTGACTAGGCCATTCGAAGACATGTAAATGTTTCCCCTGAAACCACTCGAGTGTTACTTTAGCAGTATGTTTAGGGTCATTGTCCTGCTGGAATGTGAACCTCCATCCCAGTCTCAAATCTCTGGAAGACAGAAACAGGTCTCTCTCAAGAATTTCTCTGTATTTAGCGCCATTCATCATTCCTTCAATTCTGACCAGTTTCCCGGTCCCTGATGATGAAAAACATCCCCACAGCATGATGCTCCCACCACCATTGTGTTCTCGGGGTGATGAGAGGTGTTGGGTTTGCGCCAGACATAGTGTTTTCCTTGATGGCCAAAAAGCTCAATTTTAGTCTCATCTACCAGTACCTTCTTCCATATGTTTGGGGAGTCTCCCACATGCCTTTTGGCAAACACCAAATGTGTTGCTTATTTTTTTCTTTAAGGAATGGCATTTTTCTGGCCACTCTTTCGAAAAGCCTTGCTCTGTGGATTGTATGGCTTAAAGTGGTCCTATGGACAGATACTCTAATCTCCGCTGTGGAACTTTGCAGCACCTTCAGGGTTATCTTTGGTCTATTTGTTGCCTCTCTGATTAATGCCCTCCTTGCCTGGTCCATGAGTTTTGGTGGGTGGCCCTCTGTCGGCAGGTTTGCTGTGGTGCCGTATTCTTTCAATTTTTGAATAATGGATTTGATGGTGCTCCGTGGGATGTTCAAAGTTTCGGATATTGTTTTATAACCCAACCCTGATCTGTACTTCTCCACAACTTTGTCCCTGAACTGTTTGGAGAGCTCCTTGGTCTTCATGGTGCCACTTGCTTGGTGGTGCCCCTTGCTTAGTGATGTTGCAGACTCTGGGGCCTTTCAGAACTGAGTCACTCACCCACTCCTGCAATGACATGACATCCTCCTAGCAGCTAGCTAACTATCTAGCTAACATTATGCTTTTTGTTTTTAGCTAGCTACATAAATAGATACTCTAGCATATTAGCCACATTATGACTGACTTGTGATCATTACCCTTGCTAGTGTGGTTGTATTGACATTCCCAGCCTTAGTTACATTCGTCCGTTTTTGTACAAAATACTGAGTCATTGAAACTGAAACAGTGCATCCCGAATGGAGGCAGCAAACAATGTACCAGGCCAGCTGTGATTTACAACCTGATAGCAATATTTTTTGGTCTACCAAGAAATGTATTAGTGAATTATATTAATCATGCACTGAACTGCATCCATATATCCTGCCAACAATGTATATCATGGAATATTAAGTCAAATATAACCTCCCTTACAAAAAAAGATTGCCGTTTTGAAACTGCAGCAAAAGTGCAGTAACTGCAGTCGACTGTAGTCTTTTGGATGAAGCAATGGCAGAATAACTGAACCAGAGGTCGACAAATTAATCGGCATGGATTAATTAGGGACGATTTCAAGTTTTCATAACAATTGGTAATCAGCCTTTTTGGGTGCCGATTATGGCCGATTACAATGCAATCCACGAGGAGACTGCTTGGCAGGCTGACAACCTGTCACGCGAGCGCAGCAACAAAAGAACCTTGTGGCTGCAAGGAGCTAAGGTAAGTTGCTAGCTAGCATTAAACGTATCTTATAAAAAACAATCAATCTTCACATAAACACTAGTTAATTAAACATGGTTGATGATATTACTAGGTTATTCTGCGTTGCATATAATCAATGTGGTGCTTGTTAATTTATCATCGAATCACAGCCTGATGATTTAACAAAAGCACATTTGCGAAAAAAGCACAATCGTTGCACAAATGTACCTAACCGTAAACATCAATGCCTTTCTTAAAACCAATACACAAGTATATATTTTCTTAAACTGCATATTTTGTTCAAATAAATTAATGTTAGCATTGGCAATATTAACTAGGGAAACTGGGACACTTTTTTGCTTAACCTTTATTTAACTAGGCAAGTCAGTTAAGAACACATTCTTATTTACAATGAAGGCCAAGGAACAGTGGGTTAACTGCCTTGTTCAGGCGCAGAATGACAGATTTTTACCTTGTCAGCTCAGGGATTCGATATAGCAACCTTTCGGTTACTGGCCAAACGCAAGGCTACCATCCACCCCGCTTCTCTTGCATTCAGTGCAAGCAGAGTCAGGGTATATGCAGCTATTTGGGCCGCCTGGCTCGTTGCGAACTGTGTGAAGACCATTTCTTCCTAACAAAGGCCGTGATTAGTTTGCCTGAATTTGACATAATTATGACATAACATTGAAGGTTGTGCAATGTAACAGCAATATTTAGACTTAGGGATGCCGATAAAGTACGGAACGGTTCCGTATTTCACTGAAAGAATAAACATTTTGTTTTTCGAAATGATGGTTTCTGGATTTTACCATATTAATGACCAAAGGCTCGTATTTCTGTGTGATTATTTAATTATAATTAAGTCTGTGATTTGATATTTGATAGAGCAGTCTGACTGAGCAGTGGTGGCAGCAGCAGGCTCATAAGCATTCATTCAAACAGCACTTTACTACTCTTAACAATGCTTGTTGCACAGTGCTGGCAATACTAAAGTGCCTATAAGAACATCCAATAGTCAAAGGTATATAAAATACAAATGGTATAGAGAGAAATAGTCAATGCAATAATTGTTATAACTACAACCTAAAACTTCTTACCTGGGAATATTGAAGACTCATGTTAAAAGGAACCACCAGCTTTCATATGTTCTCATTTCTGAGCAAGGAACATAAACGTTAGCTTTTTACATGGCACATATTGCACTATTACCTTCTACACCAAAACAGTGTTTTTGCATTATTTAAACCAAATTGAACATGTATCATTATTTATTTGAGACTACATATATTTTATTTATGTATTATATTAAGTTAAAATAAAAGTGTTTGTTCATTCATTGTTCATTCAGTATTGTTGTAATTGTCATTATTACAAATATATACAGTGCCTTGCGAAAGTATTCGGCCCCCTTGAACTTTGCGACCTTTTGCCACATTTCAGGCTTCAAACATAAATATATAAAACTGTATTTTTTGTGAAGAATCAACAACAAGTGGGACACAATCATGAAGTGGAACGACATTTATTGGATATTTCAAACTTTTTTAACAAATCAAAAACTGAAAAATTGGGCATGCAAAATTATTCAGCCCCTTTACTTTCAGTGCAGCAAACTCTCTCCAGAAGTTCAGTGAGGATCTCTGAATGATCCAATGTTGACCTAAATGACTAATGATGATAAATACAATCCACCTGTGTGTAATCAAGTCTCCGTATAAATGCACCTGCACTGTGATAGTCTCAGAGGTCCGTTAAAAGCGCAGAGAGCATCATGAAGAACAAGAAACACACCAGGCAGGTCCGAGATACTGTTGTGAAGAAGTTTAAAGCCGGATTTGGATACAAACATATTTCCCAAGCTTTAAACATCCCAAGGAGCACTGTGCAAGCGATAATATTGAAATGGAAGGAGTATCAGACCACTGCAAATCTACCAAGACCTGGCCGTCCCTCTAAACTTTCAGCTCATACAAGGAGAAGACTGATCAGAGATGCAGCCAAGAGGCCCATGATCACTCTGGATGAACTGCAGAGATCTACAGCTGAGGTGGGAAACTCTGTCCATAGGACAACAATCAGTCGTATATTGCACAAATCTGGCCTTTATGGAAGAGTGGCAAGAAGAAAGCCATTTCTAAAAGATATCCATAAAAAGTGTTGTTTAAAGTTTGCCACAAGCCACTTGGGAGACACACCAAACATGTGGAAGAAGGTGCTCTGGTCAGATGAAACCAAAATTGAACTTTTTGGCAACAATGCAAAACGTTATGTTTGGCGTAAAAGCAACACAGCTCATCACCCTGAACACACCATCCCCACTGTCAAACATGGTGGTGGCAGCATCATGGTTTGGGCCTGCTTTTCTTCAGCAGGGACAGGGAAGATGGTTAAAATTGATGGGAAGATGGATGGAGCCAAATACAGGACCATTCTGGAAGAAAACCTGATGGAGTCTGCAAAAGACCTGAGACTGGGACGGAGATTTGTCTTCCAACAAGACAATGATCCAAAACATAAAGCAAAATCTACAATGGAATGGTTCAAAAATAAACATATCCAGGTGTTAGAATGGCCAAGTCAAAGTCCAGACCTGAATCCAATCGAGAATCTGTGGAAAGAACTGAAAACTGCTGTTCACAAATGCTCTCCATCCAACCTCACTGAGCTCGAGCTGTTTTGCAAGGAGGAATGGGAAAAAATGTCAGTCTCTCGATGTGCAAAACTGATAGAGACATACCCCAAGCGACTTACAGCTGTAATCGCAGCAAAAGGTGGCGCTACAAAGTATTAACTTAAGGGGGCTGAATAATTTTGCACACCCAATTTTTCCGTTTTTGATTTGTTAAAAAAGTTTGAAATATCCAATAAATGTCGTTCCACTTCATGATTGTGTCCCACTTGTTGTTGATTCTTCACAAAAAAATACAGTTTTATATCTTTATGTTTGAAGCCTGAAATGTGGCAAAAGGTCGCAAAGTTCAAGGGGGCCAAATACTTTCGCAAGGCACTGTATATATAAAAATCGTCCGATTTATCGGTATCAGCTTTTTCGGTCATCCAATAATCGGTATTGGCGTAGAAAAATCATAATCGGTTGACCTCTGAACTGTACTGCAGTTGACCTGCAGTTATTCTGCACTGTAACTGCAGTTACACTGGATAATTACTGCAGTAAAAAAAATATTATATTTTGGACACAGTATTTTCAGCATACTGCAGTTATACTGCACTCTCACTGCAATCTTTTTTTGTAGAGGCTATTTTTAAAACCTTGTATAAAGTCGTTTTTTTTGGCATAAAGTGGAAATTTGATATTTTTGACTGATTATCTTTTTGCTTCATATCTGCAAAGTAGTCAGTTCCACTTTAACACTCCATGGACTTGTAGGTCATACCTGCACTAAAGAGATAATAAAACTCAACCAAAACAATCGAAACGCCATGGAAACGCCACAAACGCTTATGTGAACAGGAGGTAGCATTTCGCAGAATTTTGTTCTAAATTCTAAAAGAATCACATCTAAATATTATGCAGAAAAAACAGTCAGATATATCCAAATCAGGTTTGATTAACCACAGCATGGGCCTGCGTAACAGTACTCTTCTTGAGACTGCAAACTAGCTGCACTTCATTTAATTTTCCCTTTTTTTAATTGACACTTCTTTGTATACATCCATAAAAATGATGCCAGCTGATTCCTGATTTAGACTGGCTGAGAAACGCTACCTGTTTGTCTGCCTCGTTCCGACTCCCGACACCTTTTAAAAATAAATACAAATATTTAACCTTTATTTAACCAGGTAGGCCAGTTGAGAACAGGTTCTCATTTACAACTGCGACCTGGTCAAGATAAAGCAAAGCAGTGCGACACAAACAACAACACAGAGTTGCACGTGGAATAAACAAACGTACAGTCAATAACACAATAAGAAAGTCTATATATAGTGTAAATGAAGTAAGATTAAGGAGGTAAGGCAATAAATAGGCCATAGTGGCAAAATAATTACAATTTAGCCATTAAACACTGGAGTGATAGATGTGCAGAAGATGAATGTGCAAGTAGAGATACTGGTGTGCAAAGGAGCAAAAAAAAATATATAACAATATGGGGATGAGGTAGTTGGGTGGGCTATTTACAGATGGGCTATGTACAGGTGCAATGATCTGTAAGCTGCTCTGACAGCTGATGCTTAAAGTTAGTGAGGGAGATATGAGGCTCCAGATTCAGTGATTTTTTAAATTCGTTCCAGTGATTGGCAGCAGAGAACTGGAAGGAAAGGCGGCCAAAGAGGAATTGGCTTTGGGGGTGACCAGTGAAATATACCTGCTGGAGCACGTGCTACGGGTGGGTGCTGCTATGGTGACCAGTGAGCTGAGATAAGGCGGGGCTTTACCTAGCAAAGACTTATAGATGACCTGGAGCCAGTGGGTTTGGTGACAAATATGAAGCGAGGGCCAGCCAACGAACGCATACAGGTCATTGACCACTGACCACGGAGGAGAGGAGGGAGGCGGAGGGACAGTGCTCGAAGCTCACAAACAATATTTACCTCTGAGTGAGGCCAAACCAAATCATAAGTTTCAAAGCTTATCAACTTTCAAATAATTACTTTCCCATTGTTCCTCAAAAATGCAGTGTATGATATACCATTTTGGTAGCATCAACTTCCGGGTTGGAGCGAGCGGTCGCATCCGCACTTCGGTCCGCAGGTAGTATAACTTTTCATTACATTTCATTACATTTCATTATAGTACAACGGTTTGATTTGTCTAATCTTAGCAATTTCTTCTTAGCTAGCTACATAGCCGTCTTTGTATCAAAGATAATTGCGTAATTATCGTATTTCGTCGTCCTAACGTAGTCTACACTGCTATCTGCCCAGCAGCTAGCCAGCTAGCAAACGTCCACCGTCTACCGAATAGCAGCACTGTAGAAACTATTACACTCAACTGAACGACTTGATTAGTGTAGTGTTAGCTAGCTACATAGTTGTCTTTGCTGTCTTCATTTCCAAGATAATTGTGTAGTTTAGAGTGTGTAGTTTTAGAGTGATTATCTTAATTTACCGAGGTTAGCTAGCCAGCTATTTGTCGTCCTTAACGTAGGAGACACTGCTAGCTAGCCAACAGCTAGCCAACGTCTACCGAATAGAACTTCCGCACTCAACAACCCGGTCGCATTCCGCTTCGCTCCACAGGTAGTATCACATTTTCATTTCATTTCATTACAGTACAACGGTTTGATTTGTTTGATCGTAGCTAGCTACATAGCTAGCTACATAGCCGTCTTTGTATCAAAGATAATTGTGTAGTCTAGAGCGATTTTCTAGGTTAGCTAGCCAGCTATTGTCGTTCTTTTAACGCAACGTAACGTAATCAACACTGCTAGCTAGCCAGCCAGCCCCCGAATAGCAGCACTGTAGAAACTATTACACTCAACGGAACGACTTGATTAATGTAGTGTCAACAACGCAGCCACTGCCAGCTAGCCTACAAAGTCAACAACGCAGCCACTGCCAGCTAGCCTACTTCAGCAGTACTGTATCATTTTAATCATTCTAGTCAATAAGATTCTTGCTACGTAAGCTTAACTTTCTGAACATTCGAGACGTGTAGTCCACTTGTCATTCCAATCTCCTTTGCATTAGCGTAGCCTCTTCTGTAGCCTGTCAACTATGTGTCTGTCTATCCCTGTTCTCTCCTCTCTGCACAGACCATACAAACGCTCCACACCGCGTGGCCGCGGCCACCTAATCTGGTGGTCCCAGCGCGCACGACCCACGTGGAGTTCCAGGTCTCCGGTAGCCTCTGGAACTGCCGATCTGCGGCCAACAAGGCAGAGTTCATCTCAGCCTATGCCTCCCTCCAGTCCCTCGACTTCTTGGCACTGACGGAAACATGGATCACCACAGATAACACTGCTACTCCTACTGCTCTCTCTTCGTCCGCCCACGTGTTCTCGCACACCCCGAGAGCTTCTGGTCAGCGGGGTGGTGGCACCGGGATCCTCATCTCTCCCAAGTGGTCATTCTCTCTTTCTCCCCTTACCCATCTGTCTATCGCCTCCTTTGAATTCCATGCTGTCACAGTTACCAGCCCTTTCAAGCTTAACATCCTTATCATTTATCGCCCTCCAGGTTCCCTCTGAGAGTTCATCAATGAGCTTGATGCCTTGATAAGCTCCTTTCCTGAGGACGGCTCACCTCTCACAGTTCTGGGCGACTTTAACCTCCCCACGTCTACCTTTGACTAATTCCGATCTGCCTCCTTCTTTCCACTCCTCTCCTCTTTTGACCTCACCCTCTCACCTTCCCCCCCTACTCACAAGGCAGGCAATACGCTCGACCTCATATTTACTAGATGCTGTTCTTCCACTAACCTCATTGCAACTCCCCTCCAAGTCTCCGACCACTACCTTGTATCCTTTTCCCTCTCGCTCTCATCCAACACTTCCCACACTGCCCCTACTCGGATGGTATCGCGCCGTCCCAACCTTCGCTCTCTCTCCCCCGCTACTCTCTCCTCTTCCATCCTATCATCTCTTCCCTCTGCTCAAACCTTCTCCAACCTATCTCCTGATTCTGCCTCCTCAACCCTCCTCTCCTCCCTTTCTGCATCCTTTGACTCTCTATGTCCCCTATCCTCCAGGCCGGCTCGGTCCTCCCCTCCCGCTCCGTGGCTCGACGACTCATTGCGAGCTCACAGAACAGGGCTCCGGGCAGCCGAGCGGAAATGGAGGAAAACTTGCCTCCCTGCGGACCTGGCATCCTTTCACTCCCTCCTCTCTACATTTTCCTCTTCTGTCTCTGCTGCTAAAGCCACTTTCTACCACTCTAAATTCCAAGCATCTGCCTCTAACCCTAGGAAGCTCTTTGCCACCGTCTCCTCCCTCCTGAATCCTCCTCCCCCTCCCCCCCCCTCCTCCCTCTCTGCAGATGACTTTGTCAACCATTTTGAAAAGAAGGTCGACGACATCCGATCCTCGTTTGCTAAGTCAAACGACACCGCTGGTTCTGCTCACACTGCCCTACCCTGTGCTCTGACCTCTTTCTCCCCTCTCTCTCCAGATGAAATCTCGCGTCTTGTGACGGCCGGCCGCCCAACAACCTGCCCGCTTGACCCTATCCCTCCTCTCTTCTCCAGACCATTTCCGGAGACCTTCTCCCTTACCTCACCTCGCTCATCAACTCATCCCTGACCGCTGGCTACGTCCCTTCCGTCTTCAAGAGAGCGAGAGTTGCACCCCTTCTGAAAAAACCTACACTCGATCCCTCCGATGTCAACAACTACAGACCAGTATCCCTTCTTTCTTTTCTCTCCAAAACTCTTGAACGTGCCGTCCTTGGCCAGCTCTCCGCTATCTCTCTCAGAATGACCTTCTTGATCCAAATCAGTCAGGTTTCAAGACTAGTCATTCAACTGAGACTGCTCTTCTCTGTATCACGGAGGCGCTCCGCACTGCTAAAGCTAACTCTCTCTCCTCTGCTCTCATCCTTCTAGACCTATCGGCTGCCTTCGATACTGTGAACCATCAGATCCTTCTCTCCACCCTCTCCGAGTTGGGCATCTCCGGCGCGGCCCACGCTTGATTGCGTCCTACCTGACAGGTCGCTCCTACCAGGTGGCGTGGCGAGAATCTGTCTCCTCACCACGTGCTCTCACCACTGGTGTCCCCAGGGCTCTGTTCTAGGCCCTCTCCTATTCTCGCTATACACCAAGTCACTTGGCTCTGTCATAACCTCACATGGTCTCTCCTATCATTGCTATGCAGACGACACACAATTAATCTTCTCCTTTCCCCCTTCTGATGACCAGGTGGCGAATCGCATCTCTGCATGTCTGGCAGACATATCAGTGTGGATGACGGATCACCACCTCAAGCTGAACCTCGGCAAGACGGAGCTGCTCTTCCTCCCGGGGAAGGACTGCCCGTTCCATGATCTCGCCATCACGGTTGACAACTCCATTGTGTCCTCCTCCCAGAGCGCTAAGAACCTTGGCGTGATCCTGGACAACACCCTGTCGTTCTCAACTAACATCAAGGCGGTGGCCCGTTCCTGTAGGTTCATGCTCTACAACATCCGCAGAGTACGACCCTGCCTCACACAGGAAGCGGCGCAGGTCCTAATCCAGGCACTTGTCATCTCCCGTCTGGATTACTGCAACTCGCTGTTGGCTGGGCTCCCTGCCTGTGCCATTAAACCCCTACAACTCATCCAGAACGCCGCAGCCCGTCTGGTGTTCAACCTTCCCAAGTTCTCTCACGTCACCCCGCTCCTCCGCTCTCTCCACTGGCTTCCAGTTGAAGCTCGCATCCGCTACAAGACCATGGTGCTTGCCTACGGAGCTGTGAGGGGAACGGCACCTCAGTACCTCCAGGCTCTGATCAGGCCCTACACCCAAACAAGGGCACTGCGTTCATCCACCTCTGGCCTGCTCGCCTCCCTACCACTGAGGAAGTACAGTTCCCGCTCAGCCCAGTCAAAACTGTTCGCTGCTCTGGCCCCCCAATGGTGGAACAAACTCCCTCACGACGCCAGGACAGCGGAGTCAATCACCACCTTCCGGAGACACCTGAAACCCCACCTCTTTAAGGAATACCTAGGATAGGATAAAGTAATCCTTCTCACCCCCCCTTAAAAGATTTAGATGCACTATTGTAAAGTGGCTGTTCCACTGGATGTCATAAGGTGAATGCACCAATTTGTAAGTCGCTCTGGATAAGAGCGTCTGCTAAATGACTTAAATGTAAATGTAAATGTCACAGTGGTGGGTAGTATATGGGGCTTTGGTGACAAAACGGATGGCACTGTGACAGACTGCATCCAATTTTCTGAGTAGAGTGTTGGGGGCTATTTTGTAGACGACATCGCCGAAGTCAAGAATCGATAGGATAGTCAGTTTTACGAGGGTATGTTTGGCAGCATGTTCGACGAGCAGGTGTCCACATACTGTAGGTGTAACCGACCATCAGTTCTTGAGTTTACCTTGCTTCCAGAGGCAGTTTGGAACTCGGTAGTGAGGGTTTGCCTCCGAGGACAGACCGTCCGGTTCTGCGAGCTTGTGCAGCCTAATACTTCACAGCTGAGCCTTTGTTGCTTCTAGACATTTCAATTTCACAATAACAGCACTTACAGTTGACCGAGGCAGCTCTAGCAGGGCAGACATTTTACGAACTGCCAATGGTTCCATTGATCTCTTTACCGCATGTATTCCACGAAGTCCACAGGAACTGAATGACAACTAACCTAAATGGTTTAGCAGGACACCCATTATGACCGTTGACCTCCGTTATAAGTGACCCCTGAACTGTTTATTGTAGAAGACACGTTTCCTTTTCCTATCCAACAGTGTCAAAAGGTAGTGTAACAAAAATTCAGATAAATATTATGAACTTCTTAGAACTTCACAGTCATCAAACAAGCTCAACCTTCACAAACTCAGCAGATGTCAATATATAGAAGTTGCCTACAATAGGACCTCATCAAGAACCAATTCAAAACATATATCCTAGTCCCTTAGTGTCCCAGTACAGACGAGCCTATATCAGTACTATTCCATGTTTCAATAGTGTCTTTGTTGGACGTGTTATGACAATCCATTTTGTTTGAATGCTTCCTTGTAACACCGCCCTGCCAGACTGCTGTCTCGCTGCTATCGGAATATTTAGAGAGAAAGCTCAGCCAAAGCATACAGACAAAATACCAGAAGACCTAAAGGGCGCAGGAAGACCCTCTCACCTTCCGTTTCCATGGACACTCATATACAGGTGAGTCCAGAGCTGATACTTTGGCCAAGGATGGATGACAGTGTTTTGATACTTATCATCACGTTCACACCAGCTAAACCAAACTGACACTCTAACCCCCTGTTACTAACCGGTGTAGACGAGATGATTCATGACTGTCTGTAATACAGTAAGAATGGAAAGAGAAGTAATCCACTGGGCAAAGACGTCAATTCAACATCTCTTCCACGTTGGTACAATGTTATTTCATTGAAATGACGTGGAAACAACATTGAATCAACCAGTGTGTGCCCTGTGGGAAGAGATCGAGAAAAGAGTTTGCTCTGCATTTCTGATCAGCATAGATGTATGGATACCAATTCCATTTAATAAGATAGAATAAACTATGATAGAATAAGCTATGCATTGCATTGTACAATTCAGAAGAGGTGAAACACTGCCCCCTGCTGCTGGCCTCGCCACATGTCTGTGGGTGAAAATGTCTTCCTAGCCTTGCAAGCCGCTTGATCTCGCAAGCTTACATGATGTTCACTACACGGATATCAGCGGTAATCAGTCTGGTAATTACGAGGCTAGTGTCTTCCTGCAGTGGTGTTCAACTGGAAAATCCACAGTCAGCATAGTCATTTGGAGGTGGCATATCCTGGTCCTAATCTTAATTGCCATCTTTGTTATTCTATTCGCATGCTTTGATAAGGAATACAGTGCAGAGAAACGACTGTTTGTTTGGGTGTGTGTACTCCAAAAGTATTTTCCATAACTCCTTCAGGATGGAAAAATGATAAATGAACTACATAAATCAGGCAAGTATAGAATAGATACTTAATTTGTTATCTCCTCATTCATCTTTACAGAACAATACAGCTATTGACTAGATAGCTGCATATCATTCTCTTAAAACTAAACACATAGAATGATGTCATGGGCCCCATACCTGTCAAAGAACCAAACAATTGAATCTTTCGCTAAATGTTCCTGTAATTGATTATATACATTTATGTTTTCAGAAGACAGAATCACATTTCATGCATTTCATTTAACTGAACATAATTGGAACACAGCTGCCACAACACAATGTATCTTCAAAGTAGACCACACTCCCTATTCAAAGAGATAAGTGAAGTAAATGTCTTTCAACCATGTTGGGTTCGACTGACATGTATAAAACATATGATCACACATCTAATGGTATGTGATGACTTCCGAGTGGCACTTCTGGCTGTGTGTTCCCACCGAGGGCCTTCTAATAGTGGCTGGTTCCGCAGCTGAGCTGTTGCTGGGTAGCACTGCCACTTGGAAGTGGTGTAGCAAGCCTCTGATCCTTTGCCTTTTTCCCCAACAGAGCAGTTTAAAAATGGCCCGTTTACAGTAGGGAACTCACCACACACAGCAAACAGTCCTATGTGATACACATCTGAATCTACACTCAAGGACCACTTAATCTTCCACGAAGCCATCAAAGCTCTTGATGACATTAGGGTTTGGTTTTGGGTGTAATTCAATTTAATCCTAGTAAACATAAATAATAATAATGAATAATAGTAGAGAGAGAATGATTTATTTCAGCTTTTATTTCTATCATCACATTCCCAGTGTGTCAGTTTACATACACTCAATTAGTATTTGGTAGCATTGCCTTTAAATTGTTTAACTTGGGTCAAACGTTTCGGGTAGCCTTCCACAAGCTTCCCACAATAAGTTGGGTGAATTTTGGCCCATTCCTCCTGACAGAGCTGGTGTAACTGAGTCAGGTTTGTAGGCCTCCTTGCTCGCACACGCTTTTTCAGTTCTGCCCACAAATATTCTATAGGATTGAGGTTATGGCTTTGTGATGGCCACTCCAATACCTTGACTTTGTTGTCCTTAAGCCATTTTGCCACAACTTTGGAAGTATGCTTGGGGTCATTGTCCACTTGAAGACCCATTTGCAACCAAGCTTTAACTTCCTGACTGATGTCTTGAGATGTTGTTTCAATATATCCATATAATTTTTATTCCTCATGATGCCATCTATTTTGTGAAGTGCACCAGTACCTCCTGCAGAAAAAAAGTACAATCTTTGTCCCCATGTGCAGTTGTAAACCGTAGTCTGGCTTTTTTATGGCGGTTTTGGAGCAGTGGCTTCTTCCTTGCAGTAAAACGAGTCCAATATCGACATAACCTGAAATGTGAGCGGCCTTTCCGGTTATGTCGATATATGACTCGTTTTACTGTGGATATAGATACTTTTGTTTCCTCCAACATCTTCATAGGGTCCTTTTCTGTTGTTCTGGGATTGATTTGCACTTTTCACACCAAAGTACGTTCATCTCTAGGAGACAGAACGCGTCTCCTTCCTGAGCGGTATGACGGCTGCGTTGTCCCATGGTGTTTATACTTGCGTACTATCATTTGTACAGATGAACGTGGTACCTTTGGAAATTGCTCCCAAGAATGAACCAGACTACAATTTTTAGCTTATTTCTTTAGATTTTCCCATGATGTCAAGCAAAGAGGCACTGAGTTTGAAGGTAGGCCTTGAAATACATCCACAGGTGCACCTCCAATTTACTCAAATGATGTCAATTAGCCTATCAGAAGCTTCTAAAGCCATGACATCATCATTTTCTGGAATTTTCCAAGCTGTTTAAAGGCACAGTCAACTTAGTGTAAGTAAACGTCTGACCCACTGGAATTGTGATACAATTAATATAAGTGAAATAAGTGAAATAATCTGTCTGTAAACAATAGTTGGAAAAATTACTTGTGTCATGCACAATGTAGATGTCCTAACTGACTTGCTTAAACTATAGAAATGTGTGGAATGGTTGAAAAACAAGTTTTAATGACTCCAACCTAAGTGTATGTAAACTTCAGACTCCAACTGTATCTGCCTTTTCAAACAGCTGTCTTTTGTTTGGATACAATCTTCTTCCCAAGGCATGTGTTGACAAGACACTGCAGACAAATAAGTGAGCCTCATCCAGGGGCTGAGAAGGACTCCCAACAGTTGTGACTGCTGCTGCACAGGGGGAATCTGAGAAACTGATTGTTCTCCTTTCAGAGGATATCAATCAACAGTCTTGGCAGCCAGCATTTGTCTCTATCCTATTACTGGAGCCATTAAGTTTGAAGTAGCCTCCTCATAGGTAACCAGTAACTACTTTGGGTTTATGTGACATGATGTAAGACATGACATGCAAATATTTTAGTTTGATTTCTGAACAATCTGAATCCTGCATAGAATCCTAGATGTTTCCTCGAGCCACAGCCACTCACCCATCTTAGCAGCTCCACAAGCCAGTGCCTACGCCCCAGTCACAGTGGGGTGCTCCTCTCGCCCCTTCCTCCCCTGAGACAGAGCTGGACTAAGCAGCGCTAGGTTGCCGGTCACAGGGCTATGCCCCTGGGAACCAGAGGGGGAGATCTCCAGGAGATCCACAGCACCAGGCCCGGTGTTTTAGCTGAGACAATACTGAGATTCTTCCAGGGCATTGAAGCCTGGCGAAGGGCGGTCTGACTCCACAGTGGTAACATAATGGAGGAGGTCTGACGGAGCTAGGCTAAGCCTTAGAGTCACCAGACATAACCCCCTGGCTGCCCAAGGCTTCTGTATGTATAATATTTAAGCCTTCACACTTATCTTACAGTAGTGAGTGAATAAATTTTCATACTGGGCCCCGTGGGAATCAAACCCACAATTCGGCATCGCAAGCGCCATGCTCTACTAACTGAGCCACATCCTATTCTCTAGCCCCTCTTCTCAGTCACAGGGCCTAGGCTATAGACAAAAGTAGGCCACCTTTATGACTGCAGATGTTTGGCTCTCTCATTGACATGTGTTTTATGGTCTATAGGGAGTAAATGTAGACGAAATATGCCCCAGAGGGTAATGCCCTGTGCCCTTTAGCGTGTGCTGTGTCTGTATGCTACCACTATGGGCCTGACGATTTGACCCCTGACCTGGAAAGGGTTCGACCGGGAGCTCTGGGACAACACGGAGTTGCCACAAGGAAATGACTGTTATGGTTGTCAATGTGCCTCCCTCTTAGTACGTGTGCAATGTGCAGCGGCATGTGTCCAAGTCCACAGAAGTTGAAAAATGCCATGAACCATTGCCCTATAGAGGGAAAGACACAGCTCTATGTGGGTATAGAATGGCATGTCAGTGAATATTCCAGAGTATATTCTAATAATTAGGATCGACTGTAACTTAAGGGTGGGGACACAATGTCTCCCGACAATCACTGGCAAGATGACCCTGTTAAATTATGTTTCAATCCAATTTACTTCACTCCTTCACACCTCAGCACACATCTGCAAAACATGGGCTCAGAGCTAATCTGGTTGAGTAAATTCCCCTCAGGGACTAGACGGATTCCACACGAAGACACAGGGCAGATATACTACAGGTGAACAGACAGGCCTACAGGAATCAGTGAGGCAAGGATATATAAAACAGAAGATAAGGACAAACAGTGCCAGATAAAATGAATCTGGGGAAACTAAAGTCAATAAACTGTAGTTAAAGTGAGGTAAGGACAGGTAAGGAGAGAAGAAGTAAGGAGAAGTAGGGAGAGGAGAGGTTATGTAAGGAGAGGTGAGGTAAGGAGAGGTAAGGTAAGGAGAGATAAGGTAAGGAGAGGTGAGGTAAGGAGAGGAGAGGTGAGCTAAGGAGAGGAGAAGTAAGGAGAGTTAGGGAGAGGAGAGGTGAGGTAAGGAGAGGTGAGGTGAGGAGAGGTAAGGAGAGGAGAGGTGAGGTAAGGAGAGGAGAATTAAGGAGAGGTAGGGAGAGGAGGGGTGAGGTAAGGAGAGGAGAGGTAAGGGGAGGAAAGGTAAGGAGAGATAAGGAGAGGAGAAGTAAGGGGAGGAAAGGTGAGGAGTGATAAGGAGGGGCAGACAAGGAGAGGAGAGGAGAACCACAGCACAACCGTTCATCAGGGCAGCGGTAAAGAGTCTAATGAGCAAGGCTATGAGTCGATACCCAGCCAACCCCTCTCATTAGAGATGGCACTCCTGATTGGACAAACGTAAGGGATGCTCACCATTGCCTGGGTGACACTCTGGACTTGACACCTCCTCCAGGATGTGCAGACACAAAGAGGAAGGAAGAGGAAAGCCAGTTCCTGAGGGGAACAGGGATTCCCAGTTTGTCCCGAAATTGGGGGTAAAACAACATGCCAGTCAGAGGCACAACACAAACATGAGAGTCGGCGTCTCTTCCCTTCCCATCCTGACTGACTGCTGGTTTCTTCCTGGGCAGATTTAAGAGGGATTAGATCCCTTATCACAATGAAACAGACCCTGCTGGTTAGCTACAGTCAGGAATGTACAGAACAAGAGAGAGGGAGGGAGAGAGTGATGGAGTGAAGGAAGAGAGAGCGAAAATAGGGATTGGAGAAAGGCCACAGAGGCATTCAGGGAGATGTCTGAGCAGTGAATGCAGGGAGGCGGGTAAGGGAGAGCTAAGGGAGAAGGAGGAGAGGGGAAAAGTGTGAGAAATCTCTAAATAGGAACTCCCGAGACTGTTTCATTCTCTCCATGTACTCCTCTGCAGCCAATGTGCTTAAGATCACGGTACACTGAATGCTGCTCACAAAAAGGGATCAAATCTCCACATCATACAATGGAAAACATGTTATTACAAAGTAAATGGGCCATCTATTGAAATTATGTGAAAGAAAATGTGGTATGCAACAAAAGCCAACAAGACAAGGGATAATATTAGAACATGATATTGGGGTGTGTTGCCTGGCCTTAAAGTACTGGAGAGCCCACACTTCTTTCCTCAGACAGAGACAGACGTGTGGACAAAAACCATATACTAAGGCCATGCACACATGCGATGCGTATTATGCTTTTTACAGTAGAAGCAAATAGAAATGTATGTGTCATTCATCCATGTGGCCATTATGCCATGGTGTGAGATTCAGTTATTTAAGATTTGAAGCTTAATCAAAATTGTCCTAATGCAGTATGGAATTGTCAAAGCCAAAGTGCTATGTCTGTCACTGTGTGTAGAATGCTGTTTCTCATTCTCATGTGGTTCTCAAAAGCCCAGCCGGGCGGCTAGGGACTGAGAGGCCTCACACCTGCAGCCCCTGCTGGCTCTCATTGCTCCACAGTACATCCATGGGAGAGAAGAATAACACTATCCACTATACTACCTGACTGGAGCAGCACTGTTGCTTCACTTAATACTGGAGTAATTAGCCTACTGTACTAATACTAAAGCAATACAGAGGCGATCTTGGTATCAACAAACAGAATGACAAGCACTGAAATGTTTGACAGACAACCACATTGGGAAACAAATCATTAAACAGGCGCACAAATCATTGCGGGGAGTTTTTAAGTGCTCCATTTTTGGAAAGGTCTTTCCAACTCTTCCTCTGTTCTTCTTCTCTCAAAGTTAAAGCTCATCAACAGGACTCAGTACTCAAGCATTTATTTTTACAGTGCCAAAGGTCCTGAGGCCAAAACACTCAGAACACCTCTTTCCTTGTTTTACATTCCTCAGTGCAGCGAAACACTGAGAGGGCAGTTATATATATATATATAGCAGAGGGAACAAAAAGCATCAAAGGCTTGTCATGTCAGTCAACTGTCAGTCCTACCTGCCAGGGCTAGAGCATGGAATGGTTTATCCTGACAGTCAAAGTCCTACCTGTCAGGGCTAGAGCATGGAATGGTTTATCCTCACAGTCAAAGTCCTACCTGTCAGGGCTAGAGCATGGAATGGTTTATCCTCACAGTCAAAGTCCTACCTGTCTCGACTAGAGCATGGAATGGTTTATCCTCACAGTCAAAGTCCTACCTGCCAGGGCTAGAGCATGGAATGGTTTATCCTCACAGTCAAAGTCCTACCTGTCAGGGCTAGAGCATGGAATGTTTTATCCTCACAGTCAAAGTCCTACCTGCCAGGGCTAGAGCATGGAATGGTTTATCCTCACAGTCAAAGTCCTACCTGTCAGGGCTAGAGCATGGAATGGTTTATCCTCACAGTCAAAGTCCTACCTGTCTCGACTAGAGCATGGAATGGTTTATCCTCACAGTCAAAGTCCTACCTGTCAGGGCTAGAGCATGGAATGGTTTATCCTCACAGTCAAAGTCCTACCTGTCAGGGCTAGAGCATGGAATGGTTTATCCTCACAGTCAAAGTCCTACCTGCCAGGGCTAGAGCATGGAATGGTTTATCCTCACAGTCAAAGTCCTACCTGTCAGGGCTAGAGCATGGAATGGTTTATCCTCACAGTCAAAGTCCTACCTGTCAGGGCTAGAGCATGGAATGGTTTATCCTCACAGTCAAAGTCCTACCTGTCAGGGCTAGAGCATGGAATGGTTTATCCTCACAGTCAAAGTCCTACCTGTCAGGGCTAGAGCATGGAATGGTTTATCCTCACAGTCAAAGTCCTACCTGTCAGGGCTAGAGCATGGAATGGTTTATCCTCACAGTCAAAGTCCTACCTGTCAGGGCTAGAGCATGGAATGGTTTATCCTCACAGTCAAAGTCCTACCTGTCAGGGCTAGAGCATGGAATGGTTTATCCTCACAGTCAAAGTCCTACCTGTCAGGGCTAGAGCATGGAATGGTTTATCCTCACAGTCAAAGTCCTACCTGTCAGGACTAGAGCATGGAATGGTTTATCCTCACAGTCAGTCAGATTCTTTTTTTATCTCTCCGTCTCCACAACAGGAGCCAAGACCTTGACAGAACAGCAACATGTTTGTTACTGCTGCTCTCTCACATCACCTCTTAATGGCACAATGAACGTGGCATTAATAGTTAACCCATGTCCACAAACAGGGTGACAGGGCATGTAACAAACATTCCTGCCTTTATTACATGTGAGGTCAGCCATGGTAAACTGCAGCTCGCCCTCAGACCTATAGGTTGTGTCACGTTCTGACCTTAATTTCCTTTGTTTTGTATTTATTTAGTATGGTCAGGGCGTGAGTTGGGTGGGTTGTCTATGTTTGTTTTTCTAGGTTTTGGGAATTTCTATGTTTCGGCCTAGTATGGTTCTCAATCAGAGGCAGGTGTCATTAGTTGTCTCTGATTGAGAATCATACTTAGGTAGCCTGGGTTTCACTGTGTGTTTGTGGGTGATTGTTTCCGTGTCTGTGTTTGTTCGCCACACGGTACTGTTTCGGTTTTGTTCACGTTTATTGTTTTGTATTCATTGAGTGTTCAGTTCATTTTAAATAAACAACCATGGACACTTACCACGCCGCATCTTGGTCCGATCCTTGCTACACCTCCTCTTCAGACGAAGACGAGGAAAACCCTTACAGAATCACCCACCCACCAAGGACCGAGCGGCGTGGTAAAACCGCAGCGCGACAGACAGCAGCAGCAGCAGCAACAGCGGCCAGCATCACAGGACTCCTGGACATGGGAGCAGATACTGAACAGAGAGGGACCCTGGGCACAGGCTGGGGAAAATCGCCGTCCTAAAGCAGAGCTGGAGGCAGCGAAAGCTGAGCGGCGTGGTAAAAAACCGCAGCGACGACAGCAGCAGCAGCAGCAACAACAGCGGCCAGCATCAGAGCAGAGTCTGGACTACACGACTTGGGAGGAGATAGACAGGTGGGCGGTCGACCCAGGGAGAGTGCCGGAGCCCGCCTGGGATTTGATGGAGCAGTGCAAGGAAGGCTACAGGAGAATGAGGTTGGCGAAGCCAGCACGGCAGTGCGACAGGTACGAGAGGCAGCCCCAAATTATTTTTGGGGGGGGCACACGAGGTGTGGTACTAAGCCAGGTAGCAGACCTGAGCTCACTCCTCGTGCTTATGATAAGCAGCGCATTACTGGTCAGGCACCGTGTTATGCGGTTAAGCGCACGGTGTCGCCAGTGCGTGCCCATAGCCCGGTGCGCTATAGGGCAGCCCCGAGAGTGCCATGCGAGTGTGGGCATTGAGCCAGGGCGTATGGTGCCTGCTCAGCGGGTCTGGTCGCCGGTACGCAGTTTTGGTCCAGGTTATCCTGCGCCGGCTCTGCGTGCTGTGTCTCCGGGCGCTGGGAGGGTGCAGTGCGTCCTCTGCCTGCGCTCCGCTCGTGCCGGGCAAATGTGGGAGTGGAGCCAAAGGGAGAGGTGCGTGTAGTAAGCACTAGATCTCCGTGCTTACCCACAGCCCGGTTCAACCTGTGCCTGCACTCTGGAGGGTCCGGGCTAGAGTAGTTGTCCAGCCTGGGGAAGTGGTGCCAAGGTTGCGCACCAGAGCTCCAGTGCTCCCCACAGCCCGGTCCTTCAGGCTCCTCCTAACACCAAGCCTCCTGAAGGTCTCCCCAGCCTGGTGGTTCCTGTGGCAGCCCCACGCACCAGGCTGTCTCTCTGTCTCCTCCCTGCAGGTGGTCCCGCCTGTCCGGCGCCGCTGCCGGAGCCTCCCGCCTGTCCGGCGCCGCTGCCGGAGCCTCCCGCCTGTCCGGCGCCGCTGCCGGAGCCTCCCGCCTGTCCGGGCGCCGCTGCGGAGCCTCCCGCCTGTCCGGCGCCGCTGCCGGAGCCCCTCAGCCCAGAGGCGCCGGGCCCCTCAGCCCAGAGGCGCCGGGCCCCTCAGCCCAGAGGCGCGGAGCCCCTCAGCCCAGAGGCGCCAGAGCCCCTCAGCCCAGAGGCGCCAGAGCCCCTGCCCCTCTGTCCCGAGCCCCTGCCCCTCTGTCCCGAGCCCCTGCCCCTCTGTCCCGAGCCCCTCTGTCCCGAGCCCCTGCCCCTCTGTCCAGAGCTCCTGCCCCTCTGTCCAGAGCTCCTGCCCCTCTGTCCAGAGCTTCTGCCCCTCTGTCCCGAGCTGCCCCTCTGTCCAGTGGGGTCATTGAGAGGGGTGGCCATGGTGAGAAAGCCACGGAGGCGGACAATAAGGCGGACTAAGACAATGTTGAAGTGGGGTCCGCGTCCCGCGCCAGAACCGCCACCGCGGACAGACGCCCACCCAGACCCTCCCCTATAGGTCAAGGTTTTGCGGCCGGAGTCCGCACCTTTGGGGGGGGGTACTGTCACGTTCTGACCTTAATTTCCTTTGTTTTGTATTTATTTAGTATGGTCAGGGCGTGAGTTGGGTGGGTTGTCTATGTTTGTTTTTCTAGGTTTTGGGAATTTCTATGTTTCGGCCTAGTATGGTTCTCAATCAGAGGCAGGTGTCATTAGTTGTCTCTGATTGAGAATCATACTTAGGTAGCCTGGGTTTCACTGTGTGTTTGTGGGTGATTGTTTCCGTGTCTGTGTTTGTTCGCCACACGGTACTGTTTCGGTTTTGTTCACGTTTATTGTTTTGTATTCATTGAGTGTTCAGTTCATGTTTTTAAATAAACAACCATGGACACTTACCACGCCGCATCTTGGTCCGATCCTTGCTACACCTCCTCTTCAGACGAAGAGGAGGAAAACCCTTACAGGTTGGGTCCACATGCCAGGTTCACCTCTGACCTCTCCGCTCCCCTGCCATCCTCACAGACAGCAGGGGGCCACACAAATATTTAATGGTATTTCTTTTTACATTTTTATTTAACTAGGCAAGTCAGTTAAGAACAAATTCTTATTTACAATGACAGCCTACTGTCATTGTAGCTGTCATCAAGGCAAAGGGTGGCTTCTTTGAAGAATCTCATATAAATTATATTTAGATTTGTTTAACACTTTTTTGGTTTCTACATGATTCCATATGTGTTATTTCATAGTTTTGATGTCTTCACTATGATTCTACGATGTAGAAAACAGTCTAAATAAATAAAAATCTGTCACGTTCTGACCTTTATTTCCTTTGTTTTGTCATTATTTAGTATGGTCAGGGTGTGAGTTGGGGTGGGCAGTCTATGTTTGTTTTTCTATGTTTTGGATATTTCTATGTTTCGGCCTAGTATGGTTCTCAATCAGAGGCAGGTGTCATTAGTTATCTCTGATTGAGAATCATACTTAGGTAGCCTGGGTTTCACTGTGTGTTTGTGGGTGATTGTTCCTGTCTCTGTGTTTTGCGCCAGATAGGGCTGTTTTTGGTTTTCCACGTTTATTCTTTTGTGGTGTTCGTGTTTATCTTTTTTTATTAAACATGAATCAATATAACCACGCTGCGTTTTGGTCCGCCTCTACTTCACCACAGGAATACCGTTACAAAATCATGCAATGAGTAGGTGTGTCCAAACTGTTGACTGGTACTGTACTGTATGCGTACTGCCAGCATCATCTAGACAAAGTCGCATCATTCCTTTGAGAGGTAGGACAGAGGTCAATCGTTCAGGACGGGTACATTTATAGGAGCAATTGCACTTGATTCAGTCAAGGGGGGCTTTCCTGTGACACATGCATGTGATCTGGATGTGGTACACAATCACCCTGACTAAGTGTTAAACACTGCTCACTTATGGCCTGTTCATGTTCACATTGACATTATTGTCAGAAGCTATGCCCCAGAGGGAGCAACCCCCTGTAATGAAGCTCATTAAAGACTCTTATCCCACTGCAGTGGAACTCCCTGACAGTATTGGGTTCTGTTTCCCAGAGACTCCCTAAGCACTATCCCAGAACCGCCTCAAAGACCCAGAACGATTTATACAGTATGTTGATCAAAACAGAACTTTGACTGCTTGTTTTCAATAAGTGCAGGTTGTATCAAAGATAAACAAATACATGCATGAAAACATGCTTGCTTAGAAGTGTGATTTATTGAACTGAAGGACCATCATTTATAACATCATTTACATACCAGATAATGTAAATATGTGGTATTTTCACAGAGAATATTCAAATCATATGGTAGGGACAGCAAAGGTTATTAAGCTGTAGTAATATAGACCAGCCTAAAGACAACATCAAGGTTCTCAAAGAAGTCATGTTCGGTCAGTCAGTGTGTCTGCAGTGACAGAAGGTGCTACGGCCACATGACAGTTGAGAGACAGGTTCTGTAAAGCTACTTTGAGAAGAGGCCTCTATCAACTGGAGGTAATTGTAGAGTTCACCCACAGCTAATGGTTGGCAAACAGAGGAGATGGTACACTTATTAACCTAGTAACATCTGGAATAACTCTATCTGACTGACTACAGTTCTGCTATCCAGGCAACCACTCCTGCAACACACTGCAACACCAGAATATAATGCTTTTTCTTGAAGAGCGTCGCTCTCAACAGACAATAACAGTTAGAAATGGAAAGGCCTTTATCCCAGCTGCAGAAAGACATATCTGAGAGGTACCAGAATTCACAAAGAAATCTACATCAAATCTGGATAATTGTAAAACAAATATGTTGTGCTGCGTTCAGCACTATGATAGTCAAAGATCAAGTGTTCTTCAGTAATAACAGAAGCTTTAGATGAACAGAATATGAACATAAAACAACTAGGGCCAAGGCCAGTGCCAGGTTGTACAAGCATTGTCAAACCAGCGCTCTGTTCTCTACTGAGAATAATAGCTGTTGTTAACAGGAAAGTCCCTAGCTTCTCCTCTCTCTTTGTGTCGTCCTACTCATCCCTCTCCTACATATAGCCAAGAGGCCGTCTCTCTTTTCAAACAGCAAATGTCATGACGACATGAGAAAAGCTAGCAGACTGACTGACAGACAGACACAGCTCCCCCTCTCCTGTAACCTGTTAAGTGTCTCTCTTCTCTTCCTAGTCTGATCTTGAGCTTTATCGCTCTTCCTTTAATCACTTTTGTCTTCCCTAATTTTCATCATGCATAATCTGTGTAAAAGGAACCAGAGGCAAGTTCTCCTGGAGGTCACTATGACTGTATATGTGGATGGGAAAAGGAACATTCCTGTTCAACAAGGAGATGCACAGAGGTCATAAAAATGAACACTGCAGCTATATTGATCTCTGTTGAATACTAAACAGATTCACTCGATGCACTGGTCTGTATGGCTGACATCTGTGAAACAGATCTCTCTGCGTGATGGAGGTTAGTGTGTGTGTGTGTGTGTGTGTGTGTGTGTGTGTGTGTGTGTGTGTGTGTGTGTGTGTGTGTGTGTGTGTGTGTGTGTGTGTGTGTGTGTGTGTGTGTGTGTGTGTGTGTGTGTATGTGTGTGTGTGTGTGTGTGTGTGTGTGTGTGTGTGTGGTCTGTACCTAGTATCTGTGCGGCTGTGTGTGGTTTGTGTAACAGTAGTCCAAGACTGATGTACTGTTAGAGGGGCTCCAGGCGATGACCCAGATAACCTGCAGTAAAACTGAACCGACAACAGGGCAGAGACCACTCCGTTGGTCCCCATCTCTACAGCTAAACCGCTTCCCCACCACTACCTCCACCACCTCCCTCTACTTCACACATCCACAAGACCATGCTATAGGCTTATACACCTCCATTGAAACCCATTGTCCTCTGAAAGTGTGACCCTGCTAGATTCTGAGTCTGTCTAACCACTCTGTGCTGCTTGTGGAGCATCTGATGGAGCGTGGTGTCCTCTCTGTCTTGCACATCTCAGTGAGCTGCCACTGTGACTGTCTGTTCCATCCCACAGGAGCCTGGCCACTGGACTGTGGAGGCCAGCCTCAGCCTAACACTCTGTGCACTTATTCTCTGAGTCTGAGCAGCGCCATAGGCATAATTGACCCAACTGTTCCAAAGCAATGATCCGTTGTTTATGAGCCTACTGTAATGTTGAATACTTAAGCGTTACGGTTTTGTCACAGACCTGCTCAATATTGCATTACAAAGAACAGCATGTACTCATCGATTCCTTATTTCTAAGTAATGATATATATCCTATCTACTCTCTCAAACTGAACATCTTCTATCATTGTCATTACTGACCACTCCAATCAGTCCCTTTCGTCCTGTTATAAGTGTAGTGGTCTGGCCTCCTGTTATAAGTGTAGTAGTCCAGCCTCCTGTTATAAGTGTAGTGGTCTGGCCTCCTGTTATAAGTGTAGTAGTCCAGCCTCCTGTTATAAGTGTAGTGGTCTGGCCTCCTGTTATAAGTGTAGTGGTCTGGCCTCCTGTTATAAGTGTAGTGGTCCGGCCTCCTGTTATAAGTGTAGTGATCTGGCCTCCTGTTATAAGTGTAGTAGTCCGCCTCCTGTTATAAGTGTAGTGGTCCGGCCTCCTGTTATAAGTGTAGTGGTCTGGCCTCCTGTTATAAGTGTAGTAGTCCAGCCTCCTGTTATAAGTGTAGTGGTCCGGCCTCCTGTTATAAGTGTAGTAGTCCAGCCTCCTGTTATAAGTGTAGTGGTTCGACCTCCTGGTATAAGTGTAGTGGTCCGGCCTCCTGTTATAAGTGTAATGGTCTGGCCTCCTGTTATAAGTGTAGTGGTCTGGCCTCCTGTTATAAGTGTAGTGGTCTGGCCTCCTGTTATAAGTGTAGTGGTCTGGCCTCCTGTTATAAGTGTAGTGGTCTGGCCTCCTGTAATAAGTGTAGTGGTCTGGCCTCCTGATTTAAGTGTAGTGGTCTGGCCTCCTGTTATAAGTGTAGTTGTCTTGCGTCCTGTTATAAGTGTAGTGGTCTGGCATCCTGTGATAAGTGTAGTGGTCTGGCATCCTGATATAAATGTAGTGGTCTGGCATCCTGATTTAAGTGTAGTGGTCTGGCATCCTGTTATAAGTGGAGTGGTCTGACATCCTGTTATAAGTGTAGTGGTCTGGCCTCCTGTTATAAGTGTAGTGGTCTGGTATCCTGATATAAGTGTAGTGGTCTGGCATCCTGATATAAGTGTAGTGGTCTGGCATCCTAATATAAGTGTAGTGGTCTGGCCTCCTGTTATAAGTGTAGTGGTCTGGCATCCTGTTATAAGTGGAGTGGTCTGGCATCCTGTTATAAGTGGAGTGGTCTGGTGTCCTGATATAAGTGTAGTGGTCTGGCATCCTGATATAAGTGTAGTGGTCTGGCATCCTAATATAAGTGTAGTGGTCTGGCATCCTGATTTAAGTGTAGTGGTCTGGCATCCTGTTATAAGTGGAGTGGTCTGGCATCCTGTTATAAGTGTAGTGGTCTGGCATCCTGATTTAAGTGTAGTGGTCTGGCATCCTGTTATAAGTGGAGTGGTCTGGTATCCTGATATAAGTGTAGTGGTCTGGCATCCTGTTATAAGTGGAGTGGTCTGGCCTGGTCATCAAGTTCCACTTCTAATGACATCATGCCAGTCCTGTGCCCTTAAATCTATGACCAGTCAATAACAGGGGTGTAAAGCATGCCTGGCGTGCTTTGAAGCATAGCTATGTTACAGAAATATGATAATGATGATCGCCATCCCCAGAGAGACTGTCTTGAGTGATGTTTGGAACTGACTGGCACGCTTGGCATTACAATGACCCCAAGCTCAGCCAAGACATGAGATCATGGTCCAGAAATAATTTACACACAAAGGCAAAAAACATAATTATTGATCAATGAAAGAAGGATTTCACTGGGGCATTTGACAGTTAGGGGCTATAACATGATCTACAGACAGAGAGATAACAAACATTTAGCTGGCTTTTAACAGCCGTGTGATATGGATCTCTAGATAGTATGTTGGCTCCTATTGGTTGTTTCTTTGGGCCAATCTCCTCGTCACCACTATGTGTCGATCCTCTATGAAATCCTCCTACAGTGGCATCACAGTATACACTTCCCCTATTAACAACACTAATATATTTTGTGAGTTTTCAAGATGACTAATGTTACCTTTCACCCCAGGGAATGGCAGCTCAAGTAGCACTTAAAAGGCTGTTAAAGTATGATGGTGTTTTTAGAGGACATAGAGCATTACTGTGTGTTCAGAGGCCAGATGTTGGCCTTTGATGAAGTTGTCTGCCAGGAGTCTAAAAGACCTGGAAGCTCTATATGTTTCCCAAAGGACACCACTTGCCTGGCGTTGACAGGCTTGGCAGCGTGTATACACAAATCAAAATGAAATCAAAATGTATTTCTCACATGCGCCGATGTAGACTTGGTTTAGACTTCGCTGTGAAATGCTTGCTTATGAGCCCTTTCCAATGATGCAGAGTTAAACAAATAAGAAAAATAACAATGGTAATACAAGAGGAATAGAATACACAAGGATGAAGCTATATACAGGGAGTACTAGTACTATATCGCTATGCAGGGGTATGAGGTATTTGAGGTAGATACAGTATGTACAGTGGGGCAAAAAAGTATTTAGTCAGCCACCAATTATGCAAGTTCTCCCACTTAAAAAGATGAGAAAGGCAGACAAACAAATGAGAGAAAAAAATCCAGAAAATCACATTGTAGGATTTTTTATGAATTTATTTGCAAATTATGGTGGAAAATAAGTATTTGGTCACCTTCAAACAAGCAAGATTTCTGGCTCTCACAGACCTGTAACTTCTTCTTTAAGAGGCTCCTCTGTCCTCCACTCGTTACCTGTATTAATGGCACCTATTTGAACTTGTTATCAGTATAAAATACACCTGTCCACAACCTCAAACAGTCACACTCCAAACTCCACTATGGCCAAGACCAAAGAGCTGTCAAAGGACACCAGAAACAAAATTGTAGACCTGCACCAGGCTGGGAAGACTGAATCTGCAATAGGTAAGCAGCTTGGTTTGAAGAAATCAACTGTGGGAGCAATTATTAGGAAATAGAAGACATACAAGACCACTGATAATCTCCCTCGATCTGGGGCTCCACGCAAGATCTCACCCCGTGGGGTCAAAATGATCACAAGAGCGGTGATCCACACGGGGGGGCCTAGTGAATGACCTGCAGAGAGCTGGGACCAAAGTAACAAAGCCTACCATCAGTAACACACTACACCACCAAGGACTCAAATCCTGCAGTGCCAGATGTGTCCCCCTGCTTAAGCCAGTACATGTCCAGGCCCGTCTGAAGTTTGCTAGAGAGCATTTGGATGATCCAGAAGAAGATTGGGAGAATGTCATATGGTCAGATGAAACCAAAATATAACTTTTTGGTAAAAACTCAACTCGTCGTGTTTGGAGGACAAAGAATGCTGAGTTGCATCCCAAGAACACCATACCTACTGTGAAGCATGGGGGTGGAATCATCATGCTTTGGGGCTGTTTTTCTGCAAAGGGACCAGGACGACTGATCCGTGTAAAGGAAAGAATGAATGGGGCCATGTACCGTGAGATTTTGAGTGAAAACCTCCTTCCATTCCACGTTTGACCTCTGTCATTGCCAACAAAGGGTATATAACAAAATATTGAGATAAACTTTTGTTATTGACCAAATACTTATTTTCCACCATAATTTGCAGATAAATTCATTAAAAATCCTACAATGTGATTTTCTGGAGAAAAAAAATCTAATTTTGTCTGTCATAGTTGAAGTGTACCTATGATGAAAATTATACAGGCCTCTCTCATCTTTTTAAGTGGGAGAACTTGCACAATTGGTGGCTGACTAAATACTTTTTTGCCCCACTGTACATACAGGCAAGGTAAAGTGGCTAGGCATCAGAATAGATCATACAAGTAAAATAAAGAACAGATGAGCAGCAGCATATGATGAGTGTGTGTGTGTGCGTGTGTGCGCATGCTCCAGAGTGGCACAAGAGTCTAAGGCCCTGCATCTCGGTGCTGGAGGTGACACTACAGACCCTGGTTCGATTCCAGGCTGTATCACAACCGGATGTGATTGGGAGTCCCATAGGGCGGTGCACAATTGGCCCAGCATCGTCCGAGTTAGGGTTTAGTTGGGCTAGGCTGTCATTGTAAATAAGAATTTGTTCTTAACTGACTTGCCTAGTTAAATAAAGGTAAAATAAACAGTGTGTGTGTGGCATCGGTATGTGTGTGTGCTTATAGTATGTAGTGTTTGTGTGAGAGTCAGCATACTGTATGTGTGAGTTAGTGTATATATAGTCTTGTGGTACAGTGGGCACACATACTGCACCAACTGACACAATCCCACAGGGGATATAGGGTTTAGGGTGGGGCATAATCTGACTGACTGAAGAGTTAGATAGCACTCCTATCTCTAAATATTTTCAGCTGAGAACTTTTAATGTCTGTTCATGGCCAATGGTCTAAGTATGACAAAACAAGGTCAATTCTTGATTAAAGAGACAAATGGTGGTTTCACTACAAGACTTAAGTCCATATAGCTGGCAGGTCAACAAGTGATGTAAACTAACATAAATGGTTATGACAGGTAATGTTTATGTTAGCTTTATGTGGTATGTATAAATAAAGATATGTGCTTAATGTACATGTTTAGTGTGAAAATTACTATGATGAATGCCACTGCCAAATGGGGTGGCAGGGTAGAGCATTGGACTTGTAACCGGAAGGTTGCAAGTTCAAACCCCCAAGCTGACAAGGTACAAATCTGTCGTTCTGCCCCTGAACAGGCAGTTAACCCACTGTTCCTAGGCCGTCATTGAAAATAAGAATTTGTTCTTAACTGACTTGCCTGGTTAAATAAAGGTAAAATAAAAAATAAATAAAAATGATGTGCTTAAATGTCTTGTATTAAAAAATAATCCCTGAGGCAAAGTTACACTGAAGGACAATAGAAGTGAATAGAAAAACACACATCTGTTACAGCACACTTGTACTGAGAGTGGAACACTACTAATTATGAACACAACACTGATATTTATCCACAAACACAGCAGAATCACATACCACCGCATGCCAAAGGAAGGAATGCACAGAGAGACAGCTGAGAGGAACAGACCAGAGTAATTAAACAATGAGGGGTATGCATGAGGAAGCACAGCACTCGTATCCAGCTACACAGTCTCCTCAGCTTATTTGTGAACATGTGACGACATGACAGAGAGCGCACCAGTCTGACAGTTCTGAGAAGGCATGATGACCACAACAGAAACTGGAATCATAATAACAGTCTACAAACACGACACAGGACAGGATACACACAAGCGCCGTGGCGCCTCTTTCTGTTTTGTAGTGGATGCCCGTCCTGGAATGTGCCAGAGTTACTTTAAAAAAACAAGTTCCTGAACTGTAGGTGGTGGACTTTTCATGAGGGAAGTACAAAGAGAGATCAGCCATTATTAAACAGAGGCATCTGCTCTAGAATGGATCACACTGTCTTTGTCCTCTAGGCCTGTAGCTGTCATTAGGACCTGTAAAAAAAACAGTGGTGAACTACAAAGGCCAACTCAGAGGTTATCAGTGTCCATGTGTAACTCCCGGCACTGGAGGGGTTGCTTCAGGTCAGCCAGAACCAATACCTGCCCACACCCTAGACCAGTGGCCAATCAGTGCCAATCACATGACACTATAACTGCCACACCATTCATAGGATAATAGCCTGACAATGGGGAGAAGGTGCCGGGTCTTTATGTGTGAAGGGGAGGAGGGATAGCTAGCTGCTGGGGTCTTCTCTGACATTAAACAGACAGGATAACAGACACAAAGACAGAGAGCAGCAGGGGACCCCAGTGAGTCTCTGTGAATGGCAGAAGTTGATCATTTCCTGACGGTTAACCTCACTCTGTCCTTCAAAATATGGCTCAGCATGGGCAAGGAGAGCAACATGCTGCTTTCTATCAGGCTAGACATTTACTCATACATCCAACACACAAAGTACACACTCTCTGGTCTTCTGAGGGCCCCTGACAGTTTGCAGGCTTGTTCTCAGAGCTGAAGAGTAAAGAAAGGTCTGGCCACCACAGGAGAGACACGAAGCAATGGGTGTATTCCAGTGAGATCACAGAACATGGCTTAGCTCAGAGTAGCTTGATCAAACAAAGAGACTGAGTTGGTTGAAAGATGGGATTTGGATTGCCTTATCCAGGGTCACAGCATCAGGCTCCCCTTTCTCTGTCAGGTGGCTGTGGAGTGAGAGCCCTGGGATGAAGGGAGCAGGGCCAGAGGAGGGCTAGGTCCTCGAATCCACACTTCATCCCATATTCATCCAGAATCAAAATAACACACTGACTTCTGCCCCATGGAGGCGTGCAGATCGTTTTTGTGACGTTGTTAGTTAACCCATCTCTATCAGTAATGGACCTGCCCCTACAGAGGAAAGCCCTGTGTTTAACATCTTGTGAAAAAGCTGGGAGATCAGACAGACTGAGCTGGGTCTTGTAACTTCCTAAAGGGGACACCTATTGTTCCTGTACCTTTTAACTTAATGGAGCGCCGATGTCGGTTACCAGTCTATGCTGTCTGAGAAGACCTTGACTGTATGAGAGACAGGCGACTCTGGTGAAAGGCAAACACTTGGAGGAATTTCCTGTCGTGTGTAGTTATCAAAAAAACAACGACATCCTCCACTCTAACGCACTGCTTCACCCGGCTTGACTTCCACAACGACTGCTGATAACATTCTTGGGCTCATGGCAACTGTTGATGTGAGGAGATTCACATTCATTCGTAGGGAAATGTGATCACTAAAGTTGAGTTCAGTGAGAATGCGAAGAGATTGGGTTGATATAATAGAGACATTATCTGAGGTAAAATAGCCAGAAATGTGTTTTTAATCAACTGACAAACTGCTATCCGTTTCAATTGATTCATCAACATTGAAGTGTTTTTGGTTTCCCTGTTCATAAGCTGTCTACTCTACTGCCTATTCATTCACAGTGTGAGGTAGTGTTATTATAGCACAATGTGATACTGTACATGATGTCTGCAAGTGATAAGGTAGAAGAAGTTTAACAGGGCTTGTACAATGTAAGTACATGGAGGGGGCCAGAGATACATGGATTGTTCCACAAAATGAGTGCCTTTTGAATCCATTGGATATTTTGAGAAGAAATTGTGCACAAATATAGAATGTTAATGGGTGGAGGAAACCACCAACAGCGGTGTCAACTGCATATTAATAGAAAATGTGTGGGCTGCGTCAGAGGCTTGACAATCGTTTGTGTACCGTATGTACAGTATCGGTGAATGTACGCAACCTTTAAGGGCTTCCGTATTCACCGTTCTACTGTAGATGTAGAGATGGTGGAGATAAACTTCACTTTTGAGTACGGTCGACTAAACCATTCCAACGTTTCTGCAACTACCTGTCATGACGTTGCCCTCTTTGGGTATAGCAAGCCCCATCCCCCTCTCCCTGCCTCCCCCTTTCCTCCTTCAACTAGGCTGCTGTGGTCAGAGAGACGTCGTAAATTCCTGAGGATAGAGAGAGTAAATTTTGATAGAGAACAAAGGAATTTCTCCCACCTCACAGAACTCAAGGTCCGAACAAATTTCATGTTCCGGAGAAAGTATAAAAGATCGGTGAAGAATCCAGCTACGAACTGGTCCATTTGTTACAACTTGGGGAAGCTCATGGGAGACGGTGTGGCCACATTACCATAACGCTGTTTATATAATAGCCTCAGATATGAGGTTTACATCTAATTGTTGTATAAGATGAATGAGTGAGCATGACACTGTTTGTAAAATTGTGTAATATGATTTTGGACTGTTTAATGAAGGAAAATACAATTCCCTTTTGATTTGAACTAAATCAGAGGACCGCCCCTGAGCCCAGTTAGGGTCAGACATCCTGGGACAGCCCCTTTTCTGCAATTCCGAATAAAACCCAACTTTGAGAAATTATCACCATACCATGTTTTTCTCCATTAGGAGAGGACAGAGGTTGTAGACCATTACTGAATATTTTAACCATACCACATGGTTAAATCTTAGACTATCGATACCGACAGAATAAGAACAAGTCTTTGATATTAATTACTAGTCTGCAGCTAGGAATTTGGTATCATTGAACGTGAAGAATGACAACCGCCAAAACATCCATTATATAGCAAATGAATGAATGTCACTCTGAACTATCCCCTCTAACTAAGACAGAGAAAGAGAGAGAGAGAGAGAGAGAGAGGACTAAACTCTCCAACAGAAACTTTTCACCAGCGATCAAGACGACACACTGAGCGTAAATATATATATTGATTGCAATTGTTCCCGAATGAGTGAGCGTTCATGTGCAAAGGATTAGCATTTCAATTGTTATAATTATCACTCTGTAGTGACTTCTTAGTCGACCCCCACATCCCCTTTTGTCTAACAAGCCGCCATGTAGGTTTAGCCCACTAGGGCACATTCTCCTATCATTTCTTGTATCCATATTTACTGTTTGTTTATGCATTTCTGTGAATTACTTAGTTAGTAATAAATAAATGATTTAAGACAATTGATGTATGGATGACTCGTAGTGAAGACTGGGTTCATGCAGTTAACCAACAATTTACGACGTTTGGAATGAGACTAACGTAAGGTAAAGTAAATAATTAATCAATTTGAAGTCTAATTGATCAGATAAAATATCTGAAAAGTTATTTTAGGAAATGATAACTTTGTAATCTGAATATTTTTCCTTGGTGCCCCGACTTCCTAGTTAATTACAGTTACATGATTAATCAATTGATCGCGTAATACTAATTACAGAGAATCTTTGATAAAAACTGTAAGTCTTCAATTTAATGATAGTAAAGACACGACACACAACATTTGAAATATGTTCTACCATCTTGTGGCTTTGAGTCAGTGACTCTTATCACACAATGACAGTTTAAAGAATCTGTACACAATCAACAGCCTGATCAACTCTTCGCAAAGGAGATGTGTGGTGCTGCATGAGGCAAATGGTGGTCACACCAGATACTGACTGGTTTTCTGATCTACGCTTTTTTTAATGGTATCTGTAACCAACAGATGCATATCTGTATTCCCAGTCATGTGAAAACCCTAGATTAGGGCCTAATGAATTTATATTAATTTACTGTTTTCCTTATATGAACTTAATATGAACAGTAAAATCTTTTACATTTTTGCATGTTACATTTACATTTTTGTTCAGTGTATAAACCATCAACTTAGTGAATACCACCTTTATATATTTTTACACACTTATCTATTTCATTATGTCAGTATGTATTTGTTGTCAATGTTTTGGCTTCAAACTGTTGGCAGCTGTGAAAAAAGTCAATATTTGGAAGAATTGCAGAGTTAATTGGAAATAATGCCATTGTTGATTAGATGCTTTTTTCATTAAATTAGGCTATTTTCTCTTAAACCATATGGTTAAAAGACCGACATAAAAAATGTATGACTATGTTTTTTAAATAGTTATATAAGTAAATATTACCAAAGTTACAATAGATTGCCATTGATTTTCTGTTAACTACCAAAATTACTGTAGATTCCGGTAACTTTGGTATACTAACAGTAGCTTTGCAAACCTTGTTATATTAATTGAAATGCCCTTTAATATAGACCACATGGAAAATACAATAAATCATATTTTTTATTTGAATAAAGACTTGCTAAAGTGCCAAACTTCTGCATTTTGACTAGGATGGCTGGAGGGTGGCTGGAAGGTGGCTGGAGTCTTTGACAATTCTTAGTGCTTCATCTGACACTGTCTATTATGGAGGTTCTGGATGGCAGGAAGCTTGGCCCCGGTGATGTAATGGGACATTCACACTACCCTCTAGTGCCTGGCGGTCGTAGGCCGAGCAGTTGCCATACCAGGCAGTGATGCAACCAGTCAGGATGCTCTCTATGAGATTTTCCCATGATACATCCACAGATGAAATACATCCACAGGTACACCTCCAATTAACTCAAAGGATGTCAATTAGCCTATCAGAAGCTTCTAAAGCCATGACATCATCATTTTCTGGAATTTTCCAAGCTGTTTAAAGGCACGGTCAACTTAGTGTATGTAAACTTCTGACCCACGGGAATTGTGGTACAGTGAATTATAAGTGAAATAATCTATCTGTAAACAATTGTTGGAAAAATTAGTTGTGTCATGCTCAAAGTAGATGTCCTAACCGACTTGCCAAAACTATAGTTTGTTAACAAGAAATTTGTGCAGTGGTTGAAAAACAAGTTCTAATGACTCCAGCCTAAGTGTATGTAAACTTCCGACTTCAACTGTAGGTGTTCCTTTTGTCCAGGTGGGAAAGGGCAGTGTGGAGTGCAATAGAGATTGCATCATCTGTGGATCTGTTGGGGTGGTATGCAAACAGAGTGGGTCTAGGGTTTCTGGGATGATGGTGTTGATGTGAGCCATGACCAGCCTTTCAAAGCCCTTCAAGGCTATAGAAGTGAGTGCTATGGGTCAGTAGTCATTTAGGCTGGTTACCTTAGTGTTCTTGGGCACAGGCACTATGGTGGTCTGCTTAAAACATGTTGGTATTACAGACTCCGACAGGGAGAGATTGAAAATGTCAGTGAAGAGACTTGCTAGTTGGTCAGTGCATGCTCGCAGTACACGTTCTGGTAATCCATCTGGCCCTGCGGCCTTGTGAATGTTGACCTGTTTAAAGGTCTTACTCACATCGGCTGCGGAGAGCGTGATCACACAGTCTTCCGGTACAGCTGGTGCTCTCATGCATGTTTCAGTGTTATTTGCCTCGAAGCGATCATAGAAGTAGTTTAGCTCGTCTGGGCAGCTCTCGGCTGTGCTTCCCTTTGTAGTCTGTAATAGTTTGCAAGCCCTGCCACATCTGACGAGTGGTGTAGTACGACTCAATCTTAGTCCTGAATTGATGCTTTGCCTGTTTTATGGTTCGTCGGAGGGAATAGAGGGATTTCTTATAAGCTTCCGGGTTAGAGTCCCGCTCCTTGAAAGAGGCAGCTCTAGCCTTTAGCTCAGTGCAGATGCTGCCTGTAATCCATGGCTTCTGGTTGGGGTATGTACGTATGGTCACTGTGGGGACGACATCATCGACGCACTTATTGATGAAGCCAATGACAAATGTGGTGTACTCCGCAATGCCATTGGAGGAATCCCGGAACATATTCCAGTCTGTGCTAGCAAAACAGTCCTGCTTCGTCTGACCACTTTTTTATCGATCGAGTCACTGGTGCTTCTTGCTTTAATTTTGGCTTGTAAGCAAGAATCAGGAGGATTGAATTATGGTCAGATTTGCCAAATGGAGGGCGAGGGAGAGCTTTGTATGGGTCTCTGTTTATGTAGTATAGGTGGTCCAGAGTTCTGTTCCCTCTGGACCACATTTAACATGCTGATAGAAAATTGGTCAAACGTATTTAAGTTTCCCTGCATTACAGGTCCCGGTTACTAGGAGCGCTGCCTCTGGGTGAGCGTTTTCTTGTTTGCTTATGGTGGAATACAGCTCATTCAATGCTATCTTAGTGTCAACCTCTGACTGAGGTGGTATGTAAAACAGCTACGAAGAATAGAGATGAGAACTCTCTTGGAAGGTAGTGTGGTCTACAGCTTATCATGATATACTCAACCTCAGGCGAGCAATAGCTCGAGACTTCCTTAGATATAGTGCACCAGCTGTTATTTACAAAAATACATAGTACGTCATACCAGGCGCCGCTGTTCTATCCTGCCGGACATCATATAACCAGCCAGCTGTATGTTGATATTGCCGTCGTTCAGCCACGACTCCGTGAAGCATAAGATGTTACGGTTTTGAATGTCCCATTGGTAGATAATCTTCCCCGTAACTCGTCGATTTTATTGTCCAAAGATTGCATGTTTGCTAGCAGAATTGAGGGAAGTGGGGGTTTATTTGATCATCTCCGAATTCTCAGAAGGCAGCCCGCTCTCCAGCCTCTCTTTCTCCACCTCCTCTTCACGCAGATCACTGGGGTTGGGGCCTGTTCCCGAGGGAGCCGTATATCCTCCGCCTCCTCTTCACGCAGACCACTGGGGTTGGGGCCTGTTCCCGAGGGAGCCGTATATCCTCCGCCTCCTCTTCACGCAGATCACTGGGGTTGGGGCCTGTTCCCGAGGGAGCCGTATATCCTCCGCCTCCTCTTCACGCAGATCACTGGGGTTGGGGCCTGTTCCCGAGGGAGCCGTATATCCTCCACCTCGGGCTCGTCAGAGTCGTGAAAGAAGAAAAAGGATTCTGCCAGTCCGTGGTGAGTAACAGCAGTCCTGATGTCTAGAAGTTATTTTCGGTCATAAGAGACAGTAGTGGCAACATTATGTACTAAATTAGTTTTTTTTAAACAAGTTACAAACAACGCGGATAAACAAACAAACAAAAAACAATTGGTTGGGGGCACGTAAAACGTCTGTCTTCTGCTCCGGCGCCATCGTATTATCTGAATTGTAATTTTAATATCGTAAAACAATTCCTTTTTTTTCTCCAATCTTTTTCAAGAAACATTGAGCATCTATAGACAAATTGCAGTGTAAAAGCAGGTGAGCTGTTTGTACTATTCTTGGTAACTTTCTGGTGTTTTGAGGTGGAAAACTGAGTGAGTGAAGCATAACACGTCAACCCTGTTGTAACTCATAGATAGACAGGCAATTTTTTGTGAAGCTTGCATTCAATTGCCCCTCCCTGTTGCACACAATAAGATTCCAATTTCTTCTGTCACATAGAGATGTATGGCTGATTTAAGATTAAACTGTCAACCCTGTTATCGTCAACCCTGTTACGGTCAACCCTGTTACGGTCAACCCTGTTGCTATATTTCGCACTTAATAGGACCTTACTATAGCATTTTTTTAATGGGAAATGTGTTTTTTATTAAGTTGAACATTTGTTCTTTATGGCATAATGTTAAATCACCGAGTTACACATCTCAAAAAGGCATGAAATTGGTGGAACGACCCACATACGGACACAGACACGGACAGGAACAGCAGGACATACTGTTGGAACTACAGTACATTAAACAGAGAGTGTTGTACTCACCATACTGACAACTGGGCCCATTGAAGCCAGCAGGACAGTCACAAAGCTGGGAGCTGGAGCGGGAGCCCTCCCGACACTGGCCCCCGTTGAAGCACACGCCGTAGCTACACACAGCTGGGGGATGGCACCGGGACGGGGTGGATGGGGTAGGAGACGGAGAGAAAGAAAGAGGAGAAGAGATAAGAGGAGCAGAAGCACCTGGCTGCTGTCACAGAATGTCAACATCTGCAGTGGGACGGTTTGACCTATCAGGGCCTCTTCAGTTCCCTGTTAAAATCTGATTGAGAGGGACCTTGATGAGGGACCTTGATGTTCCTGCTGTTACATTAACCACGCTAATGTTTTTGGGAGAAAATGAATCAGCTGGGATAGTTTAACGCTGAGTGAAAGAAATAGACTGCATCTCTGCTAAGGACATAGTCAACCCCCCACCCCCATGGTCACATAGCAATCTGCTCTGAAACTGAATTATATGGCCCATGTCTCCACACAGACAAAGATCATGCATCCAGGACTATTAGCATGAGGTGAGGCAGAGAGTCACAGGGTGTGGGACATCAATCTAGGAGAGAGACGGCCCTATCTGGCTAAATCCCCAGAGTCGAACAACTTGTCTTGTTTAGACGTGTGAAATCCGTGAAATTGGAATAAACAAACACCTCAAACCACTAGGTAGCCTACACCACATGAATCCAGCACATAGGTGTAGGCATCGCATTCTATACACTCATATATCTCACATCCTCTCTCGCCTTCACCTCCAAGCTATTGTGTGTGTGTGTGTGTGTGTGTGTGTGTGTGTGTATGTGTGTGTGTGTGTGTGTGTAGGATCTCTGTACACTGCACAGCAAGGTACAGGAGAGCAAGCCAAGCCTCATGTTTCGCTCCATTAAGAAGGGTGCAGTCTACAGTGTGACGGCTACAGAGTACCAGAGGATTGACGCTTGTCTTTGCACACACCCATGTTGGCACTAGCAGTACTAAGGCTCAGGGAGAGGAGATGTACGGAACACCTAATCATGGCAGGAATGCCCGCTCTTCTCCAAGGCGATTAGACAGGAACCTCTCAAAAGATGTAGCTTCTGCCAGATCTGCATTTTTCTGCTAATCTAATCCGATCGGCAGCTGCATGACCAATTCCCACTCCCAGTCCTTTTTGGGGCCATATATGGGCCACATATGTGCCTGTTATTATTAATAACGACATGCCAACCAAAGATCTGAGGTGGTGTGCAGTTCAACATGGGCAATAAAAATGAGTGACAAGATGTACTACCAACAAATCAGTGTACTTCTTTAAACTACAGAAAAAGGAGAAAATAGTTGGGCAGTCTGTAAATGCCTTCCTCGAAAACGATTAAAAACGAATAATTTTTCCTTTCAACATTCTGCCTAAGGAAATGTCCAATATGTCTGTGTTACTCATGATCTCGACAGGTGTTTTTTCTCTAGCTATATGTGTCATCTGTCATGGTAACAGCAGCTCCTCTCAATTCTAGACAGCTTCATAATGAACAGCTATTCATCTCACAGGTGGGTTACATCAGCATGAGAGGAGACAGAGATGGGAAAATTGGAAAATAGAGCCATTGATATAAAGAAAACTAGAGAATGACCGATAATGTTCTGTTATAGTCTACCGGTCCTTCTTTATCGGCTTTGCCCATAGTCCCTCTACATAGCAAAACATCTGCTATGCCAGCCGCCACTCACCGGCTGAGCACTGCATAATGTCGAGGAATGTCTACCTGGGAAAATCATCAGCAAGCAGCAAGATACTGTAGCTCATTCTACAACAGAAATGTGCTGTATTGAGAAACGAGTCGATTGACACAGTGACCAAAATCTAACCTCTATTGCAAATATTAGTTTAATTCACTAATAATAAGGCTTGTGGCGACGTCAGAGTAGATGATTATCGTAATAGGGAAAGAAGGAAGTGTAAAAAATGCCTAAATAAAGGTTGACTATAGGTAAAGCTACCTAAGAATCTTGCTGCATGTTTATGGATCAAGAAAGCTGTAGATCAGCGTGTGTGTTCTCACTTCTCAAACTACGGGCAGATATGAGTCAGACAGAATGTGCATCATTGTTTCAATGTTCTTTCCTACCCTCGCTCTCCTTGTTAGATATTATGTACATTTATGGATTGGTAGCAAATGTCACCGCCATTGATATAGTTATCATAGTAGAAGTAAACAGCAACAAATGATATGAGCAATAGAGAGAGATGTGAAAGGGATCAGAGTTACGGCCTCGCTCTATCAAATCATAGCAGTAGGATCAATTTACAACCCGCCCATTTCTTGCCAGATGGCTGAACTAGCCAATTGAGTTGTTTTGATTTTCGACCTGGCAGCTGAGTTGTTTAGAAATGCATCCCGACAGCTGAAAAAAATACTTTTCACAAATCATGACGTTACATTGGATCCATTTGCATTGAACATATGTTATTTTATATTCTCAAACTAACAGAAGTGCCTATCAGGTGCATAGGCATGGCCCAGGCCCCTGCCCCTGGGAGCCAGGCCTCCCCAATCAGACTAAGCATATCCAATGTTTATGCTAGTTACTTATCAGTGTTCCAAAAGGGACATTATTTGTCCTTTTTAACATGCAAACACCATCAAAGACAGTACAAGTCAAAAGTTTGGACACGCCTACTCATTCAAGGGTTTTTCTTTATTTTGACTATTTTCTACATTGTAGAATAATAGTGAAGACATCAAACTATGAAATAACACATATTGAATCATGCAGTAATCAAAAAAGTGTTATATTTGAGATTCTTCAAATAGCCACCCTTTGCCTCGATGACAGCTTTGCACACTCTTGTCATTAGAGGCAGGTAGCTTAGTGGTTAGAGTGTTGGACTAGTAACCGAAAGGTTGCAAGATCGAATCACCGAGCTGACAAGGTACAAATCAGTTGTTATAAAACTGCACATTTAGCTATAAACCCGTCACTGAGAATAAATTATATGTGTCATTGCCAGGGGGGGGGGGGCAGAATCATTTCAGTCCTCTCTCTCAACAGCTCCAGAAGAATCCCTGGAGTGTGAGGTGAAGTCTAAACATCTTGACGTCCTCCTGGCCCTGTGCTCAGACACCTGGTCAGCTCTGTGTCTGGGAGCAGCAGTCCACAAGTCCCCTCAGACCTCACTTAACAATACCCAACACAGTTCCAACACAACCCCCTCAATCAACTAAGTCGTTTTTGGGGGTATCTGTACTTGACTTTATTTATATTTTTAACAACTTTTACTTTTACTTCATTACTTTCCTAAAGAAAATTATGTTATTTTTACTCCATACATTTTCCCTGACACCCAAAAGTACTCATTACATTTTGAATGATTAGCAGAACATTAAAATGGTCCATTTCACACTCCACCCTCACTCAACAAATACCTAACATCAGTGCATTTGGAAAGTATTCAGACCCCTTGACTATTTCTACATTTTGTTACATTATAGCCTTATTCTAAAATAGATTAAATACTTTTTTCCCCACATCAATCTACACACAATACCCCATTATAACAAACCAACATTTTTTTGCAAATGTACACTACCGGTCACAAGTTTCAGAACACCTCCTTATTCAAAGGTTTTTCTTTATTTTTACTTTATTCTACATTGTAGAATAATAGTGAAAACATAACTATGAAATAACACATAGGGAATCATGAGGTAATCAAAAAAGTGTTTAAAAAAATCTAAATATATTTTATATTTGAGATTGTTCAAATAGCCACCCTTTGCCTTGATGACAGCTTTGCACACTCTTGGCATTCTCTCAACCAGCTTGATGAGGTAATCACCTGGAATGCATTTCAATGAACAGGTGTGCCTTCTTAAAAGTACATTTGTGGAATTTATTTCCTTCTTAATGCGTTTGAGCCAATCAGTTGTGTTGAGACAAGGCAGGGGGGTAATACAGAAAACAGCCCTTTTTGATAAAATACCAAGCATATTATGGCAAGAACAGCTCAAATAAGCAAAGAGAAATGACAGTCCATCATTACTTTAAGACATGAAGGTCAGTCAATAAGGAACATTTCAAGAACTTTGAAAGTTTCTTCAAGTGCAGTCGCAAAAACCATCAAGCGCTCTGATTAAACTGGCTCTCATGAAGACCACAACAGGAATGGGAGACCCAGAGTTACCTTTGCTGCAGAGGATAAGTTTATTATTATCTGAGTTACCAGCCTCAGAAATTGCAGCCCAAATAAATGCTTCACAGAGTTCAAGTAACAGACACATCGCAACATCAACTGTTTAGAGGAGTCAGGCCTTCATGGTCGAATTGATGCAAAGAAACCACAACTAAAGGACACCAATAAGAAGAAGAGACTTGCTTGGGCCAAGAAACACAAGCAATCGACATTAGACCAGTGGAAATTTGTCATTTGGTCTGGAGTACATATTGGAGATTTTTGGTTCTAACCGCCGTGTCTTTGTGAGATGCGGTGTTGGTGAACGGATGATCTCCACATTTGTATTTCCCACCGAAAAGCAGGGAGGCTTTATTTTGCTACATTGTAAATACTTCGCCACCATGGCCTATTTATTGCCTTACCTCCCTTATCCTACCTCATTTGCACTTGTTCTACTGTATGTTTGTTTATTCCATGTAACTCTGTGTTGTTGTAAGTGTCGAAATGCTTTGCTTTATCTTGGCCAGGTCGCAGTTGCAAATGAGAACTTGTTTTCAACTAGCCTACCTGGTTAAATAAAGGTGTTTTCAACTAGCCTACCTGGTTAAATAAAGGTGTTTTCAACTAGCCTACCTGGTTAAATAAAGGTGTTTTCAACTAGCCTACCTGGTTAAATAAAGGTGAAATAAAACAAATAAAACAAAAGGAGGAGGTGTATCACAGCATTCTGCAGTGATACAAAACTACATCTGCTTTGGGCTTAGTGGGACTATCATTTGGTTTTCAACATGATAACGACCCAACACATCTCCAGGCTGTGTAAGGGCTATTTGACCAAGAAGGAGAGTGATGGAGTGCTGCATCAGATGACCTGGCCAGCACAATGATGAGTTGGACCACAGAGTGAAGGGAAAGCAGCCAACAAGTGCACAGCACATGTGGGAACTCCTTCATGACTGTTGTAAAAACAATCCAGGTGAAGCTGGTTGAGAGATTATCAAGAGTGTGCAAAGCTGTCATCAAGGAAAAGGGTGGCTAGTTGAAGAATCTCAAATATAAAATATTTTTTGATTTGTTTAAAACTTATTTTTTTACTACATGATTCTATATGTGTTATTTCATAGTTTCGATGTCATCATGTCATCACTATGTCATCACTTCAAGAAAAACCCTTGAATGAGTAGGTGTTCTAAAACTTTTGCCCGGTAGTGTAATAAAAGTAAAAACTGAAATATCACAAATTCACACTCTTTACTCAGTGCTTTTTTGAAGCACCTTTGGCAGCGATTACAGCCTCAAGTCTTCTTGGGTATGACACTACAAACTAGGGCACACCTTCTTCTCTGCAGATCCTCTCAAGCCTTTCAGATTGGATGGGGAGCTATTTTCAGGTCTCTCCAGAGATGTTCGATCGGCTGGGCCACTCAAGGAAATTCAGAGACTTGTCCCGAAGTCACTCCTGCTTTGTGTTGGCTGTGTGCTTAGGGTTGTTGTCCTGTTGGAAGGTGAACATTTGTTCCAGTCTGAGGTCCTGACCACTCTGGAGCTGGTTTTCATCAAGGATCTCTCTGTACTTTTCTCAGTTCACCTTACCCTCAATCCTGACTAGTCTCCCTGCTGCTGAAAAACATCCCCACAGCATGACAGTATCACCACCATGCTTCACCGTAGGGATGATGCCAGGTTTCCTCCAGACGTGACGCTTGGCATTCAGGCCAAAGAGTCCCATCTTGGTTTTTATCAAACCAGAGAATCTTGTTTCTCATGGTCTGGGAGTCCTTTATGTGCCTTTTGGCAAACTCCAAGTGCCTTTTACTGAGGAGTGGCTTCCGTATGGCCACTCTACCATAAAGGTCTGATTGGTGGAGCTCTGTCAGAGTGACCATCGGGATCTTGGTCACCTCCTTGACCAATTCCCTTTTCCCCCAATTCCTCGTTTTGGCCTGATGACCAGCCCTAAGAAGAATCTTGGTGGTTCCAAACGTCTTCAATTTAAGAATGATGGAGGCCACTGTGCTCTTGGGAACCTTCAATGCTGCAGAAATGTTTTGGTACCCTTCCCCAGATCTGTGCCTTGACACAATCCTGTCTCGGCGCTCCATGGACAATTCCTTCGCCTCATGGCTTGGTTTTTGCTCTGACATGCACTGTCAACTGTGGGACCTTATATAGACAGGGGTGTGCCTTTCCAATCATTTACCACATGTGGACTCCAATCAAGTTGTAGAAACATCTCAAGGATGATCAATGGAAACGGGATGCACCTGAGCTCAATTTCGAGTATCATAGTAAAGGGTCTGAATACTTATATAAATTAGGTATTTCTGCCTTTTATTTTTGATACATTTGCAAAAAAAATCCAAAAACCTGTTTTCGCTTTGTCATTATGGGGTTGTGCATAGATTGATGAGGATTTTAGAATAAGGCTGTAACCTAACAAAAAAGGTTAAGGGGTCTGAATACTTTGCGAATGCACTGTATACAGCTTTGTGTTCCCAAATACAGCTGATCAACTGATGCAAATTCATCAGAACAACAACATTATTAACAGCTGTGAAAGATCATCAGAAGTAGCCATTTTCTAATGCAATTAAAAACCACTGGCAAGGAAGCGAGGAGTCAAACCATCCTGAAGTTTTCAATGTCACAAGTGACAAACAAGACGCTTGTCCCTTTCCCCCCTCCAAGAAATGTGAGAAATGAACTTCTTGCCAGCTAACCATGGAGAGCATTTTCCCGCCGCCCGCTCTCCACCCTTACACTGCTTAATCTCCCTTGAAATAATTCCTTAACTTGCCGTGCAGCACGGCAAACGGCGTACCACTCACTCTCATCTTTCTCTGTGATTGCCTCCACTCTGTTACAAAGACACCTTGTCTGAGGGGATTAGCTGCTTCCACAGAGAAACAGAGATAGGTCAATGAGTCGCACTGCCACCGGACAGACACTGGAGTCCAAGGAGCAGGTGTCACCAGCTCAGCCTCTGACATGGCCTCCACATCCTAACAGAAGCAGTGTATCTTTATAGTCAATGATGACGGTCTGTTTGTTTAGGTTGTGTCCATATGTTTAACCCCAGATTGAGAGACAGAGGGAGCAGATTTACAGTAATTCGTAGGCATTTTAATTATATATTAAAAAAATATTGAATCATTATTTAACTAGGCAAATCAGTTAAGAACAAATTCTTATTTACAATGATGGCATACCAGGGAACAGTGGGTTAACTGCCTTGTTCAGGGGCAGAATCACAGATTTTTACCATGTCAGCTCAGGGATTCGATCCAACAACCTTGCGGTTACTGGCCCAACGCTCTAACCACTAGGCTACCTGCCTCATAAAAACGCCACCCTGCCATCTCTGTTTGTGTTAGTAATTGGTACACACGGAGAGCAGCACTATAGTTTGAAGCAGCAAATCATGTTTTGCTCTGCAGAGGATTGTATAAAATCAAAGGGTTCTCACAGTAGCCAGGATAGGCCAAGGACAGCAGGACACCTCGTCATCAGAACAACTTTAAATACCCCTGAAGAATGGTTTCAGGGACATTCCAAAAATGTATATTTCAAGCCTGTCTCCTAAATCACGTGTCTTAGTATGTAATGTTGATGGATGTATCTGAATGGGGATATCCCTGAAGGTAGGATACACAGATTTCCATGTGCAGTGGGAGGATGTGGGTGGGAACCTCGTGGCTAAACTGAATTACTCAAAATGTCTCCCTGTCTGGCAGTGTTGGGCACAGATAAGATAACAAGTAGTAGATACATGGGTGGAGGACAATAGGAAGAGGATATTTGTGGTACATTTGACACTTTCCTGCTTTTCATACACAGTGTTTATCATGGACATGATCAAATTAAATGAAAACATCCCAAGACAATGAGCTTGGCCTCTATGACTCGGAGACACCACGCCATGCCAGTCTGTTTTTGTATGTGCGTGTCTGTGAACAGAGACCTGGCCGGGTGGTGCCAAAATAACAACCTATCCCTCAACGTAACCAAGACTAAGGAGATGATTGTGGACTACAGGAAAAGGAGGATCGAGCACGCCCCCATTCTCATCGACGGGGCTGTAGTGGAGCAGGTTGAGAGCTTCAAGTTCCTTGGTGTCCACATCAACAACAAACTAAAATGGTCCAAACACACCAATACAGTCGTGAAGAGGGCACGACAAAGCCTATCCCCCCTCAGGAAACTAAAAAGACTTGGCACGGGCCCTTCGATCTTCAAAAGGTTCCACAGCTGCAACATCGAGAGCATCCTGACCGGTTACATCACTGCCTGGTACGGCAACTGCTCGGTCTCTGACCGCAAGGCAGTACAGAGGGTAGTGCGTACAGCCCACTAGATCACTGGGGCTAAGTTGCCTGTCATCCAGGACCTCTACACCAGGCGGTGTCAGAGGAAGGCCCTAAAAATTGTCAAAGACCCCAGACACCCCAGTCATAGGCTGTTCTCTTTACTACCACATGGCAAGCGGTACTGGAGTGCCAAGTCTAGGACAAAAAGGCTTTTCAACAGTTTTTACCCCCCAAGCCATAAGACTCCTGAACAGGTAATCAAATGGCTACCCGGACTATTTGCATTTCACTGTAAGGTTGTATTTGGTGCATGTGACAAATAAACTTTGATTTTATTTTATTTTATTTATCCCTGGGATGCAGTGTTTCTCCACACACACAAAGACCACCCATGAACAGCCACAGTCTCCTCGTCCCTCTGGCCCGGTACACGTGTACATCCGCCAGCCTGGTCCCTCCCGCCACAAAAGGGGGCCAGTTCCCATTCAGCAGTTAACGAGGGCGACAAACTGGTGGAGCCATTGTCCCTGCTCCTCTGCTCCTCACTCCCTGTCACAAAGCTCATTGTTGCCATCAATCAACATAACTGCCCACTTCCACTCTTGACTGTCCCGGGCCATTCTCCAGCCAACTCACTGGGGATGAACTCTTAGCTCATTGAATGGACCTTAGAATGGAGGAGAAGTGGAAGGAAGTCTCGAGAAGCACCATCAGCAAGTCAAGGACTCTTACCCTCAGGAAAGTCAGATAGTCATCAAGTCAATTGGTGCTTCTCAAAACACACAAAAATAAATATATTTCAATGGGTAACCTAAGCAACACTTTAGTTTTGAACCAAATGATGCATTTGCATGCACTTCCACATGCACATGAACAGTGGCAAATGGAATTCAGGCCAGTTAAAACACATATCAGTGTGCACAGATGACCTCCTTGTGGAAAAGGTTCCTATTGCGTGCACTGCCCCAGGATTCTCAGTCAAATCAGGCCTTTGCAACCAAAATGTTGGGTTTTATGGCATGTGCTGGACAAAAAGGATGTCTACTACAGTCTAAGAATCCCAGCTATGCCATGTCACTGGGATGCTTTGCAAGTAAAGCTTGCCCCACACTATCTTAAATCAGGATTAGAAGGCAGGGAATAGAAAGACTAGAAATGGGGAGGAGGGGGAGGGACAGAGCAGAAGGAGGGAGCCGTGACAATAACCAGACATATTTCAAATGTTTTACCATTCTCAAGCCTTACATATGACCAAATAAGAGTATATCTTAGTAGAGGATGAGGGAGAACTCGACAAGAGGAGCCAGTAAGTCGGAAAATGCCCACAGCGAAAGTGAATAGCTGGACTGTAGATATGGCCGAGAGATGGGGAGACAAGAAGGACGATAGAAGAGAACCAAACGGAGGAGAGCGAGGGAGAGGTATAGAGAGGGTTGGAAAGGGGTCTGTTAGCATGGCTGCTCATCAATGTACAGGGCTGTTTCTCTACAGCATGATGTGACACTTCATTCCGCTCAACTGCCTCACAATAACAACATTAGCCTAATTAGCTAACACTCACTTTTTATTAGTGCAGACACACCACACACACCACCTCCACAGAGACCTCACATGTGCCAGACACTAAATCCCTATTTTAATGCACAACATTCTCATTTCAATCTCTGGGGTTTTCGAAGGATTTACTAAAGCTGTACCTTTTGCGGTCTCTGCTATAGAGCTGATCTGTCTTCTTGGATGTCGTATGCACTGTTGAAAACAGTCCTATAGATTGAATTGCATTGAAGAACACCAGAGAAAACAGGTCTAAGTGTGCAAGAGAGAGTGGGAGAGTGAGAGAGGGTGGATTGTGGTGTGAGGATCCTTTTATCCTGGTTCAATGGCTCAGAGTAAAGGGTGATTAGTTTGTCCCGTCTCAAAGTGCTGCCACGTCTTAAGTTACGGACATAAAAGCCCAGCCGTGTGTCGAAGAGAGCCGACATTGTCATGCAGAAGAAAAACAAAACCCTGCAACTTAGTGAGGGAGACACTGGGCAGCACTGGGGAATGCCTGTTAGGACGTTTCCTTCTGTGGTGTTTTAAAACAAACCAGAGCTCAGGGGTTGAGCAGACAGCCTAATGCTTCCCTGGATAATTTAATACTGTAACCTTTTAACAAGAGACAAAGAGGGCTTTGAGGAAAGCATGAGACCATAAGGAGACCCTGCTGAAAGGCACATCCAGGGGATCATCTCTCACCCCTGTCCCATCCCAGCCTCTTCCCACCACCCCCTGGCACAGACAGTAGCCTTCTCCACAGGCATGAGGGGAGGTTAGGCACACCACACAGGATGGTGCTGGGGCCTGGACACAGGGGATGGGTAGGTGGAGGTGGGAGCGTTCCTCTGGGCGGTGGTGGGGAATGAAAGTGATGTCTGGGCTGTTTACTAGGGGCTTTGTCAGTGGTGATGTCTAAGGTATGCAGGCTATGCGATGCGGATCAACGGCCGTAAAATCCCATCAAAGGGCCCTGCCAGGTCTCACTTGCGTGGGACTAAGCCTGTCCACACAGAGTTGAGCAGTTCAAGGCCCAGTAGCAGACTCAAACCCAGCCTTGTGGACCAGTACTGACTCCAGCCTCAAGCAGGTGACTCAGCTCCAGCCCACCCCAGTCTCAGTCCCAGTCCTGACTCCAGCCTCAGCCCCAGCTTCAGTCCCAGGCCCAACCTCAGTCCCATCCCCAGTGTCAGCCCCAGCCTCAGGCCCAGCCTCAGGCCCATCCCCATCTCCAGCCTCAGCCCCAGCCCAGTCCAGAGAAACTGTACTCTCCTGTTACCGTGGCACCTCAGCCCAGCAGATCCCTACAACACGTCTCTCCATTACCAAAGCAGAGGATTAGAGTGGGGGAGATTCTGCTTTGACTCATTGTATAGTTTTCTTCTTGACTCTTTTCTGTTCATTTGCAGGTGGTCTCTCTCCTCTGGGATAGGGTTGGAAGAATCAGTCTTTGCCAAAGTCCATGGTGCAAGCCTCTGACCTGTACCACCAGTTACTACCACTCCTCTGAGTCTGCTGATTGGGAATATGGTAGCATGACTATGAGTGTGAGCCGAGATTTAACTGTGGAGCTCTAACAAAACTGGGAACCAGTCAGCACATTGGAATTGGCCACCCAACTGAACAAAGAGGATTACCTGTCCAGCCAAACCCTCACTTTTTTTGGCAGGCAGACACACCCACCATCTCAGGACACAAGGAGCCCTGCAGTGCCAAGTGTAGCTGAGCCAGAAGCAAAGGTGATTAGGTCTGGTGTTCAGTCAACACTTTAACATGTCTGTAAGTCCACTATCATCTTTGGCAGAATTTAAAACAAGACATTGCAATACAAAGCCGGTTTCAGCAAAAATTTCAACAGTAATTTATGAGCTTTCAAACTGACTTTACATATTGGCGCTTTCACCCAGTGTCTGGTCGGTTGTGAACGTCACAGTAACTGTTGCACTGATAGTGCTAAGTGATTAGTGCTTTTTATGGTTTCGTTCTTTATTTATTTTTATAATCACGTTTTTTATTTAGATTATTATTTGTTAACATTAAATGCATTATGAAATATGACCTTGAATTGTGTATATAATATTTTGGGGGGGACAACTTTATTATTTAATTTTTTAAGTCATCATCTCATCGCTGCTCAGGCAGTAGCAGCCAGCCAACCATCTAACATTACCTATGTGCTCCCCAATGAGCCAAGTGCCCCTTGTTAGCGAAAAGGGTACCCCGTGAGCATTAAGTTGCCATAGATGCCCATGCTGCAGAGCTGTCTGACTAAATCACTGTTTTAGTAGTTCTTCAAAAGTAGATAAAATATACTTTCAAGACTGCTACAACTATTAATCGGGTAGAGATACCTCCAAGTACCTCTTGACATTATGACTTCTTCCTCAATGCTCTCCCAACCACCGTCGGCTCCCGACCCAGGGCGATGGGTTTGACGTACCCTTCCTTCCTCTCACTAGCCTATAGAGTATCACCTCCACTCACGTGTAAGCGGGCGTCAATCCCGTAAAGATTGATTTACACTAATAAACATACAGTCGTGGCCAAAAGTTTGAGAATGACACAAATATTAATTTTCACAAAGTCTGCTGCCTCAGTTTGTATGATGGCAATTTGCAAATACTCCAGAATGTTATGAAGAGTGATCAGATTAATTGAAATTAATTGCAAAGTCCCTCTTTGCCATGCAAATGAACTGAATCCCCCAAAAACATTTCCACTGCATTTCAGCCCTGCCACAAAAGGACCAGCTGACATCATGTCAGTGATTCTCTCGTTAACATAGGTGTAAGTGTTGACGAGGACAAGGCTGGAGATCACTCTGTCATGCTGATAGAGTTCGAATAACAGACTGGAAGCTTCAAAAGGAGGGTGGTGCTTGGAATCATTGTTCTTCCTCTGTTAAACATGGTTACCTGCAAGGAAACATGTGCCGTCATCATTGCTTTGCACAAAAAGGGCTTCACAGGCAAGGATATTGCTGCCAGTAAGATTGCACCTAAATCAACCATTTATCGGATCATCAAGAACTTCAAGGAGAGCGGTTCAATTGTTGTGAAGAAGGCTTCAGGGCGTCCAAGAAAGTCCAGCAAGCGCCAGGACCGTATCCTACAGTTGGTTCAGCTGCGGGATCGGGGCACCACCAGTACAGAGCTTGCTCAGGAATGGCAGCAGGCAGGTGTGAGTGCATCTGCACGCACAGTGAAAAAAAAAACGCTTTTCCGGGAAAGACAAGGTGAGCGCTACCATCAGTCCTGTATCATGCCAACAGTAAAGCATCCTGAGACCATTCATGTGTGGGGTTGCTTCTCAGCCAAGGGAGTGGGCTCACTCACAATTTTGCCTAAGAACACAGCCATGCATAAAGAATGGTACCAACACATCCTCCGAGAGCAACTTCTCCCAACCATCCAGCAACAGTTTGGTGATGAACAATGCAAAAGTGATAACTAAGTGGCTTGGGGAACAAAACATCGATATTTTGGGTCCATGGCCAGGAAACTCCCCAGACCTTAATCCCATTGAGAACGTGTGGTCAATCCTCAAGAGGTGGGTAGACAAACAAAAATCCACAAATTCTGACAAACTCCAAGCATTGATTATGCAAGAATGGGCTGCCATCAGTCAGGATGTGGCCCAGAAGTTAATTGGCAGCATGCCAGGGCAGATTGCAGAGGTCTTGAAAAAGAAGGGTCAACACAGCAAATATTGACTCTTTGCATCAACTTTATGTAATTGTCAATAAAAGCCTTTGACACTTATGAAATGCTTGGAATTATTCTTCTGTATTCCATAGTAACATCTGACAAAAATATCTAAAGACACTGAAGCAGCAAACTTTGTGGAAATTAATATTTGTGTCATTCTAAACACTTTTGGCCACGACTGTACACTGTCTGTATCCTGATAACGGTAACAATCACTCCCTCCCACATTAACAGAAGATCCCTCTCTGAAACACTAGGTGGTTGTGATACTTTAACAACAGAAACCTCAGTAATATGAAGCAATAGAAGAAAAGGGAAAGACTTACGATACAAGCAGCCAGCCTCTCCGTTGAGTTGAGACCATCCAGGACAGCACTTATACACGGTCTGGAAGTCTTGTCTGTAGATTTGTTTATATGCTGTGTAGTATGCCGTCCTGTTATCAAGGAGACATAACATTATCAAAGGATACAAACTAGATCATATAAAGCTACACTATATAAAACACGTCTATACAATAATTAGAGGTTCAGATGTATGGCACAATGTCATGGTTGTTCTGTCTGTTCTTAGGGAGGGTGGAGAGGGTAGTCTGTTCTTAGGGGTTTGCCATCCTGAGAGTGGGAGGGCTAGGTTGCTGATGAGGTTCAATGAGTAAGAAGGGGGAAAAAACCTTCAGATCCACTACGATAATCACAGAACATTTCCCACTCTTTTAAGTCACATACAGTATAATAATCAGGAAACATTTTCCCAGTCTTTTAAGTCGTCCATTTCAATGTGCAAGACTGGTAGACTATACTTCAGAGTACGGTGTCTATCCCTGTAGTTTAGAAGCCCTCTCACGGCTACTAGTCATTATGCGTAATTTTGTTTACACCGTGTAATTAAGGGTTTGGCGACCTTCAAAGCTGCCTGCGTCTTTGTATTGTGGTAAATATATGGAGAAAGCGCGCCTCAATAGCACATTGAGAAACTCCCCAGAGAGTGAGTCAGGGGTAAGCCACAGGACTCTTCCTCACAGGTATGTACCTGACCTTTGGAGATGCCTCGGCTAAATAGATAGGTTAGCTAGCCCTCCAGGAGAGCTGTGGCTATACCTTGCACTTAGTGCTATATGAGAGGCCTACAAGACCCTGATTAAAGAACAAAAGAGAGGGAAAAGGATAGGAGACAGAAAAGAGGAGAGAGATGTTGACTGAGATTTAGGGGGCTGAGGATGGCACTCTTAAACAGCTTTGACATGATTTGATTACTGTTAAGACTGAGTCAGCAACAACTGCACAACACAGAATTATCCATAGGCAATACATGCAATATAGAATATAATGGCTATCTACAGAATAGCATTCCTGAAAAATTCCTCAGAACAAACATAGGAGTCATGAGTATGTGAAAGGCTGACAGAGCTGATGGGTACAGAAGAGAAGGACAGAAAACTGGACAGGTGAATAACTAGTGTTGCTTTTGGAATGGATGGAGGAATACATGGATAGAAGAATGGATTGATTGATGGATGGATGGATGAAGAGATGGCTGAATGAAAAGTAGGACTCACCTTCTCTCGTATCCCATGCACCAGTTCTGTCCTAGGCAGCCTTGCTTCCAGACCTTGACCATGCGCGTGAAGGCCTGCACACACGGCTGCCTTTGGGCAACCAGCGTCACATCCCGCTCCACACACACGTTGGGCCTGAAAGAGGCCAGTGGCAAAAAACATTGAACAAATCAATATTCTGTCATATTCTGTCATTTTATTGGTTTACAGTAAGAGGGTGTTATGAAGGATGAACCAGTAAAGATAAATGGACAAGGATTCCATAGGGGTTAATACTGTGTTGAGATGCCTGTGCTGTCTGCTAAGACTTAAGGGGAATTCTCCATGCATTAATGTTTGACCCCTAAGCAGGGCAGCACAAGACACTGCCTGCAGCAAGACATCAAACAAACATTCACTAAGACTTTACCTGATACTACAGTATATCAAAACATTGACCAAAGGAGAGCAGAATAACAAGATCATACCAACTGATTTGGACCTCTTGTTATTGAGTTTTATAAGCCAGGTGCCATAAGCCAGGTGCCATGAGTGTCATAGATCCCATCGTACCATATTCCCTGCATTGTAGTCTCTAAGACCATCTCAAGCTGCCATACTATCCCTGTAACATTAAGCAGTGTTTTGGTACCTCTCCAGTAGCAGAAACTGCAGTACGTCTGAGAGAAGTCTCATCCTTTACGAGTAGCTCATTCATTCCATGTCCAACCTTGTCTCATCTCTGGGATAGTGTGTATGTCTGATAGGTCTGTGATCATATTCAGTTTGTGATGCTGATACTGTATCTATTTTTCCAAGACCGGCAATGGTCCCTCTGAGAAAATTCCCATTCTTTTTCCCTATCTGACATTGACACGGCCATTACAACTGAACAGAGAGTTATAATGAAGTCAGACTTATCAGAAGCACCTCATCTCGGGAACCTATCTCACCTGTTACTTTGGAATGCTCTCCATTATATGGAAAACTTAGGAACATCTCAGGAATGCTTCCTGCCTCATTAATCCACACCGAGATCATGTGTAATTATGTAATAACATTACTGTGCATTTTGAGAAAGACAGTAGAGTATTCTTATGAATAGCTCCAGGTGCATCATAGCTCCAGGTGCATACCTTTCTGTGAAATGTACAAAATACAGCCTTAAGAGTTAACAGTGATTGTTGTCTGTGTCGTTTTAACTACAGGTTTATACAAGCCCAGGTATAGAACGCATTGTTCTTCTTTCAATGCAAACACCTTTTGAGTAAAACATTGAAACATGAAATTAATTAATTGATAAACAAATATCATATTTCAACTTGTGAAAGTTTTAAAATAATCCTATTAACCGGTAGTTTGATATGTCAACAGATATTGGATTCTGGTTATATGGTTTTAAACTCAAATTAATAGCAGTAGCAAGTGACATGACTCTTACCAGAAATGTTTTATCATGTAGGTTACTGTGACTAAAATATGTATTATCAAGTAAAAATGACAGCTTGTAAAAAATACTTACATGTATGGTAGGAGAATTCCATAGCTGGACACTGCGTATATCCCATCGATAAGTAAGTATTGAAAAACTATTAAAACGAAGATACAATCCATTTCCAAGTTGTGTTGAATGTATCAATATGTATGCATTAAAGCGCAGAAATGTAGTGGTATTGACACGTTTTAGTGAAAAAAGACAGAATGCACAAAAAAATCCGTAGCCAAATTACTGAAAAAATATTGGAAGAAGGCTTCACTGTTACACTAAAAAAAATCTACCAGAGAGTGAGAAGTGTCAGTACAACACCTTCTAATTCCAAAAGTGATGCAGTCATACATCCCGTACAGAGTGGTGCTTGGAGGTCGTTCCTAACTGGTTTACAACATGCAGATGTTGAACGCACATGCGCGCGCAATGGCTTATAAGAGTAAATCAAAGCAGTCTGGTCTCATAGACTAGACGTAAAATAGTAAAAGTAAACCTACAACAATCAAATGTTTGGTATGTTTACATAGTACAGAAGGTTACTTAAAGTTTGGTATGTTTGGTATGTTTACATAGTACAGAAGGTTACTTAAAGCTAAAACGAAAGTATGGTATTTGGTCGGGGTGGGTAGATGGGAGGATATCCTCATGGACAATTTCAGCATTTTAGCTAATTAGCTACTTACTACTTACTACTTTTCAGCTACTTTGCAACTACTTCGAATTTTAGCTAACCCTTCCCCTAGCCTACCTCCTAACACTAACCTAGCTAAACTAGCCTAGCTAGCATTCGCGTTACCCACCTAGCTAACAACAAATTGGAATTTGTAACTTATCATACTAATTGTATTTCGTAACATATCATACTAATTGGAGTGTCCCGGATTTACATTTACTGTGTTATGTCTACCGCCGAGTCCAGATTGTTTGAAGAGATTATGGATCATTTCAATGGAATGGATTGGGACAGTAACAGAGATGTTAGCTTTTTCCCCCAAAATGTCCTGGTGTTGTAACATGTTGCAAGTTAAAACTGTATTATTTTCTTCAGACATTCATGTTTTTTTTCTCACCTTTATTTAACCAGGTAGGTCAGTTGAGAACAAGTTCTCATTTACAACTGCGACCTGGCCAAGATAAAGCAAAGCAGTGTGACAAAAACAACAACACAGAGTTACACATCGGATAAACAAACGTAAGTCAATAACACATTAGAAAAATCTGTATACAGTGTGTGCAAAGGAAAGGTAAGGCAATTAATAGGCCAATAGTGGCAAAGTAATTACACTTTAGCAATTTACACTAGAGTGATATATGTGCAGATGAGAATGTGCAAGTAGAAATCCTGGTGTGCAAAAGAGCAGAAAAACAAAAACAAATATGGGGATAAGGTAGGTAGTTGGTTGGATGGGCTACAACAGATGGGCTGTGTACAGCTGCAGCGATCGGGTAAGCTGCTCTGACAGCTGACGCTTAAAGTTAGTGAGGGTCCAACTTCCGTGATTTTTGCAATTCGTTCCAGTCATTGGCAGCAGAGAACTGGAAGGAAAGGTGACCAAAGTAGGTGTTGGCTTTGGAGATGAAATATACCTGCTGGAGCACGTGCTACAGATGGGTGCTGCTATGGTGACCAGTGAGCTGAGATAAGGCGGAGCTATACCTAGCAAAGACTTATAGATGACCTAGAGCCAGTGGGTTTGGCGACGAATATATAGCGTGGACCAGCCAACATGAGCATACAGGTCGCAGTTGTGGGTAGTATATGGGGCTTTGGTGACAAAACGGACGGCACTGTGATAGACTGCATCCAATTTGCTGAGTAGAGCATTGGAGGCTAATTTGTAAATGACATCGCTGAAGTCAAGGATCGGCAGGATAGTCAGTTTTATGAGGATAAATTTGGCAGCATGAGTGAAGGATGCTTTGTTGCGAAATAGGATGCCGATTCTAGATTTAACTTTGGATTGGAGATGCTTAATGTGAGTCTGGAAGGATAGTTTACAGTCTAGCCAGACACCTAGGTATTTATAGTTGTCCACCTATTCTAAGTCAGAACCGTCCAGAGTAGTGATGCTGGTCGGGCGGGCGGGTGCGGGCAGCGATTAGTTGAAGAGCATGCATTTCATTTTACTAGCATTTAAGAGCAGTTGGAGGCCTCAGAATGAGTGTTGTATGGCTTTGAAGCTCGTATGGAGGTTTGTTAACACAGTGTCCAAAGAAGGACCAGATGTATACAGAATGGTGTCGTCTGCATAGAGGTGGATTAAAGAATCACCCCCAGCAAGAGCGACATCATTGATATATACAGAGAAAAGTGTCGGCCCGAGAATTGAACCCTGTGGCACCCCCATAGAGACTGCCAGAGGTCCGGACAACAGGCCCTCCGATTTGACACACTGAACTCTATCTGAGAAGTATTTAGTGAACCAGGCGAGGCAGTCATTAGAGAAACCAAGGCTGTTGAGTCTGCCGATAAGAATACAGTGATTGACAGAGTCGAAAGCCTTGTGAATTGATGTGAGGGCCCCTTAGGCTACAATACAATTATGCCTATATTGTATGCCTATATTTGGCAGCAGGTAGATCAACAAGTAATTTCAGACATACAACATCACACTTCACACACATCTTAATGACATATCAGAACAGAGCAGTTTTACATTCAGGGGCAATGTGTTATTGGTATCCACTGCTGCCTAATCCTACCCAAAGAGGAACCTATAGTTGCAATAGAGCAGAGAGAGAAGGGGGAGATATGCCACTTATGTGAGTTATGGAGGAAGACTGTGGGTGGTCAAGCTGCACAGGTCAGTGTGCAGGACACAGCTGATGCTGCCTGTGGTCAGATGGGTCAAAGTTACTGCTGCTCTCCATCTAATCTAATGACCAAAGGCCCAGAGGGTCAATACCAGCCATGGTCTAATTACCACTGCAATGGTTGAAATGGTTACACACACAGGGACCATGGATTGTTCTGCAATAGTTAGGCCTACACATAATTTGAAGACTTTCTCCTGACATAATTGGCATTTTTGCAGGGGTATTTTAATTTGAAATAGCCTACCAAATGAAATATGAATATAATAAGAGTATTATAACTTACTGTTTTAGTCATTGTGTTTCCATCTGTCTCAGTGAGAGCTTGGAGAAAAGAAATGTGTATATGTGGGATTATCCCTCGTCTTGATACGGTGCTCTTATAGGCCGAATAGTTACGTACTGTTAGTGCTGACTTCTGTTGACAAGGAAGTGACACAATGGCACAGAGTATTCCATAGGCATAGGCCATGACTCTGCAAACATGCTGAAGTCCTCACATTGACATCAACATTAGAGGACTATGTGATGTATTTAGTAAACAGTGTAGCCTGTGTAACCTGTGTAAATGACAGGTTTATAAGCTAGGAGCGAAGGCTCATGAGATGAATGTGGGAAAGTATGTGAGGGGTACAAGATGTGTTTCCCTAATAAAGGCAAAGCTGTAACACAGGATAGTTATAGGCCTACTTTATAAAATATTTATTAAGGGTAGGCCTATAAGTAGTTTATACGCGTTTAATGATTAGTTTATAGATAGTATTAAAATCTGCTAAACAGTAACACATTGGTTGAAATTGGTGCTTGTCATGTAGCCTTGTTGCCTATGTTATATAAGCTATGTTGGTACTGTAGCAAATTTGGGGGGGGTAGCCCTGAACGGGACTCAAACTCGGGTCCAGCATCTGTCAAACTAACACCTTAACCGTTAAGCCAAGAGGTCCAAACCTCTTGACAAGGTCGCTAGGTGTTGGTACTTCAGGATCGGTGTCCCGTCCTCGGGATGGTTGAGCTAACGTAGGCTAATGCGATTAGCATGAGGTTGTAAGTGACAAGACAATTTCCCAGGACATAGACATATCTGATATTGTCAGAAAGCTTAAATTCTTGTCAATCTAGCTGCACAGTCCAATTTACAATAGCTATTACAGTGAAAGAATACCATGCTATTGTTTGAGGAGAGTGCACAGTTTTGAACTTGAAAAGTTATTAATAAACCAATTAGGCACATTTGGGTAGTCTTGAAACAATATTTTGAACCGAAATGCAATGTTTCATTGGATCAGGCTAAAACTTTGTGCATGCACTGCTGCCATCTAGTGGCCAAAATCTAAATTGCCTGGGTTGGAAGAATACATTATGGCCTTTCTCTTGCATTTCAAAGATGACGGTAAACATTTTTTTTAACAGTTGTTTTTTTCTTTGTACTATCTTTTACCAGATCTAATGTGTTATATTCTCCTACATTCCTTTGACATTTCCACAAACTTTCAAGTGTTTCCTTTCAAATGGTATCAAGAATATGCATATACTTGCTTCAGGTCCTGAGCAACAGGCAGTATATATTTGGGTCTATAATTTTAGGAGAACATTTTTGGGGAAAAGGGGCGGATCATTACCCCCTTCCTTCTGCAAAGCGTGTCCCCACTCTTCTCTATAACAAGTCTCTCACGTGTACACTCCTCTCTGAAGGAGGGGGGTAATGTAGCGACCTTATCGCAACACCTAGCAATCTTGTCAAGAGGTTCGGACCTCCTGACGTAACGGTTAAGGTGTTAGCTTGACAGTCACTGGACCCATCCCACTTCTGACACCAGTGTAGCGAATTTAAGGGGTAGCCCCGACCGGGACACGACCCGGATCCAGCGACTGTCCATCACCTTTCGCCAAGAGGTCCGAACCGCTTGACGAGGTCGCTAGGTGTTGGGTTAAGGTCGCTACAGTATTTAGGGAAAAGATCTATTCATGTCATTGATGAAGTTCTGAATTAAACTTCAGTGGAATCTGTTGTAGTTTGCTGACATCATCTGGTTGAAATGAGAACTGCATTAGGGACCACGCTGTTCCTAGTGTAGGAATTCAAATTATTGATAGAAAGACTCCCGAACCTGGAAATCATTGTCGAACGGAGGTAACTGAACTCTTCACTGTACTTCCTGCTCCAATGAGAACCCATTTTACGTACACGAAAGCGTTTTGCAACTTTAACACACTCCCCTACTGTCAGCTTGCGCGTCATTTGCCCTGTGCTCAGCTGACACAACGCGGTTTATTATGCTTTTGGGAGCAAGAGTAGGCCTGTGTATATTTCAACAAAGACTCGCTTCAGGATCCAAGTATTTACCGTTGATTGTTTATCATCATCGCAACATGTCTTCGACCGGATCAACACAATTGAAACGCCCGATTTCACTACTGGGATCGATGGCGTTTGGGGAGCGTGCTGACGCGGAGACAAGCACAAACATGGTGAAAGCCTACCTGGAGCGCGGCCACAATGATTTGGACACTGCCTTCATGTACACAGACGGACAGGCAGAAACTATCATTGGGGGAATGAATCTACCCAAAACGGGTAACGAACACAGCGTTAATAGCCTACTGTCTAGTATACTAACATTGTCAACAAAAGTAACATTATAATCTGAGTATGCTATGTTGTAGCACTGCTGCAAGTGTTTTTATTTCACCAGATTCCATGCATACTAGTAATAACAGTAACTGTAGTTACATCGGTGAGTGCATTAACAGTTCAATCATACTGGTGCATAAAGTGTGCCCAGATAACAAACTGCAATGTTACAAACCACTGCTACATTACCAGTATGACTTCTTACACATGTTCTATGACCCGATTGGATCTTATCAGCCATGTTTGTGTTTATTGCCTGTATCTACAGTGAGCATTGCCACCAAAGCCAACCCCTGGGAAGGAAAGACCCTGAAACCAGAGAGTGTGCGTTCTCAGCTGGACACTTCTCTGAAGAGACTGCGTACACAGTGTGTGGACCTCTTCTACCTCCATGCTCCAGACCATCAGAACCCCATCCAGGACACACTGCAGGCCTGCCATGAGCTCTACAAAGAGGTACTGATCCGGAGGGCAACTCTCCTCACACCCACCCCGTAATACAGGCACCTGAAGCATATTTCACACCACCTGGCTCTTTTGTAGACATGTAATTTATTGCTATGTTGGTTTTCAGGGTAAATTTAAGGAGCTTGGCTTATCAAACTATGCTGCATGGGAAGTGGCTGAAATCTTTACCATCTGCCGACACAACAACTGGATTCTTCCCACTGTTTATCAGGTAACACACATGGGAAGTCTGCATCTGTCACATACCACACTGCCTTCATTCAAAATACATCATATTATTAAATAGTAACTAACTTCTAAATGCTGTTTATCCTTTATTTTTTGACACCACACTCCAAAAAGCAAGTTTTGTCTAATCATGATTATTGTCCTGTCGTGTGCTCCAGTGCTGCAAGAAAAGACCTAGTTAAGCTGCAGCTGGCCCAGAACAGTGGCACGTCTTGCTCGTCATTGTAATCAGAGGGATGATATATATATACTATGCATACCAGTCTCTCTTGGCTAAAAGTATAGGAGACTGACTGCATGACTTCTTTTCATAAGAAATGTTGTGTTGAAAATCCCAAATTGTTTGCATAGTCAACTTACACACAGCTCTGACACACACACTTACCCCACCAGACACACCACCAGGGGTCTTTTCACAGTCCACAAATCCAGAACAAATTCAAAAAAGCATAGTATTGTAGAGCCATTATTGCATGGAACTTCGTTCCATCTCATATTGCTCAAATAAACAGCAAACCTGGTTTCAAAAAACAGCTAAAGCAACACCTCTCCCCTATTTGACCTAGATAGTTTGTATGCAGTGATATGTAGGCTACGTGTGCCTTAAAAAAAGTAGTTATATCCTTGAGCTGTTCTTGTCTATTAATGTTCTGAATTATGTAATGTTTCATGTGGACACCAGGAAAAGTAGCTGCTGATTTTGCAACAGCTAATGTGGATCCTAATAAAATACCAAATAACTGTGCCTTTCTGTAGGGAATGTACAATGCCACCACACGACAGGTGGAGACAGAACTGCTACCATGTCTGAGATACTACAGCATCAGATTCTATGCATACAACCCTCTAGCAGGTACTGTGCATCTAAACTCAGCAAAAAAAAAGAAACGTCCCCTTTTCAGGACTCCGTCTTTCAAAGATAAGTCGTAAAAATCCAAATAACTATACGTCTTCATTGTAAAGGGTTTAAACACACTGCTTGTTCTATGAGCCATAAACAATTAATGAACATGCACCTGTGGAACTGGCGTTAAGACACTAACAGCTTACAGACTGTAGGCAATTAAGGTCACAGTTACGAAAACATAGAACACTAAAAAGAGGCCTTTCTACTGACTCTGAAAAAAAACAAAAGATGCCCAGGGTCCCTGCTCATCTGCTTGAATGTGCCTTAGGCATGCTGCAAGGAGGCATGAGGACTGCAGATGTGGCTGTGGCAATAAATTGCAATGTCCATACTGTGAGATGCCTAAGACAGGGCTACAGGGAGACAGGACGGACTGTTGATCGTCGTCGCAGTGGCAGACCACGTGTAACAACACCTGCACAGGATCGGTACAGCCGAACATCACATCTGCAGGACAGGTACAGGATGGCAACATCTGCCCAAGTTACACCAGGAACGCACAATCCCTCCATCAGTGCTCAGACTGTCCACAACAGGCTGAACTGAGGGCATGTAGACCTGTTGTAAGGCAGGTCCTCACCGGCAACACTGTCGCCTATGGGCCCAAACCCACCATTGCTGGACCAGAGACTGGCAAAAAGTGCTCTTCACTGACGAGTCACGGTTTTGTCTCACCCGGGGTGATGGTCGGATTTGCGTTTATCATCGAAGGAATGAGCGTTACACGAGGCCTGTATTCTGGAGCGGGATCGAATTGGCGGTGGAGGGTCCATCATGGTTTGGTGCGGTGTGTCACAGCATCATCGAACTGAGCTTGTTGTCATTGCATGCAATCTCAACGCTGTGCTTTACAGGGAAGACATCCTCCTCCCTCATGTGGTACCCTTCCTGCAGGCTCATCCTGACATGACCCTCCAGCATGACAATGCCACCAGCCATACTGCTCATTCTGTGCGTGATTTCCTGCAAGACAGGAATGTCAGTGTTCTGCCATGGCCAGCGAAGAGCCCGGATCTCAATCCCATTGAGCACATCTGGGACCTGTTGGATCGGAGGGTGAGGGCTAGGGCCATTCCCCCCCAGAAATGTCTGGGAACTTGCAGGTGCCTTGGTGGAAGAGTGGGGTAACATCTCACAGCAAGAACTGGCAAATCTAGTGCAGTCCATGAGATGCACAGCAGTACTTAATGTAGCTGGTGGCCACACCAGATACTGACTGTTACTTTTGATTTTGACCCATTTGTTCAGGGACACATTATTCCATTTGTTAGTTACATCTGTGGAACTTGTTCAATTTATGTATGTTGTTGAATCTTGTGTTCATACAAATATTTACACGTTAAGTTTGCTGAAATTAAACGCAGTTGACAGCGTGAGGACGTTTCTTTTTTTTGCTGAGTTTATAACGCCTCTAAAATGGCAAGATTTTGAGGATAATAAAAAATCTCAATGTCTAGTGTGAGAACATGGTTTAACATTCACTCTGTTCTTCTGTGCAACCAGGGGGCCTTCTCACAGGGAAGTACCATTATCAGGACAAAGAAGGTTCTCAGCCTTCAGGACGTTTCTTTGGTAACAACTGGGCTGGTGCTTACAGAGACAGGTGAGATTACAAAATAAAATGGTATTAAAACTAGTATGGTCACAGTAGTTACATTAACATGATTTGTCCAGATTAGCTTTACACTAGATACAATTAAACATTACATTTGGATGATTTGTGTTGTGTGTCAGGTACTGGAAGGAGAGCCACTTCCAGGCGATAGACCTTGTTCAGAAGGCCATGGAGACAGCGTATGGCTCAAACAAACCCTCCATGACATCTGCTGCTCTCCGCTGGATGTACCACCACTCCCACCTCAAGGTAACTGACCACATTCAATAATGAACAGGGACAACTCACTATCAGCTAGGTCACTTTGGCTGCATTTACACAGGCAGCCTAATTCAGACCTTTTTCCAGTAATTGACTAATTCCACTAATCAGATCAGCTCTTTTTCCAGAATTGGGCAAAAGATCAGAATTGGCCTGCCTGTAATAAGTCAATGATTACAAATGTTTTTTCTTCTTCTTTACAATGTGAAAAGGAACATTTCACTCAATGTCAGCAGTACTATTTAAACAATCTTCATAAGTTGAATCAAAAAAGTGTGGTGTATGTAGTGTTAATTGTTAACTGCTGTGCATCTTGTACCTGGGCTTTGTCTCCACTGTTCCAGGGTGATTTGGGAGATGGTGTAATCATTGGGATGTCCAGTATGGAGCAGCTAGATCAAAACCTTTCTGCCTCTGAGGAGGGACCTCTGGATGATCGTGTGGTGGAGGCATTCAAACATGCCTGGGACCTTGTGGCCCACGAGTGCCCCAATTACTTCCGCTAGATGGCTCAACAACCCTGGCTAGTCTAGAGCCCACATCTGATCGACTATATCCACTGACTGTTGCCTTTTTACCAAATGTGCCGTATACAGTTAGCTAATTAACATGTAGTGAGATGTAGGTTTTCAGATTGGTGCTTTAGCGAAATTACAAAAAAAGTGCCGATTATGATTTTGGTCCTATTATATCACTTAATGTAAATTCAATGAATTGAGGGTAGTTGTGTTCAGGAAACTTTTTCTGGTGGCTGTCTTGACTAATAAACTGTGGAGAAATTGGGACAGCATTTTTTCCTTAATAATATCTGCCATGGCGTTGCGATTTTACAGCCTAGCTTAAAGATATACTTCGCATTAACAATTCCAACTTTCTTTTGTGGGATGTTTTATAGGACACAACCCAGCATACTGTAAGTTTGTACTGTTGTATTTGAGTTGACCAAAAAAAAATGTATAAAGCACAAAAATGTATATACACAATTCCATGGGTAACATTGCAAGTAGGAAACACTTTAAAGTAGTTTGTTTTGATGTCACCTAAAAAAAAAGGCACAGTATTAAAAACAAGTCTGAGAAGTCCATTGCTCTATCCAGATTCATTCCCTTCTTCCTCATCGTTCTCCTGCATGGCCTCTTCCTCAGCTAGCTTCTCAAAGTCGCTCGTTTCAGAGTTCCACATGCACTGGATCTGCACTCTGAATTCAGCCATCTCAATCCCAAAGAGTTTCTATGTTATGGAAAATAGGTTCATTTGATTAGATAAGACATTTATCGGACCATCTAGCAACTGGACTTGCAAAATGTTTCAGGTGTAGACTGGGGGATGCTTTAGAACTCACCAGAATACGGGCCTGTTCAGGGGTTAGTGTGTCTCCCTCTTTGCACACCTCATGGTCTTTCAGTAGCGTCACCACTCCTACGACAAAACAATGGGGTATAAGCCAACAATTGCAACATGTATTCCTTCTCCTTTGAAATGAATCCAAAGAAAACCTTGGGTTAGATCAGAAGTTTGTATCAGAAGCATAAAAAGTTCATTTGAAACCAACAAAACAGGTCACTAGATGGAGGTTAGGGACATCCTTTCATTACAGACTTAGGAAAGCATTCTCACCTTTCTTGAGTGCTGTGGGGAGTCCCAAATGTCTCAGCTGTGGCTCCATGGAGTGAGGGAACTGTTCCAGGGGTCCTTCATCAAGTGTTAAGGCCATCCCTGCCTTGTTTCCTGCTCGTGCAAAATCCATCTCTTTGAACTGGCTGAAATACCTGAAGAACATTTATCAAGAGAAAAACTTATGAAACTACCAGAGGACAAGGAATCAGTCTCAGCAATGGATCGTTGCAAAAAAGGACTCAAGCTAATGACTGTACATATTTAATGGAAATGCAAAATATTGATCTACTTACTCTTGTACCTCTTCTTTGGTTTTATTTGTGAATAACACACCCACTTCTCCTCTCAGAAACCTGCTGACCTACAAAATAAGCAGGCCGACATTAATTGAACCCCTTGCAGTGTCATTGTGCAATTTGACCCTCACTTTATCACAGATTTGACATACCTTGTGCAAATTGTCTTTGTACTCGCTTGTTGATCCTTTACCTATAGCGATCATCATCACTTTGTTTTTCCCAAAAAAGAATCTGAAAGTGAAGAAAAACCTTAGTCAAACTGGCTAGTCAGCTACATGTATTTATACACATAACACGTAGGTGTCTGACCATTTGATAATAATGAGAACCAGGCTGCATAGACTAGTGTGTTGAGTGTTCTTACCGACTGTGTTTCCAGGCTGTCCTGATGTCTTTCAATTTGTTGTTCCTCATGTTTGCCACAGAGAAGATGAACAGGTGCTTGTACATATCCACACATTTCCGCAACTATAAGGCCACGGACATACAGATACAGACTATTAGTCAAAGAGTTTTAGCTGGATATCATTGTCAGACAGGAAACAACAAGCTAACTAACTAATTGAATGGTCAGAAATAGTTACCTCTTCTATTAAGTTCTGTTTTGTTTCCAGACCCTTCTTGGCTGTTTTTGTTAGTGAAACTGAGAAGTGAAAACGGCACACAATAAGGGTTAATACCTACAGGACAACAAAAAATGTTCAGCAATAGCCATATTTGCAAACATAACCTGCTTGCTATTAGCTTATGGTGCTAGATGGTTAGAGTATGTAGTTAGCTAGCTAGCGGGCTCCTCTTTCACCTCTTGATGCAATACATCCCCTGCAATTGCTATAGTAGTGAACTGCTACCTCAAGTAATGCATTAATCCAAACTATACTTAATATACTCTTCATCTACTGGATGAATCTGACATAAAAACCTACTTTTCTTGTCCCTCTTTGACTTTGGCATGGTTATCGCGTTGTAGAACAAGACCTAGGGGGGAAAAAGACTCCACGTGTTTCTGTCTACTGAATATAGCTGTCCAAAATATGCCTGACAATAATTCACGATTCACTTGCATTTTATGAGATAATTTTCTGTCGCATCATTGAATTTAAATGAGATATTGAGTTTGATAATAGGAATACATTATTTAATCATCTGTATTAAACGTGTAGAAAAATGTGCTTTACAGACATGTCTCATTTCCCCCAGCAGATGGAACCCTGCAAACATAAGAGTGCACAAATAAGTGTATTAACAAGGCAATCATAATAAAGCCATTAGAACAGTATTGTGTGACAGAAATAATGATTTCCTTCTTTATTCTATGGAGTTTTCTGTTGAGTGTCAATCATGTAGCTACATCTTTGCATAATTAACGTGCTGCAATAACAGCAAAATTGACAGCAGTGTCCCTTGAGTGAGATGTCTGTGGCATGTGCATCTCTGAAATGTGATTCAATGTAAGATAGTTAATCAATGTGTACTGCTTTAACAAAAAAATTGATACAGTGATAGAACCATCTATGTGGGTGTTGCCTGCCCGGTTTGTGTAATAATTCTCTATGCCAGATGAGTTTATGTGTTACGTTATCTGTGAACCTAAAGTGAGAAATGCAGTAGCAAGAGGTGAAATCCCACATAGACAAATTACAGCCATATCCACAAAGCGTCTCAGGGTAGGAGTGCTGATCCAGGTCAGGACCAGTTTTTCACTTTTAGATCATAATGAATATGAATATATGGACATATCCTATAATAGACCTAAGTGCGAATGTTGTTCATTAGCTCAGCATGCAACAGCACAGTCCCCGCCAAGCTTATCACCAAGCTCACAACTCTGGAACTGAAAACCTCCCTCTGTAATTGCATATTGGACATCCTGACGGGCTGCCCCCAGTTGGTGAGGGTAGGCAACAACACATCCGCCATGCTGACCTCAACACAGGGGCCCCTCAGGGGAGTGTGCTCAGTCCCCTCCTGTTCTCCCAGTTCACCCATGACTGTTCACTGCTCACGACTCCAACACAATCATTAAGTTTGCTGATGACATGATGGTGATAGGCCTGATCACCGGCGACGATGACACAGTCTATAGGGAAGGGGTCAGTGACCTGGTAGTGTGGTGCCAGGACAACAACCTCACCCTTAACGTCAGCAAGACAAAGAAGCTGATCGTGGACTACAGAGAGCCGAGCAAACCCCCATCCACATCGATGGGCTGTGTGACTCATCACATACGCTGCTGCTACTGTTTATTATCTACTGTATCCTGTTGTCATTTTACCCCTTACTGTATGCACATATCTACCTCAATTATCTCGTACCCCTGCGCATCTACTCGGTACTGATACCCTGTGTATATACTCAAGTTATTGTTACTCATTGTGTATTTATTCCTTGTGTTATTAACTTTCTATTATTTTTATATTTTTCTCTCTGCGTTGCTGGGAAGCATATCACTGTTAGTCTACACTTGGTGGCTACGAAGCATGTGGCAAATGGCAAGTAAAAATAGATTTGATAATGTATTAGCATTTGTGGTACAAATCACATTCAAGTTATGGGACCGATATTATAATTTTTTGCGCATCATGTCAAAATCATCTGAAAGTTTCTAAATTGATTGTGAAGATCAAAAAAGTCACTTATAGATGTTTTGAGCATGATGTGCGAAAAATGTTGTTCTCAGTCCCATGATTTGAATGGGATATGTGCCACAAATACTAAAACATTAGCATGTGAAAACAGTGCCAGCATGGATTGCTGTCATACCTTGTGCATAGACTGCTTAAAGGGTAAGGAAATCAAATTGGTAATTTTGTAATTTGAGTGAAATATCCCTTAATTTTTTCACTTTTATGTCTTATAATAACGTTTTGGTGCTTGAGTAGGCTACCAGTCCAGACAAAAGATTAAATGTTTTTAGAAGATCCAGATGTCAGCTTTCTGTTTTACTCAGATTATTCAATATTCAGTTGTAATCATCATTATTATGTGAAAAGATGAATAAAGGCTGCTGTCTTTGTCTCACACATATATTTGGCAGACTTTGACCCTCTATAGATGGGAATCATGTTCAAGGGAAGCTTTAAAATATCACAATGCATTCCCTCTCCGTCATGTATTGTTCAAGGGGAAATAGTATATGATGGGTGTAGTAAGTTATAGATTCCTTCTATAAAAAATACATGTAAAATCAAAATCAAATAAAATTGTATTTGTCACGCTTCGTAAAACAACAGGTGTAGACTAACAGTGAAATGCTTACTTACGGGTCCTTTTCCAACAATGCAGAGTTAAAGATAAAGATACAAAATATAAAATATAAATAGTGACACTAGGAAGAAATCCACAGTGAATAACGAATAACAATAACAAGTAAGAATAAAATGGTTATAAACAGGGAGTACTACAGTAGTACCGAGTCGATATGCAGGGGTACGAGGTAATTAAGGTAGCTATGTGCATATAGCTAGGGGTAAAGTGACTAGGCAACAGTTTTATTTGTATTTTTTTAAATTTTACCTTTATTTAACTAGGCAAATCAGTTAAGAACAAATTCTTATTTTCAATGATGGCCTAGGAACAGTGGGTTAACTGCCTTGTTCAGGGGCAGAATGACAGATTTTTAACTTGTCAGCTTGGGGATTCAATCTTGCAACCTTTCGGTTACTAGTCCAACACTCTAACCGCCCAAAGCTCTAACCGTCTAACACTCTAACCACTAGTCTACCTGCCGCCCATAACTGTATACAGTATAGATGATAAACAGCTATAGCAGCAGCATGTGGAGCAGTAGCAGCACATGTGGTGAGTGTTAAAGTGTGTGTGTGAGTGTGTGTGTCTGCATATCCAAGACCTGGCATTTGGGGTGTAGTGATATACCCAATGGGCTTGACGGTTCTCTTCTCATCACTCATCTTGAAAAAACGTATACCAAAAACTTGGAAATCAATCAATCTGCCATGATTAACACAAACAATAAATTATATTATTTATTATTTAAAAGGAAATAGCATGGGCAACTGAGAAAAACAAATTGGTACAATTTAAGGCCAAGTGGGGGTATGATATTTGGGTTATGATATTTATGCATCTGTAACTTTCTCACTCATCATTATTCACGATTCATTCAGCACAATCCATAATCATGGTAGCATCCACATTAATTAGAAACATTAATTTCTTATTGACACAAAAAATTACTCTAAAATACGATACATTATTTACCATTAATTTATTTTGGCCACCAAATCATCTGAAACACAACCAGTGAATTTGTCCCAATAATTCTGGTCCACTAAAATGGGGGGCTATGTATAAAATGTTTGTAAACTTTAAACGGTTCACCCAATATGGATGAAAATAGCCTCAAATTAAAGCTGACAGTCTGCACTTTAACCTCATAATCATTGTACCACTTCAAATCCAAAGTGCTGGAGTACAGAGCCAAAACAACAACAAAAATGATCACTGTCCCAATACTTTTGGAGCTCATTGTATTTACAGTGCCTTGCGAAAGTATTCGGCCCCCTTCAAACATAAAGATATAAAACTGTATTTTTTTTGTGAAGAATCAACAACAAGTGGACACAATCATGAAGTAGAAAGACATTTATTGGATATTTCAAACTTTTTTAACAAATCAAAAACTGAAAAATTGGGCATGCTAAATTATTCAGCCCCTTTACTTTCAGTGCAGCAAACTCTCTCCAGAAGTTCAGTAAGGATCTCTGAATGATCCAATGTTGACCTAAATGACTAATGATGATAAATACAATCCACCTGTGTGTAATCAAGTCTCCGTATAAATGCACCTGCACTGTGATAGTCTCAGAGGTCCGTTAAAAGCGCAGAGAGCATCATGAAGAACAAGGAACACACCAGGCAGGCCCGAGATACTGTTGTAAAGAAGTTTAAAGCCGGATTTGGATACAAAAAGATTTCCCAAGCTTTAAACATCCCAAGGAGCACTGTGCAAGCGATAATATTGAAATGGAAGGAGTATCAGACCACTGCAAATCTACCAAGACCTGGCCGTCCCTCTAAACTTTCAGCTCATACAAGGAGAAGACTGATCAGAGATGCAGCCAAGAGGCCCATGATCACTCTGGATGAACTGCAGAGATCTACAGCTGAGGTGGGAGACTCTGTCCATAGGACAACAATCAGTCGTATATTGCACAAATCTGACCTTTATGGAAGAGTGGCAAGAAGAAAGCCATTTCTTAAAGATATCCATAAAAATGGTCATTTAAAGTTTGCCACAAGCCACCTGGGAGACACACCAAACATGTGGAAGAAGGTGCTCTGGTCAGATGAAACCAAAATTGAACTTTTTGGCAACAATGCAAAACGTTATGTTTGGCGTAAAAACACAGCTCATCACCCTGAACACACCATCCCCACTGTCAAACATGGTGGTGGCAGCATCATGGTTTGGGCCTGCTTTTCTTCAGCAGGCACAGGGAAGATGGTTAAAATTGATGGGAAGATGGATGGAGCCAAATACAGGACCATTCTGGAAGAAAAACTGATGGAGTCTGCAAAAGACCTGAGACTGGGAGGGAGATTTGTCTTCCAACAAGACAATGATCCAAAACATAAAGCAAAATCTACAATGGAATGGTTCAAAAATAAACATATCCAGGTGTTAGAATGGCCAAGTCAAAGTCCAGACCTGAATCCAATCGAGAATCTTTGGAAAGAACTGAAAACTGCTGTTCACAAATGCTCTCCATCCAACCTCACTGAGCTCGATCTGTTTTGCAAGGAGGAATGGCAAAAATTTCAGTCTCTCGATGTGCAAAACTGGCGCTACAAAGTATTAACTTAAGGGGGCTGAATAATTTAGCACGCCCAATTTTTCAGTTTTTGATTTGTTAAAAAAGTTTGAAATATCCAATAAATGTCGTTCCACTTCATGATTGTGTCCCACTTGTTGTTGATTCTTCACAAAAAATACAGTTTTATATCTTTATGTTTGAAGCCTGAAATGTGGCAAAAATTTAGCAAAGTTCAAGGGGGCCCAATTTTCAGTTTTTGCAGTCTTTGGCTTAAAGAAGCTGTTCAGAGTCCTGTTGGAAAGACTTGGTGCACTAAATCGCTTGCCATGGGGTTGCAGAGAGAACAGTCTATGGCTTGTGGTTGATTCTTTGACGACTTTTTTTTTTGGGCCTTCCTCTGACCACCTGGTATAGTGGTCCTGGACGGCAAGGAGCTCGACCCCAGTGAAGTACTAGGCCATACTCACCACCCTCTGTTAGCGCCTTATGGTCAGGTGCAATGCAGTTGCTGTACCAAGCAGTAATGCAGCCAGTCAAGTTAATGGTGCAGCAGTATAACTTTTTGAGGATCTGAGTGCCCATGCCAAATCTTTTCAGCCTCCTGAGGGAGAAGAGGCGCTGTCGTGCCCTCTTCACAACTATGTGGGTGTAGTGATGTAGACACAGAGGACCTGCTCCACTACAGCCCTATTGATGTGGAATGGGGGGGGGGCATGCTCGCCCCTCCGTTCCCTATCGTCCACAATCAGCTCCTTTGTCTTGCTGGTGTTGAGAGATAGGTTGTTGTCCTGGCACCACACTGCCAGGTCTCTGACCTCCTCCCTATAGGCTGCCTCATCGTTGTCAGTGATCAGTCCTACCACTGTCATGTCGTCAGAAAACTTCATGTGTTGGAGTTGTGCATGGCCACGCAGTCATGGGTAAACAGGGAGTACAGGAGGGAAGTAAGCACACACCCATTAGGTGCCCCCATGTTGATGGTCAGCGTGGAGGATGTTTTGTTGCCCACACTCTCCACCTGGCGGTGGCCCGTCAGGGCATCCAAGATCCAGTTGCAGAGGGAGGTGTTCAGTCACAGGGTCCTGAGTTTGGTGATGAGCTTGGAGGGGACTATGGTGTTGAATGCTGAGCTACAGTCAATCAACAGAATTCTTACATAGGTATTCTTATTGTCCAGGTGGGTGAGGGCAGTGTGGAGTGCATTAGAGATCTGTGGATCTGTTGCGGTGGTATGCGAATTGGAGTGGATCTAGGGTGTCTGGGATGATTGTGTTGATCTGAGCCATGACCAGCCTTTCAAAGCATTGCATTGCTATTGATGTGAGTGCTATGGGGCGATAGTCATTTAGGCAGGTTACCTTGGCATTCTTGGGCATGGGGACTATGGTGGTCTGCTTGAAAAAAGTTGATATTACAGACCAGGTCAGGGATAGGTTGAAAATGTCAGTGAAGACACTTGCCAGCTGGCCAGTGCATGCTCTGAGTACACTTCCTTGTACTCTGTCTGCAAATATTAGAGTCCTGGTATACGGTCTGCGAATATTAACCTGTTTAATTAAAGGTCTTACTCACATTGTCTATGGAAAGCAGATCACACAGTCATCCGGAACAGCTAGTGCTCTCAAATACACCAAACTTTATGGATTTGATCATTTGATGGCCATCTATCACGCTGTCATCTTTTTTTAAGGTGATATTGTTTTGCTTCATTTTAAGGTTGAACAATTTGTGTTTTGTGCAGAGGTTGACTGGGAGCTCTGAAGCCCAAAATGCAGAAATATGAGGGAAAATACAGTTCCCCAAAATTTAATGAAGGACAAATTATCCCTAGAATTAGACTAAGCTACCTTGAACAAAAACGGTAGCCTAGTCTAATTCTATGGATAATTTGTCCATCATTACATGTTAGGGAACTGTATTTTCCCTAATTTTCTGCACTTCGGGCTTTATTATTTTTGTACTGTAAGCGCGTGAGTTTGTTTTTGCTCGTGAGGGGGCGTGACAGAGAATGGGAGGGGCGATGCATACCTTGCCCAGTTGAGCAGCTTGAAACATGATCCATCGGCGCCTCGACGAGGCAGGGCTATAGACTAGAAGCATAGTGTTATCACACGGCGGTAGCAGAGTTCGGAGAGATACGTGAATAGGAGCGAAGAGAAAGAGAGAGAGTAGTGTAGAGAGAATGGGAGTAACTGGGAGCATTCAGCATCTGACAAATCAAAGGCACGGTGTCTCATATTCCTGCGTATAGCAGAGGAGGATGGAGCGTTGCTGGTTGAGCGGATAAGATGATCTGTTTGTGGATACCATTGTATTTTTCTTCGCACCAATAGGAACATGTGTTTTCTGGAGGTTTGAGGAAAGCGATGGTTGCATCACCTTCAACTGCGCTGTCAATCTCATTTCAAAGAGCCACATCATAAGAAACTCCGTGGGGAACTGGCCTTTTGGAGGATATGCAGAAATAGGATCGGCTTGGTTGTTAAATTATTTTAGCAAACCAAGCATTAAAACCAGCGGTTATCAGTTTTATGTATACCAGTATGATGAACTCTTTTTTTGATACTTCGCCTGCTGCTATGATCGATACAGTTCCTGTCAGCCGTATGTCCACTTCTGGGTCGGGCGCGGTAACCAGTGCTCTGCGAAATGATTTGGGGTCCAATATCCATGTACTGAAGACTCTGAACCTGCGGTTTCGCTGTTTTCTTGCTAAGGTTCATGAACTAGAGCGGAGAAACAAATTATTAGAGAACCAACTGCAGCAAGCCTTGGAGCAACAACGATACCAAGTATACACACGTGAAGTAGCTGTCCAAACCGACTCTACTGAATCCCGACTACCTGGTACCATTTGGAGTTTCACGCACGTGAGGAGACACGGCGAGCGCTATGAGACTCTCCAGGGGCCCGGTGTGTCCTGGAATCACCCGGACGGTGTTGGGGTCCAAATCGATACCATCACACCAGAAATAAGAGCTCTGTATAATGTTTTGGCTAAAGTCAAGCGAGAGAGAGACGAATACAGGAGAAGGTAAGTACCAACAAACTACTGCATTCAGACAGTGACATCAGTGCGCATTTCCCATTGCAGCAGTTTTAGGCCTGATTGGAGCAGCAGCATCAGTCTACACTTTATTGCTGCATTTCATTCTAATTGGATGGTAATAATATATGCTGATTATTTGTCACCAGATAGGAATTAATGAAATGCGTCATTGGTAGTTTAATATAAAGAAACTTCAACTCTGATTCATTGCATATTTTGGTAGCCAAGCAGCAAGGGTATTGTAACGCTTGCCAAAACCATGCGATTGCGCGATACCATCTAGACTTAAGTTTAGTTTTAACTCCAGGCAGATTTGTTAACTTTTTACATAATTGTTTAATTTTCACTCTACTAGGTCGGCAGGCGTTTTCCCCAACCCAGTACTAACACACCCGTTTGAAATAATGAACTAATCATCCTCCATGATTGGCTGAATCAGGTTTGTTACTGCTGGGCTGGAACAAAACCTTGCACTCTGTACCTCCCTGGGACCAAAGTTAGGTACCCGAGAGCCGTCATTCATCTGTTCCTGCTGGGTGTTTTGTTGTTTGACACTTTGTCAAGTATAGGCTGGTTACATTCAATCCTATGGAATAGTAGAGATGAACCATTGTTTGAAACCTTCACTGACCAGTGACCAATGAGCAGTTATGTGGCTTCTAGGCCCGAAGGTGTTGTTATCATGGTGGGATGATAGAAATAAGAAAGAATATAGCTAAAAGCCGCCAGAGATGATACAATACAGGTTGTTTGCAGTGTCTCACGTTGGTACAGTAATACATGTAGCGAGGATGCTGAAACTAGAGGGTATGTCCGAAGGAAAAGGGTGGGGAAAATCAAATTTTATTGGTCGCATACACATATTTAGCAGATGTTATTGCGGATGTAGCGAAATGCTTGTGTTCCTAGCTCCAACAGTGCAGTAGTATATAACAATTCACGACAATACACACACATGTAAAATAATGGAATTAAGAAATATATAAATATTAGATTGAGCAATGTCGATGTGGCATTGACTAAAATACAGTAGAATAGAATACAGTATATACATATGAGATGAGTAAAGCAGAATGTAAACATTATTCAAGTGGCCAGTGATTCCAAGTCGATGTATATAGGGCAGCAGCCTCTGGTGCAGGGTTGTGTAAATTGGTGGAAGCCGGCTAGTGATGGCTATTTAACAGACTGATGACCTTGCGATAGCAGCTGTTTTTCAGTCTCTCGGTCCCAGCTTTGATGCACCTGTACTGACCTCGCCTTCTGGATGATAGCGGGTGAATAGGCCGTGGCTCTGGTGGTTGATGTCCTTGATGATCTTTTTGACCGTCCCGGAGGGCAAGGTAGTTTGGCCAGACCACACCACCCTCTGGAGAGCCCTGCGGTTGCGGGCATTGCAGTTGCCATACCAGGCGGTGATATAGCCCGACAGGATGCTCTCAATTGTGCATTTGTAAAAGTTTGAGGGTTTTAGGAGCCAAGTCAAATTTCCTCAGCCTCCTGAGATTGAAGAGGCGCTGTTGCGCCTTCTTCACCACACTGTCTGTGTGGGTGGACCATTTCAGATTGTCAGTGATGTGTACACCAAGGACCTTGAAGCTGTCCACCTTCTCCACTGCTGTCCCGTCGATGTGGATAGGGGCGTGCTCCCTCTGCTGTTTCCTGATGTCCACAATCAGCTTCTTTGTTTTGTTGATGTTGAGTGAGAGGTTATTTTCCTGGCACCACTCTCCCAGGGCCCTCACCTCCTCCCTGTAGGCTGTCTCGTCATTGTTGGTAATCAGGCCTACTACTGTTGTGTCGTCTGCAAACTTGATGATTGAGTTGGAGGCGTGCATGGCCACGCAGTCATGGGTGAACAGGGAGTGTAGGAGGGGACTGAGCATGTACCCTTGTGGGGCCCCTGTGTTGAGGATTAGCAAAGTGGAGGTGTTGTTTCTTACCTTCACCACCTGGGGGTGGCCCATCATGAAGTCTAGGACCCAGTTGCGCAGGGTGGGGATCAGACCCAGGGCCCCAAGCTTAATGATGAGCTTGGAAGGTGCTTGGAGGGTACTATGGTGTTGAATGCTGAGCTATAGTCAATGAACAGCATTCTTTTTTTTCTTAATTTTTTTTTTTTACCCCTTTTTTCTCCCCAATTTCGTGGTATCCAATTGTTGTAGTAGCTACTATCTTGTCTCATCGCTACAACTCCCATACGGGCTCGGGAGAGACGAAGGTTGAAAGTCCGATACACAACCCAGCCAGCCGTACTGCTTCTTAACACAACGCGCATCCAACCCGGAAGCCAGCCGCACCAATGTGTCGGAGGCTACACCGTGCACCTGGCAACCTTGGTTAGCACGCACTGCGCCTGGCCCGCCACAGGAGTCGCTGGTGCGCGATGAGACAAGGACATCCCTACCGACCAAGCCCTCCCTAACCCGGACGACGCTAGTCGTGGTCAGATTTGCCAAAGGGAAGGTGGGGCAGGGCCTTGTAGGCTTTTTGAAAACTTGAGTAGCAGTGGTCCAATGTTTTTCCAGAGCGAGTACTACAGTCAATGTGTTGGTAGAACTTTGGTAGCATTTTCTTAAACTTTGCACTGTATTTGAATTTCACACTGTCATTGCAATTTCAAACCTGATTACACTGTCTTAATTAGAGGTCGACCGATTATGATTTTTTAATGCCGATACCGATTATTGGAGCACAAAAAACCCAGATACCGATTAATCGGCCGTTTTTTGAAATGTGTGTGTGTGTATATATATATCAATGAACACTTTTATTTTAACTTGATATAATACATATGGGCTTTTGGATGGGTGTTCTTAAGGTGATTCCACAGGTTGGTGGTATTTTTTTATTTAGCCGTTGCTGACCCCATGCTTACATCTTTATCACAAATAAGACACCTTGCTTTCCCTGGTGCCAATTCCATGTAATAGTCCCACACTGGTGCTCTGCTTTTCTCTGCCATCTGTAAAACACACACACAGCTCTGAAGTGACAATGACACTGAAGAGTCTGCTTAGGAGACAAATACTCTCAACTGTTTGAATAAAAATAGAGTTTAAGTTACCTGTGATGAATGTTGAAAACAAAACCGTAATTTCTATATGCAGGAAATTTTATTTTAATAATGGACATGGTAAGAATTGACTACTAAAGTGCGAGTCATAATTCCCATGACACCTAGCAAAATCTGAAAAGTGGTTCCTTCATTCATTTATTCCATAGGATATTTTTAGATTCACTTAAAATAAGGTCTGTGTTTCGTGTAGGCTTACACCACCTTGCCAATTTTTATAACTGTAAATATCCATATGACAAGGTAACTCTGATCAATATTGGCTAAATAGAAGTGAAGATGAAAAAAATTGTAGAGTGGATTTATGAAAATATTTTGACAAACGTTACCTTATCCTATTGAGATTTACACGGGTATCAAAACGCCGAGGTGGTTTAAGCACGAAACATAGACCTTATTTGAAGTAGATCAAGAAATTCTGTATGGAAGACATGAACGGTAAAATAACAAAGGAACCCCTTTCAAGTTCAGCCGCAAGTTATTACAGGAATTATAACTCGTCGACTATTTCTCTCTAAACCATATACCTTTGACTATTACGAGCCTGCTGCTGCCTACCACCCCTCAGTCAGACTGCTCTATCAAATATCAAATCATAGACTTAACTATAATAAACACACAGAAATATGAGCCTTAGGTCAAATCCGGAAACTTTCACCTCGAAAACAAAACCTTTATTCCGTTCCGTATTTTATCTAACGGGTGGCATCCATGAGTCTAAATAGTCCTGTTACATTGCAGAACCTTCAATGTTATGTCATAATTACGTAAAATTCTGGCAAATTAGTTTGCAAAGAGCCAGGCGGCCCAAACTGTTGCATATACCCTGACTCTGGGTGCAATGAAAGCAAGAGAAGTGACACAATTTCACTTGGTTAATATTGCCTGCTAACCTGGATTTCTTTTAGCTAAATATGCAGGTTTAAAAATCTATACTTGTGTATTGATTTTATGAAAGGCATTGATGTTTATGATTTAGTACACATTGGAGCAACGACAGTCGTTGATTGTTTTTTTAAGATTAATGCTATCCAGCACCTTACCTTGGCTTACTGCATTCACGTAACAGGCAGGCTCCTCGTGAGGCAGTTGGTTAGAGCATGGACAAATATATTATTAGCAGCTCGTTGTGTTTATTTTAATATCGAGGAATATTTCACTTTCTCTGGTCATAGGAACATGAATTTGTGCTTGAGGCAGATGTGGTGGTCCTCGAGTTTCGCCATCAGGTGGAAGGTTGTTTTTAAATGTTTGAGCGTATGCTTCAGCCAAGACATCGGCTGCTCGTCAGATTATCATATCTCACAGGCAGTCACACTGTAGGCTAACTGACGTCTCCAGCGGCTCGAGTGCCCTTGTTGCCACGGTAACCTCCTGCCCTTAATGGGGCTGCTGAAACATTTGTCTCACAAAAATGAAATTCAATTGAGCAATATACCCAGGGGGCGCCACTGGTGTTAGAAGTGGGGGGTGGGGAGGCATGGCCCCATGGCCCTTCTAGCTGTCTCTATTTAGAACAACAAAAAGTAAGCAAAAATGCCCACATGACCATGTCATCAAGCTAGGTAAGAGATCATTATTAAATATGCTTAATTAATAAGACTGAACTAGATCAATGATAATTCAATAATCTATATTGTGTTGCAACTTTAACCAATAACCTAACAAATGATCAACTCTTACAAATAAAATACAAAGACTTCACTTTTGATTGACTTTATTAAGACATCCTCAATATCAAATTTCAGCCAGTCCGCCCAGCCAGCCCGTGCAGTCTGCATGTCCGACCCCCACCAGTCTAGTCAATAACTCAACACTCTCCCCAACACAACTTCCTTCAAATATTTTTTTACATTTCTCATGGGAAAGGTTTGGAAAGCAAAAGTTTCATAAAAACACATACTCCTACACATTAATACACAGAAACAGTACGTCCTCCATGTAATTCATATCATAGGCCTAATAGTACTGTAGAGCTCTTTTTTAGTCTCCAGGATTAGCATTTTTTTTTTTTATGGGGAGAAGGGAGAATCTGCAGACATGCTGAGATAAAAGAACATACTTGTTGCCATAATTCAGCCAGCCTTCACAAGACCATAACATATGCAAATTTGTGTTTTACACCTCCAGCAGAATAATACAATTTCTGGGTGTATTATATTTTCTCACTGGCATATAGTGTAAGTTCTATGGATGGTCTTAAACTGCAGTAATTTATGTCTGTGCTTATATGAACATGCCTGGGAATTCTAACATATCTCAATCCATTCATCAATTTTGTTTGGTATTTTTGTGTGTCATTGGGAAAAGCCTCTATTAACCCTTGATACTGTTTGGAAATCAACTTTAGAAGGTTGTCAGACTGCCTTAAAATAGTTTGATCTTTGAAGCTTCTTGCTTGTCCAGTGTTTGCTGCACTGAGAGAATAAAGTGTTGTATCTGTGTAAGTTCACATCTGTACCGATACACTGGTCTTCTCTGGCTGCCTAACCCTGATGAGACCCAGGTCACCATCTGATCCTGCTCAAATGAGGCATAATAAAGAATTACCTTGGTGTACATTTATGCATTATAGTATCCAATAATAAAATCAATGGTTCAGTAATTGAAGTAAAAATTATTCCCAGATCCCAGACTTTAGCCTACCCATCGACTCAAGATGGAATGTCACCATCTATTCCTGCTAAGACATGATGAGCATAGTGTTGTGTACTGACTGTGCACCATGACAGAGAAGCCTGTAGAGCTGTTTATACCGTGTCAGTGTGAAAAGTAGGAAATAAGACAGATCAATAACGTTACATTGTTTTCCTGACTAATAAAACTTGTATCGCGCTGAAAAAACATCAGAATATCAGTCTTCAATCGCTTGGCCGCTGGTTTCATCGGTTGATTCCGGTATAGCGTGATTGAGGCAAAAATAATAGCAAAAGTTAGTGAGCTAAATGGTTAACGTTAGCCAACTTTTGGCTAGCTCTAACTAATGGTACATCATTAAATTTACTTCTGTTGAAACGGGACAAATCAAAGGCTACAAAACATTTCCATATACACAACAGATGTTAGATACTGCTACCTGACAGATAGCTAGCTAACACTGAACTGGCTGTGCTAGCTACTAGCTAGCTAACTAGCTGATAGTAGTTCATTCACTTCAGTCGAGAGGGGATGAAACATTACCTAACATAACATGTCAGTTACACTATTAGCTCAGCACTGGGAATATATATATATATATATATATTTGTTTTTTTGCTGTCAAACAGCAGTTAACTTGCCAGTGAGATCAGTCAGGTAAAGAGTAGCCAGTTTCTGCTCTGCTTGCTTTACAACTCATAGAAAATGTGCAACACAGACAGCAGCTGCCTCTGTTCATCTCTCCTGTGCTGGTCCTATACACCAGCCTTTCAGCAGCTTTGCCTTCACACAGCCTGTCTGCATGCTCTGTGGTGTGTGTGCCGTCCTAAATCCTAAAAATGCAATTTCAGAATGGGGGGGGTCACCATTGTTCCCGTCCCCAGTGAAAGTTGCGCCCCTGAGTACATCACATCACTTCTTACTAGTAATAGATGTATTGTTTTAGAATCATTACAAAGCATGGTCATCCATTTTTTGTTTTTGGTGTAATTATGGCGTAAAAATATTTTGGCTGGTAAAAGATCTGAGTGGCTGGTAGATTTTTAAATCTACCTGCCACATTGGCTGGTGGACCAACAAATTAGTTTCAGGCCCTGAACTGATCTATTTTGTTATCCAAGCTTGAGTTTTGAAATATAATATGCTATCCATAATATCCAATATGCTGTGATAATGCATTCGGCCTGCCTACTGCACAAACCTCATTCCTACAGAACTGTTTTTATTAGGTTATAATGTTTTACATTTAAGTTGTTTAAATGTTTTTATCTGAGTGGTAGATCTCGCCTCATAAAAGGTTGGTCACCACTGTCCCAGAGGATTCCCTGCAGCATCCCTGGCCCAGGTCACTATTGGCCAGCTTGGCTGACTACTGCAGGGACCCTGTCAACCACCTCTGTTGCCCCATGATTCAACCAGGGAAGAATTCCGTAAGACCCTAACTGAACCAAGAGTTTGGCTATGGGACAGACTCGCTTCCATGCCCCCATACGGACTCAAACTGATGAAGTCATGAACTGTGTTTAGCAATCTTACTTTGGATGGTGATTTAAATAGTAAAGTAGCCCATTTGAAACTCTGCTGCAAATGACCGACAAGGCACTGAACAATCTTTCAAAGCCCTGCTCACATTATTATTTGGAAATACCAGCTCCTTGTACTTCAGACATTTCTGCAGTTAAGGTAAAAAAGGCCATGCCTAATGCTTCCATTGCTAAATCAGGGAGTCTGTAGCTGTCAGTTGAGGGGCCAGATATACCCCTGTTAAAACCACTCGTAGAGTCATACCTTTAACTGCTAGGCTTCAGACACTATTGATATTCATAAATGCACTTCAGCTAATAGCCCTCAAAGAAAATAGCAATTCATTCTGAAAGGCAAGATTGCATTTCCTGCTGTTCCTTATTGAATGGACGGAACATTCAGGCATGATAACAACTCAACTGAGTAGGATAGTCTGTCAAAAGACTGGCCTACAGCTTACTAACTGTTATAACCCTGTTATAACTTGTAAATAAGACTTACATTCTCAACTGGAAAATCTCATGCAGAAAACCAGACATTGGTGATGTCATTTCATGGGTCAGTGACTACATGCATGGCAGACTTTCCGGGTTACTATACTGTAGAGAAGCAGTTAATATACAATACTATTACCGTGACAAAAATTCCAGATTGTCTGCATAATCAAATAACATTCAGCTCAGACATCCATACATACCCCACAAGACATGCCACCAGGGGTCTCTTCACAGTCCCCAAGTCCAAAACAAATTCACGGCAACGCATAGTTTTATACAGAGCTATGATCGCATAGAACCCTGCCATCTTCATTTACTCAAGCAAACAGCAAAATAACCTTTTAAAAAATGTATTAAAAAACAACCCATGGAACAACGGGGACTGTGAGGAAATAAAAAACGCACACACATTCACTCTACCCTAGCTCAAGACCAAACATTCACTCTACCCTAGCTCAAGACCAAACATTCACTCTACCCTAGCTCAAGACCAAACATTCACTCTACCCTAGCTCAAGACCAAACATTCACTCTACCCTAGCTCAAGACCAAACATTCACTCTACCCTAGCTCAAGACCAAACATTCACTATACCCTAGCTCAAGACCAAACATTCACTATACCCTAGCTCAAGACCAAACATTCACTATACCCTAGCTCAAGACCAAACATTCACTCTACCCTAGCTCAAGACCAAACATTCACTCTACCCTAGCTCAAGACCAAACATTCACTCTACCCTAGCTCAAGACCAAACATTCACTATACCCTAGCTCAAGACCAAACATTCACTATACCCTAGCTCAAGACCAAACATTCACTCTACCCTAACTCAAGACCAAACATTCACTCTACCCTAGCTCAAGACCAAACATTCACTCTACCCTAGCTCAAGACCAAACATTCACTCTACCCTAGCTCAAGACCAAACATTTTAAGTAGGCAAAAAAAAAATAGAGCGCAATCCTGTTTAAAATAGGGAGCAATAGTAATGGTGTCTAACTCCGCCATGGTTCATTGAACAAAGTCTATGGGAAAATGAATGGAGGTTTTGTAGGGTTTTTGGATAAATGCAGAAAATAAGGTCTGTAGTAAACACAGGCTTAGGAGATCTTAAGTTTTGTTCTATGAGATATGCATTTTGAAGCATTTATGTAAAAGGAAAAAAGCACAAAGCACAAAGGTTTCATAATTCATAAACGTCATGTTAACTGACTGATATTATTTCATAGAACAAAACATACAAGATCTCCTCAGCCTGTGTTAACCTCAAACCTTATGTTTGGTGTTTATCCCAAAACCCTATTCTTTCCCCATTAATTTCCCCCATAGGAATGGCAGAACAAACCAGAGGTAACTCATTTCCGGGTGTAGGACTACAAGTTTACGAGCTCTGTGCAACGGCTGTTTAGCCTATTAAATGGCTGGCTTTAGGACCATGAGGAGCATTGCGTGTATTTTTTTGTTCACTATAATAATACGGTGATAATTAATGGCTGGGGTCATTTTTGTTTGTTTTTGCTGTTCTCCAAATAGTCTTTTAGAGTTTTTAAATTGTGTAGAAATGCAGTATTCAAGCTTCCTGCTATACCCAAGGTTCAGCTGAACTGCTACCACTGACCTTTAACCCAGTGTGCTGATTTCTTAAAGCTTTATATGTGTGGACACACCATGAGCTGTTTGGAACAGAATTAGTTTTTGTCAACCAGATTTGGAAAACTTTAGATGGAAGTTTCTGATACAGTATCTAGAGACATGGTAAGAAGTAATGAATTAAATATGCTAAACATGTCATGACAGGATTTGTTATTACATGTTTACATATGGTTCCCCCCAGGGAACAGTACATTTCTTATTGCTCAGTTGCACAATGTTCATTGTTTTGCAGTTGTGCAACAGTCTCTGTTATTTCTTGGTCGCAAAGTTTAATGCCAGATTTGGGTTACCTGTTATCTGATTTTATAACAGACTTTTAACAGTCTGAGCATAACAGATTTACAAGCAATAATTATTTTGGGGGATGTAGACACATTTTTATTATTTTATTTTACCTTTATTTAACTAGGCAAGTCAGTTAAGAACAAATTCTTATTTACAATGACAGTCTAGGAACAGTGGGTTAACTGCCTAGTTCAGGGGCAGCACGACAGATTTTTACCTTGTCAGCTCGGGGATTCGATCTTGCAACCTTTCGGTTACTAGTCCAACGCTCTAACCAGGCAGGCAGGCACGCACACACACACAACATTGTGTCATGGATGGGTGATAGGTTCAGTAAGTCAGTGAGATATCCACATGCTGGAATATGTGGACAAGAAGGTTACATGTCTTTCATGTTGACAAATGACAATAGAAAGATGGGCGACCAGGGTCATTGCCAGTGCCCCAGTTCAGATTGTCTCTCCTTGAGATTCAGCAGGAGTCGTGCTGTATATCACTGTGATAAAGATCAGACGGTTTTCAGGACAGTTGTGTGTGGTGGTTTTTCTCAAGGACTTATTCAGGATAAACTTCATGATTAAAAAGCTAATCAAAGCAGTGTGGCTGAAGACAGCTTGGTAACCTTTCCTTCACCCCCATACAGTATGTGTTTATTTCTCTCCATTACTGTAGTCATATAATTTATATGACACTATCATTTTACCATGTTGGCTGATTTAATGATCATGTAAACCAAGGTGAAAGTCATCCATACTTAATACCAAAACGATGGTTGAGTATGAGAGAAACACAGACTTAGAGATGTAGTTTTTTCTATCATGAAAATGGTATTTGAGCTCCATCCCAATCACTCACACGAGAGAGATGGAGAGAGAGAAGGAGAAAAGCAATGTCCTCCTTGTCCCTTCTTTTTATTGACAGTTTATTGTGGCAATAAAGTGTGTGTGTGTGTGTGCGTGCTTGCAAGTGTGTGTCTGCTGCGGAAGTATGCATTTTTTTCTGTAATGTATTATCCTTCTAGTGTGGTGGTGACACAATACGACATTGTTTGAGTTTTTTGTTGAATGGCGTGCAGGCTTCACACGGGCTGTGTGTGTGTGTGTGTGTGTGTGTGTGTGTGTGTGTGTGTGTGGTAACTTCAAACCAAACGTGAAAGAGAGAATAAAAAGATGGAGTATAGTTGTAAATGGGCAATAAACTGATTCCGTCTCAAAGCATCCTGCAGTGAGTGGGATGTTACACAATTTCTATTTGCAATAACTGAAATTATGACTACCCAGGTTTCAAACCTGTGACATCTGACCAACTCAATGTCGTGTTAGGCCTGTGAGCTAATCCTTCCAGTAGGCATAAGCTTTGCGAGCTAACACAAGTCTTCCATTCTCAGGCAAGGTTACTCATCATGTGACCATTGTTCACTGAATCACCTCTGTTACACACTTCTTACTTCAGCAGTTCAGACACAGCGTAGCCCTCAGACACATCAACAGTAAACTATGCCTCAGTTGGGATTTGAACCAGTGATCCTCGGTCCGCTCTTCCTAACTGTTTGGCCATGCCACTGGAGACGATCCACTGCCTTCCCGGATGCCCTTTGAAAAGGACCTGTTCCAAACCAAACCCCATGCAGTGCAGGCATGCAGCATAGCTCCTCGGGACAGTTTCTTCCAGCATTAATAATTGAAGGCAGCTGAATTTAGCTGCATCGCCGAGTGTGGATCAATGAGATGAGAATCCTGAGGAGACACTTTCTCTGTGCTTTGATCTCTCTGCTGCTGCTCAGAAGATGAAAGGACTAATTGGGCTTGTTGGGTCGGATTTAGCTGCCTCCCCAACAGGAGGATAAAGACCTGCCCACGTGAACAACCTAATATGGGTAATTACAGAGCACAATGACCTCAGGTTGCAGGTTGGAACTGTATAACCATTTCTCTTGTCTATATCCAGTTTCTAATGATACATGATGATTCCCCAAATATGAACATATTTCTGCTGTATGTATGCACACCTTTTCCCACTGTTGTGGTCTGCAATATGTAATCTAGATCTGCTGGTCAGCTAGAACTTTCCCTGTACACAGCAGTCAATCTGTCCCAGAATGCACTGCATCCTGGCACTCAGCCCCTGCTGATAGCCCCTCTTTCTACCCCCTGCTGATACACAGGCAGAGGGAACTCATTTCTGAGAGCACACAGCTCCTGGTGATTCTCTGTCTCTCTCTCTCTCTCTCTCTCTCTCTCTCTCTCTCTCTCTCTCTCTGTCTCTCTGTCTTGTGGAGGTCAACATAGTGATATCAGACTTATCAAGGTCAGGATGTTGTCACAGGTATCTACTGTATGTCATTAGAAGCTCTGTTATCCTCAGTACAGTTGATGTTAAGCTGCTTCATTTCATGAGGCTGCAGGCTAACAGTAAGGTCAATGATAAGAGTGCATTGGTGTGAAGGAGACAAGGAACTGTGGTGTCTCTCCATATTGATTCTGGGGGAAACTCTGGGTGGGTAGTCACGTGATGGAATCGTTCTTCCTCATTTGCCTCTGTGTGTCTGCTTTTTCAGTGAGTGCACCATGTTCCTGATTATTCATGGGCATCGATGTAGCTGAGCGCGGTGGCACACTGCCATGAATGAAAGTGCAGGAATGCACCTGTCTTTTCTAGCCACTGTTAACCGCTATAGCAGGAGGCTATGGACTAGTCTAGCGGATAAGGACATTCAGTGGTACACACACATCAGGAGGGGCATTCTACTGCTGTACAATGGATGTACAGAGGACTTGGGTATCTATCTGTGCATGTTAGTGAAACAGACACTGTATACAGACACAGTCTATCTCTGCTGTATTTCAAGATCTTATTAACACAGAAGAAACAGTCTCTTGCTTGACAGCTAAGGAGCTACAAGACTTAGTACACAAAGAGACAGGCTCAATCACTTACACACCCTGGGCTTGGGGTAGAATAGCCTTTTTGTGATGGTGTGCTGGCGATTAGGGATCGATATGGGTCAGCGTATTTTGTGTCTTTATGGGTGAGTGAGCTCAGACAGGGATATTAGAGCTATCTCTTAAATATACCGTTACATTAGCCCAGGCTAGACATATCTGTCTTAGAGACACAGTAACACTTAAGATACACTTAATGCAGTGGGATGGAGGGCACATGAACCTTCAGTGGCAGCGTTTTCATTATGTCTTTAAGTGGCTCACCATGCAAGGGCTGGTCATCATGGTGATGTAGACATGCTTTCTGTAGCGCTCTCCCAAACAGAGAGAGAGAGACCGTCTACACATGTACTGTATGCAATGTGTATCTATATGTTTATTATTGGTGCCTTGCTCTTTAGTAATCATTCAGATATAGTTTGCTGTAAGTTATAATTTTGTGGGCAGGCACTGCGGTGCCACGAACCATTCTAAACTACCATTCAATTTGTCAGTCTTTCATCATATTATCACTAAGTGATCTTTGTAACCTACTGTATATTGAATTAGGATGCTGTCGGTTTTGACCTACTGTACCTTTATGCCAGGGGATAAACAACCATGATGGATGTGAGGGGAATTGAAAGCGGGATGATAATGGGGGGGGAAGCTGACTTCCTGTAAATACAGCTGTCATGCTTTCACGGGAGTTCTGATTTATTCTACACTTTCTACAGGTGTGTACTTAGATGATAAAAGGGATGTGCCTTGGGGTATTTACACAGGGATAATGGAATGCAGATACATGGCTTTCCCGTGGTTTATACTGTACACACCCTGGTTTAAGGAGGATTTGTGCCAAAGGTCTTCTCTAATGAGTCTATCCACCCACAGCTCTACCCAAACCAGGCCTGAGCATGCCATGGGTGTGTGTCTCAGTGATGACATAACATATATTTTTTTAATTTAACCTTTATTTTAACTAGGCAAGTAAATTAAGAACAAATTCTTATTTACAATGATGGCCTGAAAGTATATTTCATAATAGTCCCCAAATTCCCCCTCGTTTGTTAAATGGAAAATCCCATTGAAATGCACCATTATTAAATTAAGACAGAATTTCAAAAGGACGTGCTAATTTTCCACCATGAATTATGTTTGACTTTTTCCCAGCTTTTGCTTTCATGCAGTTTAATGGCCCTCTATATCTCTTGAGTCAATAGCCAGGAGAGGACAGCCAATATGTTGGGCTCCAAGGTGGCCATGCAGGAAGTGAGATCTATATAGTGGAAACATCAGTACAGAGCAGGAGTGTGCTCAATTGTACTCAACTGAGGTTGGTTGGGTGGGCTGCAGGGTGAGTTGGTTTTGCAGACCTCAGTAAAAAAATTAAATGATTTTCTGTCACCACACCCTCAAGCCCCTCATAAATAACACATTGCATCAACGTGCTGGAAATGTTGATGTCCTTTCCCAGGATGAAAGTAACATTTAACCTTTTTGTTTTTTTGATTAATGAAATGACACAATCTTTGGTGTACGATACAATGAAATGGCCAGCCTGTGACTGTGAGGGAGAGACAGAGACCTCACACAAAACTGCTAAACCAGTTGTAGAAAACCATATGTTCCTTATGGATTGTAGAAGAGAAAAACAATCATCTATTCTGTGTGCCTTGTAGAAGTCTATTATTATTCAGCGTCTCTCTGTGAGTTAGCGTTATAGCAGTGGGTCTCAACCTTGTGGCCCAGCCTTAGAATCCGCAGACTCAGGAGAAAAACAAAGCATTAGGTGTGGATGCTTTGTAACATTGTCTCCTGCAGCTTGCATCAGTTTATGGTGTTTTCAAAATGGCAGCCTGTGCCAATGTGACAAGTCCCTGCACACCCATATTTAACGTCTTTACCTGGTTACATAAAATGTCAGCAGCCTAAAATTGTTAGTGTTAATTCAAAACGATGACCTGTGCCCTATAGAGTGTGTTTGTCCTCTGAGGCTGTTCTTTGATCACACCTGTCACGCCAGTGCCCTGTATTGTATGTGAGATTACCTGTCTGGCAGGCACAGTGAACCAGAGCACTGGGTGTGTCCCCCCCCCCCCCCCTGTGGAAGAGCCAATAGACAGACAGTATATGCCCTTGGGGGTAAAGAAGGGCCATCATGGCTGGCTGTGTGGCTTAGTGATAATGCGTTTACACAGTGCAGAAACTGTGTACAAGCCAAGCACACACTGCTATTGTGTGGATAGTTGAGTGGTGTGTGGCGATGCATGGTGTTGGCCAGGAAAGGCCATGGGATTAGGACTGTTAAAATGTGGCTCCAACCCATCCGGCACTACACCCTCTCCAGGGTATGTCCTATGGTGTCTATACAATGTATTTTGTTGAGCTAGACTTTGATGAATTCAAAGTTACACTTTGTGGGTTCATCAGCAAATAGCTGACGGAATCAGAGGAAGGCCCTAAAAATGGTCAGACTCCGGCCACCCTAGTCATGGACTGTTCTCTGCTGCCGCACGGGCAAGCGGTACCGGAGCGCCAAGTCTAGGTCCAAAAGGCTTCTTAACAGCTTCTACCCTTAAGCCATAAGAGTCCTGAACAGCTCATCAACGGGCTACCCAGACCCCTCTTTTACTCTGCTGCTACTCTCTGTTTATTATCTATGCATAGTCACCTTAATAACTCTACCTACATTTGCATATTACCTCGACTAACTGGTGCCCCTGCACATTGACTCTGTACCGGTACCCCCTGTATATAGCCTCGCTATTGTTATTTTACTGCTGCTCTTTAATAATTTATTTTTATCTTACATGTTTTACTTAACTAACAATGCTTTAAAAAAGTGTTAAGGGCTTGTAAGTAAGCATTTCACTGTAAAGTCTACACCTGTTGCATTCAGCGCATGTGACAAATGCAATTAGATTTGAATCGTGAATTATGTAAGATCACTATTTACCACAGACTACCAAGGCCCTTCTCTGTATCCAAAGTGTACCCAGAGCCTGTTGTGTGTTGTCAAAACCTGCCTTTTAATGGTTTCTTAGTGCTGGGATGCATGGAAAAGGGAGTTTCATTATACTACGATTTAGAATACATACATCAGCGTCCCTGGTTTTTCTTAATGATGATCTCCTGGCATTGCTTAAAGGAAAATACCACTCACAGAGTGTATTTTGGTATTTGTTTCATTAATCCACTGTTGATACAGTCCCAAAATGTTTTGCATGTCAGCAATCAAGTTTTCAAGATATATCGTTTAGCAAAAGTCATTATACTGTGACACTATCTGTATTTTGAAAGTTCTATTCCTTTAAGCCCTGTGTGTTTGATCTGGTTTCAAGTAGAGGTCGACCGATTAATCGGAATGGCCAATTAATTAGGGCCGATTTCAAGTTGTCATAACAGTCGGTAATCTGCATTTTCGGACACCGATTACATTGCACTCCACGAGGAGACTGCGTGGCAGGCTGACTACCTGTTACGCGAGTGCAGCAAGGAGCCAAGGTAAGTTGCTAGCTAGCATTAAACTTATCTTTATAAAAAACAATCAATCTTAACTTAATCACCTGTTAACTACACATGGTTGATGATATTACTAGTTTATCTAGCTTGTCCTGCGTTGCATATAATCGATGTGGTGCCTATTAATTTAGCATCGAATCATAGCCTACTTCGCCAAACGGGTGATGATTTAACAAGCGCATTCGCGAAAAAAGCACTGTCGTTGCACCAATGTGTACCTAACCATAAACATCAATGCCATTCTTTTAAAATCAATACACAAGTGTATATTTTTTATTGTGCATATTTAGTTAATATTGCCTGCTAACATGAATTTCTTTTAACTAGGGAAATTGTGTCACTTCTCTTGCGTTCAGGGCAAGCAGAGTCAGGGTATATACAGCAGTTTGGTCCGCCTGGCTCGTTGCAAACTGTGTGAAGACCATTTCTTCCTAACAAAGACCGTAATTAATTTGCCAGAATTGTACATAGTTATGACATAACATTGAAGGTTGTGCAATGTAACCGCAATATTTAGACTTAGGGATGCCACCCGTTAGATAAAATACGGAACGGTTCCGTATTTCACTGATTGTTTTCGAATTAATAGTTGGATTTTCCCATATTAATGACCAAAGGCTCGTATTTCTGTGTTATTATATTATATGATTTGATAGAGCAGTCTGAGCGGTGGTAGGCAGCAGCAGGCTCGTAAGCATTCATTCAAACAGCACTTTTCTGCATTTGCCAGCAGCTCTTCGCTGTGCTTCGAGCATTGTGCTGTTTTTGACTTCCAGCCTATCAACTCCCAAGGTTAGGCTGGCAATACTATAGTGTCTATAAGAACATCCAATATTCAAAAGGTATATGAAATACAAAATGGTATAGAGAGAAATAGTCCTATAATAACTTCAACCTACTTCTTACCTGGGAATATTGAAGACTCATGTTAAAATTAACCACCAGCTTTCATATGTTCTCATGTTCTGAGCAAGGAACTTAAACGTTAGCTTTTTTACATGGCACATATTGCACTTTTACTTTCTTCTCCAACACTTTTTTTTGTGCATTATTTCAACCAAATTGAACATGTTTCATTATTTATTTGAGACTAAATTGATTTTATAGTTAAAATAAAATTGTTGATTCAGAATTGTTGTAATTGTCATTATTACAGATATATATTTATATAAAAATCGTCCGATTTAATCGGCATCAGCTTTTTTTGGTCCTCCAATAATCAGTATTGGTATCGGCGTTGGAAAATCATAGTCGGTCGACCTCTAGTTTCAAGCCGGTAACTACATGCAACTGACTCCTCAGATACAAGTAACTAGCTACAGTTGCTGCCCGTCCCCATTTTAAGGAGCAATAATACCCTACGTGTAAAGACAATACATTAATCAAACTCACAGCTTAGATTTTCCAATATGTTTAACCTCCTCCCCTCAATGTTAAACCTATCTAATCCAGTCCCCTCTAAAGTCGCATAAATAAGCACTATACTGTCTGTGGCTTTTACATCTACACAGGCATGCACGAACGAACACGCACGCCTCCACAACATTAGCCTGGGGCTTAACATACAAAGCGTAAGACAGGCATGATGGACACACACACACACACACACACGGCATGCTGCTCTACACTTTTTAGCATCTTAGAAATACAGAAAATGTGTACATAAGGTTACTCTAGAGTCATGTCAGGCTTCACCCTCCTAGCCGCTTGTCCTTTTCAATGTCATTGATATGTGTGGAGTGAACATTGGAGGTTCAAGCTGGTTCAGCATGATCTATTTGAAGTGTAGTATTTATGGCCGTGGTCTTCCTCCCCAGTAAGGGTCGGCAGCAGAGGAATCTGCTGAGTCATATAATACTTACGGTGCCATTCAGAACTCAACCACTTCTCACTCGACCAGTATTGAACCATGTACATATCTAACCCAGTTTTCCAATGGGGATCAATATTCATTCACAATATACTATACTGCACCAAATCACCATCAGTAGATCTGATAGTTTTTTTTCAGTTATTGTATTGCAATATGTATTATTTTGTATCTGAACTGATAAACTACACCATAATTATAGAGATTATGGACTGGAAATGTCAGGTTGTATAAAACATAGTTGAGAAGAAATCAATACAGTGAGTGCTCCTCTCTTTTATCACAATACTTATGTTAGTTTCTCATTCAGAATAATACATCCTGTTACTCCCAGCAGGCCAATGAAATGGTGCCCTGGGGACAAATACCATCACATAGCAACCCTCATGTTTTTAGTTTTGGCTGTGACTGTGGCCTGTCTGAGAGAGGAGTGCTATATTTAAGACTGAGTGTGGAACAGGTCACCAGCATTTATTGAATGACGACCCCGCCAGCTGTTTATAGGCTACAGTGTACACTACATGGTGGCATAAGGCATGATGGTACAGTAGTTCTGTGTATCAGATGTATGCAGGCAGTGGCATGGTCTCCCTGGACACGAGAAGGCTACGAGGAGAAGGGGGAGGGGAGGAGGGGGGATGGAGTCAGGCAGGGAGCAGGGAATGAGATCAGGGCAAATCGAATGAGGTCTGACCTTGAGGGGTTGTTGGCTATTCAGCACAAGCAGACCTCCACCCAGCAGACCCCCACCCTCCACCCAGCCTGCAGCCTCTAGGGGGAGACTCTGCCGACCGAACAACCAACCATATGCCTGCTGCTCTACCCACACCACCACTGCTCATTAGTACCCTACATATGTCCCTGACTCTGTGAAAATGATAGATCACAGGGCCAGCCCGATGACATACAATCAATGACCCCCTCAGATGTATCTTCATCTCCCAACAGACAGCCTCTGACTCAAACAACCAACTCACCTTTTTTCAGGATTTTCCATCTTAACCCCTGTGTCAAACCCCTCTGCACCCCACCTTCTGCCCTCCCTGCGAGCTCTCTGCCCGCTCCTTTTGTTGATATTAATCTATGCTGGAGGTAAATGATGGCTGAAGTCCCCTCAATGCGATAGATATAATTGCATGGAGAGGATGTGGGATGCTGTCACGGAGCGGGCGATATACTGTATAGAGACATGGATGGAGCTCCATAGGATTAATCACATACAGTACATGTGTGTTCTGGCCTTGGTGGCTGGTGTGATTTATCTGTGTTGTCACCAGGTTCACCCTGGTCCTGTCTGTGTCAGGGAGGGTGATGATAGGCATGTTATTCCTTGACGGTACAGACATATTGATCCTTCAACACTAGCACCTCTCATATGGGCAGTATTGATGATAATTATGGTGATCTATTTCTAACAGTGGTCAATCATGACAAATTATAAAACAATGCGCAGTTTATCAGATTTTCACAATATCATATATATAGAAAAATAGTTTTGTGTTGATTTTGGAATTGATTCTGTAGTTTCTACCATTGTCCCCCAACCATTCCAACACCATGTCATTTGAGAACCCGGAGGAAAGGACAGCCAGCCAATGTCCCTGCATCAGCAAAAAAAAAAGTACTATGTTTTACATGACATTCATGATAGAGGACACATGGAATGCACTGTTATCCCAGAACTGTATGCACATGAAAATAGAGTCCTTGTGGAAGTCTGATTTCTCAGAGTGAATGGTTAACCACATAATTGTGGTTTACAGGGCGTAGAGGTGATTCACTGAGAACAGACGCATGAATGGTCTGTCCCTCTGAATTCCAGAGTGCCTGTGTACTGTTCTCAGTGATGAGCTTTACTGGAAAAAGGATGATCAGAACTTTTACCAGAGCTTTACTGGAAAAAGGATGATCAGTTACTTGGATCTGGCCTTTTAAAGATGTTACTTGGGGAATGAATGAGTTGGCAAAGAGCACCTTATCCCTTGGGCATTTTTCCTTCATCAATGCAGAGTGGCCATCATAGATCTGACCATGTAACTTTGTTACTCCAATACCTGAAAATTGAACATGTCTAGACTTAACGACAACAACTTCTATGCGCCCTAAAAATGTCATTTTTAAATAATAATAAAAAACCACTAAAAACAAGAATATATCATCAGATGGAGAAACCGTGCTTGCTGGGTAATGGTTATGATTCCATGTGTCCTCAGGCAGAGTGATGAATAAAGGTTTAGACAGCTCGTGTGCTAATGAAGCTGCCTAGGCACACCACACTGGGAGGGAGTGTACGTTGGCAGGTCTGGTCTTGCTGGAATTCTATTGTTCTGCAGAGAAAAATGATAGGAGAATCTCCAGCTCGGTCTGCCCTGAGCTGCATTATTTTAGGCTTGTTTACAACCATTCTACATTGTCAGACATTTTTTTTTAGGGGATTTTTTTTATTTTTGGTTATTCAAATGAAATAGTTGGTAGCCTTTACATTGTTATACATCAGATGTGAGTAGGAATACATATTCATAAATCATGTCTGTAGATATCAACGTATGAGTCCAGACTGTACTCTGGTTGTGTTACAGCAGCCTGACTGGAGGACAGGCATCTGGTCTTACACAGATAGATGTCTATGGGATGACACAGTCAGGCTAATAGTCTCCTGCTGTCTTTGTCCTTGTAAGGAGACTCCAGGTCGTTTCACAGACTCCAGCTAAAGGCCAAACTCATCCAACAGTCCTTTTGGAGCGGGGTTATGGCAGAAGACAGAATACCTCTCCCATGTTGTAGTGTCTGTCCTCTCTGTTTGGAAGAGTTATGGTAGAATGTTTATTTGGATGCCTTATTTTCCACTCAGTACAGATCTAATGACTACCGTGATTCAGAGAATCTTTCCATAACCTGGAAGTGATGGAGCAACTCTGCCACAGGACCATTTCCTCTGTTGCTTGCCAGAGATGGAATGAATCTGAATGGAGAACACAGATTTATGTTGGAGACTCCAGTTTCCCACACAGTGTGAAGGAAATGACATAGTGCCCATTCGGGAAGTGGCACACAACTGTACCTAAATTGTAAGTGCCGCAGAGCACATGCAGATGCTGTGACAGACTGTTTTCCTCTATCTGCCGCGGGAGGATGTGTTGCAGTTGTGAACTCCAATGACCTTTGGAGTCCTACCGCGGCAGGCAGGGTGTTTGGACACAGTAAAGTAGCAGTGCCAGCGTTTTAAGAACAACACTTCAATCACAGTGTGAGCTGGAGACCGCCCAGCCAGGGATACTTCTCTCAAGCTAATTAGACCGTGTCGACAACATTCAGTGGCTCCTGAAAATCAACAAATCTAGGTTTGTTCGATAGAAGTAGGCCTACGCTCTAGTGACATATTTTGTTTATGCTACATTCAATGGTGAATCCGAGAAAAATGGCTTTTTAGAGCAAAAGATGAGCTGGTGGAGTGATTGTTACTTGAGTATTTTTGTCTCTGGTCCTGTTGCTATGTTGAGGGTATGGCCCGAAAAAAAATGTGCCAGCATTTCTGTGGTGTTTTGTTCACATCCCCCATCCCCATTGGTTAGATAGCCCATAAAGTGGCTTAGAGTCACATTGGAGTCTCTATTTTCGGCTGCCGTTAAGGCAGCACAAGTGTCAAATGCACGTTCAATGGCAATTTCAACCTGTTATGCCCCATTTTAAATCGTGACGTATTTGATTACGCCGGATGTCAACTTCATGCAATCACGTTCCGCTACTGGTTGGAGAGCATAGGATAGTTTCACAAGACAAGATGGAGGAGAGCCTAGTCTCTCGTCAGAGAACACATTTATTTTGGGAGATTGCAAAATGTGAGCTTTTCATTCAAGACAGGGGAAACATGTTTCAGTTGATAATAAAACATGTTTCGTTTAGTTACTTTTTCCTCAACTTGTTTCTATAACTTTCTAGCAAGTCAAGCTATCTGGCAAAATGTGTAGAATTGCAGGAAGTTAGCTGTAAAACTGCAACAAAATTTTACTTGGGGGGCCCCCCAAGAGCCAACCCTTGTCTTTAACTGCATGTGTGGACCTGCGAGCCACTGCAGCCCCTAGTTCAGATTTGTTGTGACCCCCACCCCCATCAAAGTGGCCCATCCCTGGTTTATACAAATAATAACTCTGAAGGTTTTCTTGAGTAACAACATTCCTTTTCTGGCTGTTAAATATTTTTAAATACTTATTCCAATGATAATCTCTTTAGAGATCACATCCGTTGACATTAATTTCCAGGTTCTTGCCCAAGCTGTAGCATGTGCTTTGTTATTCCCCTTCTGTGATGTGGATGGAAGGAATGTTTATTCCGTTGATGTTAGCCACTGAATTCCATGTAATGATGAGGCTCTGGTAGATGCCTTTTTAAAGACATGTGCCGGGTACTTTGTCGACTAAGAAAGTATTTTTTTTTAAACCTCCCGCTTTGGGCTGGACGTGTCTGTGTAGTTCATACAGTGTCTTCAGACCCCTTCACTTTTTCCACATTTTGTTACATTACAGCCTTATTTTAAAATGGATTAAATTACTTTCCCCCTCATCAATCAATCTATACACAATACCCCATAATGACAAAGCGAAAACAGGTTTTTAGATAGTTATTTTGTACTAAATTTGCAAAAAACAAACATAATACCCTATTTACATAAGTATTCAGACCCTTTGCTATGAGACTGGAAATTGAGCTCCGGTGCATCCTGTTAACATTGATCATCCTTGAGATGTTTCTAAATTCAATTGATTGGATATGATTTCCAGAGTGGCGCAGCAGTCTAAGGCATTGCATCTCAGTGCAAGAGGAGTCACAAGAGGAGTCACTACAGACCCTGGTTCGATTCCAGGCTGTATCACACAAAAACCGGCCTTGATTGGGAGTCCCATAGGGAGGAGCACAATTGGCCCAGCGTCATCCGGGTTTGGCCGGGGTAGGCAGTCATTGTAAATTGGAATTTGTTCTTAACTGACTTGCCTAGTTAAATAAATACATTTGGAAAGTCACACACCTGTCTATATAAGGTCCCATAGTTGACAGTGCATGTCAGAGCAAAAACCAAGCCATGAGGTTGAAGGAATTGTCCGTAGAGCTCCAAGACAGAATTGTGTCGAGGCACAGATCTTGAAGGGTAACAAAAAATGTTTGCAGCATTGAAGTTCCCTAAGACCACAGTGACCTCCATCATTCTTAAATGGAAGAAGTTTGGAACCACTTCCTAGAGTTGGCTGCCTGGCCAAACTGAGTAATCGGGGGAGAAGGGCCTTGGTCAGGGAGGTGACCAAGAACTTGATGGTCACTCAGACAGAGCTCCAGAGTTCTTCTGTGAAGATGAGAGAACCTTCCAGAAGGACAACCATCTCTTCAGCACTCCACCAATCAGGCCTTTATGGTAGTGGACAGACAGAAGCCACTCAGTAAAAGGCACATGACACCCCACTTTGAGTTTGCCAGATGGCACCTAAAGGACTCTCAGACCATTATAAATAAGATTATCTTGGCCTGAATGCCAAGCGTCATGTCTGGAGGGGATGTTTTTCAGTGACAAGGACTGGGAGACTAGTCAGGATCAAGGGACGATGAACGGAGCAAAGTACAGAGAGATCCTTGATGAAAACCTGCTGCAGAGCGCCCAGGACATCAGACTGGAGGGAGAGGTTCACCTTCCAACAGGACAATGACCCTAAGCACACAGCTAAGACAACGCAGGAGTGGCTTCGGGACAAGTCTCTGAATATCCTTGAGTGGCCCAGCCAGAGCCCGAACTAGAACCCGATCGAACATCTCTGAAGAGACCTGAAAATAGCTGTGCAGCGATGCTCCCCATCCAACCTGACAGAGCTTGAGAGGATCTGCAGAGAAGAATGGGAGAAACTCCCCATATATAGGTGTGCCAAGCGTGTGGCATCATACCCAAGAAGACTCAAGGCTGTAATTGCTGCCAAAGGTGCTTCAACAAAGTACTGAGTAAAGGGTCTGAATACTTATGCAAATGTGATATTTCAGTTTTATATATTTTTTTATACATTTCCAAAAACCTGATTTTGCATTGTCATTTTAGGGCATTGTGTGTAGATTGAAGTAAATAAAACAACTTTAATCCATTTTACAAAAAGGCTGTAATGTAACAATATGTGGAAAAAGTCAAGGTGTCTGAATACTTTCCAAATGCATTGCATATGCATAATCATTGATTTAACCTCCATTAGCCTCAATCTCTAGTATAAAAAGCGCTATTTTACCTACAGTTCTAGTCAATGAGCTTCAGCCCCTCGCATTTGAGTGAGTGAGTGAGACGTGGTACAAATAAACTGCATGACCATAAGTATGTGGACACTTGCTCATCAAACATTTCTTTCCAAAATCATGGGCATTAATATGATGTTGGACCATTGCTGCAGGGACTTGCTTCCATTCAGCCGTGAGCATTAGTGAGGTTGGGCGCTGATGTTGGGCAATTAGGCCTGGCTTGCAGTTGGCGTTCTAATTAATCCCAAAGGTGTTCGGTGGGGTTGAGGTCAGGGCTCTGTGCAGGCCAGTCATGTTCTTCCACACTGATCTCAACAAACGATTTAATGTCTTGCTGAAACAGGAAAGGACCTTCCCCAAACTGTTACCACAAAGTTGGAAGCACAGAATCGTCAAGAATGTCATTTGATGCTATAGCATTAAGATTTCCCTTCACTGGAACTAAGGGGCCTATCCCAAACCATTAAAAACAGCCCCAGACCATTATTCCTCCTTCACCAAAGTTTACAGTTGGCACTATGCATTCTGGCAGGTAGCGTTCTCCTGGCATCCACGAAACCCAGATTCATCCACCGGACTTCCAGATGGTGAAGTGTGATTCATCACTGCAGGGAACGTGTTTCCACTCCTCCAGATTCCAATGGTGGCGAGCTTTACACCACTCCAGCCATCCCTTGGCATTGCGCATGGTGATCTTAGGCTTGTGTGCGGCAGTTCTTGTGCTGATGTTGCTTCCAGAGGTAGTTTGGAGCTCTGTAGTAAGTGTTGCAGCCGAGGACAGATGGTCCCGTTCTGTGAGCTTGTGTGGCCTACCACTTTGCGGCTGAGCCGTTGTTGCTCCTAGACGTTTCCACGTACAGTTGACTGGGGCAGCTTTAGCAGGGCAGAAATTTTGACAATCTGACTCGTTGGAAAGATGGTATCTGACTCGTTGGAAAGATGGTATCGTATGAAGGTACCATGTTGAAAGTCACTGAACTCTACTGCCAATGTTTGTCTATGGAGATTGCATGGCTGTGTGCTGGATTTAATACACCTATCGGCAACGGGTGTGGCAGAAATGGCTGAATCCATTCATTTAAAGGGGTGTCCACATACTTTTGTATATATAGTGTATGTCACACTAATATAACTAAAATATACCTCAAAGGTCTATAAGGTGTATATATTACAATACTCATGTATAAGCATAGCCATGTAAATGCAGGTAACTGACCATCCGTGTGTTCTGTGTTGTAGATGGGAAGAGGAGCTGAACAGACGAGAGCATATGGAGTCCATGGTGGAATCCATGCAGGAGGTGAGTAGACATTAACCATCAATGCACTTTCATCATTACATCAATTTACCTTCACCATTACAACAATTCACCACCATTACATCAACTTACCACCATTACATCAACTTACCATTTGGTCAATTCACCTTCACTATTAAATGTATTCACTCTAATCTCAACATCCAATTCTACTTTATTCCTAGCTACAGTATGGTGCCTCTCAAGGGGTCATTGTTGTAAAGAAGACATAGAGACAGACATGAAGCCTTTAGGTGCTTGAAAATATATATTTCCTGCTGAATTGCTTACCTGTCCCCATCCTTCCTTTCCTGTCCTTGAGCAGGTGTCTGTCAACTGAATTGGGCCAGAGACAGTTAGCTAGCTAGGGAGAAAACCTACAAACAGCCTAGATGGCTCACATAGCAGACCTGAATGTCAGTGTCTCACCACTATTCCCTGTGTATCTGTAGATAAAACGCATTAGTCCCCATCATTACATCAGTGGATAACATGGCGCCGGAGAACAAGGCTGAGGTTTATTTTTTCCTAACCAATTGTGGGTCTTTTTTTTGTTTGTTTTTTGTGTTTGTAACATTTTTTTTAACTTGTTTTGTACTTAATGTTGCTGCTACTGTCTCTTATGACCGAAAATGACTTCTGGGCATCAGAATAGCGATTACTCACAACAGACTGGCAGAATCCTTTTTTTTCCTTTAATGAGTCCGACGAGCCCGATGTGAATGATATACTGCTTTCCTGTGAACAGGCCCAGTTCCCCGTCATTTGAGTGAAGAGAAGGCAGAGAAAAAGGGGCCAGAGGGCGGGCTGCCTTCTGAGAATTCATAGGCGATCGAATAAACCCCCACTTCCTTCCATTCTGTTAGCAAACGTGCAATCTTTGGAAAATAAAATAATGACCTACGCGGAAGATTAAACTACCAACGGGTTATTCAAAACTGTATTATCTTATGCTTCACAGAGTCGTGGCTGAACAACGACAGTATCAATATACAGCTGGTTGGTTATACGCTGTATCGGCAGGACAGAACAACGGCGTCTGGTAAAACAAGGGGTGGCGACTATGTGTTTTTGTAAATAACAGCTGGTGCACGATATCTAAGGAAGGCTCAAGGTTTTGCTCACCTGAGGTAGAGTATCTCATGACAAGGTCCTAGTAGCTGGGGACTTTAACGCAGTGAAACTTAAATCCGTCTTCCAAATTTCTATCAGCATGTTAAATGTGCAACCAGAGGGGGAAAAAAACTCTGGACCACCTATACTCCACAAACCGATCCGCATACAAAGCTCGCCCTCCATTTGGCAAATCTGACCATAATTCTATCCTCCTGATTCCTGCTTACAAGCCAAAATTAAAGCTGGAAGCACCAGTGACTCGATCAATAAAAAAGTGGTCAGATGAAGCAGATGCTAAGCTACAGGACTGTTTTGCTAGCACAGACTGGAATATGTTCCGGGATTCATCCGATGGCATTGAGGAGTAAACCACATCTGTCATTGGCTTCATCAATAAGTGCATCGATGACGTCGTCCCCACAGTGACCATACGTACATACCCCAACCAGAAGCCATGGATTACAGGCAACATCTGCACTGAGCTAAAGGCTAGAGCTGCCTCTTTCAAGGAGCGGGACTCTAACCCGGAAGCTTATAAGAAATCCCGCTATGCCCTCCAACGAACCATAAAACAGTAAAGCGTCAATACAGGACTAAGATTGAATCGTACTACACTGGCTCTGACGCTCGTCGGATGTGGAAGGGCTTGCAAACCATTACAGACTACAAAGGGAAACACAGCCGAGAGCAGCCCAGTGACACAAGCCTACCAGACGAGCTAAACTACTTCTATGTTCACTTCGAGGCAAATAACACTGAAACATGCATGAAAGCACCAGCTGTTCCGGAAGACTGTGTGATCATGCTCTCCACAGCCGATGTGAGTAAGACATTCACAAGGCCGCAGGGCTAGACGGATTTCCAAGACGTGTGAGCATGCTTTGACCAACTGGCAAGTGTCTTCACTGATATTTGCAACCTCTCCCTGTCTGAGTCTATAATACCAACATGTTTTAAGCAGACCACCATAGTCCCTGTGCCCAAGAAAACTAAGGAAACCTGCCTAAATGACTACTGACCCGTAGCACTCACGTCTGTAGCCATGAAGTGCTTTGAAAGGCTGGTAATGGCTCACATCAACGCCATTATCCCAGAAACTCTAGACCCACTCCAATTTGCATACCACTCTAACAGATCCACAGATGATGCAATCTCTATTGCACTCCACACTGCCCTTTCCCACCTGGACAAATGGAACACCTATATGAGAATGTTATTCATTGACTACAGCTCAGCGTTCCATACCGTAGTGCCCTCACACAACAGTGGTAGGCCTGATCACCGACAACGACGAGACAGCCTATAGGGAGGAGGTCAGGACAACCACCTCTCCCTCAACGTGATCAAGACTAAGGAGATGATTGTGGACTACAGGAAAAAGAAGACCGAGCACACCCCCCTTCCCATCGACAGGGCTGTAGTGGAGCAGGTTGAGAGCTTCAAGTTCCTTGGTGTCCACATCCAACAAACAAACTAACATAGTCCAAGCACACCAAGACAGTCGTGAAGAGGGTACGACAAATCCTATTCCCCCTCAGAAGACTGTAAAGATGTGGCATGGATCCTCAGATCCTCAAAATGTTATACAGCTGCACCATTGAGAGCATGGTTGCATCACTACCTGGTATGGCAACTGCTCGGCCTCCAACCGCAAGACACTACAGAGGGTAGTGCGAATGGCCCAGTACATCACTGGGGCCAAGCTTCCTGCCATCCAGAACCTCTGCACCAGGTGGTGTCAAAGGAAGGAATTGTCAAAGATTCCAGCCACCCTAGTCATAGACTGTTCCCTCTGCTACCCCCCCTGTTACACCGCTGCTACTCTGTTGTTGTCATCTATGCATAGGCACTTTATTAACTACCTAGCAGCGGTGTAAAAGGGGGCTAGCAGAGGGAACAGTCTATGACTAGGGTGGCTAGAATCTTTGACAATTCTTAGGGCCTTCCTTTGACATGTTACCTCAACTAACCGGTGCCCAGTCACATTGACTCTGTACCGGTACCCCCCTGTGTATAATCTCACTAATGTTATTTTACTGCTGCTCTTTATTTACTTTTTACTTTTATTTCTTATTCTTACTCATATTTTTGTTTTCAACTGCATTGTTGGTTCGGGGCTCGTAAGTAAGCGTTTCACTGTAAGGTCTACTACACCTGTTGTATTCGGTGCATGTGACTAATACAATTTGATTTGAGTTTATAGTATCATGGCCCAAGGCAGGCACTATGCTCCCTATGCCACATCAAACACCTCTGCAGGTGCTAGTATAGTAGCAACCCCATCTTTCTGCACAACCATCGAGGACTCATCGATCAACGGCAGCATCTGTGTTTGTGTTGGATTATGGCTCAGCAGAATGCTGGAAGTGAAAATAATTCCCTGGGGGGCTCTTACCTCTCTGAGCTCACACAGACAGATGTTGTTTAGCATGGAAGTGAAACAGGAAATCGGCTCTCTGATAGTAATTTGATAAAGGATATCAGTTGATTATGTAGTGGGATTAACTCTGTATGTAGTCCCCCTCGGCATCTACTGTAATAACCTTAATCCATCTTTATCACTTAAAGTTATTCCACTGAATAATGTAAAAATATAGATATAGGCCATATTCAATATCATGCTGTCTCGAATATGGTAAATAAGAATGTGTGTTAGTTTTTGCTGCATGTGTTTGATTGTATGTGCTTGGGGCATGCGTTTGAATTGTGTAACTACAGTTGAAGTCGAAAGTTTACATACAGTTAGGTTGGAGTCATTAAAACTTTAAAACACTCCACAAATTTCTTGTAAACAAACTATAGTTTTGGCAAGTCGGTTAGGACATCTACGTTGTGCATGACAAGTAATTTTTCCAACAATTGTTTACAGGCAGATTATTTCACTGTATCACAATTCCAGTGGGTCAGAAGTTGACATACACTAAGTTGACTGTGCCTTTAGACAACTTGGAAAATTCCAGAAAATGTCATGGCTTTAGAAGCTTCTGATAGGCTAATTGACATAATTTGAGTCAATTGGAGGTGTACCTGTGGATGTATTTCAATGCTTACCTTCAAACTCAGTGTCTCTTTGCTGACATCATGGGGAAATCAAAAGAAATCATCCTTGGGAGCAATTTCCAAACGCCTGAAGGTACCACGTTCATCTGAACAAACAATAGTACTCACGTATGAACACCATGAGACCACGCAGCCGTCATATCGCTAAGGAAGGAGACATGTTCTGTCTCCTAGAGATGAACGTACTTTGGTGTGAAAAGTGCAAATCAATCCCAGAACAACAGCAAAGGACCTTGTGAAGATGCTGGAGGAAACCGGTATGAGTCCTATATCAACATAAGCTGAAAGGCCGCTCAACAAGGAAGAAGCCACTGCTCCAAAACTGCCATATAATAGTCAGACTACGGTTTGCAACTGCACATGGGGGACAAAGATTGTACTTTTTGGAGAAATGTCCTCTGGTCTGATGAAACAAAAATGGAACTGTTTGGCCATAATGACCATTGTTATGTTTGGAGGAAAAAGGGGGATGCCTGCAAGCAGAAGAACACCATCCCAACCGTGAAGCAAGCGGGTGGCAGCATAATGTGGTACAAAATAAATACATTTATGTGGATATATTGAAGCAACATCTCAAGACATCAGTCAGGAAGTTAAAGCTTGGTCGCAAATGGGACTTCCAAATGGACAATGACCCCAAGCATAATTCCAAAGTTGTGGCAAAATGGCTTAAGGGCAACAAAGTCAGGATATTGGAGTGGCCATCACAAAGCCCTGACCTCAATCATATAGAAAATTTGTGGGCAGAACTGAAAGTGTGTGCGAGCAAGGAGGCCTACAACCCTGACTCCGGTACCAGCTCTGGGGGCCGAAATTCACCCAATTTATTGTGGGAAGCTTGTGGAAGACTACTCAAAACATTTTACCCAAGTTAAACAATGTTACCAAATACTAATTGAGTGTATGTAAACTTCTGACCCACTGGGAATGTGATGAAGGAAATAAAAGCTGAAATAAATCATTCTCTCTGCTATTATTCTGACATTTCACATTCTTAAAATAAAGTGGTGATCCTAACTGAACTAGGACAGGGAATTTTTACTTTTTACTTGGATTAAATGTCATGAATTGTGAAAAACTGAGTTTAAATGTATTTGGCTAAGGTGTATGTAAACTTTTGACTTCAACTGTTTGTGTGTGTGGTGTGTTCAGGAGTCAGAGGAGATCCAGGATGAACTGAAGGAGAAGGTGGACAGGCTGAAGGCTGAGCTGGTGGTCTTTAAGAGTCTCATGAGCGACGTAAGTATAACATACACACCTTCCCTTCACACTCCACTGCAGCACTGTCACAGACTGACAGATACCACAGTCATATTCCTGTTCAAATGATGCCAATCATATTCTCAACAGCATTGGTTGTATTGACCGTAGTATTGTTCTTTATAGGTGATGATAGATGTTGTCAGTCATACTGTAGAGGTCCTTAGGGCTTCATTCATCATACTGAACACTCTCCGAGACTGGGCTCCAGGACAGGCTAGCAGATTCACACCCCTCCTTTTTTTATTTTTACCCCGCAGTCCAAACATATTCTGCCGCAATTGCAAGAGGGCCTTTTCAGACAGGTATTCATTGAATGCTCCGATAACAAGTGTTCATAAACACACAGTAGATAAGCAGGACCGTACACTATATCTGCGCAGCACCTTATTTTTCCCATGGAGCTTGCCTCTAGTGTAACGGCTGTAATATGTTGCAGCTGGCCAATCCTTAGCTTTTGTTTGGTCAGGAATGAATAAACAAAATTAGCAAGGAGTTGTTTGGATTTCTGTTGAAACCATTCTAGCTTGGCTCCCTCTCTTATTTACTTCTGTGTTTAACTGGCCATGTCAGTTAGTGGCATTGTGGGTAATAGCAGCTGCCTCTTCATGACACATATCTGTAGTCAGAGAAGGATATATGCAGTACATATGAGGTAACACACAGTGTGACCTGAGAGACCTCCAGGGTAGTGAATAAACACTGTGATTTGGGACGTGTCCTTTGAATAGGTGTACTTTGTCGTTGCTCACTATTAAGGGCGGTCGACGTCTGAGTTCCCAATATGTCAGGAGGGATCTGGATATGAAAGTAAGAGATACCTCTATTCCTGCCTCCCCACTTCCCTTCACCCTAGAATCAAAATACTAGCTTTTCCCTTACTACACTACTGTGAAACAGTGTTGTGAGTATTGTAGACGGTAAAGTATAGAATTGTTTGGTCATAACTAGCATTTTAGAGTAATTGCAAGTTATTGAGTGACAAAAAGAAGCATGAGATGTAGCAGTGATGAAATTCACCTTGGAGTGTAGGATGTTTCCTTTGGACCTTCACAGAGATGTTGCATGATGTGTTATTGACCCAGACTGACTGGATGTGGGTTTCTGCTGGGTCTGCAATCTTAACCACAGTGTATTCAGTTGACTTTAATACTGCTGCAAATGGTCAGTCACACAGATATGAACTCAGCATGTGACTTCTGTTATTCATATCAGTCTGATGGCTTTGAAATGCCTTTTAGACATTTGTTGAGTACAGTAAGTGGAGGTTTTGGGTGGATGATTCAATGTTTCACAGCCAACAACTGACACCTCTCCTTCCTCTCCAGCAAATGTCTGACCTGGACTCGAAGATCCAAGAGAAAGCCATGCGGGTGGACATGGACATCTGCCGGCGCATCGACATCACCGCCAAACTGTGTGACGTGGCTCAGCAGCGCAACTCAGAGGACATGTCCAAGATGTTCAATGTCAGCCCGGCCAGGTCACTCCCAGAGAGGGTGTGTATCTATCTGTACGTTAGGCCTCAGTCTGCAATAGCTAACAGTGTACTGCTGCAACACACTCTTCTACATAGGCAAACACACACAGCCACAAACACAATGCTCACTGACCCTTCCACCATACCAAATACACACACAGTCGCTGCTCATTGGTGAACTGAAGCTTTGACTTTCCATTGCGCCGACATTGCTGGCCAAAGCCAAAATACGAATCCAGCCAGAATCAGACCAGAGGCTTTTTAGGTAGTGTATGGTACTGCCTAAATTATTAATATCAGAATAGACAAATTGCCCAAAATTCTGTCCTGCATTGATGCGCTGAGTGACTAACCTGGTTAGGGGTGTGTGTGTTCCAGGGCGCCACGGCGTGCTGCAGGAAGGAGCGCAGGCCTGTGTCTGATGAGGACAGCTCTGAGATGGATGCAGACCCCAGCACCAGCACCTCAGAGGAGGAGGAGGAGGTCCCTCTTAACATCACTGATGAAATGAAACGAATGCTCAACCAACTGTGAGTCAGCCTTCACACGCACACTCAGTACAGCCATCCAGAAAGACGAGCTGGCTTCGTTATGACCCCCTCCACACGTGCGCACACACATCACAGGAGGCTGCTGAGTGGAGAACGGCTCATAGTAATGGCCGGAACGGAGCATATGGAACGGCATCAAACACTTGGAAGCCATGTGTTTGACATATAATACCATTCCACTGATTCTGCTCCAGTCATTACCATGAGCCCGCTCTCCCCAATTAAGGTGCCACCAACCTCCTGTGACACACACACCCCAGTGGTGCATTGTATTTATATAATGTTGTCCTTTACTCCCATCTAGTGTGAATGCAGAGTGCGGCATTCATTTTGTTTTCAGTAGGGCCACCAAAAGCTAGATGAGAACATTACAGAATGTCTTCATTGTGTATATGTATGCCTAAAATGTAGTTTTGAATAATAGTGTCAATAATAAAAGTATAATTTGTGTTCCACTAAAACTTCTGTCACTGTCTCAAGTCTTTCTCAAACACTGTGTGTATTCTGTTTTCCTGCATGTCTTCTCTATGGATCTTTCCTTCTCTGTGTTTGGACCTCTTGTAAATGTGTTGCCTGTTGTTTCTCCTCCTTTCTTCCCTCTCTTTTCCTTCCTGTCTCTGTGCCACACAGACATTGTTCAGATGATAATTGTGTTGCCAGGAGGGAGACGTTTGACATGGATGACGACTGTGACAGCCTGACGTGGGAAGAGAATGACGAGACCCTGTTGCTATGGGAGGACTTCACCAACTATAACATACAACCCAGTGCCATCACCGCATCAAACTGCACAGCCACCAGCGCAGCCAACAGCAACACAGAGGAGCCTGTGAGTCGGATTAGACACCACACAGCAAATGTCAAGGATACTTATGTACAGGAAAAATATAAAACCGTTAAATTACCACTACCTACTGATATACTAATGGACAAGGGTACAGGAGGGCATTGAGGAGTCGGTTACCTCTCATACTTCCCATCCATTCATATTCGGCAAACACAAATGTTTGCAGTAAAATAACGTTTGTTCATTTTGACTTGAAGGTCAAATTCTGCCCATTGTTATGCTCCAGTTGAGAAATGAAATGCAATATCCAAACGATGAATGAGAGTGTTTCAGCTAATCCTCTATGCTTCTTCCCAGGTCTCTCAGGATGGAAGCCTGGGCAGCCTCATAGATGAGACAGAATCACTATTCAAGACCAGAGAGCAGGAGTACCAGGAGGCCATTGGCGCGATTGAGGTGAACAGGCTGTGTGTGCCTGCGTGTGTGTCTGAGAGTGAGAATGTGACAGAAACAGAGGTACAGTAACAAAAATAGAGGAGAATGAAATCCCCTGAGATGTATCTGCCTGTTAGAGATCTATTGTATCTAACAGAAACACCTGTCAAGTAACAGGACATAGGAGGACAACGACTGCCTTTTGATTTGTTGGTTGTTTTGTCCCTCTTGCTGTTTGGTTTTGATTTGTGACTCCGGTGACCATTCATCTGGCCAGAGTGACTCAGTCCCTGGCAGGGCTGGCACCTGTCCCAGCTCAATGTCACTGATGTCTCTCTCTCTCTCTCCTCCCTACCCTCTCTCTTCGGTCCTCCTTACTCTTTCCCCTTCTATTTCTCTGGCTTCCTTTCTCCTCATCTCCTCTCTCTATCATCTCTCTCTCCCTCACTCAGATGGAGCTAGCCACAGCGAAGAGTGACATGAACAGACACCTGCATGAGTACATGGAGATGTGTAGCATGAAGCGTGGTCTGGACGTGCAGATGGAGACGTGCAGGAGGATGATCAAAGGGGGCAGGAACTCTCCCTCTGTCAGCTCGGTGGCCAGCAGCGACTCAGGGAATACTGACGAGATCCAGGAAGAACTATTGGACAAGGACGGCGAGGCTGAGGTGCCAATCAGCTGATGGCTGTCCTGCCTGGCACCGCCCCTCACTCCTCCACTCACTGACGTATAGCTGCTCACAGAGCTCCACCCTGCTTGGGGGTTGGCCCGTTTGGCACTGTTGGCTGGGGGTCCTGATGGTCCTAAGGGTCTGTCCCACTCTCCCAACTGGTGCTTATTGTCTCTGTTCTCATAGGGATGGAGGGGGACGGTGTTCCTTTGCTTCACAAGTATTATAAGGCAGAGGTGGCACATACAATACAGTGTCAGCTGTGCTCTCTTCCTCAGTGCTGCCTTGCTGGTTTCTTCAACCTAATCAGAGCTCCACAAGAACATCCAGCAAAACAGTCAACCTTATCAAACCAGTCGTACTGGCTCACTATTAGCATATTCGAAACAGTTGCACTGTCACCATCGTCAATCTGTTGGACTGAGGTGGACAGTCCATTTGGTCAACAGGGAACAACATACACAACAGTATTCACCAGTGAGAATATATGCCTGAGTTCTTTTAATAATCACAAATCAAGAGCAATCACACCATTTTCTACTTGCATGTGCCCCATGGATGCAGATGGATCATTCACATACGGCACATGTACATGTACAATTGGGTATTGAAATGTTCTCACCAGAGTCAATACAAACAAAACAGCCTGACTGGACTCTCCATGGTTACCAGTGCACAGCCCTTTGCTGCATAATGCATTGTTCAAGCTCTATGCAATTTAGCTAGCCTTATTTCAGGATGACCTTCCCTACCCTTCTTCTCCCTTATGATTAGCCTTTTTAAGCTGGGCAGGTGTTTTCTAGTTGTCATTCAGAGTGCTCATGTGTGTTCTCCGAAGTAGAAGGTGCAGAATTGTCTCAAAAAAGGGAAATGTTGGAACAGTGACCCCTAGTTGTCTTTGTCAAAGTCATACCCCTTCCCTCCCTACCCATGTTAATTTAATGTCTGTAAACATGGAAAAGATTATTGAAAATAATATGGAACAAGGCGCCAGCAAATATGCTGTTTTTGATTTGTATGGCCTTTTGCTGATCACTATCATACTAAGCTTCAGCCAAATGTTGTAATTTCCCCTAAAATGTATATGTTATGATTGTTAGAACTAAGTTCTTGATTGTCCCTTGGGCTACTCTTTGGTAAGTCCAAAGGGCTGTTGAGAGTTATTGGTCATCTGTTTGTCCTCTCAGAGAGAGGTTATGGAAGATATATTACACAAAACAATCACGGAAACTGGCAACACCATGTACATTGGTTGCTAATACAATTCCTAACTTATACACTGTACAATGCCATATTTAGGTTATATTTTTGCCAATCTGGGCGACTAACCTCAAATGGCATCTCACAAAAACTCCCCTCCCTTCTGTCCAGCCTATCATATTCCGTTGTCCCATTGTCATGTGCCCTGGATTGGGCTTAGAATAGTTTGTACATACATAAGAGACACAGGAGGTTGGTGACACCTTAATTGGGGAGAACTGGCTCATTGTAATGACTGGAGCGGAATAGGTGGAATGGGAAAATTCATCAAACACATGATTTCTAGGTGTTTGATGCCATTCAATGAGCCGTTCTCCCCTCAGCAGCCTCCTGTGATAAGAGGGCTGTTGGCATGTGATCGTATACCCTAGATGCCTTTCTGTTCATAATGCGCTATACGTAATTCATTTTGTTGTATTACATTCAGTCTAATGATTTTCATTGAACTAATCAATTAACAAAATTGATGAACGCACAAGGATTGGGAGAGGTTTTCTGCAAGTTATTTTTCAATTGGTTTATGAAATGTTGTTAGTTTGCAGAATCAAGGATAAAAGTGCTATTTGTATGATGAGGGTTTTAATAATTACATTTGTCTTTGCATTGTCTCTGTGGGGAAGAGGGGCTATTGCATTTGGTTGTTTCTCTGAATTGTTTTACATTTGAACTAGAGGCACATCATAGTTGCAGTACAATAGTGTTGCAATTCTCGAAATCAATTCCTGTAGCTTTAAATGGGCCTATAGTCCATGAAATTGCATTATACAGATTGAATTGTGAGTGTTGAGGCAGAAATGAAATATTCTCTGTATCATATTCTGTTAACATATGTATCATATTCCGTTAACATCATAGATGGTCAAAATGGTCAGGACACTTAACTATTTCATCTGACACAAAAAGGCTGGCCCAATCAGTCTAGTGTATATTATTTCCTAAACCATAGTAAAATATTCAGACACATAACATTCAGGGAGAGGCCTTATTCCCAGCTAACCATCAAAATACATTGTATAAGATTTAAAACCAGCATGACGTAAGCCATGTTTTTGCTCGTCCTTTGTTGCACCATACAGTGTAGGCTGGTAACCATTAGGCCTATGCCCTTATTTCTCATGATGTCTCAGGATGTCATTTCTACAAAGAGAACAAATCAGATAACATACGCCACATACACAAAAGTATGTGGACACCCCTTCCAATAAGTAGATTCGGCTATTTCATGCACACAATCGAGCACACAGCCATTCAATCTCCATAGACAAACATTGGCAGTAGAATGGCCTTACTGAAGATCTCAGTGAATTTCAACATGGCACCGTCATAGGGTGGCACCTTTCCAACAAGTCACTTCGTCAAATTTCTTCCCTGCTAGAGCTGCACCGGTCAACTTTAAGTGCTGTTATTGTGAAGTGGAAATGTCTAGGAGTAACAACGGCTCAGTCGCGAAGCGGTAGGCCACACAAGCTCACAGATCGGGACTGCGTGTAAAAATTGTCCATCCTTGGTTGCAACACTTACTACCAAGTTCCAAACTGCCTCTGGAAGCAATGTCAGCACAATAACTGTTTGTCGGGAGCTTCATGAAATGGGTTTCCATAGCCGAGCAGCCGCATGGAAGCCTAAGATCACCATGCGCAATGCCAAGCGTCGGCTAGAGTGGTTTAAGCTTGCCGCCATTGGACTCTGGAGCAGTGGAAACGTGTTCTCTGGAGTTATGAATCACGCTTCACTGTCTGGCAGTCCGACCAACAAATCTGAGTTTTGCGGATGCCAGGAGAGCGCTACCTACCCCAATGCATAGTGCCAACTGTAAAGTTTGGTGGAGGAGGAATAATGGTCTGGGGTTGTTTTTAATGGTTCGGGATAGGCCCCTTAGTTCAAGTGAAGAGAAATCTTAACACTATAGCATAGTGTTCTAGATGATTCTGTGCTTACAACTTTGTGGCAACAATTTGGGGAAGGCCCTTTCCTGTTTCAGCATGACAATGCCCCCGTGCACAAAGCGAGGACCTTACAGAAATGGTTTGTCGAGATTGGTGGGGAAGAACTTGACCGGCATGCACAGAGCCCTGACCTCAATCCCATCTAACAACTTTGGGATGCACTGGAAGGCCGACTGCGAGCCAGGCCTGATTGCCCAACATCAGTGTCCGGCCACACTAATGCCCTTCTGGCTGAATGGAAGCAAGTCTCCGCAGCAATGTTCCAACATCTAGTGGAAAGCCTTCCCAGAAGTGGAGGCTGTTATAGCAGCAAAGGGGGGACCAACTCCATATTAATGCCCATGATTTTTGGAATGAGATGTTCGACGAGCAGGTGTCCACATACTTTTAGTTATGTAGGGTATTTCCCATTGAACAGATTGTAGACATGTTGATTATGGCAGCCACCTGCACCTCTCTGATTCAGACGGGTTGTGTTAAATGCGGAAGACAGATTTCAGTTGAATGCATTCAGTTGTACAACTGACTAGGTATCTCCCTTTCTTTGATAAATGTGTGGTCAATATCCAGGGGCAGCCTTCTGAGTACAGTCCAACCTAACTATCAGAACTGGTGCAAAAAAAATCTCTCGCCGTGAGTTAGAACACATCTGATGTGTACCTGACACATTGTTCTCTGTCCAGCAAGCAAACACAAATTGTAAATGTTTAATTGAACTAGTATGTAGCCTACCCTTACAGGACAATGATCATCTAGAAAGTCTGGCTCATTGAGCCTATATGGGAACCTGCAATGGTTGGGTTTAAATGTTTCATGGGTGTTTTATATGAGTGGGTTTTATTAATGTAGTGCAAGGGTCTAAAGTGTTACATTAGCCATTGCTGATATGTATTTTATATTGCTTTGTCACCATAACATACAGAGTTTGCCTGTAGTGGGTGGTTATAGAGTATTGTAGAGATAGCAGTAGGTCAGAATCCCCAGTCAAAGTAGCCATTGAGGAAAGTACTGTCTTTACTATGACCATTCATGACCAGTGTATTTTTTTTGACACATCACATTATGATGATGCTATTTCAAGCCTGCTGTTTCTAACTCACATTTCTGTCCCTGCATCTTATTTCAATGCATACCTCTGTGCATTGTAAAGTAAAATGTTATTTTTATGTCATCTATCAGTAAAACTTTGCATTCATGGGGATTTAGGATATACTGTTGTTAAAAAAGAAAATAATGTACACTGTTATTGGTGTTGGGGGGGAAATGAAATAAAATGGTGGATTGCCTTTAGCTTGAGTCTTTGTTCTCCTTTGGAGATGTAGCCTATCATGTTTAATTATACATATTACAATGTTTGATGTGCATGTAATTGCACCCACGTCATGCACCCATGCTGGCATGCATTTTTTAGATGCATGCCAGCAAAGCCACTACACAACACTAAACAATACATTAATTGCACTATAATGGTGACAAATCAAATCAAATCAAATTTATTTATATAGCCCTTCGTACATCAGCTGATATCTCAAAGTGCTGTACAGAAACCCAGCCTAAAACCCCAAACAGCAAACAATGCAGGTGTAAAAGCACGGTGGCTAGGAAAAACTCCCTAGAAAGGCCAAAACCTAGGAAGAAACCTAGAGAGGAACCAGGCTATGTGGGGTGGCCAGTCCTCTTCTGGCTGTGCCGGGTAGAGATTATAACAGAACATGACCAAGATGTTCAAATGTTCATAAATGACCAGCATGGTCGAATAATAATAAGGCAGAACAGTTGAAACTGGAGCAGCAGCACAGTCAGGTGGACTGGGGACAGCAAGGAGTCATCATGTCAGGTAGTCCTGGGGCACGGTCCAAGGGCTCAGGTCCTCCGAGAGAGAGAAAGAAAGAGAGAATTAGAGAGAGCATATGTGGGGTGGCCAGTCCTCTTCTGGCTGTGCCGGGTGGAGATTATAACAGAACGTGGCCAAGATGTTCAAATGTTCATAAATGACCAGCATGGTTGAATAATAGTAAGGCAGAACAGTTGAAACTGGAGCAGCAGCATGGCCAGGTGGACTGGGGACAGCAAGGAGTCATCATGTCAGGTAGTCCTGGGACATGGTCCTAGGGCCCAGGCCAGTTGAAACTGAGCAGCAGCAGCAGGTGGACTGGGGACAGCAAGGAGTCATCATGTCAGGTAGTCCTGGGGCATGGTCCTAGGGCTCAGGTCCTCCGAGAGAGAGAAAGAAAGAGAGAAGGAGAGAATTAGAGAACGCACACTTAGATTCACACAGGACACCGAATAGGACAGGAGAAGTACTCCAGATATAACAAACTGACCCTAGCCCCCCGACACATAAACTAATGCAGCATAAATACTGGAGGCTGAGACAGGAGGGGTCAGGAGACACTGTGGCCCCATCCGAGGACACCCCGGACAGGGCCAAACAGGAAGGATATAACCCCACCCACTTTGCCAAAGCACAGCCCCCACACCACTAGAGGGATATCTTCAACCACCAACTTACCATCCTGAGACAAGGCCGAGTATAGCCCACAAAGATCTCCGCCACGGCACAACCCAAGGGGGGCGCCAACCCAGACAGGCCGACCACAACAGTGAATCAACCCACCCAGGTGACGCACCCCCCCCAGGGACGGCATGAGAGAGCCCCAGTAAGCCAGTGACTCAGCCCCGTAACAGGGTAGAGGCAGAGAATCCCAGTGGAAAGAGGGGAATCGGCCAGGCAGAGACAGCAAGGGCGGTTCGTTGCTCCAGAGCCTTTCCGTTCACCTTCCCACTCCTGGGCCAGACTACACTCAATCATATGACCCACTGAAGAGATGAGTCTTCAGTAAAGACTTAAAGGTTGAGACCGAGTTTGCGTCTCTGACATGGGTAGGCAGACCGTTCCATAAAAATGGAGCTCTATAGGAGAAAGCCCTGCCTCCAGCTGTTTGCTTAGAAATTCTAGGGACAATTAGGAGGCCTGCGTCTTGTGACCGTAGCGTACGTGTAGGTATGTACGGCAGGACCAAATCAGAGAGATAGGTAGGAGCAAGCCCATGTAATGCTTTGTAGGTTAGCAGTAAAACCTTGAAATCAGCCCTTGCTTTGACAGGAAGCCAGTGTAGAGAGGCTAGCACTGGAGTAATATGATCAAATTTTTGGTTCTAGTCAGGATTCTAGCAGCCGTATTCAGCACTAACTGAAGTTTATTTAGTGCTTTATCCGGGTAGCCGGAAAATAGAGCATTGCAGTAGTCTAACCTAGAAGTGACAAAAGCATGGATTAATTTTTCTGCATCATTTTTGGACAGAAAGTTTCTGATTTTTGCAATGTTACGTAGATGGAAAAAAGCTGTCCTCGAAATGGTCTTGATATGTTCTTCAAAAGAGAGATCAGGGTCCAGAGTAACGCCGAGGTCCTTCACAGTTTTATTTGAGACGACTGTACAACCATTAAGATTAATTGTCAGATTCAACAGAAGATCTCTTTGTTTCTTGGGACCTAGAACAAGCATCTCTGTTTTGTCCGAGTTTAATAGTAGAAAGTTTGCAGCCATCCACTTCCTTATGTCTGAAACACATGCTTCTAGCGAGGGCAATTTTGGGGCTTCACCATGTGAAGTGGTGCCAACAAGCGGTTAGGGCCTACATAAAGCTGTTTCAACAGGAGTGCTTTCTTCTCAGCACCATGGAGTGATCCTTCAAACTGCTACATTTGGCTAATCAGCAGATCCTTGTCTGGCAGCAAAACAGTTCATTCAGCATCATGTACTGCCTTTTTTTTAAAACATAGCTGATATGGCTGACCTGCTTAAACAAATGTGGTTTCTAATGACAATTGAGATGCACAAACGATGGCATAAGGGAATGATGAGTGGACAAAAGGCAATCTGTCATTTTGATTAAGACAAAGAGAGCTAAAACTTTTGTTTGGCATTTTTTAAATGTAGAGTGACAGAATTCAGAACAGGCTGTTTTTCCAGTATTTTCTCTGTATACCAAGTCAGAACTGTAGGATGAATAAAGGGGGCATATAAGCAGTAAATGAAATCTCGTACAATATTCAATTATGATTTCTCTAAAACAGGCTAGTATAGGCTACATGTGCACCACCAAGTCAGAACAGTAGCCTAAGTTATGAGGGGGAAAGGGACCAAATTATTAGGGTGAGGCACATGGGCTACTAACACCTTACTACACAACATACACTTAGTATTTCTTTCTTAGCTACAGTATACAGTTGAAGTCGGACGTTTACATACACTTAGGTTGGAGTCATTAACTCATTTTTCAACCACTCCACAAATTTCTTAACAAACTATAGCTTTGGCAAGTCTGTTAGGACATATACTTTGTGCATGACACAAGTAATTTTTCCAAAAATTGTTAACAGATTATTTCACTTATAATTAACTGTGTCACAATTCCAGTGGGTCAGAAGTTCACATACACTAAGTTGACTGTGCTTTTAAACAGCTTGGAAAATCCCAGAAAATGATGGCTTTAGAAGATTTTGATAGGCTAACCTCAATTGGAGGTGTACCTGTGGATGTATTTCAAGGCCTACCTTCAAACTCAGTGCCTCTTTGCTTGACATCATGGGAAAATCAAAAGAAATCAGCCAAGACCTCAGGAAAAAAAATGGTAGACCACATGTCTGGTTCATCCTTGGGTACCACTTTCATCTGTACAAACAATGGTACGCAACTATAAACACAATGGGACCACGCAGCCATCATACCGCTCAGGAAGGAGATGCGTTCTGTCTCCTAGAGATGAACGTACTCCGGTGTGAAAAGTGCAAATCAATCCTAGAACAACAGCAAAGGACATTGTGAAGATGCTGGAGGAAACGGGTACAAAAGTATCTATATCCACAGTAACAACGAGTCCTATATCGACATAAGCTGAAAGGCCCCACAGCAAGGAAGAAGCCACTGCTCCAGAACCGCCATAAAAAAAGCCAGACTACGGTTTGCAACTACACATGGGGACAAAGATTGTACTTTTTGGAGAAATGTCCTCTGGTCTGATGAAACAAAAACAGAACTGTTTGGACATAATGACTGTCGTTATGTTTGGAGGAAAAAGGGGGAGGCTTGCAAGCAGAAGAATACCATCCCAACCATGAAGCACAGGGGTGGTTGCATCATGTTGTGGGGGTGCTTTGCTGCAGGAGGGACTGGTGCACTTCTCAAAATAGATGTCATCATGAGGAAAGAAATGTATGTGGATATATTGAAGCAACATCTCAAGACATCAGGAAGTTAAAGCTTGGTCGCAAATGGGTCTTCCAAATGGACAATGACCCCAAGCATACTTCCGAAGTTGTGGCAAAATGGCTTAAGGAAAACAATCAAGGTATTGGAGTGACCATTACAAAGCTCCGACCTCAATCCCATAGAAAATTATTCATCCAATTTATTGTGGGAAGCTTGTGGAAGGCTACCCAAAACGTTTGACCCAAGTTAAACCATTTTAAAAGCAATGCTATCAAATACTAATTGAGTGTATGTCAAATTCTGCTGAAATAAATCACTCTCTTCTGACATTTCACATTCTTAAAATAAAGTGGTCCTAACTGACCTAAAACAGGGATTTTTTTACTAGGATTAAATGTAAAAAACTGAGTTTTTAAATGTATTTGGCTAAAGTGTATGTAAACTTCTGAATTCAACTGTATTAGGTGACTAGTTAAGTCCATTTGTACTCCTGAACATATTTAGGTATGCCATAACAGTGGTTGAATAATTATTGACTCAGGATTTGTTGAAAATGTATTTGGCTAAGGTGTATAAACTTTCCGACTTCAACTGTACATACCTCCCTGGCATATTACATCATTAATGCAGCAGCATATAATACATTTTTGGACTCGTTGTTCTGTGCTCACTTGAACAGGAAGGTGGTACAGCGGTCCTTCTTGTGGGCACATTTTGTCATGAACCTTTTCATCAAAGTCTGGCATTCTCTGGATTTATAGTGCTTTCAAAACAACAGGGAAGCCGGAAAAAAAACAAGATTGAAACATGTCGGTGATCTTCAGGTCGGAGCTCTAGAAAGAGGCACGAGCTCCCGAGTTGGATGACCGTTCAAAACGTATTTTTCCAATCCGAGTTCCCACTTGTCTTTAACTCACTGAAGTCTGAGATTTCCAAGTTGTTTTGAACACAGCAGAAATTATGCTGGATTGATAGCATGGCGAATGTTTTCAACCTTTTCTGGCCCATGGTGTTGCCTGTGAATGTTTATCCATTTAAACTAGGAAAAGAGGCCCTTATACTCTGACTTGAAGCACACACCCTCCACCGAATAGCAGGGGAAGCAAAATATGGATTGCTTTGCAACACTTGCAGTAAAAAATGTTTTTTTAGCTAAACAGGTATGGGAACAGTAGACTACACATCCTCTACATTTGTCACAATTCAAATCATTCTGGTTAAGTGGGAAAATCCGTAATTGTGCAAAAGACGAAGGACATAACCTTCCAAGAGAAACGATGTACACTACACATTTGATCAGTCAGAAATAGAATTTCTCGATTCAGACATGACAGCGCTACTCTGATTGGCTAGGGATGTCTTCTCCTTAGCGCTAAATGGCTATTCACAGACTCGCCCCTCCTTGCCTCCAGTAAGTTTCATTCTGGAAATGAAAGGTGTGTTTACAATACTTCTTTCTTTGAAATATGAACAAGTAGGATTTTAAAACAGCTTCACAGTCTAAATCTTAAGAGTAAATGATGTAATTAATTATTCTGATGCAACACTATCACATACTGTGACAATTTAGACGCAATGATGGTAATAACGATGGTGGGCTCCCTATCGGATATTGGTACGGCCTGAATCCTCTAAACTCGCGATACATGTAACCAGTAGGCTACATTCTCAAGATATCAGACCGTTTCGATGTATCTTATCAGTTCTTGATACATTATATCGCTGGCAGTAGTGTGTTATTATTAGATTGCCCTTTCTCTCTACATATTTTCCATTGAAACATGCTGCGTGTGAGATCGGCATTGTGTCATTCTTGGAGGGGGTATGTAATTTCACATGAACATACACGATACCAACTTACCTTAGCTTTGACTTTTCGTAGCCTAATGTCATTTGCATTATTTCGGTAGTTGATAGTCGATTTCTGACTTATGATTGTTGCTTAACCAGAACGTTTTTTTCCACACTGTACAATTGGCCAATTAGGACAATTACAAATAAACTTCAAATTAAAGGCAATAATGCTGAATTTGTTATGTAATGATTTAAGACATTTTTTTCCTTGCCAGCCACCAGACCCTTTCAACGCGAGCTAAATGAGTTTAAATAAGTTCTTCATGATTTTGTTTCTTCTGGTTAACATTCCAAGGCGCATGCGTGAAGGTAACAGTTCACGGAAGTGCACATTCATTCAACAAGCAGCATTGTGACATGACTTGAGCTAAAAAAAATGTGGTTAGTTAAAAGCCTGAAGTGGGACTGGTGTTCTGCAAGAAATGGACTCAAGACACCTTGATATGGGCAAGCCAGTTGCATGAATTTCTACTCATGTTTGTTTATGCAGTAACCCCAATTAAAACATTATAGGAATTTTGAGTCTCTTTAGAGGTCTATGGTGGTGAAGATCAATAAACATTTATAAAGGTTGTCTTTTGTACACCAGATCACCCATTTTAAATATTTGAATACCAGCCCCTGTCTCCCCGGTTTGAAACTCTGACCTTCACTGACTGTTTAGTTTGGCGGTGTTGTAACTTTTCCACAAATAACTTTTAAATAGACACTTCACCCTGACTCACAGAGAGGACTGTAAATAAGAAAAAAAGCCTTATTGCAATTGTTTGCTTGCTGCTATAGGGAGTCTCGGCCAGAATAACTCATGTGAAATTACCTCTAGTAAATGACTTATTCCAGCTGACACAAGACGGCAGCTTGCCAACATGTAGCAGTGAAGAGGCAGGATGGAATCAGCATGGAGACCACCTGTACACTCATTAGACTGAGTTCAACATTGTACCATGACCACAATCTACATGGCCAGTAAAAGCCTTATTCGGGTCCAAAGCATTGTGCCTGGTTTATACAATGTGAGGATTTGGACTTGCCTCAAAATAAACTAGAATGGCATTCATTCCTATCCATCAACATATTAAAACATAGCTGTATAAAGGGTTAAGGGAATTAAAGGCCAGTAGGCTACCTCAGGTATAGGGCTATAACACATTGAGGAACACATTTTTCAGCATGAGACACATTCCATCCAGAAATCTGATACTATGTGGAAATATCTACTGCATGCATATGTCTGTTTTCACTTGGTGTGCATTGGTCCTAGCATGTGTGTCTGCTTGTGTGCAGTTTCAGGACCTTCCCCTGTGCAGCTGTTGAGGTGAAGAATGAGCCCATCCTGGGATTCAACGAGGGCAGTCCAGAGAGGGCCGAGCTGCAGAAGGTACACACACAATCATACATGCACACACTCTCAAGCAACATCCACCTGCACCATTCAGTATTTGCCCTTCGTGACCTACAACAAGGTCATCTCTCTAAAAGGTGAGACACAATAATTGTGTGTGTGTGTGATAGGCCCTGGATGACCTGAAGGGGAAGACAGAGGAGATTCCCTGTGTGGTTGGAGATGAACATGTGTGGACCAAAGACATCAGATACCAGCTATCGGTGAGTAGAGTCAACAGCATGTCCCTAATCTGAGCAAACTATTGCTCCACGCTGCCTGCAAATATGGGAGCCTGGAGACTGAATCTCTCACTTTTCACTCACACTGCTGCTCAGATACACAGCATACTGTCTAATCCAAACCGAAGCATTCAAGGCCTGTCAGACTGTAAATGACTGTAATACCGTTGGGTTATCAGCTGTGTGTTTTCTTCTGTTTCTGATAAGATCCATTGACTATCATAAACTAACATGCTACTTTGCTGGAGGCCTGCCTGTTATTTCTACCTTTTGATAAAGACCAGTACCTCACTCTTTTTTACATTTTATTTCCTGAAGCTATTATAACCGATTGTAATTTTATTTTCAAAGCCCTTCAACCACTCACACAAACTGGCCAAGTTTTGCTATGCTGACAAGGTAAACTAAGAGTACAATTCTTCTGTTTTTATGTGTCAGACATTTTCCAAGATTTACATGACATGACTGGATGGTGTTACCTCGGTATGATTGATACAGGACCTGCTCAACAAAGCTATCTTAGCCTCTGTGGCGGCGAGGAGAGAATGGGACCTGAAACCCATCCAGGACCGAGCCCAGGTCCTCTTTAAGGCTGCTGACATCATCAGTGGACCTAAGAGAGCTGAGATTCTGGCCAAGACCATGATCGGCCAGGTACAGTGAACTATTTAGCCTACATGGGGTTTTCATAGTCTTACTGTATATTTGTGGTATTGTTGAATATCACCAAGGGGATCTTCTCTGTTTGAATTGAGTGATATTCATCCCCTCTGCTTTCTATTTAATATCTTTTCCTTTTTTTTCTAGGGCAAAACAGTGGTGCAGGCAGAGATTGATGCGGCTGCAGAGCTAATAGACTTCTTCCGTTTCAATGCGAAGCACGCTGTTGAACTGGAGAGCCAGCAGCCCCTGGACAGTGATGGTAGCACCAACACCATGCTCTACCGTGGGCTGGAGGTGAGCACTCACTGGTCCTAGCATTATCTGTTCAATTTAATAATAGTCAGTCACAGACGACAACCTGTATACTTGGGGATATGTTAGGATTGATTTCTGGAACTCTTATATTCCATGACTTTTTATGTCAACACTTTTATTTCCCCTTTAACTATAGGGTTTTGTAGCTGCTGTCGCCCCATTTAACTTCACTGCAATTGGTGGAAACCTAGCAGGTACACCTGCTCTCATGGTAAGTCCCCTGCTACTAACAACAATACAAACATTTCCTTATAGTTGTAATTTACTTCACATTAAGTTCCTCGTGTGTCTTGTTGGTTATAGTCTGAATTGAACTGGACTTTCTTTGTTTGCCCTGGCTCTGTGTTTGTCAGGGTAATGTAGTTCTGTGGAAGCCTAGCGACACAGCCATGTCAGCTAGCTACGCCGTATACAATGTTCTGCGGGAGTCAGGGTTACCCCCCAACATCATCCAGTTTGTGCCAGCCGACGGACCAGTGTTTGGAGACACCATCACTTCCTCTGAACATCTGGCTGGCATCAACTTTACCGGCAGTGTCCCGTATGTGTCCGTCTGTATAAGTTTATGTATATTCAAATCAAATGTATTTATATAGCCCTTCGTACATCAGCTGATATCTCAAAGTTCTGTACAGAAACCCAGCCTAAAACCCCAAACAGCAAGCAATGCAGGTGTAGAAGCACGGTGGCTAGGAAAAACTCCCTAGAAAGGCCGAAACCTAGGAAGAAACCTAGAGAGGAACCAGGCTATGTGGGGTGGCCAGTCCTCTTCTGGCTGTGCCGGGTGGAGATTATAACAGAACATGGCCAAGATGTTCAAATGTTCATAAATGACCAGCATGGTCAAATAATATTAACCTGAAACTGTCTGCCACTTTTCATTTAGACCAGTTTCACATAATGTGTGATAACCCCTGTATTTTCTTAACAGCCCATTCATCTTTTTCAGTACCTTCAAGCGCCTGTGGAAACAAGTGGCCCAGAACCTGGATATCTACAAGAACTTCCCTCGGGTGGGAGGAGGTGGGTTGGAGCAACACCGCCACACACTAGCTGTACAGCCCGTACACCGCCAGGCACTAGCTGTACAGCCCGTACACCGCCAGGCACTAGCTGTACAGCCCGTACACCGCCAGGCGCTAGCTGTACAGCCCGTACACCGCCAGGCACTAGCTGTACAGCCCGTACACCGCCAGGCGCTAGCTGTACAGCCCGTACACCGCCAGGCGCTAGCTGTACAGCCCGTACACCGCCAGGCGCTAGCTGTACAGCCCGTACACCGCCAGGCACTAGCTGTACAGCCCGTACACCGCCAGGCACTAGCTGTACAGCCCGTACACCGCCAGGCGCTAGCTGTACAGCCCGTACACCGCCAGGCGCTAGCTGTACAGCCCGTACACCGCCAGGCGCTAGCTGTACAGCCCGTACACCGCCAGGCGCTAGCTGTACAGCCCATACACCGCAACACACTAGCTGTTTAATTAGCTGTCCATTGAACATTACATGGGAATATCATCTTTATTCTTATGCCTATGTTGGGGTGTGAATGTTAAAACACTTGAACAAAATTGGGATTGTTAAATGTTTTTTGTTCTTAGCATATTCATTGATGATAGGCCCTGCTTTACTTAATTTCAGAGACATTGCAAGCCTTGATATTGCGATACAACATTCCATTGTGAGATACAGCTTTTGATTGCCAATAGTTAGGCCAAGTGCATGATTCTGACTCCGTTTGCCTGGTAGTCGAGCTGCCTATACTGTGCCTGTCCTCTTTCTCTTCACCCCTCACTAGCTCGCTATGAAAGATGCAAGTGTTTGTGTTCTCGGAACTACGGCAACTAATCACTCCTCCGTTCCAAAAATTCTGAACCTTAGGAGGCGAAGGTCGAGTCATGTGTTGTCCGAAACATGACCTGCCAAGCCACACTTAACACCAGCTCGCTTAACCCAGAAGCACCAATGTGTCGGAGGAAACACTGTTCAACTGACAACCAAAGTCAACCTGCAGGTGCCCGGCCTGCCACAAGGAGTCACTAGAGCGCGATGAGCGAAGTAAAGCCCCCCCGGCCAATAGTGCGCCGCCCTATGGGACTCCCGGTCACGGTCGTTTGTGACACAAACTAGGATCGAACACCAGGCTGTAGTGACGCCGCAACACTGCAATGCAGTGCCTTAGACCTCTGCGCCACTCGGAAGGCCTATAATTATGGTTTTATTAGCCGTTTAAATGGTCAATTTTTCACATCCCTAACCTATATCACTCTTTACACATTGCTTCACTGATGTTCTCATCTGTCATGTCTTTCAGAATGCGGCGGTAAGAACTTCCACTTTGTGCACAAGTCTGCGGATGTGCAGAGTGTGGTGACTGGGACCATCCGCTCTGCGTTTGAGTACGGAGGGCAGAAGTGCTCAGCCTGCTCCAGGATGTATGTACCAGACTCCCTGTGGCCCCAGATCAAACAGGGGCTCCTGGACATCCACAAGCAGCTCAAAGTTGGAGACGTGAGTGGGCAACTGACCTTAGCTCTGAGGACTGTCAAATTTATCAGTGACTTGCACTAGGGTTATTTTGGTGGGAATAGATACAGCCAGTTGAGTTGTTCTGCTGTAGCAGTTCTTTAAAACCGTTGAAGTTTGTACTGTAAGTGTTCATTCGATGTCAGGTTGTTGTTAAGAGTCTTTCTGTCTCCACTGTCTAGCCTGTGGAGGACTGGAGTACATTCTTCTCTGCTGTGATTGATGACAAGGTACAGTACTGTGACATTTTCACCACACTGGATGCTTGATTAGAACCAGCTTTATTACTTCTGAACAAGATTAATATTTATATTTTCAACATTATTTCTTCTTCTTTTAGTCCTTTGCTCGTATTAAGAAGTGGTTGGACCATGCCAAGTCATCCCCTAAGTTGAACATAATTGCTGGGGGACACTGTGATGACAAGAAGGGTTACTTTGTGGAGCCGACCATCATTGAGAGCACAGACCCACAGGAAGCCATCATGGCCGAGGTAAGATTTGATATTGTAGATCACTTTGTTCCCCATCACTGTTAGCCTATGGAACTTCATAATGTGACTCTGTTATGGACCCGATTAGACAACCTACTGTGATACTATACTTGTTGTGTGTAGGGGCCCTACGCTTGCCTAATTGTTCTGTAACCTGACTAGGCAGGTGCATTACTGTGAAAGTATGAATGTCCGGGTTGGGTGTGGTTGTGCCTGGGAACAGAGTGTTTGCTTACTGGGGATCTGGGGGACAGTTCCGGCGTGACTGGTCGAGCCAGCACAAGGGGGTCGTTGATGTAAGGTTGGTGATTTAAAAACTCCAAAAGGTCATGTCAAACGGAAGATCCAAAAGCTCTGTGGGTCGGTAGATAACCCTCGTTTAGCTGATTAGCTTGGTAATCCCCCCACTTGTGCACACACCACAGGCTTCTTATGCATACCGGAGCTTCGTTGAATGGCCCAGAGTGCCACTTTCCCCAAGGGGTGGGATGTGTAACTGTGGCCTGACTGTGTGCTGACTAACTGGCCTACCACACATACCTACTACATAACATTTCCAGTTGAAAGATCTCAGAATAAACATCCGAGAACCATGTGTTCTCACTTCTTTGAACCAACCTGCCAGAGTTATACCAGACATGCATACCGAACATGTCAGAATTACTTAACAGACTCAGTTGGGTTTGAATTGCTGAAAATTACTGACTTGTTCATTTATCCTTGTCTAATAGATATTGCTGTTTTTATGGAGAAAAGGAGCAGGATTATTTTATCAATTTTAACTGAGACCAGCGGTCAGGCTATGTGCTTGGATTAATTTATATACATGTACAATGCCTTCAGAAGGTATTCATACCCCTTGACCTTTTCCACATTTTGTTGGTACAGCCTGAATTCAAAATTGATTAAATAGTTTTTTTCTCTCACCCATCTAGACACAATACCCCATAATGAAAAAGTGATTATTTAAAAAGAATGTTGCCAATTGATTGAAAATGTAATACAGGAATATCTCATTGACAGAAGTATTTGCACACCTAAGTCAATACTTTGTAGAAGCAACTTTGACAGTGATTACAGCTGTGAGTCTTTCTGGGTAAGTCTCTAAGAGCTTTCCACACCTGGATTGTGCAACATTTGCCCATTAATTAATAACGTCACCATGCTCAAAGGGATATTCAATCATTTTTACCTATCTACCAATAGGTGCCCTTCTTTGCGAGGCATAAGAACAACCTCCATGGTCTTTGTGGTTGAATCGGTTTGAAATTCACTGCTCGACTGAGGAACCTTACAATTATCTGTATGTGTGGGGTGCAGAGATGAGGTAGTCATTCAAAAAAAAAATTACAACTCATTTTTCAGCCACTCCACAAATTTCTTGTTAATAAACTATAGTTTCGGCAAGTCGGTTAGGACATCTACTTTGTGCAAGACACAAGTCATTTTTTCCAACAATTGTTTAGACAGATTATTTCACTTATAATTCACTGTATCACAATTCCAGTGGGTCAGAAGTTTACATGCACTAAGTTGACTGTGCCTTTAAACAGCTTGGAAAATTCCAGGAAATGATGTCATAGGCTAATTGACATAATTTGAGTCAATTGGATGCATTTCAATGCTTACCTTCAAACTTAGTGCCTCTTTGCTTGACATCACGGGAGAATCAAAAGAATTCAGCCAAGGCCTCAGAAAAAAATTTGTATACCTCCACATGTCTGGTTCATCCTTGGGAGCAATTTCCAAATGCCTGAAGGTACCACGTTCATCTGTACAAACAATAGTACGCAAGTATAAACACCATGGGACCAAGCAGCCTTCATACCACTCAGGAAGGAGACGCGTTCCGTCTTCTAGAGGTGAAGTACTTTGGTGAGAAAAGTGCAAATCAATCCCAGAGCAACAGCAAAGGACTTTGTGACGATGCTGGAGGAAACAGATACTAAAGTATCTATATCCACAGTAAAACGAGTCCTATATCGACATAACCTGAAAGGCCACACAGCAAGGCAGAAGCCACTGCTCCAAAACCGCCATAAAAAAGCCAGACTATGGTTTGCAATTGCACATGGGGACAAAGATTGTACTTTTTGGAGAAATATCCTCTGGTCAAAAATAGAACTGTTGACCATAATGCCCATTGTTATGTTTGGAGGAAAAAGGGGAGGCTTGCAAGCAGAAGAACACCATCTCAACTGTGAAGCGTGAGGGTGGTTGCATCATGTTGTGGGGGTGCTTTGCTGCAGGAGGGACTGGTGCACTTCACAAAATATGAGGAATGAAATTTATGTGGATATATTGAAGCAACATCTCAAGAAATCAGTCAGGAACTTAAAGCTTGGTCGCAAATGGGTATTCCAAATGGACAGTGACCCCAAGCATACCTCCAAAGTTGTGGCAAATGGCCATCACAAAGCCCTGACCTCAATCCTATAGAATATTTCTGGGCAGAACTGAAAAAGTGAGTGCGAGCAAGGAGGCCTACATACCTGACTCAGTTACCAGCTCTGGGGGCCGAAATTCACCCAACTTATTGTGGGAAGCTTTTGGAAGGCTACTCAAAACATTTTACCCATGTTAAACAATTACAAGGCAATGATACCAAATACTAATTGAGTGTATGTAAACTTCTGACCCACTGGGAATATGATGAAAGAAATAAAAACTGAAATAAATCATTCTCTCTACTGAGTTTTTATATGTATTTGGCTAAAGTGTAATGTAAACTTCTGAATTCAGCTGTATTATGTGACTAGTTAAGCACATTTTTACTCCTGAACATAGTTAGGTATGCCATAAGAGGTTGAATAATTATTGACTCAAGAAATTTCAGCTTTTTGTTTTTAATTAAGGTAATTAATAATTAAGGTAGGTCAATTAATATAGGAATGTATAACTAGCTTTCTTATAACTCTGTTCTTGATGAACGTCCTGTAGGAAATCTTTGGCCCAGTTCTGTCTGTCTATGTTTACCCTGAGAACAACTACAAGGAGGTTCTAAACCTTATAGACAACACATCACCATACGCCCTGACAGGAGCGGTCTTCGCTCTTGACAAGTAAGTTAGAACACTCCATCTGTTTTTTTTTATGGTGTACCATAATTTTACTGGGAAAGGGTTGCTTGCTCCATGAAGACTGAACATAATATAGTTATCCCTATAACTTTTCAGATAATTTCTTATGTATGCCAACCACGCCTACTATGATCTGCTCATTGTTAATAGATTTGACTTTACACAGAAATTGACACTTGTCAAGAAAACGTCCTAATCCTTTAATCATATTTGTTCCAGGAATGTTGTAGATGAGGCAGCTAAGGCCTTGAGGAACGCTGCAGGAAATTACTACGTGAATGACAAGTCCACCGGCTCGATTGTCGCCCAGCAGCCATTTGGTGGCGCCAGAGCTTCAGGTAAAATGACCCACACACCACTCCAAAGCATTGATATTCATTTGACTGTCAACAGTTCTATGAAACAGGACTTTTCATGACTCCTGATGAGCTCTCTGTGTCTGACATAATGCCTTCTGCCGACAGCATTTTTATTAATATGAAATAGGATGAATATAAGCACTTATAACAGCTAAAACGTGAACATTCTTGTCTGCATAGGTACCAATGACAAACCTGGTGGTCCTCACTACGTCCTGCGATGGACATCCCCACAGGTGGTCAAGGCCACCCACGTCCCGCTCAGAGAATGGAAGTACCCATACATGGGTTAAAAAGAGAGTACTGTACCCCCTCCCCACCCATTTGGCCCTCATCCAGTCCTAGCTTTGTAGAGGAATCTGTCAGCTTTTTCTCCTATCCCTCTCTCCAGTCAAGACTGACAATGAAATGAAGAGGGAAACCCTCACCTTACTCGTCCAAGTTTTAGTCCTTTTTAGCCCTTACAAGCCTGCACTGAAGCTAGACACAAGTACAAATGTAATTATTAGCTCAGGGTTTCCCCAACCTGGTCCTCGGGACCCCAAGGGCTGCATGGTTTTGTCCTAGCACTACACCGTTGATTCAAATAATCAACTAATCAAGCTTTGATTATTTGAAATCAACTGTGTAGTGTTAGATCAAAAATCAAAACATGCACCCCTTGAGGTCCCGAGGACCGAGTTGGGGAAATGCTCTATTAGCTGTTCTAAATTAAAAGGGGGAGCAAAGGCGCCCCTCTCTGGCACTTCATGAGATCAGCAGGAGCTGAGCCAGATCAGATGGCCTGCTAGCTGTACAGAAGAATGGCACTATGAAACGTCCCATGGATCCACAGACCGTACCAGTCAAAAGTTTGGACACACCTACTCATTCAAGGGTTTTATTCATTTTTTAAACTATTTTCTACTTAGTAGAATAATAGTGAAGACTTCAACACTATGAAATAACACACATGGAATCATGTAGAAAGCAAAAAAGTGTTTAACAAAGTAAAATATTTTTTAAGTCATTCAAAATAGCCACCCTTTGGCTTGATGACCTCTTTACACACTCTTGGCATTCTCTCAACCAGCTTCACGAGGAATGATTTTTCAACAGTCTTGAAGGAGTTCAAACATGTGCTGAGCACTTGTTGGCTGCTCTTCCTTCACTCTGCGGTCCAACTCATCCCAAACCATCTCAATTGGGTTGAGGTTGGGTGATTGTGGCTCCTAGTCATCTGATGCAGCACCATCACTCTCCTTCTTGGTCAAATAGCCCTTACACAGCCCGGATGTGTGTTTTGGATCATTGTCCAGTTAAAAAACAAATGATAGTTCCACTAATCGCAAACCAGATAGCATGGCGTATCACTGCAGAATGCTGTGGTAGCCATGCTGATTAAGTGTGCCTTGTATTCTAAATAAATCACTGAGCAAAGCACGATCACACCACCTCCATGCTTCACGGTGGGAACCACACATGAGGAGATGATCCGTTCACCTACTCTGCGTCTCACAAAGACAAGGTGGGTAGTACCAAAAATCTCAAATTTGGACTCATCAGACCAGAAGACAGATATCCACCATTCTAATGTCCATTGCTTGGGTTTCTTGGCCCAAGCAAGTCTCTTCTTCGTATTGGTGTCCCTTTAGTAGTGGCAATTAGTAGCAGCAATTCGGCCATGAAGGCCTGATGTTAAAATATGCCTGAACTCTGTGAAGCATTTATTTGGGCTGCAATTTCTGAGGCTGTTAACTCTAATGAACTTATCCTCTGCAGCAGAAGTAACTCTGGGTCTTCCTTTCCTGTGGCAGTCCTCATAAGAGCCCGTCTCATCATATCGCTTGATGGTTATTGTGACTGTACTTGAAGAAACTTTGAAAGTTATTGACATTTTCCAGATTGACTGACCTTGAAGTAATAATGGACTGTAGTTTCTCTTTGCTTAATTGAGCCGTTCTTGCCATAATATGGACTTGGTCTTGTACCAAATAGGGCTATCTTCTGTGTACCACCCCTACCTTGTCACAACATAACTGATTGGCTCAAACGCATTAAGAAGGAAAGAAATTCCACAAATGAACTTTTAACGCACACCTGTTAATTGGAATGCATTCCAGATGAAAAATATATTTTGATTTGTTTTACACTTTTGGTTTCTACATGATTCTATATGTGTTATTTCATAGTGATGTCTTCTGTTATTCTACAATGTAGAAAAGTGATGATAAAGAAAAAGCCTTGAATGAGTACGTGTGTCCAAACTTTTGACTGGTACTGTAGTTAAACTGTTTGGTCTACCATAGATTCTACAGAGATGTACTATTAGTTCTAATGAATCAGTCTTCTGTTTTTAATTAAATGACTGCTGTATCTGAGCCTCCGTTTCTGACAATCTCAGTACTGACTGGTCCTGAGGCTGTTAAGTTTTCACTGTTAAGTTTTCCACATGTCCTGCTGTATTTCTATTATACAAAAGTCACTATATATTATAAGTATTAGCTGACCATCTGCCATGACAAAAACAATAACCCAACGCTTCGATAACATTTCATGACCGCTACGGTACAAGTATCAAAACCCCATGTTTATCATTTGAGGTTTTCTGTTCCCTATGATTGTAAAAAAGAGGGTGGCTTTTACTACCATCCATTTTTGGTGCTAAAAAGGTCCTTACTAACCATCCTTCTTAACCTATATTCAGTAAACATGGAATAATGTGGTTTTCCTCACTGTGTTTTGGTTTGCTGTGTTATCGCACTGTGATACTCAACCCCCTGACTGTCTCTGATAGGAAGGTGATGCACTTGTTACACTTGAGCTATGGCTTGGCCTACAGTATCTGGCTATGAGGGTGCCATTGCCTTTTTACTTAAACCCTGCTTTGCCATCTAATCAGGTTTATTTCAGCAACAGCACACTGTTGTTTTCAAATTTTACTGAGTGTTTGTCCATTTAAAAAAAAAATGCTTCAACTGCATATGATTGCTCAGTTTAAATCTCAATTTCATGTCATCTTGCTTTTAAAACAAAAGTTGAGGAGGATATATTTTCATAAATGTGTTTTCTGTTAAATGTTAATATAAATTATTTGTCGTCTAATGTGCCTGTATTGGCAATATTAGGGATTTACCTTAATTAGCATTATTATACATTTTCATAATTTCAGAAATGATATTAAACTTGTTTTTAATGTCTTCTTTTTGTTTCTGAATGTGGCTTGCTTGACCATTTCTTGTTGTTAATGAGACTGACACATTTTTAAGTTGGTGTTCCTTCAGTTTCTTTAACCAATTTGACTAGTTGAAATGAATGTGACCAGTGGGAAATGGGAGCACTGTTCCACACTGAGGTGTCAAAGTACAAATCTGAGATTTTTACTGCATGTTGTTGGAGTGTGTCCCAGCACACTACCTTGTCACACTCACTGTGGTGTCTTTAGTGTCACACTCCTGTCACATCAAAGTCAGATGTGAGGAGACCTCATTACTGGGCCTCTGGCATACTCTCCCATTGTTCAAAGTGTTAGAGACACACTTCTACACACAAGGCCAAGCGTCAGTGCTGTAAGTGTAGACATGGGAAAGGGAACTGCCTGCCTGACACACCAAAACATTAAGGACACCTGCTCTTTTCATGACATAGACTAACCAAGTGAATCCAGGTGAAAACTATGATCCCTTATTGATGTCACATTTTAAATCCACTTCAATCAGTGTAGATGAAGGGGAGTAGACAGGTTAAAGATTGATCTTTAAGCCTTGACACATGGATTGTGTACTGTATGTGTGCCAATTAGAAAAACAAAATATTTAAGTACCTTTGAACGGGTATGGTGGTAGGTGCCAAGCGCACCGGTTTAGGTCAAGAACTGCAACACTGCTGGGTTTTTCACGCTCAACAGTTTCACATGTGTATCAAGAATGGTCCACCAACCAAAAGACATCCAGCCAACTTGACACAACAGTGGGAAGCATTGGAGTCAACATGGGCCAGTATCCCTGTGGAACGCTTTGACACGTTGTAGAGTCCATCCGTGCCCTAACGAATTGGGTCTTTTCTGAGGGCAAATGGGGAGGGGTGCAACTCAATATTAGTAAGGTGTTCCTAATGTTTTGTACATTCAGTGTATAGGCCTACAGAACCTGCTCTCTTTTTATACTCTACTTTCTCATCACAACTTATTCCACTGTTTATGAATTGTAATGAGATCAGACAACCAGAGCCAATGTGCAGGCGTAGGCAGTGGTGCTGATTACCTAGAGGGAAATAGAAAGAAACAGATCGTATCCATCATCTAAACAAACCAAATGTTTTAAGCTCTTCACAAGCACATTTGCAACTCATTAGTTGAACATTTCCAAACCATCTGTACTGGACTACAAATGAAGTGTTGACCTACTATTCGTATTGAAAGAAGTCTGAAGTATAATCATGTCAAAATTATTCAGGACAAATCCTGGGTACTTTATAGTGTCATTACAAAATTACGCCAAGTATTCCAGGGGCTGATCTAATTTGTGATACATACTGCAGTGGAAGGCATTGTTATGCAGATTTATGGAATAACATTATGTCTGTTATGCAGCACAATTGGGAGAGCTCAATGTAAATCCCCATCACCCTTTGAATTATATGATGTCCATTCTTCCCTTCAGTGATCAGTAGGCCTATTAATATTCACTGGTCATATCCAACTGTTTATGGTATTGTTGTACATTTCAGGTTTATGCCATATTCACATGGAGATTTTTATCAGATTCCTTTTTTTACTTTCTGGCCTCATACCAGCAATAAAATGCCATGCGTGAGATTGAGAATGTTGGAGCGAAATTCGACCACACACTTCTAATTGACAGTTCTGAATGGTGCGACTGTGGGAAAGAAGCTCAGGTTGCAGGTTAGGTAGGGCTTTCCGGAGGCGGCTGTGCTAGCTTTTGTGTTCTAAACAGCAGCTGTACCATTCAATTTGAAAATGTTTACTCAACAGAGTCGAGTCATTCATGCCTTCATTCTCCCGCCCAAAATCAACCTTCTGCTGCTTCTGGAGTGACAACACATTTAGAGGTTCTTCTGGTCGGGTTATATTAGAAAAATAGACCACTGCAAACAAAAACCACGAAATTACCGGGGAGTAATTAATGCCCTCAGCTCTTAAAAAGAATGAGCTTTACACAATATAAGATTAGGATTTTCAGTCGAAAATGCGGAGCCCACCTGTAGATTTTCATGGCTTCATTTACCCAAGTCATTATCTAAAGTATTACTAGGTCTAAATTATTGTGTAGGCCTATTGGTAGATCATTTTGTAATGTGTAACGTTGTCTTTTCATTCCATGGCGTCAAATCACATACCTGGCCCTCAGGTGCCACTTTATTGTATGTGCTCTGCTGAGTTGTAGCCTAAGTGTTGTGTCTACAAAGCATGGTTAGACTATACAATAGTTAGAGATTCATACATAAATTGTCATTTCATTTATTTATTGGGAATATTGCCACATCAATGTGATAGACAATGTTCCAATCACAGTTTGTTTCAGGACAAATTACAATTCAGCAACATAGGGCTGAGGTATTTTCCCAGAAATAGATACACCAATATATTATAATAATATATTTTACAATATGTAAAAACATTTTACTTCGCAATTGTAAAGTTCATAATACATGCACAATAGAGGATATTCTACACAGAAGAATAACAATAATTTTATATTTTACGAACAAAAGATAAAATTGTATAGGGAAGAATAATTTCCAACAAGAAGAGAGCATACAGGGTCGTGCTAGACCAAAATATTATCTGGTTTTGACATCGAAAGTTTCATTACTGAAAGTCTCCAAATAGGCTATGAGCATCACCAGGGTCTCCACATGGGCCCTCTTCCACCTGGGGTGACACGTTTCGGAGTGCTGCTGTTGTGAGGGACCGTTGCGCGGTTTGGACTCAGCACGACTCTATCACCGAGTTTCTGAGCGCGATTGAAGTGATTGAGAAGCTTCTGTTGTGAGCCAGTCGGCTGGTTTTTCGCTGAGAGGAAGCGCAGCGTCTCCTCCAGGCAGCGGGTGAATCCCTCCGCGTAGCTTTGGACAGGTGACGCTACGTTGAATGAAGCAGCAGGGCGCATGCTGTTGTCTTTCAGGTAAACCACAGCTGTCTCGAGAATGTCAGCCTTTTCCAGTTTCGAATTGGGTTGGTGTGCTTGAAGTTCGGTTTTGAGGAGTGTCTTGAGCTGTTCGATGCTGCTGTTAATGCGGTCTCGGCGCATCTTTTCCACCACTGGTTTTCTAAGCTGGAGAAAATAAAGGATCTGATTAGTTTAATTGCATTTTAAAAATCATGTTAAAATTCAAACATAACGTATTAAATTGATGAAGATAGAGGTAGCCTATTTGTACTTACTTTGATTTTATCTTTCGTGGTCATCACCATGTCGCAAATATTGACAGGAGCCATTGCTGTCGGTCAGTTGTTTGTTCTTGGTAGATAGTCGTCGGATGTTAGAACTGTGGTTTGTCCATCTCGACAGGGCTTCTGTATTTATACACTCATCACACTGTAAACCCGTGTGGGTCTCAGTTTGACAGGAGTTTCACACACTTGCTGGCCAATCAGGAACGCAGACAGTACAATGAAGAGGCTTCAATTACTTCATGCTAAATTGACTGTCTATTGCCTCAGGACAATGAGCATGTCCCAAGGGAACAGGTGGAGTGTGCAATAAAAGAGTGCTGTGAAGTAGTTGACTCTGTTGCTTGCAACTGCATTCCAAGATGTTGCATCATTCTCATGAAAGACTCAGACCAAAAGGCGGGAAAACAAGTCCTGAATAAGTGAATGGTCACCCAGAAGATTATTCAGTATCAAGGGACCTTACTGCTTTTTCGCGCATTTTTTTTGATAAATCAGTTATTTTGATGAATTCATTCAACCTTACAACATATTTCAATTGCGCATATTATTAGGATTCTAATAGCAACTCTTATATGGCCTACTATTGTATTATAATAAAAAATATTTACAACAGTATTATAATAAATATAGGCTTATAATTATGTTATTCTAAAACTATTATTATTATTATTGTTCTTCATCTTATTGTTGTTGTTGTTATATTGCTATATTGTATTTACTTCGCCACCATGGCCTTTTTTTGCCTTTACCTCCCTTATCTCACCTCATTTGCTCAGATCGTATATAGACTCATTTTACTACTGTATTATTGACTGTATGTTTGTTTTATTCCATGTGTAACTCTGTGTTGTTGTATGTGTCGAACTGCTTTGCTTTATCTTGGGCCAGGTCGCAATTGTAAATGAGAACTTGTTCTCAACTTGCCTACCTGGTTAAATAAAGGTGAAATCAAATTAAAATACATTTTTATTATTTTTACTATTATTATATGTATGTTGTCACTGTAATTATATATCTTTTCGATATAGGATATACAGAAACAGTCTGATAGCTTATGTGAACCTTTGTAAACTACTATTTTCTCTTAGTTAATTTTTTTTCAGGAATCGGTCAACAATGTATCAACATAATATTTTTCCATATGGCCCCTTGGGAATTAGATGCCTCATTGAGGACCGTGAGTAATGCGGTATTGAGAAAGGCACACTTCCATTGTTGCTCTGTTGAAAGTGTGCTGTGGGAAAGTTGGAACAACACAGTCTACAGGATTAGTTTTTGAAGAGAGGAGCAGCTGGCTTCTGTGCGCGGGAAACCTCTGTCAGCTCGGGTGAACTTTACAAGACCTGTTTCCCCCAAATGATTTATAAATCCACTAGAATACTATTTGGGTGCACTGTGTTGAAGCCACCGTGCTGCCATCTTGGCACTCCCCCACCATTGTAAAAAATATTTTGGAAGTTATAGAAATGCATTTATTAATGTCTAAATTAATTTTGTCACATTTATTATGTTACAGACAACTTAATGTATACTTTTAAATTATATTATGTTGTCTGTCTGTGCTGTCTGTGCTGTCTGTCTGTCTGTCTGTCTGTCTGTCTGTCTGTCTGTCTGTCTGTCTGTCTGTCTGTCTGTCTGTCTGTCTGTCTGTCTGTCTGTCTGTCTGTGTCTGTCTGTCTGTGTCTGTCTGTCTGTCTGTCTGTCTGTCTGTCTGTCTATAAACATTTTCCTTAAAGTATAATTACTTGTGTTACTGTCCCCACAACAACAAAACATATTTTAATACATTTAATTTTTCCCCTGAAACATTTAGTTGAAACACTGTAAAATTCCATTAATTTCTATGGAGGACTGCCCCTACTGGAGTGTCAATATGGCCGACAGGTGGCTTCAAAGCCTCACAATGGCCAATACATAGCATGGCAATCCAGGGTTTATATGCATTTATATGCATCCTTTTCATCTAAGGCACTGCATCGTAGTGCAACTGGTTCGATCCCGGGCTGTATCACAACCGGTCATGATCGGGAGTCCCATAGGGCGGCGCACAATTGGCCCAGCATCATCCAGGTTAGGGGAAGGTTTGGTCTGGGTATGCTGTCATTGTAAATAAGAATTTGTTCTTAACTGACTTGCCTAGTTAAATAAAGATAAAATAAATAAATACAAAATTAAGTAGACACCCCTTCAAATTAGTGGATTTGGCTATTTCAGCCACATCCATTGCAGATAAGTGTATAAAATCGAGCACACCGCCATGCAATCTCCATAGACAAACACTGGATGAAGAATGGCCTTACTGAAGAGCTCAGTGACATTCACTGTGGCACCTTCATACAGTAGGATGCCACCTTTCCAACAAGTGCTGTTATTGTGAAGTGGAAACTTCTAGGAACAATAATGGCTCAGTCGTGAAGTGGTAGGCCACACAAGCTCACAGAATAGGACAGTTCCAAACTGCCTCTGGAGGCAACGTCAGCACAAGAACTGTTCGCCAACAGCTTCATGAAATGGGGTTCCATGGCCGAGCAGCTGCACACAAGCCTAAAACTACCATGTGCAATGACAAGCTTCGGCTGGCCGCCATTGAACTCTGGACTCTTGAGCAGTGGAAATGCGTTCTCTGGAGTGATGAATCACGCTTCACCATCTGGGAGTCCGACTGACGAATTTGGGTTTGGAGGATGCCAGGAGAACACACTGTTCCAACATCTAGTGGAAAGCCTTCCCAGAAGAGTGGAGGATGTTGTAGCAGCAAAGGAGGGAGCAACTCCAAATGAATGCCCATGATTTTGGAATGAGGTTCGATGAGCTGGTGTCCACATACTTTTGGTCATGTAGTGTACAGCCTTTGCTGACGTAAGGGCATTCATACTTCTTTCTCAGAGCTGTTGAGCAGAGCTGTTGTGAAGGAAGTTGTCAAGGAAGTGAATTTGTGTTTATACAGGACCTCCCGCCCCCACCTACCATCAACCAATTAATGTCTAAGCCGAGCTATATCAATCAAATGTATTTATAAAGCCCTTTTATCATCGGCCGATATCACAAAGTGCTATACAGAAACCCAGCCTAAAACCCCAAACAGCAAGCACTGTTACAAAATTTAGGAGGCGTACGGCTATGCAGTACAGAGCTTAATTTGTTCTCTGCATGGATCCAGATCCTCCACAGTTGCGTCACACCCTCCATACGGAGCCTCTGATCACATTTTCAGATCAAGCATAAAAGATGCTGCATGGTCAATCTGATGTCTGAATTAGCCGTACAGCGTTTACGGGGATATGGCCTCTGCAGAAGTCAGGGCATTCATACTTCTTGCACTTCGAGGAGCAGCACAGAGCTGTTGAGCAGAGTTGCTGTGAAGGAAGTTGTCAAGGAAGTGAGTTTGTGTTTATACAGGACCCCTTGCCCTCACCTACCATCAACCAATCATGTCAATGTGGAGCTATTTTTACCAAATTTGGGTGGCGCACAGCGATGCAGTAAGGAGGTCATTTTGGCTTCTGTATGCCTCCGGAGGCTCCGCCATTTTCGGATCAAGCATAAATTCGCTTTAAAGTGTCTCTTAAGGCATCAGTCCGGTTGTGCAACAACTGTGGAATGTTAGAATTTCAATGCAATTTGGTATTGTTAACGTCCACAAAATTCCCCAGATAATAAAGACTTGTTTATTTTCAATGGGAAAAGTGTGCAGCAACAATTGCTGGCAACATTGCTCAGCAACATTGCCGAAAAAAATTGCCAATGTATCATGGCCTTAAGTGTGTGTGTATGCCTATACTGTATACGGCCGCCCAACAACCTGCCCGCTTGACCCTATTCCCTCCTCTCTTCTCCAGACCATTTCCGGAGACCTTCTCCCTTACCTCACCTCGCTCATCAACTCATCCCTGACCGCTGGCTACGTCCCTTCTGTCTTCAAGAGAGCGAGAGTTGCACCCCTTCTGAAAAAACCTACACTCGATCCCTCCGATGTCAACAACTACAGACCAGTATCCCTTCTTTCTTTTCTCTCCAAAACTCTTGAACGTGCCGTCCTTGGCCAGCTCTCCCGCTATCTCTCTCAGAATGACCTTCTTGATCCAAATCAGTCAGGTTTCAAGACTAGTCATTCAACTGAGACTGCTCTTCTCTGTATCACGGAGGCCCTCCGCACTGCTAAAGCTAACTCTCTCTCCTCTGCTCTCATCCTTCTAGACCTATCGGCTGCCTTCGATACTGTGAACCATCAGATCCTCCTCTCCACCCTCTCCGAGTTGGGCATCTCCGGCGCGGCCCACGCTTGGATTGCGTCCTACCTGACAGGTCGCTCCTACCAGGTGGCGTGGCGAGAATCTGTCTCCTCACCACGCGCTCTCACCACTGGCGTCCCCCAGGGCTCTGTTCTAGGCCCTCTCCTATTCTCGCTATACACCAAGTCACTTGGCTCTGTCATAACCTCACATGGTCTCTCCTATCATTGCTATGCAGACGACACACAATTAATCTTCTCCTTTCCCCTTCTGATGACCAGGTGGCGAATCGCATCTCTGCATGTCTGGCAGACATATCAGTGTGGATGACGGATCACCACCTCAAGCTGAACCTCGGCAAGACGGAGCTGCTCTTCCTCCCGGGAAGGACTGCCCATTCCATGATCTCGCCATCACGGTTGACAACTCCATTGTGTCCTCCTCCCAGAGCGCTAAGAACCTTGGCGTGATCCTGGACAACACCCTGTCGTTCTCAACTAACATCAAGGCGGTGGCCCGTTCTTGTAGGTTCATGCTCTACAACATCCGCAGAGTACGACCCTGCCTCACACAGGAAGCAGCGCAGGTCCTAATCCAGGCACTTGTCATCTCCCGTCTGGATTACTGCAACTCGCTGTTGGCTGGGCTCCCTGCCTGTGCCATTAAACCCCTACAACTCATCCAGAACGCCGCAGCCCGTCTGGTGTTCAACCTTCCCAAGTTCTCTCACGTCACCCCGCTCCTCCGCTCTCTCCACTGGCTTCCAGTTGAAGCTCGCATCCGCTACAAGACCATGGTGCTTGCCTACGGAGCTGTGAGGGGAACGGCACCTCAGTACCTCCAGGCTCTGATCAGGCCCTACACCCAAACAAGGGCACTGCGTTCATCCACCTCTGGCCTGCTCGCCTCCCTACCACTGAGGAAGTACAGTTCCTGCGCAGCCCAGTCAAAACTGTTCGCTGCTCTGGCCCCCCAATGGTGGAACAAACTCCCTCACGACGCCAGGACAGCGGAGTCAATCACCACTTTCCGGAGACACCTGAAACCCCACCTCTTTCAGGAATACCTAGGATAGGATAAAGTAATCCTTCTCACCCCCTTAAAAGATTTAGATGCACTATTGTAAAGTGGCTGTTCCACTGGATGTCTTAAGGTGAACGCACCAATTTGTAAGTCGCTCTGGATAAGAGCGTCTGCTAAATGACTTAAATGTAAATGTAAATGTATAAGATAATGTAGCTAGAAAACAACATGCTGAGTCAATAGCCTGTCTACTTAAAAAATAGTTGGGTGCTGCTGAATCCTCTTAGATCTTCTATAAAAATAAATGGACAGCCCTCCAGCCATTTTTTTTATTCACCCTGTTTCTGTGTATTTTTCTATCTTCAGGATTACTGGAGATTGTGAGATTGTCTTAACCAGCCTTGCGTCTCCCAGATGTATCCCTCTTCCTCTCCCGCCGAACTGGGCCATGTAAAAAGGGCATAATGCATTCCTGGCTGTTTTGCTGAACCAGGCTTTGACTCTGGGTGCCCCTACGAGGGCACAGCTCTCTCACAAAGAGAGGGGCAGGTGCTTGGCGTCACGCGCCTCATCAAGTAGGGGGGTATCCTTGTGACTTGAACCACACAGGGAACCTGGGAAATGCCTGACCTCTCTTTATACCAGAGAAATCCCCCTTGATGTGTGCGCCGGTCTATGGCATTCCATGGACATGAAATTCACAGTAAAGGCGTGCAGAGGACAAAGCCACTTGAAGCGGGAAATTGTGGTATTGTCAAATGTACGCCTTCTGTCTTAATCAAGGCCTCTTTTAGTATTGTCACTGGGGCAGTGTGTTGGTGGCCAGTTATAAGAGGTATTAACACACGCACACATAATACATCATCCTCTAGCTCTGCAATATACCGCAGAAGGTTATTTCCATTAACTTGACCTGGAGTGTACAGGTTCAATATTCTGAAGGTATCATTGGATTGTGTATTTACTTTATGCTCATGTGTTTATTCCATTATATGACTTAACAAATAACAAATAACATTTCATTGGCTTCACATGATAGCAGTCACAAGTCTTATTATTTTTATTCCAGTATGATCTACCTGTTACTTCCTCTAGGTGTGTGGAGTTTGTGAGAGGCCTGGGCTCCCCAGCAGAGGTCCAGATGGTCTATTGAGGTCCAGGCATAATGAGGGTGTATGGATCAGTGGTGGCCGCAGCCCTGAATGGGGGCTTAAGTGTGGGAAAGAGGGGCAGGTCTGAGCTCTCACACATTCCTCACTGGAGAGGGAGAGGGCTTTGGCTGAACACAGAGGCATCTGGATTCAAAGCCATGGAGACTGTTTGGCGTGTGTGTGTGTGTGTGTGTGTGTGTGTGTGTGTGTGTGTGTGTGTGTGTGTGTGTGTGTGTGTGTGTGTGTGTGTGTGTGTGTGTGTGTGTGTGTGTGTGTGTGGAGGGGCTCATAATGAAGCCATCACTTTTTCTTCGTAAATAGATGGAATGTGCACATTGGAATGTGATGTGACTCAAATGATGGGTTTTCATCTGCATAGTCATGTCTCACTTAGAAATGTGTCTTAAATTATTTTATTTTTTTAAACCTTTATTTAACAGTTACTGGCCCAACACTCTAACCACTAGGCTACCTGCCGCCCCATCTTTAAAGAGATAAGAAAAGACGGACCAGAGAGGATTTCCCTCCAAAAGACCCTTGCCATCTGTCTCTTTACACACATATTAGCATGGCTATTTATAAGGCACATCAAGCATGAAAAAAAAAACTAAAACATTTTGTCCATTTATTTTAGAACAACCATTTGAGTCAAGTGTCTAGTAAGTTATTGAAGTATGTAGACATATGCAAATTCTATTGACTTATTCAGGAGCGATAGGAGAAACACTATTTAGTAATAGCCTCTGAAATGATGTGTGATGTTTGCAGGTTGATTTGTATTGTCATGAATCTTGTCCTGAAGGCAGAACTGAGTGATTCCTCCTTAGATAGGCCAGCTGCAAAGTCAACATAGTCTATATTGTAAAAATTTATGGAAACAAAAACATACATTTTAGGTTGGGGTTAGGCATTAGGGTAAACAGTGTGGTTAAGATTTTATTACTTTATGACTGTGCTAGCTAGTGACCACTGCAGAGCTGCCTCCATGACGAAAAACGCTAACCTACTGTTTGGAGGCTTCAGTGGGAGAAGATGTTTGCCTGCAGGTTCCATGTATGTGAGGCCAGAGGAGATTAAAAGAGGAGAGGTGTAATCAGTGGGAGGTAAGTGTGCACACACACAGGCCAGGGCATGTGAACGAGGGCGTTAGAGGGGAACACGCGCGCACCCTGGCTCAGTGGTGCCTCTGATCTGGGCAGCATGTTGAAAGGGTGTCCCTAGAGGGGGGCGAAGCGGCGGTGGATGGAGGAGCAGTGGGGTGTGCTCTAATGATCGGAGGATGTGTGAGTAGGATCCTGTCCTGCTTTCCCACACTCTCATTTATTAGATATTTTCTGTGGGGGCTGAGTGCATGGGGGCGAGGTGTCCAACAATAGAAGTGTGCCTTCCCAGAGGGCGCTGGATAATTGTATTAATTGGCATCAACAATGGGAATGTTTCTCTCCCTCTCCCCCCTCTGGTGTACCTTTCTAATGCTTTCTGTTTGTACATGTGAAAGACAGAGAAGATGTAAATGGTAAATCAGTTATGTCAGGGGAGATACATTTTTTAATTGATATAGCACAATTACAGTATTAACACAATATTGCAGTACATTCCATTTGATCTATTTGAATTAATGTTGATTTCAATTACCACTATGTGTTCTGATATATAGTAATTGTCTCCTTAATAGGTTAACATTAATTTCTGCAATGTGAAGTGGGCAATATCTTCACTCAGCAAAAAAAGAAACATCCTCTCACTGTCAATTGCATTTACTTTCAGCAAACTTAGCATGTGTAAATACTTGTATGAACATAACAAGATTCAACAACTGAGACATAAACTGAAAGAGTTCCACAGACATGTGACTAACAGAAACGGAATAATGTGTCTCTGAACAAAGGGGGTCAAAATCAAAAGTAACAGTCAGCATCTGGTGTGGCCACCAGCTGCATTAAGTACTGTAGTGCATCTCCTCCTCATGGACTGCACCAGACTTGCCAGTTCTTGCTGTGAGATGTTACCCCACTCTTCCACCAAGGCACCTGCAAGTTCCTAGACATTTCTGGGGGGAATGAACCTAACCCTCAACCTCCGATCCAACAGGTCCCAAACGTGCTCAATGGGATTGAGATCCGGGCTCTTCACTGGCCATGGCAGAACACTGACATTCCTGTCTTGCAGGAAATCACGCACAGAACGAGCAGTAGGGTGGCATTGTCATGCTGGAGGGTCATGTCAGGATGAGCCTGCAGGAAGGGTACCACATGAGGGAGGAGGATGTCTTCTCTGTAACTCACAGCGTTGAGATTGTCTGCAATGACAACAAGCTCAGTCCGATTATGCTGTGACACACCGCACCATGATGGACCCTCCACCTCCAAATTGATCCCGCTCCAGAGTACAGGCCTTGTGTAATGCTCATTCCTTCGACGATAAACGCAAATCCGACCATCACCCCTGGTGAGACAAAACCGCGACTTGTCAGTGAAGAGCACTTCTTGCCAGTCCTGTCTAGTCCAGCGACGGTGGGGTTGTACCCATAGCCGATGTTGTTGTTGGTGATGTCTGGTGAGGACCTACCTTACAACAGGCCTACAAGCCCTCAGTCCAGCCTCTCTCAGCCTATTGCGGACAGTCTGACCACTGATGGAGGGATTATGCGTTCCTGGTGTAACTCCGGCAGTTGTTGTTGCCACCCTGTACCTGTCCCGCAGATGTGATGTTCGGATGTGCCAATCCTGTGCAGGTGTTGTTACACGTGGTCTGCCACTGCGAGGACGATCAGCTGTCTGTCCTATCTCCCTGTAGTGCTGTCTTAGGCGTCTCACAGTACGGGCATTGCAATTTATTGCCCTGGCCACATCTGCAGTCCTCATGCCTCCTGGGCATCTTTCTTTTGTTTTTTTTCAGAGTCAGTAGAAAGGCCTCTTTAGTGTCCTAAGTTTTTATAACTGTGACCTTAATTGCCTACCGTCTGTAGGCTGTTAGTGTTTTAACGACCGTTCCACAGGTGCATGTTCATTAATTGTTTATGGTTCATTGAACAAGCATGGGAAACAGTGTTTAAACCTTTTACAATGAAGATCTGTGAAGTTATTTGGATTTTTACTAATTATCTTTGAAAGACAGGGTCCTGAAAAAGGGACGTTTCTTTTTTTGCTGAGTTTATATGCCTTGAGGATCCCTTATCAAGTCTACTGTCTGACTCAGTCCCCATCTGCAAAGGTCTTATAGAGAATGTTCCCAGGTAAAAAGAGTGTGACACCCTGCTTGTGTTCAGTCTGTGCCTCTGATATCTGCAGTAGCATTCATTTGTTGGCCAGTTAACCATGAGATAATTGATGCCTCTCCCATTGTTGTGTTTGCCTCGCCCACTGACCTCAGAGTGTGGGAAAGCTAATCCAGCCTGGGACTCATGGTTTTGTAATGATAATGTCTTCCTATAAATAGGGGAGTGGGCTCCTCTCTCAGCTCACAACTCAACTTCCTCAGAGAAGCACACACACTCTCTCTCTTTACCAGAATGGCTCCTACCTACACAAGCGGCTCTGCCAACACCATGCTCTCTGCTGAAGACATAGCATAAAATAAATATTATTTATAACATATGTTTGTGTCATTGTTTACTTTTGAATACTTTTCTTCATGATTTGAACTTTAAGGACATATAACTAACCTAATGCCCTCTTCTCTTCATCAGCTAAGAAAACCAGTTGGGGAGGAGATGTGTAGAGACCGCATCAACACCTGCATAGAGCAGCTCAAGACCCTGCTGGAGAGGGAGTTCCACAAACAGGACCCCAACACCAAGCTGGAGAAGGCTGACATCCTGGAGATGACGGTGGGGTTCCTGACGCAGAAGCTGCAGCCTCAGAGCCCAGTCCCCCAGAGGGCCCACAGTGAGGGCTTACTCCCAGTGCTGGAGGGAGACCCTGCACTTCCTGTCTTCCAGCTCCATGAAGGACATGATGCTTCAGAACCTCCAGAGAGCTGGCCAGGACGTCTGCACCTCCTCGCCACTCTCCTCCCAACATCAACACCACAGCCAGGGCCCAGTGAAGCAGGCCACCAGTGGTCACAAAACAGTGTGGAGGCCCTGGTAGAAGCACTACTTGGAGACTCTCTATCTCACAAACTGGATGGGTGTTTACCATCTTTCTTGCTGCAGGAAATACATTTCCAAACGTTATATTGAAATGACATTATTTTCTTGTTATATATGAAATTATTTCTACTGATGTGATTATTATTCTCTCTCAGAGAATAAGCTGAAAAACATATTTGTATCACTTTATAATGAAGAATATGTTTAATATTTTATATGTGTATGTTTACGCGTGTATGCATTTTGTGCTCACTTGATGCACCAATGTGTCCTTTAGTCCTTTCATTTTCTTTGAAGAGGATTGTTATAGTTATATATTTACATTTATGGTTGCTTAGCCAACTGAAATCTTGCGTTAACCATATTGTATGTACTGACCTATTGAAGGGTATTTACAAATGCTTTGATATGCCTTTTGTAAAGGCTTTTTGGGACATTGTTGTTCCACCATAGGCACTGTTGTGCTGTGAAATGTATTGTTGACACTGTGTGTCTTTTATTCTCACTTGATAAAGTGAACATACATCCAAAAAGGATTCCAATTAATGTTTTGGAAAGTAACCATACTGTGTTTGTGTGTTTCTAAAGGAGCTGTAATTAACTGGGGGATAATGGGACATAACGTATGAAAAACAATGTAGAGGGAAGATGGAATGTAACTAATTTAACTGAAGTGGAAGTTAACAGGAAATGACAGATAATGCAAACAGGCAGTGTACTGGTAAATACTGTAGTTAGAAGTGCAGGTATCTGTACACATCAGCACATGAGGATTTATTATCGTGTTTATCAGTGCAATGTATCTACTCCTGGGCAGAGAACAGCCTCACTTCTGATTGGTGAAAAAAGAAAGGAAGGATGATATGTAAAAAAAAAAAACATAAATTATAATCTTTCACTAAGTTATCCATTTAATGCCCTTAAACCTAAGTTGTATGGTCGCAATTACTGTAATGGAATTCCCTATCTAGCCCATTACCTTGAAGCTCTTGGAGACTTCTGCATTGCTGTGTGGGGCACCTATTTTCAAATGTAAGTGTTAAAAATAGCTGCCTGACAGAATATAGTGATCCACGTCTCGACACCAACCTGGAAATCTTGCATATGGTTTATCTGGACTTTTACATGAACATATTCGAGACAAGTTATTGGGGTGGTAGGTAGCCTAGTGGTTAGAGTGTTATACTAGTAACCGAAAGGTTCCAAGATCGAATCCCGAGCTGACAAGGTAAAAATCCTTTGTTCTGCAACTGAACTGTTCCCAGGCCGTCATTGAAAATAAGAATTTGTTCTTAACTGACTTGCCTAGTTAAACAAAGGTTAAATTAATTGGAAGTAATGTACAGTAATTGGAATAATCAAGAGATCTGAATAAAGATATAAAAGCATTGTAACATGTTTATTAGTGTTTATTAATCCAAGATGGCGTAGCAGTCGGACGTGTGTTTTGTCTTGTCCCGTCCTGTATAGTGTAAATATAGTTTTTTTTCCTCTTTTTTTTCCGTATATATTTCGTACATATTTTAATCTCACTTCCCAACCACAGGCTGAATATACTCTCCTGCAACCCGCATCACCCAATGTGGTACGGATCTGCTTTTTCTATGCTTTAGAATCGGAACCCTCATCAGAAGCTAGCCGCTAACTAGCTACTAGCTAGCCACTGCTAGCGGTCTTCAACGCTAACTAGGACACCAGCGCGACATCTACCCAAAGCATATCAGACTGCTTTTTCTCTACCACATCTCCGGATTCCTACCGCAAGCTCTGAAGCTTTATACCGGATCATCGTAAATAGCTAGCTGCAATCCGAGTGGCTACTCCTGGCTAACGTCTCTGTCCCAGAGCAAGCACCAGTTAGCCTGGAGCTAGCCTCGAGCTAAGCCCATCTCCCGACTACCCGAAGAGGTCCAAAAATACCTAATTTGCCAACTGGCCTGGACCCTCTACTGACCCTCTACTGCCGACACGGAGCCCCGCCGATCCATCACGACTGGTCCGCCGACATAATCGTCCGAGGGGGTTTCAACAGGCTTTTCCGCTGCGACATCGCCAAAGATCCATCTGCTGGCCAAGGCCCGCGAGCTTTCTGAATCGCTGTATCTCCAGCTCACCGCATGAAGAGGAATAAATAAACAGACTCACCCCATCGCGACGTCCCCCAAAGGTTAACTCTCTAGCCCTCGCTATCTCCCTGCTTGCTAATTCGGCCTGCTAACGGCTAGCTTGTCAAGCTCCGGTCCGCTAACTGCTACCTTGTCTAGCTCGGGCCTACGAACTGTTAGCTTGTTAGCACAGGCCTGCTAACCGTCTGTACCACCGCGTCCCAATCACTCTCTGACCCCATTTACTTTCTATCTCTTTTTGATTTTTAATTTGTTTATACCTTCCGGAAACCTGCCTCACCCAATGTGATACGGAATCGCTATTACTTTTACTCTTATTTTTATTTTTATGACACACTCAAGAACCTCCAGACGCTAACCAGCTAACTAGCTACAAGCTAGTTAGTCATTGTTAGTTTAAAAAAAAAAAAAAAAAAAAAAAAAAAACCTGGATAACACTCGCCAGCCCCCCTGCCCATCCACCGCTGCCCCCTGGACACTGATCTCTTGGCTACATAGCTGACGCACGCTGGACTGTCCATTAATCACGGTACTCCTTTCTGCTTGTTTGTCTTACCTGTCGGCCCCGTTGCCTAGTCAACGCCATTTTACCTGCTGTTTGTTGTGCTAGCGGATTAGCCTCGCCTACTGTTTTTAGCTAGCTTTCCAAATTCAACATCTGTGATTACTGTATGCCTCGCTGTATGTCTCTCTCAGATGTCAATATGCCTTGTATACTGTTGTTCAGGTTAGTTATAATTGTTTTAGTTCACAATGGAGCCCCTAGACCCACTCTGCATACCCCTGTTACCTCCTTTGTCCCACCTCCCACACATGCGGTGACCTCACCCATTACAACCAGCATGTCCAGAGATACAACCTGTCTCATCATCACCCAGTGCCTGGGCTTACCTCCGCTGTACCCGCACCCCACCATACCCCTGTCTGTGCATTATGCCCTGAATATATTCTACCATGCCCAGAAACCTGCTCCTCTTATCCTCTGCCCCCAACGCTCTAGGCGACCAGTTTTGATAGCCTTTAGCCGCACCCTCATACTACTCCTTCTCTGTTCCGCGGGTGATGTGGAGGTAAACCCAGGCCCTGCATGTCCCCAGGTACCCTCATTTGTTGACTTCTGTGATCGAAAAAGCCTTGGTTTTATGCATGTCAACATCAGAAGCCTCCTCCCTAAGTTTGTTTTACTCACTGCTTTAGCACACTCTGCTAACCCTGATGTCCTTGCCGTGTCTGAATCCTGGCTCAGGAAGGCCACCAAAAATTCAGAGATTTCCATACCCAACTATAACATCTTCCGTCAAGATAGAACTACCAAAGGGGGCGGAGTTGCAGTCTACTGCAGAGATAGCCTGCAAAGTAACGTCATACTTTCCAGGTCCATACCCAAACAGTTCAAACTACTAATTTTGAAAATTACCCTCTCCAGAAATAAGTCTCTCACTGTTGCCGCCTGCTACCGGCCACCCTCAGCTCCCAGCTGTGCCCTGGACACCATTTGTGAATTGATCGCCCCCATCTAGCTTCAGAGTTTGTTCTGTTAGGTGACCTAAACTGGGATATGCTTAACACCCCGGCAGTCCTACAATGTAAGCTAGATGCCCTCAATCTCACTCAAATCATCAAGGAACCCACCAGGTACAACCCTAACTCTGTAAACAAGGGCACCCTCATAGACGTCATCCTGACCAACTGGCCCTCCAAATACACCTCCGCTGTCTTCAACCAGGATCTCAGCGATCACTGCCTCATTGCCTGTATCCGCCACGGAGCCGCAGTCAAACGACCACCCCTCATCACTGTCAAACGCTCCCTAAAACACTTCTGTGAGCAGGCCTTTCTAATCGACCTGGCCCGGGTATCCTGGAAGGACATTGACCTCATCCCGTCAGTTGAGGATGCCTGGTCATTCTTTAAAAGTAACTTCCTCACCATTTTAGATAAGCATGCTCCGTTCAAAAATGCAGAACCAAGAACAGATACAGCCCTTGGTTCACTCCAGACCTGACTGCCCTCGACCAGCACAAAAACATCCTGTGGCGGACTGCAATAGCATCGAATAGCCCCGTGATATGCAACTGTTCAGGAAGTCAGGAACCAATACACGCAGTCAGTCAGGAAAGCTAAGGCCAGCTTCTTCAGGCAGAAGTTTGCATCCTGTAGCTCCAACTCCAAAAAGTTCTGGGACACTGTGAAGTCCATGGAGAACAAGAGTACCTCCTCCCAGCTGCCCACTGCACTGAGGCTAGGTAACACGGTCTCCACCGATAAATCCACGATTATCGAAAGCTTCAATAAGCACTTCTCAACGGCTGGCCATGCCTTCCGCCTGGCTACTCCAACCTCGGCCAACAGCTCCGCCCCCCGCAGCTCCTCGCCCAAGCCTCTCCAGGTTCTCCTTTACCCAAATCCAGATAGCAGATGTTCTGAAAGAGCTGCAAAACCTAGACCCGTACAAATCAGCTGGGCTTGACAATCTGGACCCTCTATTTCTGAAACTATCTGCCGCCATTGTCGCAACCCCTATTACCAGCCTGTTCAACCTCTCTTTCATATCGTCTGAGATCCCCAAGGATTGAAAGCTGCCGCAGTCATCCCCCTCTTCAAAGGGGGAGACACCCTGGACCCAAACTGCTATAGACCTATATCCATCCTGCCCTGCCTATCTAAGGTCTTCGAAAGCCAAGTCAACAAACAGGTCACTGACCATCTCGAATCCCACCGTACCTTCTCCGCTGTGCAATCTGGTTTCCGAGCCGGTCACGGGTGCACCTCAGCCACGCTCAAGGTACTAAACGATATCATAACCGCTATCGATAAAAGACAGTACTGTGCAGCCGTCTTCATCGACCTCGCCAAGGCTTTCGACTCTGTCAATCACCATATTCTTATCGGCAGACTCAATAGCCTCGGTTTCTCGGATGACTGCCTTGCCTGGTTCACCAATTACTTTGCAGACAGAGTTCAGTGTGTCAAATCGGAGGGCATGCTGTCCGGTCCTCTGGCAGTCTCTATGGGGGTGCCACAGGGTTCAATTCTCGGGCCGACTCTTTTCTCTGTATATATCAATGATGTTGCTCATGCTGCGGGCGATTCCCTGATCCACCTCTACGCAGACGACACCATTCTATATACTTTCGGCCCGTCATTGGACACTGTGCTATCTAACCTCCAAACGAGCTTCAATGCCATACAGCACTCCTTCCGTGGCCTCCAACTGCTCTTAAACGCGAGTAAAACCAAATGCATGCTTTTCAACCGATCGCTGCCTGCACCTGCATGCCCGACTAGCATCACCACCCTGGATGGTTCCGACCTTGAATATGTGGACATCTATAAGTACCTAGGTGTCTGGCTAGACTGCAAACTCTCCTTCCAGACTCACATCAAACATCTCCAATCGAAAATCAAATCAAGAGTCGGCTTTCTATTCCGCAACAAAGCCTCCTTCACTCACGCCGCCAAGCTTACCCTAGTAAAACTGACTATCCTACCGATCCTCGATTTCGGCGATGTCATCTACAAAATGGCTTCCAACACTCTACTCAGCAAACTGGATGCAGTCTATCATAGTGCCATCCGTTTTGTCACCAAAGCACCTTATACCACCCACCACTGCGACTTGTATGCTCTAGTCGGCTGGCCCTCGCTACATATTCGTCGCCAGACCCACTGGCTCCAGGTCATCTACAAGTCCATGCTAGGTAAAGCTCCGCCTTATCTCAGTTCACTGGTCACGATGGCAACACCCATCCGTAGCACACGCTCCAGCAGGTGTATCTCACTGATCATCCCTAAAGCCAACACCTCATTTGGCCGCCTTTTGTTCCAGTACTCTGCTGCCTGTGACTGGAATGAACTGCAAAAATCGCTGAAGTTGGAGACTTTTATCTCCCTCACCAACTTCAAACATCAGCTATCCGAGCAGCTAACCGATCGCTGCAGCTGTACATAGTCTATTGGTAAATAGCCCACCCATTTTCACCTACCTCATCCCCATACTGTTTTTATACTGTTTTTTTATTTGATTTATTTATTTACTTTTCTGCTCTTTTGCACACCAATATCTCTACCTGTACATGACCATCTGATCATTTATCACCCCAGTGTTAATCTGCAAAATTGTATTATTCGCCTACCTCCTCATGCCTTTTGCACACATTGTATATAGACTGCCCATTTTTTTTCTACTGTGTTATTGACTTGTTAATTGCTTACTCCATGTGTAACTCTGTGTTGTCTGTTCACACTGCTATGCTTTATCTTGGCCAGGTCGCAGTTGCAAATGAGAACTTGTTCTCAACTAGCCTACCTGGTTAAATAAAGGTGAAATAAAATAAAATAAATAAAAATATTTGTCATGAGACATACAGTATCTGTGGGTGATGGAACTGCTTGTCTTGAATAGTTTGTACACTGACTGTGTAGGTCTGGAGCTCACCATGCTTTCACACACTCCTCAACCCTTAACAGCCCTGATTGGGACAATAGATAACATCAATGACTTAGTGTGTGAGTGTCAATGTGATTGAGTGAGTGCACGTACGTGCATGACTAAGAGTTAGAGAGATCCCGTGCATGGGCTATGGGTGGAGAAGCAGTCAGTGAGGCTAGAAGAGGGAGTGTGCAATGGTGGTAGTTATGTGGGTGAGAGATGGTGTGTGTGTGCTCAAGGTGTGTAGACTTTAATCTATCACCTGGGAGCAGACTTGCCCTTCAGACTGACACCTGCTTGAGTTGGCAGATAAGATAGGTTTCCCACGGCGAAACACAGCCAGGCCTGGTTACAGGCACAGGCGCATCCTGTCATATACATACTGACATTCACAATGTCTTCAAAGCGAGGCTTACCCTTCACAGCACTGTTGTGTCACTATGTAAATAAATTCTCTAGTCATATAAGTGAATTCAGACTTTATTTTGTACACACTGATAGATTACAGAACAGGTTCATAAATGCAGGTGTAATATATTAAGCAAAAAATAATAACATATGTTTAAATTCATACAAGTTTGAATAAAATTGATGAATTAATTAAATCAAAACATAAATGCATGCTAGTTTCATGTATTGTGAAATTTGAAATTTGTACAACCAATATATATATTTTTAAATACGATAATCACTTGTGTTTAATGTTTTAGAAGGACATGATGATTAAATGAATAAGCTGGTTTGAAGGGGAGCGGCAGGAAGTGGTCGGGGGATCAGGATTCTCACATTCATGCCGAGAGGATCATTTAGGGGATAATGAAACGGGTTTGTGGGAAAGCCGAGGAGAGGTAGGCCCCACACAGGAGAGACGTGCCACACAGTTACACAGCCCCGGCAGGCAGGTAGGCTGCGCCCTGGATCACCAGCTGTTTGATGAAACCAGAGCTGACAGAGTCGACTGCCCAATGTTAGCCTAGGACTTAACATACAAACCCCAAGAGAGGCACGTTGGACACACACACACACACACACACACGCACACACGCACACACATGCAGACACTTTTTCGTATTCAGACCCTTTGCTATGAGACTCGAAATTGAACTCAGGTGCATCCTGTTTCCATTGATCATCCTTGAGATGTTTCTACAACTTGATTGGAGTCCACCTGTGGTAAATGCAATTGATTGGACATGATTTGGAAAGGCACACACCTGTCTATATAAGGTCCCACAGTTGACAGTGCATGTTAGAGCAAAACCAAGCCATGAGGTCGAATTAATTGACCGTAGAGCTTCGAGACAGGATTTTGTAGAGACACAGATCTGGGGAAGAGTACCAACAAATTCCTGCAGCATTGAAAGACCCCAAGAACACAGTAGCCTCCATCATTCTTAAATGGAAGAAGTTTGGAACCACTAAGACTCTTCCTAGAGCTGGCCGCCTGGCCAACCTGAGCAATCGGGGGAGAAGGGCCTTGGTCAGAAAGGTGATGGTCACTCTGACAGAGCTCCAGAGTTCCTCTGTGGAGATGGGAGAACCTTCCAGAAGGACAACCATCTCTGCAGCACTCCACCAATCAGGCCTTTATGGTAGAGTGGCCAGATGGAAACCATTCCTCAGTAAAAGGAACATGCCAACCCGCTTGGAGTTTGCCAAAAGGCACCTAAAGAACTCTCAGACCATGAGAAACAAGATTCTCTGGTCTGATGAAACCAAGATTGAACTCTTTGGCCTGAATGCCAAGTGTCACGTCCAGAGGAAACCTGGCAGCATCCCTACAGTGAAGCAATCATGCTGTGGGGATGTTTTTCAGTGGCAGGGACTGGGAGACTAGTCAGGATCAAGGGAAAGATGAACGGAGCAAAGTACAGAGGGATAGTTGATAAAAACCTGCTCCAGAGCGTTCAAGACCTCAGACTGGGGCGAAGGTTCACCTTCCAATAGGACAGCGGCCCTAAGCACACAGCCAAGACAACGCAGGAGCCCAGACTTGAACCCAATCAAACATCTCTTGAGAGACCTGAACATAGCTGTTCAGCGCCACTCCCCATCCAACCTGACAGAGCTTGAGAGGATCTGCAGAGAAGAATGGGAGAAACTTCCCAAATACAGGTGTGCCAAGCTTGTAGCGTCACAGCCAAGAAGACTTGAGGCTGTAGTCGCTGACAAAGATGCTTCAACAAAGTACTGAGAAAAAGGTCTGAATACTTATGTAAATGTTATATTTCCGTTTTTTTACTTGATACATTTGAAAAAATTTCTAAAAACATGTTTTTGCTTTATCATTATGGGTTATTGTGTGTAGATTGATGAGGGAAAAAGTGAAGGGGTCTGAATACTTTCGGAATGCATCATCCATATATGTCAAGGCTGTGGGTAACTGGTGAAAGGAGTCAGGCGCAGGAGAACTGAGATGCGTGGACAAGGTATTTAATTCAAGAAAACAACAGTACAAAACACAATACTATGGTGCAGGAAAAAATACCGGTACCACGAATAAACGGGCGTAACAACAAAACCCGGAAACAATAATACCAGCCGTAAGATACAGCCTAACAATAAAACAAACACACACACAAACATGGGGGAAACCAGAGGGTTAAATAATGAACATGTAATGAGGGGAATTGAAACCAGGTGTGTAGAGAACAAAGACTAAACAAATGGAAAATGAAAAGTGGATCGGTGATGGCTAGAAGGCAATCAGCAATGTGCAATCAGTTCCTTTACAAAAGGTAACACAATCTGATTTCCCTTTAAGAACACTTAAACATGAGAATTAATCTCCAATAAATATTTAGCATTTTGAATGCTATTGATTCTATATTCATCACAGAATCACATACAAATCAATACTTGAGTCGACTCCATAGGAGTCATATGCCACATGACAGAAAAAGTATTTTTTTATAGACAGCTCCGTAAAGGAGACAACAAACTATAACGCTTGTCATATGATGTTCGCTATCCTTCATAAAGGACCTAAGTAGATATTACTATTGGAAATAGAGATTTCTTACAGCATGAAAGACGGTAAACACTCATCCAGTTTGTTAAATAGTTTGTCTCTACCAGGGCCTCCACCAGCCCTCACTGTGGGCCCTCTGGGGGACTGGGCTCTGAGGCTGCAGCTTCTGCGTCAGGAACCCCACCGTCATCTCCAGGATGTCAGCCTTCTCCAGTTTGGTGTTGGCGTCCTGTTTGTGGAACTGCCTCTCCAGCAGGGTCTTGAGCTGCTCTATGCAGGTGTTGATGCGGTCTCTACACATCTTCTCCACAACTGGTTTCCTTAGCTGATGAAGAGAATAGGGCATTAGGTTAGTTCTATGTCCTTAAAGTTCAAATCATGAAGAAAATTATTCAATAGTAAACAATGACACAAACATATGTTATAAATAATATTTACTTTATGCTTGTCTTTAGCAGAGAGCATGGTGTTGGCAGAGTCGTTGATGTAGGTAGGAGCCATTCGGGTAGAGAGAGAGTGTGTGTGCTTCTCTGAGGAAGATGAGTGAGTTGTGAGCTGAGAGAGGAGCCCACTCCCCTATTTATAGGAGGACATTATCATTACAAAACCATGAGTCCCAGGCTGGATTCACTTTCCCACACTCTGAGGCCAGTGGGCGAGGTGAACACAACAATGGGAGAGGCATCAGTTAGCTCATGGTTAACTGGCCAACAAAGGAATGGTACTGCAGATATCAGAGGCACAGACTGAACACAAGCAGGTCGTTACACTTGTATTACCTGGGAACATTCTTGATCAGGCTTCTGCAGATGGGGACTGGGTCAAAATGGTAGACTTGATAAGGGACCCTTTCTTTCCTTCCAGTTCTGTGCTGCCAACGATTGGAACGAATAGCAAAAATTGCTGAAGTTGGAGACTTATATCTCCCTCACTAACTTTAAGCATCAGCTATTGTTAGAGGAAATTATAGTTGAGATGATTAATTATATATACATTATTGATTAGAACCATTTATTCTAATACTATTATGTTATGGTATGAAAAGTAAAAGTTATTGGTTAAGCTGTTACTGAAAATGTAAGCAGAATGAATTAATTGTCTGTGCCTCCTTGGCAGTTTAAGGAGGACGGATAAGATAGTTTTTCAGACAGATAAGAATGTTTTGGTTGGATTCCATTAGTGGAGAGAAGTATATCTTTTAGACAGGTTGGAATGTAGTTTTATGAGGGGAGAAAATAAATCTCTAGGACTGAATACTACGCTATTGTAAGGCTGGGAGAGGGTGTGAAACTGATGACGTCATTTTATGTTCTCTTTCTTTAAAATGTAATGTTCTTTGTATTTTGGTTCAGTACTCTCTTGTAATAAACGCTGTTACTTTTGGCTTTTAAGACTGGTCTCAATCTACTTCATGCATAATTAATGAACTTACAATTCATTAATGAATTAGAAATGAGTGCGAATTGGTTTTGGCAATAAAACATAAAGGAATTTAGAATTCCTCTATCAATTTGGTCCATCGATGCCGGATCGAAATACCTCTACCTGTTATCTGAAGGTAATACGCTGAAAATCGTGCACGGACTCGTTTTTGACTCGTTTTACTAAAGACCTGACCTCTGAGGTTAAAATTGAAACAGGCGTGCGTATTATCACAGAGGACAGAGAGAGTGACTAGATTCAAACGAACAGTGCTTCCCAGCCGGCAGCCAGGTAAAGTAGCCTTTATTCTTGATTTTGGGGGGATTTGAGTTTTTTAATTGATGTTGTGAGAATTCATCAATAGTGAGAACTTTGCTATCCCCACAAGGATGTATGATCATCATACAATGGGTTTTGTAGAACCGAGAATGCGGCAAGAATGCGCAAGATAACTGGATGGGTCATTTAAATAGTGGCAGTATTGATCACATAAGGAGGAGAGGGAAACTTAAATCTAAAGAAATGAGATAAAAGCCATATCTATAGACATGATGTTTCCATGCGAGAGGGAAATATAACAATTAGTGGCGTGAGATAACGATTATTAGAGTTCTTTACTGACACAACCGGAAAATAAAATTTTAACTAGGGCCTTACAAACCCTGGGCTTATAGTTGTTAGGTTAGACCTAAAAATCTGATTCAAAAGTCAAAACTATTGGTAAGATTTCCATAAAAGAGCTAAACTTAATCATGAGAGATTAAGACAGAAAAGGAAGGATTGTTTAGCCGAATAAGGAGGAGAGGGTAACTTAAATCTAATGCGAGAGGGAAATCTAACAATTAGCAGCGTGAGATAACGATTATTAGAGTTCTTTACTGACACAACCGGAAAATAAGATTTTAACTAGGGCCTTACAAACCCTGGGCTTATAGTTGTTAGGTTAGACCTAAAAATCTTATTCAAAAGTCAAAACTATTGGTAAGATTTCCATAAAAGAGCTAAACTTAATCGTGAGAAACGCACCCGCCCGAGATTAAGACGGGATATTAAATAAGGTACTGGGAAATAGGACGGTAATCTTGTAAAAATATTGATCATCGTTCCTATTGAACTAATACTACTGAAATATCCAAATAAAAATACACATAGCCAGACAGAAAAACTAAGCAATTGAGTAACGGTAAATTGTTAATTCGTAGAAAGCCACACATATAGAATTTAAAAATTATATAGAAAGGCATAGATAAGTGATTAGATACCATAGCTACAAGAGAACGGCAAGGATTTAGAATGGGTGGGAAGGCTTCAAAGAAAGCCCCGGAACTAACGGGAGACGAGCGATACATGGAACAGAGAGACAGGAGAAACATCGATTTCGGTCTAAGATGGAGAAAAAAATATGATTTTGATGGCCGTCTAAATGTAGAAAAGCTGGAATCGCTTATAAAACAAATACATAAGGAATGTGGTAATAATGTGAAAAAGCAGGATAAACAAGGGTTGTACACAGCCAGGGTCTGGCTTACGGAAGCCAGGAAAAGAGTGGAAGTAGATAAAAAGAAAAAAAAACAAGATACTCTGCCCTCCGCTCCTACAGTGGGAAAAAATGGTCAATCGGGTGGGGGTGGGAATCAAAGCCTATATCCTTCTCTAGTATACCAACAATGCAGAGATAATCCAGTCGACGAATTTGTGATTATAAGAATACGGCTGCTGGAGCAACCGGGGAAATTACCACCCAAGTATGTGGATCCCGCGGAAACTAAGAGAGGTATAATGAAGTTAGAGAAGGAAATAAAGTCGAGAAAAATGAATAAGATGAGTCAAAAGAAAAATACAAGATGTTTTAATTGTAACAAAATTGGACATTTCGCCCAGGAGTGTAACACTCCACGAAAAAATCGTCAACAGGTTGTAATTTAACTGTGGGGAAGTCAGAGGCGACAATCGAGTAAAGAAAGGGAACTGAGGGAAAACTTTGGGCGTTTAAATTTGGGCTCTTTTCTGTTGTCTAGATGTCGGAGTAACAAATACAGATAACTGTGAAAATGGGTATATTTGCGGAGAGTCTCAGTCAATTCCATTGTGCTAGTAGGGGAGTGGTGAGCGCAGCAGTCTCACCAACGGTAATCCACGGTTCGGTTCCCGTTTAACTAAAATTGATTTTAGATCGAAATTGACCTATTTGCATGTTTTGCCTGAAAAATACGGTCGCCAGTGTTTGCAAAAGATATAACTGAACGGATATTATGTGTTCTAGATAGAATTGATAAAAGAAGTCATTAAAAATAATGGCGAGACAATTTCGATGTAAAACGCTATTTTGCCCAAAATGATCTGGTGGAATAATGTATTGAGATGGGAGTAGTAATTAAATAGATGTATCATAGAAGAGAGAGAGTTACCTAAAGTTAAATGGAGGGGATAACGGAGAGATACGATACAATTCCAGCCTGCCTTGACGTTATGGCTATTTATGAATCAATTGACATGAGAAGTTTAGCAGAAAAACATGGTACGTTTAAATGTTAGGGTATAGTAAATTGAGAAGTTCGGTTGGGTTTACTCTGATGATTAGAATTTAAAACTGAACTCAATCTGAATAGGGAATATATATTTTACAAAGGCGGGCAGATTTGTGTCTATAGCCAAGCAACGGAATTGCTAGACACTCAAATGGGGCTATATAGTGTAACACTTTGGACTATAAAATAGGTAAGAATAGTTTAATCGTAAAAAGTTGTGATTGTTTTTCCGAGTATTGATTTTTGGTTAAGGTAACGCCAGTGAATTTGAACAAAAAGTAACGTATTCTAAAAATGATCTGAATTCCGTCCTCATTGCGGGGAACAAATAAAATGTCTTATCTTAAAGGGACAGTGCACGGTAATCACAGTGGTTTGAGTGTATGACAGTGGAAAAAATATTGTGGGACGACAATTCGAAGATAGAAAAATAAGTTATATGATACATCAAGAGATTTAAAACAAACGATGTGAAGGGATCATAAGAATTATTGGGTGTCGTTGTAGGAGTGAAAGTTTGGGTTAAGGGGATTTCCCTGTTCCCAGAGACAAGGCATTTTTAAGGCGAGCACTCACTAATGCTGGTCTGAGTTTGTAATTAGACAAGTGATTAACGTATTGGGAATAGAGTTGTAATTAAAATACTAAGTCAAAGACGAGACAGGTACTTAGAGCAAAATGGATTCTAAATGATAACAAAGAGACAATTATGATTTATGCCCATCGAAAAGCTTTTATAAAATTGGCGAATTTAGAGATGTTGGTTGGGGTGGTAAATTATAATTCAGGATTTGAACAGATGTGATAAATTAGGTTTGGTTAATCGAACAAGAATTATTTACAATTCTTTTGAAGTCGCTACGAATTGGCAGGTTGAGCGCTTGATGATGACGTCACTAGCGAGACACTTTTGTCACCAGGGACTGGGGATAACGGAGCAAACTGTATGGCTGTTAATGTGTGTATCGAGGCTTCGAGTAACCTTTCAGAAGTTGAGATAAAAGTGTTTTGTTTATTGGTTATGGTCAATTTTAGGGTTTGATTTAACTTAGTTGAACAGTGTGTTCTGGCGGGTTTAGGTAGAACTCTTTGTTCCGGAACGGATGAGAGTTAACCAAAATAAGTAAATTAAAGGAGCCATGAGAGAATGCGAATGCATATTTATTAAATATCGGGGATTAAATTACGGATTCCTTACACTGTGAAATGTACGACATTTGCGGCAGAGAGAAAAAGTAATGCATTGGATAATAATGTTATCGGGTTAATTGTATCTAAAGGTAGCATGGTCATTTAAGTAAACATATCCGTAGACGATGTTTAAAACTTATGATTATTGATTTGAGTCAAAGGGGAATTATCATTAGGTTTTAGAGGCACGCTCACACAGGTGACTATTTTTATTGTAAGGATAAAGGGATCTTTATGTCTAATATGGTATGGCCTTTTGACCTTATCATGACTGGCTTCTGAGGTCTGATCAGCCTCAAGGGGAGAGTCATTTGTATAATGAATGGTGTCATATTGAGTTACTAGTTTTAAGGTAAATTCATTAGAAATGAAGCAGCTTAGAATTACTGTTTGAGCCACAAATGAGAAAGGGGTTCAGGATTCCGTCTTATAACATTAGCTGTGAAGTTTTTTGAATGGACTATTAGGGAGTTGGTATTGTAACAGAGAGAAAGTCATAGTCATCATTGAGAATAAATAGGGGAAGATAACATATTTTGAGCCAACAGGGCAGGGAAGAAATTGAGGTATTTTTGTTTGGTTTTAACACCCGTGTACAGGAGTGTCAAAAGACGGGGGGACATTACCTGTGTAATGGGGGAGGGTGTCCGTATGGGGATTACATGATAACCAAATTGGGACAGTTCTGGGACTGGAGAAGAGGATATCCTTATAGCATAGGGGATCCCACAAAGGTGGATAGGTTTTCCATGATATGGGGGAAACCTGGGAGCACTGTTGAACTTTGTAAAGGTGATGAAATCCTACTAACCATCAAAACTATTAAGCTCTCTGATGCAGGCACTTACACCCCCGGACTACAAAGGACCGGGACAGACACGGTGGGTGTGTTTTCTATTAAGGTACTGCCAAAACCAGAGGTCGCAGACGAACCAGGGCCAGACACACTCCTCTACCACCCCTGGACCGAACCTGCCACCACTGTGTTAAAAATCTCATTCAGGTAATTAATGTTAGACTATTCAGCTATTGATCAATTAGGCACGGAGACTGGTTTTGATGGTAGGGACAATTTGTGGCTGTCTTATACAGAATAGACTTGCTTAGGATATGCTTCTTGCTAGTCAGGGGGGCGCCTGCAAGATGTTCTGTGAACAATGTTGTACGTATATCCCTAATAACACAAGTCCAGATGGTAGTATATCTAAGGGCTATCTGTTATATCTATCTGTTGAGATGAGGACCATGGGAGGGGGGGGGGAGGAGGAGTCTGACTGTCCTCTTGGTTGGGAGCCTGGTTTGGTAAGTATACTGGTATGGTGGTTACTGGATTTCTGACCCTAATTCTTGTATTATTTGTTATTGATGTGATGTGCTGCCTGCATCATACCGTGTTTTAAGAAGTCTGTTACAGATGTGGTGAAGGCTTCAGGCATGATGCCTTTGCTTGATGCTCCAGTTGGAGAGGCTGAGGTGAAGCATGCTTTCAGGGGAGGATGAGACTGACTGAGGATGACCCATGTATGGTTGTTCTCCCTGTCGTGAAGGGTGGCATGGTGCCCACCTGGTGCAGGATAGGAATAGCTGAGAGGACCAGATGGGTTATAATAATGCTTTGTTCTGCTTTACTCTGTTTTCCAGGACCAAAGTTTTATTCCACACTTTGCAACACATATTAAATCCATGTTATTGTCAGATAGAATACTGAGGGTCCCCAAGGAGAGGGCTTGTTAGTGTAGGAAGGATTTTTAATATGGTTAGCATTTATTAGATTATAAGTTTTTAAATAGTGTTACATTTAACAGGAATATAGGACATCTATGATGATTTAGGATTATTATTAGGATTAAGATAGATTGATTAAGGAAATGTAAGGACTTTAGAGAAAAGCCGCTCATAGACATGTTCTTTCTAAAAGAAAATCCATGAGTTTAGGAAACCAAACAGTGAGGCATGTAGTTCAAATTTGGAAAATGAAAGGGACACTCCTAAATGATAATGTCAGACATAAGGATAATTCACTAAATCTTACCTAAGTCATTGTGTAAGAATAAGGCAAGGTTGTTACCTGGGCAGAGCCAGGTAACAAAAGGGGGGATGGGTAAATAGTGTTCTAGAATAGGATGTGACCTACGGGATAATTAACTATAAAAAAATAAAAAAATTGGGCTAATAAACAGAACGAATAAGAAACTGTTTTATTAACCAAACCCGTATGTCAAAAGTTTTATGCCCAGCAGGAGAACTACAGAAGGAGGTGGCACACGAGATTCAACCAGGAGACTGGGTCTGACTCCAATCACTAAAGAAAAAAAACTGGAAGCAGCCTCGGTGGGAGGGACCATTCCAAGTACTACTGGTGACTGCCTTCGCTGTGAGATTAGCCGAAAGAGCTACCTGGGTGCATATCACACATTGTAAGAGGGTAAGTGACGCTAACACTGTCGGACAATCACAGGAGTAGGAGAGGAACCGTGACCCATATGGAACGGGGGTCAAACTCCTTCTGAAGATTCCCTATACCCGACCTTTCCCCAGCTGTGAGCGTTCATAGAAGTGAAGTGATGGCTTGGCCTCTGGCTGTTGATATGTTCTCGGGGAGAGGGTGGGGCTTCACGTGTGCACTGACCGTCCTGAGCTGTTTTATTGTGGGGGCCATATTCCTGATTCACCATGATCCTCCGGAGAGTGCCAAAGAGGATAATTTGACTCATGTGCTAGATGAGGGAAATGGGATGTTACCAAAGATTCTCAAAAGGTCACTGAAACAAAATAGTAAGGAAGTGAGGGTGGAATTGGGCAAGGATCTCTCAGTAGAATTTTGTGTAGACCAATTGGGGTCATTCACTCCTTGGCAGTCTAGAACCATGGGACTCTATGGGAAGTATTTGTGTAAATCACTGTGTAAGTCGTGGAGCCAGGTCATAGCTCACACTGAAAGGGATGGCTACATAAACCCATACACTCAATTTGGGACCAGGTGGAGTATAGTAAGGGTTGGCGTTTTGGACTGTGTTCCCGAGCAGAGGAAGTATTGTATAAAGGTGCGAATTAACATTAACCTCTTCAGTCGACCCTCTACTTTTTTGAACATTTTGTTAAAAATCGCGCAACATTTCAGCGCCCTGCTACTCATGCCAGGAATATAGTACGTTCATATGGTTAGAATGTGTGGATAGGAAACCCTCGGACGTTTTTAAAACTGGTTAAATCACGACTGTGGCTATTACATAACGTGCGTTACATCGGAAAGCGCAGGAAAACCTGATCACAGAAAATGGAAATAAATATCCTTGCGCCACTTCCAGCAATTGTTAACAGTGAGCCGAATTAGATAAGACCGAGCATTCAACTCCCACAACATCCCCATGTTGTCTAGAGTCTTGTGAATTGAATCATCTTTGATTCTTGGTTGAACCGAAAGAGGGGCACCGCTTACCTCCGGTCTCCTTTAAAATGTAAGTTTGTTCTTTTATATTTTAAAACTAGAAGAATTGTTATTAAAGGTTTTGTTAGAGGAACAGTTGAGATGGGGAATTGATTAGAAGATCATTCCGGAAGAGCTCTCTCCTGAAATTTTTTTCCAAGACGACAGCTAATGATATTTACATCGCCTACGGATGATTTTTATCGCTTATTAACGTTTACTAATACCTAAAGTAGCATTACAAACGTATTTCTTTAAAATGAAGTGTTTTGTGAAAGTTTATCGTCTACTTTTTGAATTTAAAAAAATGACGTTACGTTGTGAAATCGCTGTTTTTTTCGTTTATCACACAGTCTACATATAACGATATCTTGGCTTTATATGGCCCGATTTAATCGAAATAAAGACCCAATAGTGTTTATGGGACATCTAGGAGTGCCAACAAAGAAGATGGTGAAAGGTAATGACTGTTTTCTATTTTATTGTGCGGTTTGTGTAACGCCGAAATGCTAATTATTTTGTTTACGTCCCCTGCTGTGCTTTTCTGTTGTAGTGTATTGGTGCATGCTATCAGATAATAGCTTCTCATGCTGTCGCCGAAAAGCATTTTAAAAATCGTACTTGTTGCCTGGATTCACAACGAGTGTAGCTTTAATTTGATACCCTGCATGTGTATTTTAATGAACTTTTGAGTTTTAACTAATACTATTAGCATTTAGCGTAGCGCATTTGCATTTCCAGAGCTCTAGTTGGGACGCAAGCGTCCCAAGTAGAGGCAACAGGTTAAGGCGGTCAATACTCAGGACCTCGGGTTATGGTATGTGGGCTTCGACCAGTTTTCAACAACTATAAACATTTTCAGTGATCAGTTTTTCCTGTGCTTTTCGATGTAAATGCCGTTCTGGTAAAGCCACAGCAGTGATTTAACCAGTTTTATAAACGTCTGAGTGTTTTCTATCCACACAGACTAAGCAAATGCATATACTATATTCCTGGCATGAGTAGCAGGGCGCTGAAATGGTGCGCGATTTTTAACAGAATGTTCAAAAAAGTAGAGGGTCGACTTAAGAGGTTAATAGCCCATCCAACTACCTACCTCATCCGCATATTGTTTTTATTTACTTTTTTGCTCTTTTGCACACCAGTATCTCTACTTGCACATCATCACCTGCACATCTATCACTCCAGTGTTAATTTACTAAATTGTAATTACTTCGCTACCATGGCCTATTTATTGCCTTACCTCCTTACTCCATTTGTACACACTGTATATATGTATTTCTATTGTGTTATTGACTGTACCTTTGTTTATCCCATTCTGCACTAACTGTGTTGTTTTTGTTGTTGTTACACTGCTTTGCTTTATCTTTGCCAGGTCGCAGTTGTAAATGAGAACTTGTTCTCAACTAGTCTACCTGCCTAAATAAAGGTGAAATCAAATACATTTAAAAAAAGATAAGAGACAGCACACTTCACAAAGCAGATATGCACAGAATAATCACACTACAGAGATGATTATGATTTTTTAAATTAAATTGTATATATAAATATATATATATATTTTTTAATTAACGCATAAACAAACTGGAAAATAATGTTGAATAAAGAAATCCAGATAGCTGTCATGTATTATGTTTCATCATCTCTATAATGCTTCATCCCAGTTATCACAGTGTTTTAGCCGTCTTTGGTCTCTTCACCAGTCGTTAATGCGTCTGACCAAGGACTTGGGCGTGTCCTTCGGCGACAATTTTGAGTCCTTCTGGAATAGGCCTGGCTACTCTGTGGAAGGCGCAATTAACCTGGGTGAAAATGGCTCCCGGCTGTTGTCATCAAACATTGGAAAGGCTCTTGGTCAACTAAATTGATGTGAGGACAATAATAGCATTACATGTAAGTCCACTTTAACCATCTCCTACACAGTGACATAATATCATTGACATGACATGCAAATGAGCGATAGAAAACCGATCGCACAAATGTCACCATTCAGAATATATATAAACTCATCAAAAAAGATAAGTCCCTTTTTCAGGACCCTCTTTCAAAGATAATTAGTAAAAATCCAAATAACTTCACAGATCTTCATTGTAAAAGGTTTAAACACTGTTTCCCATGCTTGTTCAATGAACCATAAACAATTAATGAACATGCACGTCCGGTACGGTTGCCTCACCTCTGGTTTACTGACCTCTGCCTGTCTATTGGATCATTAAAACTATCGTTATTTTGACGTGGTCTGCATCAGGGTCTTACCTTCCTACCTGATAATCGCCTCATTTCAAGACATTGTTTAGCTAAGATTCTTGAATCATTGGTTAATTTACAACTTTGTTCCTCTTTATCTGGTTTACATTAAAAATACAATTATCAATCAGGGGTTAGGTCTGGGCATAGTACTACCACAGCAACCACGTTAGTTAATGATCTTGTCCAAGCCTTGGTTTCTAAAAAGAGCTGTGCTATGTTGTTTATTGACCTGTCAAAGACGTATGATGCTGATCATTCTGTTTTGCTGAAGAAGTTATCAAGTATAGTCCTGGGATATACAGCCTGTTTATGGTTTCAGATATCTTTGCAACAGAACTCAGGCCATCTTGACAGATGGGGTTAAATCTGAATTTCTTGAGATTCAAAAAGGTGCTCCTCAGAGTTAGATTTTTGGTCCATTTATTGTTCACCTTGTATATTAGTGACATAGGAAACATTCGTGAACTTCAGCATAACTTTGATTCAATTCAGAAATCCCTGAAAACCAAGCTCATGCTGTTCTCTAGGTCACGAAATGTTGACCCTGAGGACCTGCATATTTGTGATAAAAATGGAACCCAATATAAGTACCTGGATGTCTTGAGTGATGACAAGTTGTCCTTACACATATAGAAAATCTGGCTAAGATCCAAGAGTTTATTTATTATTATTTTTTAATTCAAAATAAATCATGCCTCAGTATTGAAAATAGGAGAGAGATTGTTCAAACAACGCCTCTCCCTGAATTGGATTTTTGGTGATATTGTTTACCAGCATGCGGCAACCTTTAAAACCATTGGACGCAGTCTACCATTCCGCAATACGTTTTATCACAGGGGACAATTTTAGCGATCATCATTGTAGTCTGTATAAAAATGTGGGATGGGCCTCTCTGTAAGAAGAGAGCTGATGTAACGGCTGTGGAGTAGTAAGGATCGGAGGACCAATGCGCAGCGTGGTACGTGTTCATGCTCTTTATTAAAACAATTGAACACTGAAACAAAACAATAAAGGACACGTGAAATAACCAACCGAAACAGTTCCGTGTGGAACACACAGACACAGAAAATAAACACCCACCAAACACAAGTGGGAAAAGGCTACCTAAGTATGATTCTCAATCAGAGACAACTAACGACACTTGCCTCTGAGAACCATACCATACCATGCCAAACACAAAACAGAAAACGGAACATAGACTACCCACCCCAACTCACGCCCTGACCAAACTAAAACAAAGACATAACAAAGGAACTAAGGTCAGAACGTGACAGCTGCATTCACTTTATTTACTAAGCAATCTTACAGAAAATGTCTTCATATGTAACTTCATTAATTAAGTTAATACTCATAAGTTACCAAATCCATTCTCAAGAATGGATAACACTAGAGATCCATTCAGTCTACACAGATTTGGGAAATTCTGCGTTTTGTTTTTTTGCCCAGAACAATTTGCAGAGTTTACTGCAGTTACATGTGCTGGTGCCACTCAGTCAATTTAAAATATTGATTTGAGGACCTCTACGTAACTGAATGTGATTGCTTTTATTAAATGTTTATGTTATTATGTTATTATGTTATTATGTTAAATAGATTTTTAATCTCAATGTGACTCCCTGTTTAACTGATTTACCTCAGATGGTGCAGGAAACACAATGGTAGGCGAACGGAAAGTGGGAGGCAAACACACATTCGATCTCCTGTGGAGCAACGCATGGATATGTAAGGAATTGCTATTTCGTATGCAGGTGACTAACTTACTGCTAATTACATGGCTACAACTCACAGTAAAGCCTGTGGGGTCCCCTACAGGATAGCTCCCACATTACACACATAATCTCCTATGTAACCGAACACTGTGTGCCCGAAGAAGATCCTACGATGACGGACAGACAACTGAGCCAATGGCGGAAGACTACAGACTACAACCAGCTGAACCAATCCGGAGATCCGATCTTCCTAGGGTCAACCTACTTTCTGTGACGTATATAAGGGCTGTGCTGACTGTTTACGCTCTCTCTGCCTGCTGTTCCAACACGAACTAACGGAAGAGCCGTATTTACGTGTACCAGATATTCTCCCTCTGAAATAAACTGTCGCTTGTCGTACAATTTTAACACCTGGTCTGAATCGATCCTTAACCGGCTCACCCTTCTAATATCCTTTTATCAACAAAACATGGTAGTCAGAGGATGGTTGAATAACGGTCCGGTCGAAGTGAGTTGATTGGGTGTGAGAAGGAGAGTGACGGAAGGACGGTTCCAAAAAGAGACGGGTGAAAGAAATTGGGAGGACAATAATTCTGCTCAACTCGGGAAACTGATCTAAAAGGTGCACCATAAACAAGGTAAGCAAAACCTGTTAAATCAAACTTTGCATATTGTCGTATAGTCTGTCTAAATTCTGATCAGTATTTCCGAGTAAGTATGAATTCTTGTGTAAATTTATAATTTGCTGACGAGTCAAAGAACAGTAGAGTGAACATATGTGGTACGAACCGGCGACGGCCGGGTGATTAAATCATTGATGAGATATCAGTAAGGGGATAGCTGATTACTATTCATTAAATCTGGCGCCGAGGGGATAGATTGTGTAATTTTGTCCCGTGACCCGGTCAGCGCAGTCTGATAGCTTTCAATGATGAGGGATCACTTTTGAGGCCTGTAGTTCCGATAGGGGTCGGACATGTGTACAATTTTGATAAGGGATCAGCACGATAGAGATTAGGGATAGATATCAGTAAGGGGATAGCAAATTTCTATTCATTAAACCTGGCGCCGAGGTTGTCCCGCGGCTCGGTCGAAGTCCAGTCTGATAAGAGGTCCAATGATTAGGGATAGATATCAGTAAGGGGATAGCAAATTGCTATTCATTAAACCTGGCGCCGAGGTTGTCCCGCGGCTCGGTCGAAGTCCAGTCTGATAAGAGGTCCAATGATAAAGATAAGCTGATAGGGTCAGAGAGATGACGTGTATTTGTAACGGTTTATATTAAAATGTAATGTGGTTGTAATCGTCTCCATTAAGATTGTTGATGGTTTGAGAGACAGAGAGAGAGAGAGAGAGAGAACTCAAGAAGGGTTATTGAATAAACCGAAAATTCTGTGTTGTATGTAAACTTCCATGTTGTATGTATCTATAACTTCTGTGTAAAATGTATAATCAGGAACAAAATGACTGATGTATAATTGAAATAAGATCTGAATATAATATTTAATATTGCGACTATATAGTCGAATAGATCCCTTGGTTGCGCGCTCCACGAAAGCTATACCAACCCAATCGTTTTTCTCGAACTGAATATACAAGGAAAAGCTCTGAGATAAGGCAGAATGTGAGCAATAGTGTCTCCTCGAATACATCGTTGTTATTAACTAACGACGGGCTAAGTATATTCTAATTATATTCAAGTAGTCTGGTAAAATTCCGATTAAGTTACGATTAATTTCGATTGAATTAAATTGAATCACGATTAAAAATTCACAATGGCGACCCCCAATACTCCAAAGCTGAAGTTTAATGAGTTCCTAGAAAAAAATGGAATATAGATCAGGGGGAAAGGGACAGTGGAAGGATATAAAGAAAGTCTGGGAGGGAGTAAAGTTAAGATGGACGCAAGCAGGTTACCTAGGAGGGGGACTGCCAACCGGGGTCCAGTTGAAAACAATGGAATGTGGGTTAAGAGAGAAAGAGGCAGAAAAGAACAAAATTCACGTATTTAAGAAAGAAGGGTCAGATACGAAGGGAGCGAGATTAATGAGAATCCTAATTGAGGGAAAACTTTGGGCGTTTAAATTAGTGCTATTTTCTGTTGTTCAGATGCCGGAGTAACAAATACAGATAACTGTAAATTGGGTCTATTTGCGGAGAATCTCAGTTCCATAGCATTGGTGATTCAGTGGTGGAGTTCTCGCCTGCCACGTGGGAGGCCGGGGTTCGGTTCCCAGCTGAGGTGTAAAGAATAGTTATATATGTCTGAGTTTTTGGTTGTAATTGAACTGGTTGTTTTGCAGAGAAAGTTATAGTCACTAGTATTGGTATAAGATATAAACTGAACGTTTTAAATAGTTTTGTTTGGTTCAAATTGAAAGACTAATTCATTCAACTTAATATAAGAACGGAGATTTTGATGCAAGGCGATGTCTGTTCACTAAATGATTTGTTGGGAATAATACATTGGGAAAAGAGTCGTAATTAAAATGCTAATTCAAAGACGAGACAGTAATTTAAATCAAATTAATTCTGAATAATAACGGGGAACAATTACGATAGATTTGTGTCCATCGAAATGTTTTTATAAGATTAGCGAATTGAGAGATGTTGATTGATGTTGTAAACTCTAAATCAGGATTCAACAGATGTGATAAATTAGGTTTGGTTTATCGAACCCGAAATACTGTTGTTGCAGACAGCCAACCATTATTTACAATGAGTTGAAAATCGTTGCGAAATGAGTCGAGATTGAGCGCTTGTTGATGACATCACTAGCGAGGTTTCCGTCGCCACGGAAATGATGTCTTGACTGGGGGTGACAGAGAAAATGGTTAGTGTCCTTTAAAAGGAGTATGTAAATCGTCAGGAAAGATGCTAAAAACTAGCAGCTGATTCGCTGGGTGGGTATCATTGATTTGTGGCGTTTATTTGGACTGTAATTGGGCCGTGAGAGAGAGGGATTGGATGTCTGAGTCATAAAACATCGTGATGGTGGATTCTGATGGTTGTTGATTCTTGGTTTGATCGTTTGAATAGCACCAGTGAATTTGAGCACTGTTTCCATTATGTGGAACGGTGTCAGGGTATTAATGGTGAAAAGCAACCTCTATGGTAAAACATTGTACATGTTTCGGTAAACTAGCGAGGTTGAATTTGGTTATTTGAACATTTCCCTTGATACGTAGACATACGTAACAGGGGCAAGTTGTTTTTCCTTGAGGAACACGCAGATGGTGTTTTGTTTTATTGAGATGTAAATGTGAGTTGAAGGAGCCAAGGGAAAATACGTTATTTTTATTAAATATCAGGGATTATAATATTGGGGAGAATGAGGCCATAAACGACCAAATTGGAAAGGCCTGGAAGTTTTGATTAATCATTAAGGTTTGCAAATATATACACATAAAACATTTGTTAGGACTATTTGTTTTGGTGCAAAGGTATTTTAAAGAGACGCTCAAATATGGAACTTTATGAGTTTTTATTTTATGAGTTTTAAATTACACAAGTGAATTTGGATTTTAAGGATAAAGGGTTCTTTAATATGTCTAGTGTAGTATAGAACTTGACTATAAAAGGGTGGGTTGACTCATGGACCTTATCATCACTGTCTTCTAAGGTCTGATCAGCCTTGGGGGAGAGTCATTGGTATAATGAATGTGGTCATATTGAGTACTAGTTTTAAGGTAAATTCATTATAAAGGAGTTTAGGTTAGGAGGTTAGGATAGGATATATATTAAGCCAAAAGGGCAGGGAATTACATAGAAAAATAAGTTTCAGTTCTTAGGGATGATAAATCACTGTAGACAAGGAATTCTGCACTCTGCAACATATATTAAATTCATGTTATTGTCAGATAGAATACTGAGTCCTTGAAGGAAGGATTTTGATATGATAATTTTTTGACCATTAGGGGTTTAAAAAAAAAAAAAAAAAAATAGTATTAAATTTAACAGGTATATAGGACATCTGTGATGATTTAGGATTATTGTTAGGTTGATTAAGGAAATGTAAGGACTTTAGAGATTGACACTCATAGACATGATTTTGGATAAAGTGAAACAGTTAGAAGCTTAGTGGTATTTGAGAAATATGAGAGAAAAGGTTTAAATTGGTAAATATATATTTAAGAAAATATATAAGTAGCGCAGATAGTTCTTAAGTAGATAACAAACTTGACAGGGAATTGGTACTGGATTGACGCCCAAGGGAGAATTGGACATGTGGAAAACTAAAAGGGGCTCCTTCATGATGTCAGACATAAGGATAATATACTAATCTTACCTAAGTCAGTATTTAGAGTAGGTAAGGTTGATACCTGGGCAGAGTCAGGTATCAAAAGGGGGATGGGTAAATTGTGGTCTAGGATAGGATGGGGCTTATTGGATAAGAAACTAAAAAAAATATATGTAAGCTAACAATTGGGCATAGAAGTTAAAGATATAATCAGATAAAACATATGAGAAATTGTTTGTTAACCAAGCCTGTATGTCCAGGATTTTATGCATTACAGGTGAACTACAGGTGAAGTCACTCAATCCAGTCCCAGAGGCTTGGGGACCATAGAAGACCCCTGGTGACAGCTAGCTGAAAGAGCTACCCAGATTCATATCGCACGGCGGAAGGGTAAGACACTTTTTTCACTGTCGGACAATAAACAGAGTTCGGGAGAAGAACTGGAATTAACAGAATTCCGGGGGCCAACTCTCGAATGAAGTAACCCTACCTGTCCTATCACCCCTGTTTTTGTTCATAGAAGTGAAGATGTGTCTGGCTCTGGCTAAGTGATGTGTATTTTGTTCCAAAATAAGCATAAGAGATCCCTAGATCTGGGTAGATAAGAAGTTAGAATAGAGATTACACGGTAACCGACTTCGGACAGTTCTAGGATTGGAGAAGAGGGTATCCTTATAGCATGGAGGATCCCACAAGGGTGGATAGGTTTTCCATGATATGGGGAAACCTGGGAGCAATGTTGAACTTTGTAAAGGTGATGAAATCCTACTAACCATCAAAACTATTAAGCTCTCTGATGCAGGCACTCACACCCTCGGACTACAAAGGACGAGGACAGACATGATGGGTGTGTTTTCTATCAAGGTACTGCCAAGACCAGAGGTAGCCGGACACACTCCTCTACCACCACTGTGTTAAAAAATACCATTCAGGTAATTAATGTTAGAGACTATTCGGCTATTGATCAATTAGAAACTGAGACTGGTTTTGATAGTAGGGACAATTTGTGGCTGTCTTATATGAGGTACACAGCTAAAACCCTGAGAGGAAAGGACTGTATTATTTGAAGTTATGCTAGACCTGTTCTGGCTACACCCATTTGCTGTAGGAGAAGGAGAGGGGTGGTTGTGTATTTTGAGAAGTTTTTACCAGGTTAAGCCCAATTCAACCCTCTGTTCCTCTTTGAGCCTTGTGTTTCCTGCAGTACCTCCTCATCGGGCCTCTTGGGGTGTTGAGGCATATGGGGGCAATTACGAGTGCATCACGGGTACAGGTAATGGCATTGATTATGGGAGATTGCCTGAAGCTGATTGCAGGAGTAACATAACCATTAATTCCACTTGGCCAGTTACAGGCCTAAACCAAACTAGTGGTCTGGCTGATGTATGTTGGATGAGTGGAGCCAAAAGAGTGCTGAGACCCATTCTTAGAGGAGAATGGCAAGGTACGTGTGGTCTGACCAGTTTGATAATTCCACGGACCATTGTTGATGTTGTTGCTGAACAGCTGCTGAGTTCTGTAACCAGGGGACCTGAAAACATTCCATCCCATGGGAGACAGATGTAGTAGTGCTCCATGGACAGAGGATGTAGTTGACATACACACTAACCTGTTGGGAGTGCCAGTGGGGATTCCTCATGAGTTTCAGGCCTTGGGTAGGAATGATGGACTCTGGCACTTACTACCTACTATGGGTCCAGCCATGGTGGATGCTGGACAGACTGCATGGATTAATTATATCTACTATAATCAACAGCGTTTTGTGAATTACTCCCGTGATGCACTCACTAGTATGTCTGAACAGCTTGAGGCCACATTTGGGGTTTCCAGACAGAATAGACTTGCCTTGGATATGCTTCTTGCCAGTCAGGGGACGTCTGCAAGATGTTCGGTAAACAATGTTGCACATATATTCCTAATAATACCAGTCCAGATGATAGTTTTTAAACTTCACAATCTAAGGCGGGGTTGATGCACGATCTGCTAAGATGAGGTCCACGGGGGGGTGGAGGAGTCTGTTCTCTTGGCCTGGTTTGGTAAGTGCACTGGTAGGATGGTTACTGGATTTCTGACCCTAATTCTTGTATTATTTGTTATTGATGTGATGTGCTGCTTGCATCATACCGTGTTTTGAGAAGTCTGTTACAGATGTGGTGAGGGCTTCAGGCATATGCCTTTGCTTGATGCTCCAGTTGGCGATGCTGATACGGACGCATGCTTTCAGGGGAGGATGGGACTGGTACCACCTGGTACAGGATAGGAGTAGCTGAGAGGACCAGATGGTTTCTAATAATTCTTTACTCTGTTTTCCATGACCAAAGTTTTATCCTACATCTTACATGTCAATAACAATAAAGTTTTATCCTGTTTTTGATAAGTGACACCCTTGGGGGGAACAAAGGCATACAACAAAGGCATATAACTTGTTATTAGTAATAAACTTTTTATTATTTTCATGAAATGCTATGACTGCTGAAATAAAGGATAATTGAGTGACACCCTAGCAGGAGTAAAAAGGGGGATCCAGTTGCTTTTATTGATTAAGCTTCTCCATTGTATGTCGTGTCCCATCTGGGATGGGAAGAGGGGGAAATTATTTTTCTTTGTGGGCCATTTCCGGATAGACATACCTAGTTTAGGATATTTTTCCTTTTTGGATTATGTCTTCGTTTTTGCTTGGAGTAATGTATCTGGACTATATCACATCTCTTAGGAGATGTGAAGAGAGGGTATCAGAAACTTTTTCCTGCTGGAAAAAGTGGGCTAATGTGGACAATCATTTTACTTTTATTTTGAGCTGTTCTCCGCTCTGTTAAATGAGGGTTGTAAGCCAATTTAGTACATAGTGGGATTGAATGGAGAACATGATGGTAATACATAAATATCTATTTCTGTTTAATACCGTGCCTTATTTCATAGTCCTTTTGGGAGAAGTTTCTCTTTGTGTCTGGATCCAGTTAGGTTGTGTCACGTCTCTGGTGAGACGTGAAGAGAGGGTTTTGTAAGGAATTGCTATTTCATATGCAGGTGACTAACTTACTGCTAATTACATGGCTACAACTCACAGTAAAGCCTGTGGGGTCCCCTACAGGATAGCTCCCACATTACACACATAATCTCCTATGTAACCGAACACTGTGTGCCCGAAGAAGATCCTACGATGACGGACAGACAACTGAGCCAATGGCGGAAGACTACAGACTACAACCAGCTGAACCAATCCGGAGATCCGATCTTCCTAGGGTCAACCTACTTTCTGTGACGTATATAAGGGCTGTGCTGACTGTTTACGCTCTCTCTGCCTGCTGTTCCAACACGAACTAACGGAAGAGCCGTATTTACGTGTACCAGATATTCTCCCTCTGAAATAAACTGTCGCTTGTCGTACAATTTTAACACCTGGTCTGAATCGATCCTTAACCGGCTCACCCTTCTAATATCCTTTTATCAACAGATATAGCTGAGTTATATGAATACAACATGTATTTTTGATGTTAAGTGTGCCTGGCTGCTCATGTTTCACCTCTCTTTCACCATGTGGTGGACATCAAAGACCAATCAAACAAGACAGATTTTTTTCTCAATAGTAAGGCGCCAATGTACTGTAAGGTGTGATTAACCCACACGCTTTTGTTCTTTCCAACGGCGTGACTCACATGGCAGATGGGGGATATCATCAAAAGACGTCGCCAAAATTGTTTTGCAGATCGTTGGCTCAACGGTTGCCTGTCGAGTGTGGGGGAAAGTCTCAGGTGTTGAAAGTCTACGCAATTAAGTAGGCAGCGCATGGTATAAATACGGAGTCCTCAGACTCAACACAGACCTATCTAGGTTGGGTTGCTGAAGAGCTGTGCGGATACGCTTTGTAAGAGCTCATTAAAGAACAGCCATTCTACAGCTCCCAGGTAACTGCCATGGCTACTTTTGCTGAAAGTAATACTTCTGTTGAACTCGTTCTGTTCATCCAACAATTAGGTAATTATAGGCTAATACTCAATTTCAGAACGTTTGTGCTTATCGAAGTTTATCACGAGTAATAGCCTAATATTGTTCTGTTTCCTTCCTTTAGAAACGGAAAGTAATTGCGGAGAATTTTCGGAGAGACTAATCTTTAGCAGCTGAGGACACTTCCACAGTGGACAGATGTGTGGCCAGCAATATCTGCTGCCAGCAATATCGGCAGCATGCATCCAAACTGGAGAAAGACGATATTTTAGAGATGGCAGTGAGTTTCCTATAGGAGACAACCACTGCGGGTGTTTCACCCAGCTACTCGCAGGGATTCTCCCAGTGTCTGCAGGAGACTCCCGGCAGCTGTCCCTTCACGTGTCCCTGCAGGCGGCAGAACGAGGGGAGATCAAACGGTTCTAAGTACTCCAGAGAACACCACCGTCCAAGCAAAGCCCTGCCAAGCGGTCGACATCGAGATCATCATCACCGCGATCCGAAGGCTCTCTGTAGAGACCGTGGCAATACAATGACCACAAGACTGGAGAAAGTATCTCAACATTTTGGATCAGATTTGCGCCTCAGGCTAACAACCAATGCATATTATCTTTGTGGCATGATTATGTTATCGCCAGTTGTGCAACATTTGCGCATACACTACATGACCAAAAGTATGTGGACATCTACTTGTTGAAGCATCATTCCAAAATCATGAACATTAATTCCCCCTTTGCTGCAATAACAGCCTCCATTCAGCCATGAGCATTAGTGAGGTCGGGCACTAATGTTGGGCAATTAGGCCTGGCTTGCGGTCTGCGTTCCAATTCAAAGTTGTTCGATGGGGTTGAGGTCAGGGCTCTGTGCAGGCCAAACAAGTACTTCCACACAGATCTCGATAGACAATTTCTGTATGGATCTCGCTTTGTGCACAAGGGCATTATCATTCTGAAACAGGAAAGGGTCTTCCCCAAACTGTTGCCACGAAGTTGGAAGCACAGAATTGTCTATAATGTCATTGTATGCTGTAGCGTCACTGGAACTAAGCGGCCTATTCTGAACCATGAAAAACATCCCCAGACCATTATTCCTCCTTCACCAAACTTTACAGTTGGCACTGGATTTGAGCAGGTAGCTTTTTCCTAGCATCCACCTAACCCAGATTCTTCCGTCAGGCTGCCAGATGGTGAAGCATGATTCATCACTGCTCCAGAGTCCAATTGCAGCAAGCTTTATACCACTTCAGCCGATGCTTGGCTTTGCGCATGGCAATTTTAAGCCTGTGTTCTTCAGCTCAGCCATGGAAACCCATTTGATGAAGCTCCCTAAGAACAGTTATTGGCTGAAGTTGCTACCGGAGGCAGTTTGGAACTTGGTAGCAAGTGTTGCAACCGAGGACAGATGATTTTTATGCACTACGCGCTTCAGCACTTGGCGGTCCCGTTCTGTGAGCTTGTGTGGCCTACCACTTTGCGGCTGAGCCGTTGTTGCTCATAGACCTTTCCACCTCACAATACCAGCACTTACAGTTGACCGGGGCAGCTCTAGCAAGGCTTTAATTTGACAAACTGACTTGTTGGAAATGTGGCATCCTATGATGGTGCCATGTTGAAAGTCATTGAGCTCTTCAGTGTTTGTCAATGGAGATTGCGTTGCTGTGTGCTTTTTTTAAATTAATTTTTAAATATATATATTTTAAAATACACCTTTCAGCAACGAGTGTGGCTGAAATAGCTGAATCCAATAACACTACGTATACAAAAGTATATCTTGTTTTAATGTACCCATGAAATTGTCTACAGTGTATGATGAATACACTTTAAAGCAATTTTATTCTTATAAGGGATTAAGCTTCTCAAATTATTTTACATTTTATGAAGGCTTTATACTCTGTTTTGTTGCATGATATTATTTTTCATTTCAAGTTCAGCAATGATTATTTTTACATGTTGTAATTGATACCACTTAAACATTCCTGATTATTTTCTTAATTATATTTGTAATATCGTGTAGCATGTCATTCACTGTTATCACAGTGACTCAAGTTACACACTGTCAATGGTGGAATGACTTTCAATGTAATTATGTAGGGAGGCTAACATTGATCAACCTGAGCTGGCAATGGCATTAGTAGCTTAGTTTAGAAAGACTGCTTCCTGTGCTACATTGTTCAGTGGTGGGCAATTCTAGTTTAGCACCGTGGACAACTAAGAGCGCACGAGTAGGTTTCACTCACAAATTCCAATTTGTTCTTGAATGAGGAGATGAGTAACTAGCACAGACTGGGGGAAAAAAGTGAAGAACAAGATATCAATCAATTCATAACTTTTTTTGTTTATTCAAATTGACTCAATGAGACACCACCTCAAGGTGAATGGACACATGTGATTAAACATCACAATAAGTCTTGGAGAATTGTCCAAGTTCTTATGATACTCCAACAGAGTACAGGAAATGCATTTACTGTCTTTATGAAAGACAAGATAATTGTTTAAAATAAACAAGATGTTTTACATTGAGAGAACACACATTTCTCTGCAATATCTTCACTGAAATGATCAGAATAACATTCACATAAAGAAAATTTGATCATTTTGGGGTAAATATTCGTGATGGATAAATACATACTCAATAACCTTTCAATATTACCTTATCACGAGAAAAATGTAGTGGTGACAAAATGTTTTCCTATATGGTTTGAGCTTAAAACATGAGTCAAATTGACAATCACAAACAGTTTGTTGATATAAAACCTATTTTTGGTTAAAAATCCTCATGGAGGACCATTCAAGTTATTCTTTATCATGATTGACATGACACGTTTCATAAAACATAAAGGTTATTTCAAATAAAATGACAAAAATGGATTGTTCAATTACATTTTCATTAAAAAAATGTTCTTAGTCACAAGACGTTTAAAACCTCATGCATAAACAGAATATGAGGAATATCTCTTCCCATTCTCACTACTGTCCATGACATACATTTTAGACCAACATGGTCCATTGTGATTGTCTGCGAGTTGAGCTCCATTCTGTAGGACTCTACCAGGGCCTCCAGAGGGCGCTGTTGACTGGACTCTAGTCTTTGCTCATGCTGTGCTGGGTTGGGGAGCTGAGCTGAGGCAGGTCACTTTCCATTCTGTTCTTATCAGAGGATGGCTGCAGGCTCTGGAAGTGGCTCAGCAGTCTTCTCTGGGACTGTCTTCACCTCATCCTTGGACAGGAAGTGCACAATCTCTTGGACACATCTGGAGTAACCCTGATTGACAGGTGCTGAACAGGAGGAGGAGCTCACTGGCTGGTACTGTTGCTGTCATTTCAGGAAGCAAAGTGTCATCTCCAGGATGTCGGCTTTCTCTAGCTTGGAATCAGGCTGCTGATTGAGGATCTCTGGACCCAGGAAAGGCTGCTGTTGATACAATCTATGCTTCTTCACCAATGGCTTTCTTCACTGCAAGAAGAGAAGAGGCAAGTAATTAATAACCTTATTCTGGAATATGACATTATTTAAACACAAACAATCAATCAAATTAAATTAATTTCCTTGAATTTGAATCTTCGATTTACCTTATTGGTCAGAGTCAGGTGCTCCTCAGGGAGGATCATAGCTGAAGTTATTGTAGGTGCCATGGCTGGATGTCTGTGCTGTAGAGGCCTCTGTGTAGAGAGAATCTGATTTCTACTGGCTTCATCTCCTATATATACTCCCAAATCTGCATATGAATGTGTGTGTCTTGGGCTTGTAGGAGAATCTCACAGTCTGTAGCCAATGGGTGAGCTTGGGAGGACAACGAGGAATGTGGAGCTGCCACATGCTCAGTGTTCTTATTGCTGGGGGACAATGGTCACATCTCAGGGGAACAGGTGGAGGGGTGGAGGGTGATGGAGAGTCACTCACAGAGCGCTGTGTGAATCTGGGAAAGTGGTGACTCCCAGATCTGCTGCCTGATGTTGGGATCAATGACACAGACAGTGCACATGCTCATCATCACAATTTACAAAAATTAATTAAAACACCACATTATAAAATAATGACACTGACACAAATCCTAGCGACAGACACAAATCCTGTACATTAAAACTCTTGGTGCTACCCAAATCCTTTTGATTGTTCAATTGTTTTAGAACAGCCTACTATTTCCTTGATACAGTCCAGTTTTGGTCAAGTTTAGGCACTTCACATGATTTTGAACTATGAGCTGTTAATCTGATTTGATGGATGATTTGCATTATTTTACTTTATTTCTATACAAATATCCATTTGGTAATTCCTTGTGATTTCAGTATTTCACCTCTTTTAAACCCGAAAAATTAAACAATTAGACAATATTAGGTCAAAGTAGGATGTAACATTTTTGGGAGGGAATACATTTCCTGTATTGGGAGTCCAGAAGCAGCAGATGTGTCCTCGGTCTTGGAGCTACTGGTCAGTGTGAGTAGAGAGCTGATCTGAGTTTCCCACACTGAGTCCTGTGTGCTGTGATCAATGCACTACAAAACCTGCTCAGTGGACAATTAGTGACGGCTATTGGCTCTGTGTTGTACTATAGACAGAGCCTGACGTCACAGACCATCTAGATTCTGGAGGGACTATGCTAACATGTGGAATTGTTTTAAGATGGTCATACCATGGATCATTTAGCTATTTCATTTTGAATTCTAGGACTTCTTTAGGTACCCTAAAAAAAGATTTACAAAATATTTGATAAAATATTGCATTTGGCTTTAACATCTATATCCCATAGCATTGAAAAACACATTCATAAATGTGACTAACCACCTGGATTTGGTCCTATGTAGGAACATTTGAAATGTAGTTTTTTTTTTACATTGGATGAAAGTAGACTCAGAGCTAGAAAATGGTATATCATACACTACAGTTGAGGAACAGTGGGAAAGCACCTCTGATTTGGAAGTTCATAAACTTGTAACCCCACTTTTGAGAAAATGTTCCTTGAATGTTTTGGTACTGTCACGCCCTGGCCTTATTATTCTGTGTTTTCGTTATTATTTTGGTTAGGCCAGGGTGTGACATGGGGATTTATGTGATTTTTTTTGTCTGGGGTTGTTTGTAGTAATGGGATTGTGGTTAGAGTAGTACTCTAGGTAAGTCTATGGTTGCCTAGAGTGGTTCTCGATCAGAGGCAGGTGTTTATCGTTGTCTCTGATTGGGAACCATATTTAGGCAGCCATATTCTTTAGGTCTCTTGTGGGTGATTGTTCCTGTCTTTGTGTTTGTGGCACCAGATAGGACGGTTGGTTTTTTCACGTTTCTTGTTTTGTAGATTGTTGTATTTTCATCTTTATTAAAGATGTACAAAACTAACCACGCTGCATTTTGGTCCACCTCTCTTTCACCAGAAGAAAACTGTTACAGGTACACCTACTGGAGAGCTCTTCTTTGTCTACACCCATTCAGCATAGTTCTTTAAGGATTCACATGTCAGGTTATGTGCTAAACAGAATGAGTAGTGTAGTAAACAACCAAAGATTTCAAGACTAAAACTGGTTAAAGTTGTAGCCTACAATTTGGAAAAAATCCAGGTAAATATACACTTTAACTAGACCTTGACCCACACTACAGGTCAAAAGTTTTAGAACACCTACTCATTCAGGGCTCTTTCTTCATTTGTACTATTTTCTACATTGTATAATAGTAGTGAAGACATTACAACTATGAAATAACACATATGGAATCATGTAATAACCAAAAAAGTGTTAAAGGCAAATGGTGCCTGCTTTGAAGAATCTCAAATATAAAATACCTTTAGATTTGTTTAACACTTTTTTGGTTACTACATTATTCCATATTTGTTATTTCATAGTTTTTATGTATTTGCTATTATTGTACAATGTGGACAATAGTAAAAATAAATAAAGACCTTGGAATGAGTAGGTGTGTCCAAATGGACAATGAACACAATCGCATTTTATCAATGTCAAATTGAATGCACAGAGATAACGTGATGAGATCCTGAGTCCCATTGTCGTGCCATTCATCCTCCGCGATCACCTCATGTTTCAGCATTATAATGCACTACCCCATGTTACAAGGATCTGTACACAATTCCTAGAAGCTGAAAATGTACCAGTTATTTTCATGGCCTGCATACTCACCTGACCTATTGAGCATGTTTGTGATGCGTGTACGTGTTCGATGTGTATGACATCATGTTCCAGTTCCCGACAATATTCAGTAACTTCGCACAGCCATCGAAGAGGAGTGGGACAACATTCCACAGGCCACAATCAACATCCTGATCAACTCTATGTGATGGAGATGTGTCACGCTGCACACCAGATAGGGACTGGTTTCTGATCCACACCCCTACCTTTTTTTAAAGGTATCTGTGACCAACAGATGCATATCTGTATTCTCAGTCATGTGAAATCCATAAATTAGAGCTTCATTGATTTATTCCAATTGACTGATTTCCTTATAGGAATTGATCAGGATGTTGATCAGGATGTTGTAACTCAGTAACATCTTTAAAATTGTTGCATGTTGCGTTAATATTATTGTTCACTAAAAATACAATATAAACAACATATATTTAGAATCAATGCAGGTAAAATAGCAGTGGGCTAGTTGCTAAATATATTTTAGGTTGGGACTAGGGCTATGAAAAATAAAAAGTCTGTAGAAGTAGGTTTTAAAAGTTCTGAGTGAGAGAGCGGCTCTCAGATGGTCAGGGAGAGCATTCCATAGGCGAGGGGCAAGGGAGCAGAAGACTCTGTCCTCTACAGTTCGGTGTTGTGTCTTGGTGACTTGAAGCAGTAGGAAGTGGCTCGACCGGAGACTGCAAGTTGGCTCACTGATTGAGATGAGGTCACTGTTGTAGGTGCGGCTCAATCCATTCAGGGCCTTAAATAAAAGCATGAGATTTTTGAAGTCGATCCTGTAGTTGCCCGGTAGCCAGTGGAGGCCAGGATAGGTGTGATGTGGTCTGACTTCTTGGTCAGGGCAGATGTTTCCAGCACTGGTGACCTGCTTGGGTGTCCCAATAAGCATAGCCTCAGACTTGCTACTGTTCAACTGGAGGAAGTTCTCTTTCATCCATGGCCTGACGCCCTCTAGGCAGTTGCTGAGTTTTGCTAAGGCAGAGATGGTGTCAGGTTTGGTGTTAATGTAGACCTGGGTATCGTCAGCCTAGCAGTTGATGTTATAATCTCTGAGGATTTGGAAGGGGAGGTTGGAGATGGGCCTGTAGTTGGATAGGATGTTCTGGTTGAGGTTGGTTTTCTTCAGTAAAGGGGTGACAGCAGCTGTTTTGAAGATCGATGGCACCTCTATGGTCAGGAGGGACTTGTTGATCAGGGTGGTGATAAACGTAAGGAGGCTTTAAACAAACAGTTCCCGTCGAGCCCCTGGGGGTAAAGCTCATTATTTAAATATTGATCGTAAGAAACAGACTCACTGTTACAGAGATTCAATTCAAGTTGAGTGTGTGTTTGTGTACTGTACAGAAACAAAATTGCACATTTCAATCATGTTCCACATACAAATGGCTTTATGCCATTACTTATGTACTTAGGCCTTATTGTAGGTGTCTTCTGCCTATACCCAAGACCCAAATACTGAACATTTATGGGATCATTAGCAATAGATCCAATGATTTCCCCATAGAGACCCAGACACCCCCCCCCTAACCTCTGAAAGTCCCAGTCTATTGTCCCAAAGAGGCTCTGTGAGTGAGTTTTCCTGGGTTTCCCACACTTTCAGTGCTTTCAATGGAGGAACAATAGAAGTGTGTCTTATTACACATAACATTAGCTTTTGAGTTTGAGTGGCATAGATGCCCTACATTTTCAGAGAACTAAGATGACAGCTGCAGTTTGGGCCCAACACCTGGGATCACTGATAACCAAACTAAAAAAACTGATATGCAATTGTAATACATTCTGATTATCCCCAAAAAAGAATACATTTAAATAAAACAGGTGCATCAGTAAAAAAAAAAAATCTGTCATGCTTCCTGGGGAATTTGCATTTATGATTAATTATCTCTCTATAGTCAATTTCACATGTCAACTAAAACAATGAATATCATACAATTCTGTGTCGATAAAAATGTCTCAACTTTTATCTAACGTGGTAGATTTTGAATGAAGCACCAAGAGGCGTACAACTGAATATGTATTCAGTGTTGTATTCAAATCAAATCAAATTTTATTTGTCACATACACATGGTTAGCAGATGTTAATGCGAGTGTAGCGAAATGCTTGTGCTTCTAGTTCCGACAATGCAGTGATAACCAACAAGTAATCTAACTAACAATTCCAAAACTATTGTCTTATACACAGTGTAAGGGGATAAGGAATATGTACATAAGGATATATGAATGAGTGATGGTACAGAGCAGCATACAGTAGATGGTATCGAGTACAGTATATACATATGAGATGAGTATGTAGACAAAGTAAACAAAGTGGCATAGTTAAAGTGGCTAGTGACATAAGGATGCAGTCGATGATCTAGAATACAGTATATGCATATGAGATGAAGAATGTAGGGTAAGTAACATTATATAAGGTAGCATTGTTTAAAGTGGCTAGTGATATATTTACATCATTTCCCATCAATTCCCATTATTAAAGTGGCTGGAGTTGGGTCAGTGTCAATGACAGTGTGTTGGCAGCAGCCACTCAATGTTAGTGGTGGCTGTTTAACAGTCTGATGGCCTTGAGATAGAAGCTGTTTTTCAGTCTCTCGGTCCCAGCTTTGATGCACCTGTACTGACCTCGCCTTCTGGATGATAGCGGGGTGAACAGGCAGTGGTTCGGGTGGTTGATGTCCTTGATGATCTTTATGGCCTTCCTGTAACATCGGGTTGTGTAGGTGTCCTTGTTTACAGTAATGGGTCATAGTAGGCTTTTTTGGTTCTACATGTGGAATTTCACAAATCAGTAATGTAACTGTGATGGAAGGCTGTCTTTGTCAAGAGTAGAATAGAGTAACAAATGAGAAGATTTCATTTTATAATTTGTGTATTTATTCAGATTGACATCATTGAAAGCCTTAAGTTAAGTTAAATATTTCAATAGAAATAAAGTGATTAAACATCACAACAAGAACTTGGACATATCTCTAAGAGAGTAGTAGGCTATATAATACACAATTATAATACACAATTACCCTGTTGATAAAAGACAACATATTGTTTCAAATTAATAAGAGGTTTTACATTAAGACATAACTGTTTCCTTTCATATGAAGTATACACATTATAATTATAATAGGGATGACATTTCACAACTAAGGTATGATCTTAAAACAGATCAAATATTGCTAATCCCAGAGTGACAACATGGTAGCAACACAACATGGTAGCAGCACAAAACATGGTAGCAGCACAAAACATGATACAAACATTATTGGGCACGGACAACAGCACAAAAGGCAAGAAGGTAGAGACAATACATCACGCAAAGCAGCCACAACTGTCAGTAAGAGTGTCCATGATTGAGTCTAAGAATGAAGAGATTGAGATAAAACTGTCCAGTTTGAGTGTTTTTTGCTGCTCGTTCTAGTCACTAGCTGCAGCGAACTGAAAAACGAGTGACCCAGGGATGTGTGTGCTTTGGGGACCTTTAACAGAATGTGACTGGCAGAACGGGTGTTGTATGTGGAGGATGAGGGCTGCAGGAGATATCTCAGATAGGTGGGAGTGAGGCCTAAGAGGGTTTTATAAATAAGCATCAACCTGTGGGTCTTGTGACGGGTATACAGAGATTACCAGTTTACAGAGGAGTATAGAGTGCAGTGATGTGTCCTATAAGGAGCATTGGTGGCAAATCTGTCCGAATGGTAAATAACATCCAACTGCTCGAGAGCACCCTTACCTGCTGATCTATAAATTATGTATTCGTAATCTAGCATGGGTAGGATGGTCATCTGAATCAGATTTAGTTTGGCAGCTGGGGTGAAAGTGGAGCGATTACGATAGAGGAGACCAAGTCTAGATTTAACTTTAGCCTGCAGCTTTGATATGTCCTAAGAGAAGGACAGTGTACGGTCTAGCCATACTCCCAAGTACTTGTATGAGGTGACTACCTCAAGCTCCAAACCCTCAGAGGTAGTAATCATGCTGATGCTGCGCTGGGCTAGGGACCTCAGCTGTGGCAGGTCACTCTCCCTCTGGTTCTTATCAGAGGATGGCTGCAGGCTCTGGAAGTGGCTCAGCAGTCTTCTCTGGGACTGTGCCTTTACCTCATCCTTGGACAGGAAGTGCACAATCTCTTGGACACATGTGGAGTAACCCTGATTGACAGGTCCTGAGCAGGAGGTGGAGTTCACTGGCTGGTACTATTGCTGTTGTCTCAGGAAGCAAACTGTCAGGTCCAGGATGTCAGCTTTCTTCAGCTTGGATTGGACTGCTGATTGAGGATCTCTGGTCCCAGGAGAGACTTGAGGTGCTCAATGCTGCTGTTGATACGATCTCTGCGCAACTTCTCCACCACAGGCTTTCTTAGCTACAAGAAGAGAAGGACGGTCATTAATAACCTTATTCTGGTATATGACATTAATGAAACACATTTTTTTTAAATCTAATAAAATTCAATTCCTTGAATTTGAATCTCAATTTACCTTGTTGGTCAGAGTCAGGTGCTCCTTAGAGTAGATCATTGCTGAAGTGATTGAAGGTGTCGTGGCTGGATCTATGTGTTGTAGAGGTCTTTGTGTAGAGATAATCTGATTTCAACTGGCTTCATCTCTCCTATATATAGTCCCAAATCTGCATATGAATGTTTGGGTTTTGGGCTTGTTTGAGATTCTCACAGTCTGTAGCCAATGGGTAAGCTTGGGAAGACAATGAGTAATGTGGAGCTTCCACATGCTCAGTGTTCTTATTACTGGGGGACAATGGTCACATCTCAGGGGAACAGGTGGAGGGGTGGACGGTGATGGAGAGTGACTCACAGAGTGGTGACCCCCAGATCTGCTGCCTGATGTTGGGATCAATGACACTGACAGAGCACACGCTCAGCATCACAACTTACAAAAAATAATTAAAACACCACATTATAAAATACTGGTACTCATAATATTGTAGCTTTCACTGATCAGATTGGAGGCCATTCAGAACTCAGGTTTCCCAGAAGCCCCAGGCAGCACACTTCCCTCCTGTGAGCTCAAAAGCACAGCTGGCTCTCTGCACAACGCTGAGCATGCCCCAGTCACACGCTCTCCTCTCTCTGGAGCTGGGAGCCACAGGGACACACGGCTTCTCCGACTTTCTGTTTGCAGCCTGCTAGCCCTGAGACACTGTAGAAGTGTGTCTGCTCTCACAAAGACACACTGGCTGTTCCCATGCAGGGACACAGAGTGGCGTACAGGGAAAACCATCTGGATGAGTTATAATTCACTTCAGAAAGAGACTCTTCTAAATACAAACAGATCAGTCATTTCTATTTGTACAAATACAACATTTTCAAAATGTGTTTTTTTCTTTAATAACAAACAAACAACCTTGCTGATTAATATGTATTTCAATTTATCATATATAAATGTTCAAATTTGATATAATTGACACATTAGGATATTGGAATAATTTTGCCTATTTACGTAAGTCGAAACCTTCACGTAGCAAAATATTGGACTGAAGTATGTCTGTGCATCTTGGTTAAAGTCATGATTTTGACTTAATGGTTGGCTATCAGTCTAAAGACAGGTAATCCAAGCACCTATGTGCTGCACACTGTCTTTATCATAACTTTTCTCCTGTAAAATGGCCACTTCCGGCGCCGACAGAGATGGCCTCGCTTCGCGTTCCGAGGAAACTATGCAGTTTTTTGTTATTTTACGTGTTATTTCTTACATTAGTACCCCAGGTCATCTTAGGTTTCATTACATACAGTCGAGAAGAACTACTGAATATAAGATCAGCGTCAACTCACCATCAGTACGACCAAGAATATGTTTTCCACGACGCGGATCCTGTGTTCTGCCTTACAAACAGGACAACGGAATGGATCGCATGCAGCGACCCAAGGAAACGACTCCGAAAAAGAGGGAAACGTAGCGGTCTTCTGGTCAGACTCAGGACAAGGGCACATCGCGCACCACTCCCCAGCATTCGTCTTGCCAATGTCCAGTCTCTTGACAACAAGGTTGATGAAATCCGAGCAAGGGTAGCATTCCAGAGGGACATCAGAGACTGCAACGTTCTCTGCTTCACGGAAACATGGCTCACTGGAAAGACGCTATCCGGGGCGGTGCAGCCAACGGGTTTCTCCACGCATCGCGCCGACAGAAACAAACATCTTTCTGGTAAGAAGAGTGGCGGGGGCGTATGCCTCATGACTAACGAGACATGGTGTGATGAAGGAAACATACAGGAACTCAAATCCTTCTGTTCACCTGATTTAGAATTCCTCACAATCAAATGTAGACCGCATTATCTTCCAAGAGAATTCTCTTCGATTATAATCACAGCCGTATATATCCCCCCCCAAGCAGACACATCGATGGCTCTGAACGAACTTTATTTAACTCTTTGCAAACTGGAAACCATTTATCCGGAGGCTGCATTCATTGTAGCTGGGGATTTTAACAAAGCTAATCTGAAAACAAGACTCCTAAATTTTATCAGCATATCGATTGCGCAACCAGGGGTGGTAAAACCTTGGATCATTGTTACTCTAACTTCCGCGACGCATATAAGGCCCTGCCCCGCCCCCTTTCGGAAAAGCTGACCACGACTCCATTTTGTTGATCCCTGCCTACAGGCAGAAACTTAAACAAGAGGCTCCCACGCTGAGGTCTGTCCAACGCTGGTCAGACCAAGCTGACTCCACACTCCAAGACTGCTTCCATCACGTGGACTGGGACATGTTTCGTATTGCGTCAGATAAAAATATTGACGAATACGCTGATTCGGTGTGCGAGTTCATTAGAACGTGCGTTGAAGATGTCGTTCCCATAGCAACGATAAAAACATTCCCTAACCAGAAACCGTGGATTGATGGCAGCATTCGCGTGAAACTGAAAGCGCGAACCACTGCTTTTAATCAGGGCAAGGTGTCTGGCAACATGACCGAATACAAACAGTGCAGCTATTCCCTCCGCAAGGCTATTAAACAAGCTAAGCGTCAGTACAGAGACAAAGTAGAATCTCAATTCAACGGCTCAGACACAAGAGGCATGTGGCAGGGTCTACAGTCAATCACGGACTACAAGAAGAAACCCAGCCCAGTCACGGACCAGGATGTCTTCCTCCCAGGCAGACTAAATAACTGTTTTGCCCGCTTTGAGGACAATACAGTGCCACTGACACGGCCTGCAACGAAAACATGCGGTCTCTCCTTCACTGCAGCCGAGGTGAGTAAGACATTTAAACGTGTTAACCCTCGCAAGGCTGCAGGCCCAGACGGCATCCCCAGCCGCGCCCTCAGAGCATGCGCAGACCAGCTGGCCGGTGTGTTTACGGACATATTCAATCAATCCCTATACCAGTCTGCTGTTCCCACATGCTTCAAGAGGGCCACCATTGTTCCTGTTCCCAAGAAAGCTAAGGTAACTGAGCTAAACGACTACCGCCCCGTAGCACTCACTTCCGTCATCATGAAGTGCTTTGAGAGACTAGTCAAGGACCATATCACCTCCACCCTACCTGACACCCTAGACCCACTCCAATTTGCTTACCGCCCAAATAGGTCCACAGACGATGCAATCTCAACCACACTGCACACTGCCCTAACCCACCTGGACAAGAGGAATACCTATGTGAGAATGCTGTTCATCGACTACAGCTCGGCATTCAACACCATAGTACCCTCCAAGCTCGTCATTAAGCTCGAGACCCTGGGTCTCGACCCCGCCCTGTGCAACTGGGTACTGGACTTCCTGACGGGCCGCCCCAGGTGGTGAGGGTAGGCAACAACATCTCCTCCCCGCTGATCCTCAACACGGGGCCCCACAAGGGTGCGCTCTGAGCCCTCTCCTGTACTCCCTGTTCACCCACGACTGCGTGGCCACGCACGCTCCAACTCAATCATCAAGTTTGCGGACGACACAACAGTGGTAGGCTTGATTACCAACAACGACGAGACGGCCTACAGGGAGGAGGTGAGGGCCCTCGGAGTGTGGTGTCAGGAAAATAACCTCACACTCAACGTCAACAAAACTAAGGAGATGATTGTGGACTTCAGGAAACAGCAGAGGGAACACCCCTAATCCACATCGATGGAACAGTATTGGAGAGGGTAGCAAGTTTTAAGATCCTCGGCATACACATCACAGACAAACTGAATTGGTCCACTCACACTGACAGCGTCGTGAAGAAGGCGCAGCAGCGCCTCTTCAACCTCAGGAGGCTGAAGAAATTCGGCTTGTCACCAAAAGCACTCACAAACTTCTACAGATGCACAATCGAGAGCATCCTGGCGGGCTGTATCACCTCCTGGTACGGCAACTGCTCCGCCTCAACCGTAAGGCTCTCCAGAGGGTAGTGAGGTCTGCACAACGCATCACCGGGGGCAAACTACCTGCCCTCCAGGACACCTACACCACCCGATGTTACAGGAAGGCCATAAAGATCATCAAGGACATCAACCACCCGAACCTCTGCCTGTTCACCCCGCTATCATCCAGAAGGCGAGGTCAGTACAGGTGCATCAAAGCTGGGACCGAGAGACTGAAAAACAGCTTCTATCTCAAGGCCATCAGACTGTTAAACAGCCACCACTAACATTGAGTGGCTGCTGCCAACACACTGTCATTGACACTGACCCAACTCCAGCCACTTTAATAATGGGAATTGATGGGAAATGTTGTAAATATATCACTAGCCACTTTAAACAATGCTACCTTATATAATGTTACTTACCCTACATTATTCATCTCATATGCATACGTATATACTGTACTCTACATCATCGACTGCATCCTTATGTAATACATGTATCACTAGCCACTTTAACTATGCCACTTTGTTTACTTTGTCTACATTCTCATCTCATATGTATATACTGTACTCGATACCATCTACTGTATGCTGCTCTGTACCATCACTCATTCATATATCCTTATGTACATATTCTTTATCCCCTTACACTGTGTATAAGACAGTAGTTTTGGAATTGTTAGTTAGATTACTTGTTGGTTATCACTGCATTGTCGGAACTAGAAGCACAAGCATTTCGCTACACTCGCATTAACATCTGCTAACCATGTGTATGTGACAAATACAATTTGATTTGATTTGATTTGATATTATAAATAAAGACGTGTGTTGTGTTTTGTTTGATGCGTCTATGTGTTGCAATGAACAGAAAGACTTGTGATCCTAACATATTTGTTATATTTGCAATATGATGATTTATATCACTACTCAACATGGGGAAATGATATTTCTGATTACACATGGGCACAGACACTTTCCCAGCGACTAACGTGGCCGACCTCTTTGGCATAAAGAGCAACATCCCACCTGTCCTGTGAGGAATCAGCTATTATTCCCACTGAATATTGTCCCACCGTCTGATTGGCTGCATAGTGTGAGACAGTGTAGAAGTAGGCACATAAATAGAGAGTGGAGATGCAGAGCTCACTAACAACAACTCACCGAGCATCAGCTGGCCCAAGACCCGCAGCAACACTCCACAACAGAGGAGCTACAACAACACAAACTCTCGGGCAAGACCTACCAAGACCATCATCTCTACTTTATTGACGAGTTGCTAACTCAAGACCAATATTTGAAAATGCCAGCTTACATGGACATCGCTCTTCAGGACATCATGAACGTGAAGGATCAGCATATTAGTTAAGATCAGGTTAAATTACACTGAAATACTTTAGGTCATGAGGTATTAAAATGAATAGGAACGGTGTGTGAGAGAAGAGGTGTTCATGACTGTCTTGTCTTGTTTTTCAGGTGGAAACTCTCTCTGTTGGAGAGGAAATGGAGCAGTGGTGTGGAGAAACTGAAGATAGCTATTATAGAACATCTCCAGAATAGGATCCCTACATCTCCTATATCTCCTATTTTGGCGAAGACTGTGTCTTTTTTTCACTCCGAAGAAGGCCTTGCTGTCACCCACCAGTTATTCCAAATGTTCCAGGGACATGCTGCGTCTCTTTCCCACTCCAGAGGACATTGTACCACTCTGCTTCGAACAATGAACTGAGAGAGATGCATGGATGGGGAGATTCTAGGTCAGGGGTTACATATTGGGCTGAGACTAGGGTCTGAGACAAAATGATCACTGCAGTGTGAGATACAAACCTGTGGAGCGGGCATGAACTGAGCCTATAGTGAACAGAGCACAATATACTGTTCATGTGCAAATTCAGCTTGGATATATCAGAGCGCCATATCTACATTGGGAGAATATTCCCACCATGGTGATTGGCTGGTTGTCCCATTTGGACCAGACTGTTAGAGATTGGTCTGGAACCTATTCTGTTGTTTTACATGAAATGTAAAGTTGCAGAATCATTTAAAATGCATTGTATGTATTTATATAAGCAGAGGTTTACTGCCTTACTCTTTCTGTGAAATTATTAACTAAATACCCTGAGATCTGGTTCAAGGTGAAACGCTGCCTCAAATAACGGTAGAAAATAAATTCACATGCATACCTTTATTTCTGTAAAGGAACAGTGCATTGTTGTGCATGAAAATACATAAGGTAAATGTTTATTTTATCTTTATCTTATCCAAAGAGGATTTATATTCTTGTTAATATTGTTCTCTAACTTTGTCAGCTAATTAAACTGCAGACAAAATCCAACATACTTTTCTTTGTCTATTCCTCCTATCTTTGATTTGCAATCGTCTAAAGTAAAAATACTTGAAAGTACTACTTAAGTAGTTTTTTGGGGGTATCTGTAATTTACTATTTATATTTTTAACCATTTTTACTTTTACTTCAGTACATTCCTAAAGAAAAGTATGTACTTTTTACTCCATACATTTTCCCTGACACCCAAAAGTACTCGTTAAATGTTGAATACTTAGCAGGACAGGAAAATTGCCTAATTCACACATGTATCAAGAGAACATCCCTGGTCATCCCTACTGCCTCAGATCTGGCAGACTCACTAAAGACATGCTTTGTTTGTAAATTATGTCTGAGTGTTGGAGCATGCTCCTAGCTGTCCATAATTGTAATTGATTTTTTATTTGAAAATGATGCTTTCTGGTTTTCTTTATATAAGGAATTTGAAATTATTTATACTTTTACGTTTGATACTTAAGTATACTTAAAAACCAAATACTTTTAGACTTTTACTCAAGTAGGATTTTACTTGGTGACTTTCACATTTACTTGAGTCATTTTCTATTAAGGTATCTTTACTTTTACTCAAGTATGACAATTGGGTGCTTTTTCCACCACTGGTGATTAGTGTCTGAAATAAATACTGAATTTTACTGGTTTCATTTACCAGCATATTGAAACTCACAAGATTCAGAAGTATGTACTTCCACGAAAACGTATACACTGCAAAAAGTTCCAAAGCATCATTATGGTACTTCACAAAAAGAAGGTCTTGCCATTTCCCCCAAAGGTTTGACTTGTTCTCATGGATTGACATGCATGGGACTGGTGGTCCTCCATATGTTTTACACCAGTTCATTCCTTTAATCCATCAGGGGACGTGCACTAGGAGAGAATGGTAGAGAATAGGATTCTTAATTACATTGTATTATGTGCATCACTTTTAAGTAGGGCACTACAGGAAACCACATGTAGGATAAGCAAGCGTATTTTTTGCGCAACCAGTCTACTGTATCTGTTAAGCACTAACGGTGACATAATTTCCATCAGTACTTATTAATAGTAACAACTGGCATTAATGACTAATTCATTATTAATTATTGCATTATTAATACTACTTTAAATAATGAATTGCATTAGCGGTAATTACTGACCAGCAAATTGACAAGTTAACATAGTTCAATTAATAATCACTCACGAGAAGGCAGCATATGAATTTGTTTCCTGCGTGACTAATGACGAAAAAGTCCCCTCGGAGCATTTAAAAAAAAAACTTTTACATTTTCTTTAGTCTCTTATCAATGTTTTAATTTGAAATGAATTGCACATCAAACTACCTAATTTCGTCATCTCTTGAACTCAGTCAATTTGAATACTTAGGTAGGCCTAGTTAGTTGGCAAATTTTGAGTTGTGTCTGTCATGTTTGTCTCTCACTGGTGAGAGGCAGGTTCAGCAGCAGAACACATTAAGTTAAACCGAGTTGGTTTTGTCTCAAGTCGTCTTAATTTAAAAGGCCTAGAAGTCACTGACACTTACTTACATAGGCTACAATGTGTCATGAGTGTGCGTATTGTTGCAGAAAAATAAATAGGCCTTTGAATGTTGATATTTTGGAGACATTTTGGCAGTTGGTATGGTATGATTTTTTTTGTTATGAAATATGAAAGCCGTTTAGGTAGATATACGTAGGCTACTGTACTATATCTGGAAACCAGTTTAATTAGAAAGATTTAGACATTTCACATTTCAACGGAGTGTAATGAATCAAACAAACATTAATTGTTTTCGATGATTGTTTTTATTCGCATCGACTTGATTTGAAGATTTACATTAATTTTGAAAACATATTTTCAATCTTTACAATACCTTCTCAGAAGGCGAGGAATGTGATATACTCACATAGCGATACAAACCAGTAGGTCTACACGTTTTAACTCCTCTCACCATCGAGAGGAAGTATTATTCTGTCTAAAATGCTGATATAATTTTCAGGGGAAAGCGATAATGTTCCGTGTAGCTTAGTTGGTGTAGCATGGTGCTTGCAACGCCAGTATTGTGGGTTCGAATCCCACGGGGGACAAGTATAAAGAAGAAAATGTATGCAATCACTACTGTAAGTCGCTCTACATAAATGTAATGACGTCTGATACGGTTTGCATGTTTTGCCATTAAGATATTCAATTTCGATATCAAAACAGTACAAATAGGATTGAACATTGTTCACTCACAATCTTTCCACTAGAAAGACAGTGAACACTATTTCATAAATGATTAAAACGTTCCCACAGGAAACAATACACAGTATATTCACTTCATAAAAAAGAAATATAAAACAGAATATGCTATTGATCCTCTTGTAATCAAGAGAGGAAGATTCAAATATTGATATTGTTCAATGCATTTTGTCATTACAAATTAACATAAACTCCTGCAAATGTAGAAAATGTGGATGAACTCCTCTGTAATAAGGACTGGGAAATGTCCTGCATGAGAATGAAGCTCCAGTCTGTAGGACTCTACCAGGGCCTCCAGATGGCGCTGTTGACTGGACCCTTCTCTTTGCTCATGCTGTGCTGGGCTGGGGTGCTCAACTGAAGCAGGTCACTCTCCCTCCTGTTCTTACCAGAGGATGGCTGCAGGCTCTGGAAGTGGCTCAGCAGTCTTCTCTGGGACTCTGTCGTCACCTCATCCTTGGACAGGAAGTGCACAATCTCTTGGACACACCTGGAGTAACCCTGATTGTCAGGTGCTGAGCAGGAGGAGGAGCTCAATGGTTGATACTGTTGCTGTCGTTTCAGGAAGCTCACTGTCATCTCCAGGATGGTTGCTTTCTCCAGCTTGGAGTCGGGCTGCTGATTGAGGATCTCTGGACCCAGGAGAGACTTGAGCTTCTCAAGGCAGCTGTTGATACGATCTCTGCGTAACTTCTCCACCACTGGCTTTCTTAGCTGCAAGAAGGAGAGTCTTTAATAACATTATTCTAGAATGTATTAGAGGTGAGGTAAAATTATGACAACTATTTTCAAGAAACAAGTCATAAAGCAAATTGTAATCTCAGTTTACCTTGTTGGTCAGAGTCAGGTGGTTCTTAGAGTAGATCATAGCTGAAGTGATTGTAGGTGCCATGGCTGGATCTCTGTGCTGTAAAGGCTTCTGTGTAGAAAACATCTGATTTCTACTGGCTTCTTCTCTCCTATATATAGTCCCAAATCTGCATATGAATGTGTGGGTACTGGGCTTGTTGGAGTTTCTCAGTCTGTAGCCAATGGGGGTGCTTGGGTTCTTAATGCTGGTGGACAATGGTCATGTCTCAGGGGAACACGTGGGGGGTGATGGAGAGTGACTCACAGAGCCCTGTGGGAATCTGGGAAACTGGTGACCCCCAGATCTACTGTTTAACGTTGGGATAAATGACACAGACAGAGCACACACTCATCATCACAACGTACACATTGGGACTGACAAACATATTCTGCATAAAAATGCACAGTGCTTTCTAATCAAATCAAATGTATTGGTCACATACACGTGTTTAACAGATGTTATTGTGGGTGTAGCGAAATGCTTATGCTTTTAACTCCGACATTGCAGTATATATCTAACAAGTAATATCTAACAGATTCACAAAATATACCCAAAATACACGTACATCTAAGTAAGGAATGGATTAAGAATATATACATATATGTCAGAGTGGCATTGGACTAAGATACAGTGGCATAGTATAGAATACAGTATATACATATGAGATGGATTATGCAATATTTACACACAATTAAAGTGACTAAGATACCGTAGAATAGTATAGAGTACAGTTTACACAAATGAGATGAGTAATGCAAGATACAGTGACACTATTAAAGTGTCCAGTGTTTCATTTCCTTAAAGTGTCCAGTGTTTCATTTCCTTAAAGTGGCCAGTGATTCCTAATCTATGTCTATAGGCAGCAGCCTCTGATGTACTGGAGATGTCTTCTTAACAGTCAGTGGTGTAGTATAGAATACAATGCAGTATATACATATGAGATGGGTGATGCAATAGCTGTTTTTCAGTCTCTCGGTCCCAGCTTTGATACACCTGTACTGACCTCGCCTTCTGGATGATAGCGGGGTGAACAGGCAGTTGCTCGGGTGGTTGATGTCCTTGATGATCTTTTAGGCCTTCCTATGGCATCGGGTGCTGTAGATGTCCAGGAGGACGGGAAGTTTTCCCCTGGTAATGCATTGGGCAGACCGCACCACCCTCTGGAAAGCTTTGCGGTTGTGGGCGGTGCAGTGTCCGTACCAGGTGGTGATACAGCCCGACATGATGCTCTCAATTGTGCATCTGTAAAAGTTTGTGACGGTTTAAGGTATTAAGCCACATTTCTTTAGCCTGTTGAGGTTGAAGAGGTTCTTTACCACACCGTCTATGTGGGTGGACCATTTCAGTTTGTCAGTGATGTGTACGCCGAGAAACTTGAAGCTTTCCACCTTCTCCACTGCGGTCCCATCGATATGGATGGGGGGGGGGGGGGTGCTCCCTCCGCTGTTTCCTGAAGTCCATGATCATCTCCAATAATGCATTTCATTGGAGGATTCCTAGCCTACCATACCATATTTAAATAGGGGGGTGGCAGGTAGACTAGTGGTTAGAGCATTGGGCCAGTAACTGAAAGGTTGCTGAATCAATTCCCCGAGCTGACAAGGTAAAAATATGTTGTTCTGCCCCTGAACAAGGCAATTAACCTACTGTTCCATGGTAGGCTGTCATTGTAAATAAGAATTTGTTCTTAACTGACTTGCCTAGTTAAATAAAGGAAATATTTGATGACTGCATTATGAATGTGACCTCTTGATTTGTTTATTTGAATAAAATAAGTGCTGTTTCAAAATTCTGTGCAAATATAGTATTTTAGATTGTTTGCTTCATCCCTAAAAAGTTTTAACACTTTTGAGATTAATTCATAATTGTTCATGCTACATTTTTTCCAAATTATTATGAAGTCAACATAATCAGCGTAATGAGATACATTCTTATAGAAGACAGAGAAAATAGCAATATGAGCAACACATAGATTTACATTTACATTTAAGTCATTTAGCAGACGCTCTTATCCAGAGCGACTTACAAATTGGTGCATTCACCTTATGACATCCAGTGGAGCAGCCACTTTACAATAGTGCATCTAAATCTTTTAAGGGGGTGAGAATGATTACTTTATCCTATCCTAGGTATTCCTTAAAGAGGTGGGGTTTCAGGTGTCTCCGGAAGGTGGTGATTGACTCCGCTGTCCTGGCGTCGTGAGGGAGCCGTTGCCCTCAGTTTGTTCCACCATTGGGGGCCAGAGCAGCGAACAGTTTTGACTGGGCTGAGCGGGAACTGTACTTCCTCAGTGGTAGGGAGGCGAGCAGGCCAGAGGTGGATGAACGCAGTGCCCTTGTTTGGGTGTAGGGCCTGATCAGAGCCTGGAGGTACTGAGGTGCCGAGTTATATTTTCTATTTTCCCCTCACAGCTCCGTAAGGCAAGCACCATGGTCTTGTAGCGGATGCGAGCTTCAACTGGAAGCCAGTGAGAGAGCGGAGGAGCGGGGTGACGTGAGAGAACTTGGGAAGGTTGAACACCAGACGGGCTGCGGCGTTCTGGATGAGTTGTAGGGGTTTAATGGCACAGGCAGGGAGCCCAGCCAACAGCGAGTTGCAGTAATCCAGGTTGGGGAGATGACAAGTGCCTGGATTAGGACCTGCGCCGCTTCCTGTGTGAGGCAGGGTCGTACTCTGCGGATGTTGTAGAGCATGAACCTGAAACAGGAACGGGCCACCGCCTTGATGTTAGTTGAGATAGTCTTGTAGAGCATGAACCTACAGGAACGGGCCACCGCCTTGATGTTAGTTGAGAACGACAGGGTGTTGTCCAGGATCACGCCAAGGTTCTTAGCGCTCTGGGAGGAGGACACAGTGGAGTTGTCAACCGTGATGGCGAGATCATGGAACGGGCAGTCCTTCCCCGGGAGGAAGAGCAGCTCCGTCTTGAACGAGGTTCAGCTTGAGGTGGTGATCCGTCATCCACACTGATATGTCTGCCAGACATGCAGAGATGCGATTCGCCACCTGGTCATCAGAAGGGGGAAAGGAGAAGATTAATTGTGTGGTCGTCTGCATAGCAATGATAGGAGAGACCATGTGAGGTTATGACAGAGCCAAGTGACTTGGTGTATAGCGAGAATAGGAGAGGGCCTAGAACAGAGCCCTGGGGACACCAGTGGTGAGAGCACGTGGTGAGGAGACGGATTCTCGCCACGCCACCTGGTAGGAGCGACCTGTCAGGTAGGACGCAATCCAAGCGTGGGCCGCGCCGGAGAGACGCCCAACTCGGAGAGGGTGGAGAGGAGGATCTGATGGTTCATTTAAAAATATTGCAAATGACTTTAATCACAGTATCGAAGGCAGCCGATAGGTCTAGAAGGATGAGAGCAGAGGAGAGAGAGTTAGCTTTAGCAGTGCGGAGCGCCTCCGTGATACAGAGAAGAGCAGTCTCAGTTGAATGACTAGTCTTGAAACCTGACTGATTTGGATCAAGAAGGTCATTCTGAGAGAGATAGCGGGAGAGCTGGCCAAGGACGGCACGTTCAAGGGTTTTGGAGAGAAAAGAAAGAAGGGATACTGGTCTGTAGTTGTTGACATCGGAGGGATCGAGTGTAGGTTTTTTCAGAAGGGGTGCAACTCTCGCTCTCTTGAAGACGACAGGGGGAGGACGTAGCCAGCGGTCAGGGATGAGTTGATGAGCGAGGTGAGGTAAGGGAGAAGGTCTCCGGAAATGGTCTGGAGAAGAGAGGAGGGGATAGGGTCAAGCGGGCAGGTTGTTGGGCGGCCGGCCGTCACAAGATGCGAGATTTCATCTGGAGAGAGAGGGAGAAAGAGGTCAGAGCACAGGGTAGGGAGGGGATAGGGTCAGCGGGCAGGTTGTTGGGCGGCCGGCCGTTAGGAGCGGATTTCATCTGGAAGAGAGGGGAGAAAGAGGTCAGAGCACAGGAGTAGGGCAGTGTGAGCAGAACCAGCGGTGTCGTTTGACTTAGCAAACGAGGATCGGATGTCGTCGACCTTCTTTTCAAAATGGTTGACGAAGTCATCTGCAGAGAGGGAGGAGGGGGAGGGGAGGGGGATTCAGGAGGGAGGAGAAGGTGGCAAAGAGCTTCCTAGGGTTAGAGGCAGATGCATGGAATTTAGAGTGGTAGAAAGTGGCTTTAGCAGCAGCGACAGAAGAGGAAAATGTAGAGAGGAGGGAGTGAAAGGATGCCAGGTCCGCAGGGAGGCGAGTTTTCCAACATTTCCGCTCGGCTGCCCGGAGCCCTGTTCTGTGAGCTCGCAATGAGTCGTCGAGCCACGGAGCGGGAGGGGAGGACCGAGCCGGCCTGGAGGATAGGGGACATAGAGAGTCAAAGGATGCAGAAAGGGAGGAGAGGAGGGTTGAGGAGGCAGAATCAGGAGATAGGTTGGAGAAGGTTTGAGCAGAGGGAAGAGATGATAGGATGGAAGAGGAGAGAGTAGCGGGGGAGAGAGAGCGAAGGTTGGGACGGCGCGATACCATCCGAGTAGGGGCAGTGTGTGAAGTGTTGGATGAGAGCGAGAGGGAAAAGGATACAAGGTAGTGGTCGGAGACTTGGAGGGGAGTTGCAATGAGGTTAGTGGAAGAACAGCATCTAGTAAAGATGAGGTCGAGCGTATTGCCTGCCTTGTGAGTAGGGGGGAAGGTGAGAGGGTGAGGTCAAAAGAGGAGAGGAGTGGAAAGAAGGAGGCAGAGAGGAATGAGTCAAAGGTAGACGTGGGGAGGTTAAAGTCGCCCAGAACTGTGAGAGGTGAGCCGTCCTCAGGAAAGGAGCTTATCAAGGCATCAAGCTCATTGATGAACTCTCCGAGGGAACCTGGAGGGCGATAAATGATAAGGATGTTAAGCTTGAAAGGGCTGGTAACTGTGACAGCATGGAATTAAAAGGAGGCGATAGACAGATGGGTAAGGGGAGAAAGAGAGAATGACCACTTGGGAGAGATGAGGATCCCGGTGCCACCACCCCGCTGACCAGAAGCTCTCGGGGTGTGCGAGAACACGTGGGCGGACGAAGAGAGAGCAGTAGGAGTCGCGGTGTTATCTGTGGTGATCCATGTTTCCGTCAGTGCCAAGAAGTCGAGGGACTGGAGGGAGGCATAGGCTGAGATGAACTCTGCCTTGTTGGCCGCAGATCGGCAGTTCCAGAGGCTACCGGAGACCTGGAACTCCACGTGGGTCGTGCGCGCTGGGACCACCAGATTAGGGTGGCCGCGGCCACGCGGTGTGGAGCGTTTGTATGGTCTGTGCAGAGAGGAGAGAACAGGGATAGACAGACACATAGTTGACAGGCTACAGAAGAGGCTACGCTAATGCAAAGGAGATTGGAATGACAAGTGGACTACACGTCTCGAATGTTCAGAAAGTTGAGCTTACGTAGCAAGAATCTTATTGACTAAAATGATTAAAAATGATACAGTACTGCTGAAGTAGGCTAGCTGGCAGTGGCTGCGTTGTTGACTTTGTAGGCTAGCTGGCAGTGGCTGCGTTGTTGATTCGGGGGCTAGCTGGCTAGCTAGCAGTGTTGATTACGTTACGTTGCGTTAAAAGAACGACAATAGCTGGCTAGGTAACCTAGAAAATCGCTCTAGACTACACAATTATCTACACAATTATCTTTGATACAGAGACGGCTATGTAGCTAGCTATGTAGGCGGTGGGCGTTAGCTAGCTGGCTAGCTGCTGGGCAGATACGTTAGGACGACGAAATACGATAATTACGCAATTATCTTTGATACAAAGACGGCTATGTAGCTAGCTAAGAAGAAATTGCTAAGATTAGACAAATCAAACCATTGTACTATAATGAAATGTAATGAAATGTAATGAAAAGTTATACTACCTGCAGACCGAAGTGCAGACCGAAGTGCGGATGCGACTGCTCGCTCCAACCTTCAGCATCATTTTTCATAACTATTTGAGAGGTTATGTTGAAATACTGTTCCTATTATTCAGATTGGAGGGAATACACTTCCAGCTTTGAAAGTCCAGATGCAGCAGATGTGTCCTCTGTCTTGGAGCTACTGGTCAGTGTGAGTAGAGAGCTGAGTTTCCCACAGTGAGTCCAGTGTGCTGTGATCAATGCACTACAAAATCTGCTCAGTGAACCATTAGTGACGGCTATTGGCTCTGTGTTGTACTATAGACACAGCCTGACGTCACAGACCATCTGGAATCTGGCGCGAACCCAGGGACTCTGATGGCACAGCTGGCGCTGCGGTACAGCGCACTTAACCACTGCGCCACCCGGGAGGCCCACCACTTTATTTTAAGAATGTAAAATGTCAGAATAATAGTAGAGAGAATGATTTATTTCAGCTTTTATTTCTTTCATCACATTCCCAGTGGGTCAGAAGTTAACATACACTCAATTAGTATTTGATAGCATTGCCTTTAAACTGTTTAACTTGGGTCAAACGTTTTGGGTAGCCTTCCACAAGCTTCCCACAATAAGTTGGGTGAATTTTGGCCCATTCCTCCTCACAGAGCTGGTGTAACTGAGTCAGGTTTGTAGGTCTTTTTGCTCACACACGCTTTTTGAGTTCTGCCCACAAATTTTCTATAGGATTGAGGCCAGGGCTCTGCGATGGTCACTCCAATACCTTGACTCTGTTGTCCTTAAGCCATTTTGCTACAACTTTGGAAGTATGCTTGGGGACATTGTCCATTTGGAAGACCCATTTGCGACCAAGCTTTAACTTCCTGACTGATGTCTTGAGATGTTGCGTCAATATATCCACAAAAATGTCCAGCCTCATGATGCCATCTATTTTGTGAAGTGCACCAGTCCCTCCTGCAGCAAAGCACCCCCCCCCCTCCCCCCTCCCCCCCACACAACATGGTGTTGCCATCCCAGTTGGGATGGTGTTCTTCAGCTTGCAAGCCTCCCCCTTTTTCCTCCAAACATAACGATGGTCAGTATGGCCAAACAGTTCTATTTTTGTTTCATCAGACCAGAGGACATTTCTCCAAAAAGTACGATCTTTGTCCACATGTGCAGTTGCAAACCATAGTCTCACTTTTTTATGACGGTTTTGGAGCAGTGGCTTCTTCCTTGCTGAGCGGCCTTTCAGGTTATGTCGATATAGGACTTGTTTTACTGTGGATATTCATACTTTTGTACCTGTTTCCTCCACAATCTTCACAAGGTCCTTTGCTGTTGTTCTGGGATTGATTTGCACTTTTCGCACGGGAGTATGTTCATCTCTAGGAGATAGAACGCTTCTCCTTCCTAAGCGGTACGACAGCTGTGTGGTCCAATGGTGTTTATACTTGCCTACTATTGTTTGTACAGATGAACGTGGTACCTTCAGGTGTTTGGAAATTGCTCCCAAGGATGAACTAGTCTTGTAGAGGTCTGCATTTTTTTTCTGAGGTCTTGGCTGATTTCTTTTGATTTTACCTAGATGTCAAGCAAAGAGGCACTGAGTTTGAAGTTAGGCCTTGAAATACATCCACAGCTACACATCCAATTGACTCAAATGATGTCAATTAACATAGCAGAAACTTCTAAAGCCATGACATAATTTTCTGGATTTTTCCAAGCTGTTTAAAGGCACAGTCAACTTAGTGCATGTAAAATTCTGACCCACTGGAATTGTGATACAGTGAATTATCAGTGAAATAATCTGTCTGTAAACAATTGTTGGAAAAATGACTTGTGTCGTGCACAAAGTAGATGTCCTAACTGACTTGCCAAACTATAGTTTGTTAACAAGAAATGTGTGGAGTGGTCGAAAAATGAGTTTTAATGACTCCAACCTAAGTGTATGTAAACTTCCGACTTCAACTGTATATATATATAAACGTGTTTATCTTTCTGCATCCAGGTTAGTCCAAGTCAATGTCTGCAATTCTTTCAGTTTTCTAAATGGCATTTAAGATTATATAGATTTTTTTCTCCTAGGCAATAGCTAGGTTTTATTAAGTGAAAATGTCATATCATTACAAATTAGGACTTCAAATAATTATATTATATATTAGATTTTCTTCCATAAGGGTAGTTCCAAAAACATACTCAACCAAATAGGCAAATCATTTTTTAATTCCCCTCTATAAGTGTCACACCCTGACCTTAGTGTTCTTTGTTTTCCTTGTTATTTTGGTTAGGTCAGGGTGTGACATGGGTGATGTATGTGTTGCGTTGTCTAGGGGTTTTGTATGTTTATGGGGCTGTGACCTTTCTAGGTGTTTATGTAAGTCTATGGTTGCCTAGATTGGTTCTCAATTAGAGGCAGGTGCTTATCGTTGTCTCTGATTGGGAACCATATTTAGGCAGCCATGTTCTTTGGGTATTTTGTGGGTGATTGTTTCCTGTGTCTGTGCCACACGGGACTGTTTCGTTGCCAGTTCACGGTGTTATTTTGTGTTTATGTTCAGTTTTCCCTATTAAAACATGGACACCTACCACGCTGCTTATTGGTCTGATCCTTGCTACACCTCCTCAGAGGAAGAGGAGGAAATCTGCCGTTACAATAAGTGTGCCTATTCCTCACTGTCTCTGAGTGTTCCCCAGACAGTCAGGTGCTGGTGGGACTGATGATGGTGATGACACTGAACTGTGATTCTGCTCTCCAGAGCTTTCCCACACTCTGCCCATTGAGAGAGATTCCATGAAACAATAGTGTGCATTGTTAAATGCTAATTCATTGCCCATCATTCCCTTAGTGGTAAAGTTTGTTTTTCAATCAAGGAGGTGGTAATACAAATATTTGGACTAATTGATGATTTGGAAATACTCTTGGTAGCCTATACAAGAATAAACAAGTTTCATTCAAAATCCTGTATTTCCCATATGGCAAATTATTATTGATGTTTTTATTAGAGTAAGAACTTTAACAAAAGGCTATATTTAAAAATAAGACTATGACACGCAGTTCTTTTTGCCAGACACTTTTTATTCATGTCTTTGGTTTGGGAAATTATGTGAACAAAATTTCTCTCCCTATCCCTTGACACTAGTCTGAGTCTATTGGGTCTGAGTATATTGTCCCAAAGAGGCTCTGTGAGTGAGTTTTCCTGGGTTTCCCACACTTTCTCCATTCAATGATTTGCTTTCAATGGAAGAACAATATAAGTGTGTCTTATTATTCATACCATTAGCTATGCAGTTGAGTCCAATCCCAGACAAAGAAGGCTACTCCGTGTCTGTCTGCCCACCTGACTATGATAAAACGAGGTTATCAAGAAGCTTTATTTTTACAAGACACCCCAAAAATCTACCTAGCATCAACATATTAGCCAACTCAAGATACATAACACCTGTAAACTATGGAACAATGCAGAACAGATTTTTCAATATAAAATGTGTAAAGCATGTGTGACAGTATAACTTTAGTCCGTCCCCTCGCCGAGGCCCAACTACTTCAAGATCTCAGAGCGAGTTTACACCACCGCTGTTTGAATAGGAACGTAGTATGAGTTTCAGTAATATGAGTGTCTTCTTCTTTTGTAAACTAAAGTCACTCTTCTGTGCTTGCTGACAACCACCAACGTAGACAAATGCTCTGTCACACTAATGCCATTGTTCACTTGCTAGTAGGAACTCGTACGACTTGATTACTGGTCGAACGCGGCATGTGTTTAACTATAACACATAGCCACGGGAAGTAGGGGTGCTGAAAAAATCCCCAGAAAATTCAGAATAAAAAAATATATATATTAATAATTGTTCTGTTTTTTAAACATTGATTTTACAAAAGTAGTGCACTGGGCCTTTAATAGTCCGGTATAAGTGTACTGATATATGTATCAGCGCTGGAAAAAAGATTAGTCCAGCCCCCCCCCCAAACTACTTCCCACGGCTATGCTACAACCAATTAGCGAGTCATACATTTCCGCGTTTTGTAGTTGCGACTTAGCACGTCAACACGGCATTAAGCCTGTCGCATGCTTCCCAGTTGCAACATTTTGCACAAATATTTTGCATAAATGTTGTGCCGTTTCTGTTTGTTTTGGTGTTCCGCATGGGCTTTTTTCGTCTGTTAGCGTACCAATAAAATGTTTGTTGAAGCAAGTCAATGTTCGGTAGCTGAAGTCTACGCCTTTTCGTCAGTGATTGGTCAACAGTCCTTCTAGTTGGAACCGGAACTATGGACTGAATTATTCAATAGTGTTTGTTGTCATTCAACGATAGACAACTAGTTTTCATGCACATATTTTCACTTGAGAGGCGGCTAGTTTTCATGCATATATTTTCACTTGAGAGGCGACTAGTTTTCATGAACATTTTTTCATTTCCGAAGTACTGCACCAAACATCTTAATTAAATGTAAAATTGCTCGACTAAGACCTTGGCAAAAACATCAAAATCAATTATAGATTTCCTGATTGGTCTTAAATGAATTTGGACTATTTTGAGGGAATGTATAGTGATTGCTTCGGCATTTCAAGAGAAACAAAGAGTAGTAAATTGCCGCTTTTTACTCGTTGTTCAAACAAAGGTCTTTTAAGAGAGTGTGAGCCACAGATGTTCGCCGAGCTGAATTCTGGTAGGAGCAAACTGAACCTACCTAGTACGCAGGCGCCTTTACTGTATTTGATTGTAAAAATTGATAATCATAAATTGATAATAATTTCAGAGGTATTAGTGATACATGTCTCATACCTCTTAACGCTCATCTAAATTCATTCACACAGGATATGAAATACATATTGGACAATCTTACATTCATGACATAAACCATTGAATCTTTATTTCCTAGGATCTAAGACTTTAGGGTGTCAAATGACCAGTACTCAGACTCTATCACAAAGTATAGGCTTTTAATAAACCACAAACAATCAGCCACATTTCAAGATTGTTTTTATTTTCATATAGAGAACGCATTTCTTAATTGTTAAGAACTTAAACTTTGTGATTAAGCATCACTACAATTGCGAGAAAACAGCTTCAAGTCAAACAGGCACTCATCATAGAGTGTGGGTTATATTAAATATTCATAGAAGAAAAATAGACAAATGCAGCTTTAAAAACAAAGCAGACATATGTTAGATATCTCAATATACAAGAATTAAAAAATTGTAATACAAACCAACACAAATTGGTACTTCATCACAAAAACCAGGCTTGGATATACAGAAAATCAATTAAAGATTTTTAAGTCATCAACAAGAATATATTTTCTGAAATTCATTAACAGAAGGATTATGTTGCACAATTAAAGAATTTAAACATTCTTTGCTATCTCACCCAATGTGGGTAATAAATAGATTATAATGAACAGTCAACAAAATAAACCATCCTTAGCAGATGGAGGAATTTCCTCTTACAAAGTAAAAATAACTTGACATAATACTCAAGTTAAATGAAAAGTGATGATATCAATATGAACTTTCATTAGGAAGGCTTTTTCACATATTCCTGAAAAAAATAATGAACACAATCAAATTAAAACTTTGACATTTTCTGCAGAAGGAGAATATTGTCTCATCCTATTCACATTACTGTCCATTAATGTTTGACCAACATGGTCCATTGTGTTTGTCTGAGTGGAGCTTTTAAGTCTGTAGAACTCTACCAGGACCTCCAGAGTGCGCTGTTCACTGGACTCTTTTCTTTGCTGATGCTGTGCTGGGTTAGAGAGCTGAGCTGAGGCAGGTCACTCCCCCTGCGGTTATTATCAGAGGATGGCTGCAGGCTCTGGAAGTGGCTCAGCAGTCTTCTTTGGGACTCTGTCGTCACCTCATCCTTGGACAGGAAGTGGACAATCTCTTGGACACAGCTGGAGTAACCCTGATTGACAGGTCCTGAGCAGGAGGAGGAACTCACTGGTTGATACTGTTGCTGTTTTCTCAGGAAGTAAACTGTCATCTCCAGGATGTCAGCTTTCTCCAGCTTGGAGTAAGGCTGCTGGTTGAGGATCTCTGGAAACAGGGAAGACTTGAGATGCTCAATGATGCTGTTGTTACGATCTCTGTAATATCAGCACTGGCTTTCTTAGCTGCAAGAAATCAAATCAAATGTATTTGTCACATACACATGGTTAGCAGATGTTAATGCGAGTGTAGCGAAATGCTTGTGCTTCTAGTTCCGACAATGCAGTAATAACCAACGAGTAATCTAACTAACAATTCCAAAACTACTACCTTATACACACAAGTGTAAAGGGATAAAGAATATGTACATAAAGATATATGAATGAGTGAGGGTACAGAGCGGCATAGGCAAGATGCAGTAGATGGTATCGAGTACAGTATATACATATGAGATGAGTATGTAAACAAAGTGGCATAGTTTAAAGTGGCTAGTGATACATGTATTACATAAAGATGCAGTAGATGATATAGAGTACAGTATATACGTATACATATGAGATGAATATTGTAGTGTATGTAAACATTATATTAAGTAGCATTGTTTAAAGTGGCTAGTGATATATTTTACATCAATTCCCATCAATTCCCATTATTAAAGTGGCTGGAGTTGAGTCAGTGTGTTGGCAGCAGCCACTCAATGTTAGTGGTGGCTGTTTAACAGTCTGATGGCCTTGAGATAGATGCTGTTTTTCAGTCTCTCGGTCCCAGCTTTGATGCACCTGTACTGACCTCGCCTTCTGGATGATAGCGGGGTGAACAGGCAGTGGCTCGGGTGGTTGTTGTCCTTGATGATCTTTATGGCCTTCCTGTGACATCGGGTGGTGTAGGTGTCCTGGAGGGCAGGTAGTTTGCCCCCGGTGATGCGTTGTGCAGACCTCACTACCCTCTGGAGAGCCTTACGGTTGTGGGCCGAGCAGTTGCCGTACCAGGCGGTGATACAGCCCGACAGGATGCTCTCGATTGTGCATCTGTAGAAGTTTGTGAGTGCTTTTGGTGACAATCCGAATTTCTTCAGCCTCCTGAGGTTGAAGAGGCGCTGCTGCGCCTTCTTCACGATGCTGTCTGTGTTGGTGGACCAATTCAGTTTGTCTGTGATGTGTACGCCGAGGAACTTAAAACTTACTACCCTCTCCACTACTGTCCCATCGATGTGGATAGAAGGGTGTTCCCTCTGCTGTTTCCTGAAGAAGAGAAGGAGGGTCATTAATAATCTTATTCTGATATATAACATTAATGAAACACATAAAAAAATCAGTCTAATGAACTTAATTTCCTTGAATTTGAATCTCACTTTACCTTGTTGGTCAGAGTCAGGTGCTCCTTAGAGTAGATCATTGCTGAAGTGATTGAAGGTGTCGTGGCTGGATCTCTGTGCTGTAGAGGTCTTTGTGTAGAGATAATCAGATTTCTACTGATTTCATCTCTCCTATATATACTCCCAAATCTGCATATGAATGTGTGTCTTGGGCTTGTAGGAGAATCTCACAGTCTGTAGCCAATGGGTGAGCTTGGGAGGACAATGAGGAATGTGGAGCTGCCACATGCTCAGTGTTCTTATTGCTGGGGGACAATGGTCACATCTCAGGGGAACAGGTGGAGGGGTGGGGGGAGATGGAGTGTCTCACAGAGCGCTGTGTGAATCTGGGAAAGTGGTGACCCCCAGATCTTCTGCCTGATGTTGGGATCAATGACATTGACAGAGCACACACTCATCATCCCAATTTACACATTTGTGAATTACTCAAATACTTTCCAATAAAACATAGTGTTTCCTAATAATTTTGCTCGTATTGCCTAATTAGTCGAATTTAATAACTCTATATAACCGATTTCTCGATTTCCCCTATTATAACTGCCAACACTTTAAAATATTTTAGACGTCAAGCTGTTCAGATGATTCAGAGAATATTCATATTCTTTTTCAATAATTTTACTGCTTTATAAATGTATCTATCATGTCCAAAACATAACTACAAATCAAATAAAATCACATTTTATTAGTCACATGCTCTGAATACAACAGGTGTAGACCTTACAGTGAAACACTTACTTACGAGCCGCTAACCCTAACCAACCATGCCGTTTCAGTGTAACTTTATTTATTTAATTGATTTATTTTCACCTTTATTTAACCAGGTAGGCCAGTTGAGGACAAGTTCTAATTTTCAACTGCGACCTGGCCAAGATAAAGCAAAGCAGTGCGACAAAAACAACAGAGTTACACATAAACAAACGTACAGTCAATAACACAATAGAAAAATCTATGTACAGTGTGTGCAAATGTAGAAGAGTAGGGAGATAAGGCAATAAATAGGCCATGGAGGCGAAATATTTACAATTTAGCATTAACACTGGAGTGATAGATGTGCAGATGATGATGTGCAAGTAGAGATACTGGGGTGCAAAAGAGCAAGAGGATAAGTAACAATATGGGGATGAGGTAGTCGGGTGTGCTATTTACAGATTGTTTGTGTACAGGTACAGTGATCGGTAAGCTGCTCTGACAGCTGATTCTTAAAGTTAGAGCGGGAGATTTAAGACTCCAGTTTCAGTGATTTTGGCAATTTGTTCCAGTCATTGGCAGCAGAGAACTGGATGGAAAGGCAGCAAAACCAAGTGTTGGCTTTGGGGGTGACCAGTGAAATATACCTGCTGGAGCGCGTGCTACGGGTGGGTGTTGCTATGGTGACCAGTGAGCTGAGATAAGGCGGGGCTTTACTTAGCATAGACTTATAGATGACCTGGAGCCAGTTTGGCCACGAATATGTAGTGAGGGCCAGCCAACGAGAGCATACAGGTCGCAGTGGTGGGTAGTATATGTGGCTTTGGTGAGAAAACGGATGGCACTGTGATAGACTACATACAGTTTGCTGAGTAGAGTGTTGGAGGCTATTTTGTAAATGACATCACCGAAGTCAAGGATTGGTAGGATAGTCAGTTTTACGAGGGTATGGGGCAGCATGAGTGAAGGATGCTTTGTTGCGAAATAGGAAGCCGATTCTAGATTTAATTTTGGATTGGAGATGCTTAATGTGAGTCTGGAAGGAGAGTTTACAGTCTAACCAGATACCTAGGTATTTGTAGTTGTCCACATATTCTAAGATAGAACCGTCCAGAGTAGTGACGCTAGTCGGGCAGGAAGGTGCGGGCAGCAATCGGTTGAAGAGCATGCACTTAGTTTTACTTGCATTTAAAAGCAGTTGGAGGCCTCGGAAGGAGTGGTGTATGGATTTGAAGCTCGTTTGGAGGTTTGTTAGCACAGTGCCCAAAGAAGGGCCAGATGTATACAGAATGGTGTCAGCTGTGTAGAGGTGGATCAGAGAATCACCAGCAGCAAGAGCGACATCATTGATATATACAGAGAAAAGAGTCGGCCCGAGATTTGAACCCTGTGGCACCCCCATAGAGACTGCCAGAGGTCCAGACAACAGGCCCTCCAATTTGTCACACTGAACTTTATCTGAGAAGTAGTTGGTGAACCAGGTGAGGCAGTTATTTGAGAAACCAAGGCTGTGGAGTCTGCCGATAAGAATACGGTGATTGACAGAGTCAAAAGCCTTGGCCAGGTCGATGAAGATGGCTGCACAGTACTGTCTTTTATCGATGGCGGTTATGATATTGTTTAGGACCTTGAGCGTAGCTGAGGTGCACCCATGACCAGCTCGGAAACCAGATTGCATAGTGGAGAAGGTACGGTGGGATTTGAAATGGTCTGTGATCTGTTTGTTAACTTGGTTTTCAAAGATTTTAGAAAGGCAGGGCAGGATGGATATACATAGGTCTATAACAGTTTGGGTGTAGAGTGTCTCCCCCTGTGAAGAGGGGGATGACAGTGGATGACCGTATTATCGTAGATTTATGGGTGGTGACAATGTTTCCTATTCTCAGTGCAGTGGGCAGCTGGGAGGAGGTGCTCTTATTCTCCATGGACTTTACAGTGTCCCAAAACCTTTTGGAGTTGGTGCTACAGGATACAAATTTCAGTTTGAAAATGCTAGCCTCAGCTTTCCTAACTGACTGAGTATATTGGTTCTTGACTTCTCAGTTCCCTGAAAAGTTGCAAATAGCGGGGGCTAATCGATGCTAATGCAGAACGCCACAGGATGTTTTTGTGCTGGTCAAAGGCAGTCAAGTCTGGGGTGAACCAAGGGCTATATCTGTTCTTAGTTCTACATTTTTTGAATTGGGCATGCTTACTCTATATAGCCTGTCTTACTGTATATAGTCCGCTGTTTTATTTCTTTACTTACCTATTGTTCACCTAACACCTTTTTTGCACTATTGGTAGCGGGCCGGGGATAGCAGGCTAGCAGATGGGCCTTTGGGGGACGTCGCAACAGAAGAGCCTGTTGAAACCCCCTCGGACGGTTACGTCGGCAGACCAGTCGTGATGGATCGGCGGGGCTCTGTGTCAGCAGTAAAAGGGTCCAGGCCAATTGGCAAAATAGGTATTGTAGCCCAAGAATTGGCTGATGGACCTCTTCAGCTAGCCGGGAGATGGGCCTAGCTCGAGGCTAGCTCCAGGCTAACTGGTGCTAGCCTCAGGACAGCGATGTTAGCCAGGAGTATCCACTCGGATAGCAGCTAGCTAGCTGCAATGATCCGGTGTAAAGGTTTGGAGCTTACGGTAGGACTCCGGAGCTGTGGTAGAGAAAAGCAGTCCGATATGCTCTGGATTGATATCGCGCTGGGCAGACTGGCAGGAATTGACCGGGCTGAGGCTGGCTGATGTCCGATTTAACGGTGATGACCGCTAGCAGTGGCTAACTGACTATTAGCTAGTAGCTAGTTAGCTGGCTAGTTTCTGATGGGGGTTCCGGTTCTAAAGTGTAAAAAATAGCAGATTCGTACCAGATTGAGTGAGGCAGGTTGCACGAGAGTATGTGCAGTCCGTAGATGGAAATTGAGATTTAAAAAAATATTTAAAATATGAAAATATATAAGAAGAAAAAATATATACATGGGACGGGACAAGACAAACAGACGTCCGACTGCTACACCATCTTGGCTTTCAGTTTTCAGGCTTGTAAACGGTTGCTTTAATCACTTCCTGAAGTATGCCTATTCCCCCACTGATGACGCTAATGACAATGTATTGTGACTGATCTCCAGAGCTTTCTCACACTTTTCACATTGAGAGAGCTTCAAATAAACAATAAACAAAGGTGTTCCTTGTTAAATGCTTATTGATATCTACACAAGCAGCTCCCAACAAGCCCTTGGGAAAAAAACTCATGAGTACAATATTTATCAATGAAGAAATAGACTAACACAATGTCAAGTCTGCTCCCTCTCGGGCCTCTAGGTCACCAGGCTGCTCGTTATAGCGCACACCTGTCACCATCGTTACATGCACCTGCACGTCATCCCTCACCTGGACTCCATCACTTCCTTAATTACCTGCCCTATATATGTCACTCTGTAACTGTTCTCTTTAGGTGAAGTAGAGTCAGACCAAAATGCGGCGTGGCTATTGCGATCCATGTTTAATGAAACAAAGTAAACACGAATCAAATACAAAAAACAATAAACGTACCACGAAAACAGCCTAATACTGGTGCAAAGTAACACAGAGACAGTAACAAGGACAATCACCCACAAAACCCAACACCAAACAGGCTACCTAAATATGGTTCCCAATCAGAGACAATGATGAACACCTGCCTCTGATTGAGAACCATATCAGGCCAAACATAGAACTAGACAAACTAGACATGTAACATAGAATGCCCACTCAGCTCACACCCTGACCAAACAAAACATAGAAACATACAAAGCAAACTATGGTCAGGGTGTGACACACTCCCTTTGGTTCCTTCCCCGTTTCCTGTCTGTGTGTTGTTTGTGTATCTTGTTTGTATTATGTTTCAATAATTTAATAAAACACTAACTCCCTGAACTTGCTTCGTGACTCTCAGCGCACATCGTTACACACAAAGCTTTTTACTAGAGATGAATGTTGATGGAACATGCAGTACCAGTCAAAAGTTTGGACACACCTACTCATTCAAGGGTTTTTCTTTATTTGACTATTTTCTACATTGTAGAATAATAGTGAAGACATCAACACTATGTAATAACACATATGGAATCATGTAGTAACCAAAAAAGTGTTAAACAAATCAAAATATATTTTATATTTGAGATTCTTCAAAGTAGGCACCTTTTGCCTTGATGACACTCTTTGCCTTGGTTACACACTTGGTATTGTGTGTAGATTGATGAGGGAAATATGATGGTAAATCACTTCTTAAATATATTGGATACAGAGAGTGTACATTAGACAAATTATATATTGTCAGTGCCAACATTTCATACTGCAAATTTTGGCAATATATCATATGTCTAATGTACACTGTCCATATATTACAATGGGCATTTGCCATCACAAATTGAACACGCAGTTAAAGGGCTTAGACTAATAAAGTCCACAATTGGGAAACTGTACTGTACAAATACCATTCAAATGTGCTGTCCTTTGACTGTTTATGATGATTTAAGCAACGAGATGGCTGTCCAATTGCAATGTGGTGTATTGGCATTGGCCATATGATATATTGCAAGTTCACACTTCCATGTTAAGATATGAAATGGACCGTATACTCTCATCATATCGACATCTGGAGGAGTATCAGTGGCCCTGAATGTGTGGCAAAAATCCCTTTTGCAAATCGCATTCACGGAAGCATAGTTAGACAATAACCTGTAAACCAATGTTATCCTATGGGAGAAATGTGGATGTGTCAGACTACATGAACCGCCGCACACAGCTAGAATAGCCCCTCCCCCCGATAACCCCTGTCAAAAATGACATGTATCTTTATGACCCAGAAGCTGCTACTAGCCAGGCTTCATTCCGGCCTACTTGTTTGCACAGTCACTGCAGTCAAATTGAGCGAGCTAAGATCAAGTGGAGCACCACATTGAACTCGGACAAGCCTCAAGACTATAGTGATGCCGTTCGTTTGCCTTTCAGTGTTGATTTCAACCTGTCCATTTGGTGATGGGAAATCCCTGATTAAATATATTGGAAATGGACATTGTCCATTTGCAATATAAAATATGGACAATGACAATTTATCATACTGCAATTGGACAGTCAGCCATCAAGTCAGCCATCAGTCAATTCGACATCATACCAGTGGAGGGTCCTCAGAGTAAGAAGGGCAGGACAATCCACCTCAGTGAATTTCATAACAATAAAAATGTTGAAACATTAAAAAAGTGATCCTTTTTAGATAAAACTATACTATATATATATTTACGTCACCAAATATATTTTTTAAACACACTGTTTTGCAATGAAGGTCAACAGTAGTCTCAACAGTACTCTGTAAGTTAGCACCATGGTGTAGCCGGAGGACAAAGCTAGCTTCTGTCCTCCTCTTGGTACATTACCTTCAATACAAAACCTAGGAGGCTCATGGTTCTCACCCCATTCCATAGACTTACAAAGTCATTATGACAACATCCGAAGGATGTCCTCCAACCTATCAGTGCTCTTGCAGCATGAACTGACATGTTGTCCACCCAATGAAAAGATGAGAGAATGAATCTTGTACTGAAAGCATAAGCTACAGCTAGCTAACAGTGCAGTGCATAAAATGTGGTGAGTCGTTGACTCAAAGAGAGAGAAAGACAATAGTTGAACAGTTTTGAACAAATTACTTTCTTCCAAAATTAAGAAGAAAGAGAGAGATAGAGAGAGTCATTTTTTTTCAGTTTTAGTTTCACTTAGCTAGCAAATGCAACTAGCTAGTTTAGCCTACTCAAACACCCTGCTCAAACAGAAGGTTGCTATGTTAGCTAGCTGGCTATGACTATCCAACACAACACTGGAACTCTTCCAAGTCAAGGTAAGCTTTTGGTTTTACAAATGTATTGCCACCGGGGCCGGTGTAACTGCTAAACTTCTTACTGACTGTACACTGTAACATTACCACATGATTGTTTACTAACTCGCTAGTTCTATTAGCTATGTTGACTATGATGTTACTTTAGGTAATATGGTGAAAATTATGTAGGCTGTGTGTAGTAGATATGATATGGTTTGGCATTGCTGATGTGTTGAGCATCGAAGTCCACAAGTGGAGGGAAAAGGTGAGAGGGGGAGAGTGCATAGATGATGGGACACAATGCAGATAGCCCGGTTAGCCAATGTGTGGGAGAACTGGTTGATCGGCCCAATTGAGGTCGTATGTACGTGAATGTACATACTTGGTAGTGAGTGTTGCAACTGAGGACAGACGATTTTTATGCAATATGCGCTTCAGGACTCGATGGTCCCATTCTGTGAGCTAGTGTGGCCTACCAGTTGGCTGCATGGCCAAATAAGTCTGGCCAGCCAGATGGACACAAACAGACAGACAGAGAGAGTAAGAGAGAGAGAGATAATTTATCCGGGGCAGGGTTAATTGGAACAGTGACAGTGGAATCTCTCTCATTTCATGTCACACGTCTGTCACATGTTATGAACCATTATTGGTTGTCACCTGAATGAAACAAAACAGTAATGATTTATGAATTATGCTAAATCATGCAAATATAACTTGTCTGTGTATAGCCGTATATAAGATAACTGTTGGGACTGCCCAAGCAGAGCTCCTGATTGACATGTGTACTATGGTGCATTGAGTTGGTTGGAACCTCTCCAGCGTGCTGATAATAAACGATGATTCATTTAAGATTGCCTTTGAGTGTCCCTGTGTAAGAATTTCCACAACAATTTGGCATCAATGAACAGCATGATTGATTCTGCCTGCTGAGCTTTCCAGTGTGGGTCTGTGAGGAAAACCGGTGGCGCATTTTATGAAACATGAGGGAAATTCCCCGTCTGACCAAAATACGAAGAGACCCGCCCAGAACAGACCCTTACTGTGAGCTGCCCAGGAGGAGACACATCATCCACAAACAATTGAGGGATGGCAACTGATTTCAGCAAGTCAATTTAAATTAATCTGTATAAAAATTAAAAATATATAAAAAATTAAAGTAACGCTTAGAAAGGTACCCATAGTCTACTTGCACACTCATCTTCTGTGCATATATCACTCCAGTGTCTAGTTGCTATATTGTAATTATTTGGCCACTATGGCCTATTTATTGCCTGACCTCCCTTATCCTACCTCATTTGCACACACCTTTTCTACTGTATTATTTACTGTATGTTTGTTTTATTCCATGTGTAACTCTGTGTTGCTGTTTGTGTCCAACTGCTTTGCTTTATCTTGGTCAGGTCACAGTTGTAAATGAGGACCTGTTCTCAACTAGCCTACCTGGTTAAATAAAGGTTAAATAAATTTAAAAAAATAAAAGAGAGAAGACTATTCACTAGATTTATGAGAAAACTAGAGCGAGGTGTAACGGTAGCATGAAAAGCCCCGCTGACAGCTGTCTGTAGGTATTTAGAAAAAATGTCTATGTGGTCTGCAGCCACTACAAAATAACACATGGTATTTTTTACTAAGGGGTGTTATTTATACGTGTAGCAAGTAGCTGTAAGAGAACCATGACTATAGATATAGTGCATTGCAAGTAACGACAAGAGATGCACAGTTGACGATGCACATGTGGTAATGAGATTACAGAGTGTGTTTTGGAATAGTAAACCCATGTCATCTGATATGTCAGAAGTATTAAGGTGTCTGAAGTATAATTCTATATACGCATGGGTTTATTAAGACTTCCTACCCAAGATGCAGTAAACTCGATTGTGTTTATTTTCTTTCTTCCAGGACTGATGGAATGTCCACTACCAAGTTTTTATTTCATGTTTATCAGTGATTCTGTATCTCTCCCTTTGAAAGGCTTCCTGAAGCAGGTGCCTTGGGAGAGCAGTTAAAGTACCCGGATCCAGCTGTTAAGGGATCTCCCAAATTAAGCAAGGCCTGGCCATTTTGTTTGTGTTAACCCTGCGATTTTTGAGAACACACGCCAGAACCCACACACAACCCACCTGTTAATTCATATTTGTTAGTGGTGTTAATACTGATTTATGGTGTGGGTTCTGTTTATTTGGGTTTAGTGGGGGTTTTCACAGGTTGGAAAGGACAAAAATGACATTTCTATTGTCAGAGTCTTGGTTGCACACATGTAAATTCTCTTGATTAGAAGAAATGTACTGAAAAGCCCAATGTTTACTATTCCCAATTTGATTTATTGTAATTAGTTTATTTTTTATTTAACAGGCATTGTTGTTTTTTTGGGACGCACAATCACGATGTGAGTAATATGTACCAAAAGGGGAATTACCGGTCCCCCGTGGCCCTTTAGTAAATATGCAAATAGTTTGTTTATTTTTTCAATCTTTTTTTTTAATACAGATTCATTTAAATTGACTTACTGAAATCAGTTGCTGTCCCTCAATTGTTGGTGGATGATAAGCCTCCTCCTGGGAAGTTCACAGTAAGGGTCTGTTCTGGGCGTCTCCTCGTTGTGATATGTTCAGACAGGAATTTCCCTCATGCTTCATAAAATGCGCCACCGGTTTTCCTCGCAGACCCCCACTGGAAAGCTCCACAGGCAGAATCCATCATCATGTTTGTTGACGCCAAATTGTTGTGGACATTTTTACACAGTGACACTCGAAGTCAATCTTAAATGAATCATCGTTTATTATCAGCGCGCTGGAGAGGTTCCAACCAACTCAATGCACCATAGTACACATGTCAATAGTCAAAACCTCTCCAGCGCTCTGACAAATAAACAATTATTCATTTAAGATTGACTTTGAGTGGGGGTCACCACTTTCCCAGATTCACACAGCGCTACAGACTATGAAAAACTCCAACAATCTCAAAACCCAAACATTCATATGCAGACTTGGGACTATAGATAGGAGAGATGAAGCCAGTAGAAATCAGATTCTCTCTACACAGAGACCTATACAACACAAAGATCAAACCATGGCACCTACAATCACTATGATCCACTATAGACCAACATGGTCCATTATGTTTGTCTCAGAGTGGAACTCCAGTCTGTAAGACTCTACCAGGGCCTCCAGAGGGCGATGTTAACTGGACTCTTCTCTTTACTGATGTTGTGCTAGGTTGGGGAGCTCAATTTAGGTAGGTCACTCTCCATCCAGTTCTTATCAGAGGATGGCTGCAGGCTCTGGAAGTGGCTCAGCAGTCTTCTCTATGATCCTCCATTCGCTATGATCCACTCTAAAGATTAAAATTCAAGGACCATTATTCAATTCAATTTGATTTGATTATTATTTATTTCAATAATGCCATATTGCTGAGCAATGTTATTAATGACTCTCCTCTTCTTACAGCTAAGAAAGCCAGTGGTGGAGATAGTATCAACAGCAGTGTTGAGCAGCTCATGTCTCTCCTGGGTCCAGAGATCCTCAATCAGCAGCCTGACTCCAAGCTGGAAAAGTGACATCCTGGAGATGATGCTTACTGAGATGACGGCAACAGTACCAGCCAGTGAGCTCCTACTCATACTCAGCACCTATCAATCTTGGTTACTCCAGATGTGCACTTCAGATTGTGCATGTCCTGTCCAAGGATGAGGTGAAGACACTGTCCCAGAGAAGACTGCTGAGCCACTTCCACTTCCAGCCAACATCAGTAAAGAGAAGAGTCCAGTTAACATCGCCCTCTGGAGGCCCTGGTAGAGTCTTACAGACTGGAGTTCCACTCTGAGACAAACACAATGGACCATGTTGGTCTATATTAATGTCATATTTGTCATGGACAATAATGACAATAGGAAGATATATTCTCTATCTCCTTATTCAGGAGTTTTTTAAAGTCTTGCTGTGATTGAGACTGTTAATTTCAGTTGTACTCAAGAAGTTGTACTGCTAAATGGCCTATACTATTATTGTATTATTCTAAGACAATTGTCCATGAAAATTAGATTTTTGTTGTTTGATGGTATTATATAATTGACATCATAACCTTTATGTTTTGTGAAATATGTGTTGAATACGTTGATTATGTGGACACCTATAAGTACCTAGGTGTCTGGCTAGACTGCAAACTCTCCTTCCAGACCCATATCAAACATCTCCAATCGAAAATCAAATCAAGAGTCGGCTTTCTATTCCGCAACAAAGCCTCCTTCACTCACGCTGCCAAGCTTACCCTAGTAAAACTGACTATCCTACCGATCCTCGACTTCGGCGATGTCATCTACAAAATGGCTTCCAACACTCTACTCAGCAAACTGGATGCAGTTTATCACAGTGCCATCCGTTTTGTCACTAAAGTACCTTATACTACCCACCACTGCGACTTGTATGCTCTAGTCGGCTGGCCCTCGCTACATATTCGTCGCCAGACCCACTGGCTCCAGGTCATCTACAAGGCCATGCTAGGTAAAGCTCCGCCTTATCTCAGTTCACTGGTCACGATGGCAACACCCATCCGTAGCACGCGCTCCAGCAGGTGTATCTCACTGATCATCCCTAAAGCCAACACCTCATTCGGCCGCCTTTCGTTCCAGTACTCTGCTGCCTGTGACTGGAACGAATTGCAAAAATCACTGAAGTTGGAGACTTTTATCTCCCTCACCAACTTCAAACATCTGCTATCTGAGCAGCTAACCGATCGCTGCAGCTGTACATAATCTATTGGTAAACAGCCCACCCATTTTCACCTACCTCATCCCCACAGTTTTTACTTATTTACTTTTCTGCTCTTTTGCACACCAATATCTCTACCTGTACATGATCATCTGATCATTTATCACTCCAGTGTTAATCTGCAATATTGTAATTATTCGCCTACCTCCTCATGCCTTTTGCACACATTGTATATAGACTCCCCTTTTTTTCTACTGTGTTATTGACTTGTTAATTGTTTACTCCATGTGTAACTCTGTGTTGTCTGTTCACACTGCTATGCTTTATCTTGGCCAGGTCGCAGTTGCAAATGAGAACTTGTTCTCAACTAGCCTACCTGGTTAAATAAAGGTGAAATAAAATTTTAAAAAATGAAAAAAAATGTGTTTATTCAACTTTAACAGTCCTCTATGAGGACTTTTACCTAAAATTACCAATATTTTTGTGATTGTCTAATAATTTTAAGGTCAAAGCTTAGAGAATAAGCAATTGTTTCCACTACATTTGTGTATTGATAAAGATTTACATAATATTGAGCATCTTATATGAAGCATGTATCAGTTATCCATTTGATAATAATGGACCTAAACTACAGCATCATTATTCATGTGAGGATGATTTACCTAAACTGGGTAGCCTATTATACCTGTAATCATCACTCTCTGTGATAAGCAAAAACGGATCTGTTTTAAGATCATAATACATTACCTGAATATGTCTATACTGAAGAAAAACTTTCTCAAAACTCTTGTTAATTTTCAACAATCCGGTGTGTCTTTTGTAAAGACAGTAAATGTAGGCAATATCCCCATACTCCACCTGGCAGCCCATACTCTGTTAGAGTATGTCTTGGAGATTTTTCCAAGTTTCTGTTTGTGATGTATAATTACTTTGCACAATGTCTCATTGAGACGATTTTAATCAATTCAAAAACAATCAAATGAAATACTTTTTTTTCTTGTTCTTTGTATACTTTTTCTTATCTTTACGATGATAGTTTACATTTCAGTTCAATAATTGTGTAGGCGTAGGCCTAAACGTTAAATGCTTGCAAATGACCATTTTGTTATGAAGATATTCCCATCACATCAGCATGACATGCAGGTTTATGATGATATGATATTGATTTTAGTTGCACATCAAATGTGTGCCGAATAGCTTCGTGTTTTACCAAATGTTCACCTATGTGTATGTATGTAGGTTTACAGAAAATATCACAGAAGACCAAAGATTTACCTACCACATTGTCACAGAAATCCGGGGCCATGTTCAGTTGCCAAACGTTATCGAACGTTGCAGATAGAAATCCCATGAATAGAACCAATTCATTGTTCTACATGTCTGAACGTTCCAAAACGTGGAGTCCTCCTGAACGCCCCAGATATTTTTCCATTGAGGGATTATTATTATTTGTACCTGAACGTCATTGCGCAACACAAGATGGCGGCGGAAAGTGAGAGAGTAGACAGGAGTAGTCACAGCATGGATAAAAGCATAACTCTTCCACCCAATGAGATCTTCAGGAATTTGGAAAATGCAAAGAGGTTCGCAATAGACATAGGTATACACGAAGTTAATATTTAGATCGCTACTTGAATATATTCACTTGTCTTGTTACTTTGACAACACAGCAGGCACACAAGAGGCTAGCAAGCAACGACGTGTGGCTGGCTAGCTAAACTAGCTGATTTAAGTACTGTAGTTAGCTACCAGTAGTTGCGAAGTTACCTTCGCGCCACTGGTTTGCCACATAAATGTTAGCTGGCTAATTAGCGTTTGTTTATGGGCTAGTTAGCTACAGGTTTCTCAAATGGCTAACTAGCTAACTAACCAGCTAATTTGACCGCTGCGCCAGAGTGGCTGAGTTGTCAATAGTTAACTGATGGATTTATTTATCTCACGGTGAGACTGCAGAAACCTTTTTGTTCCTCCCACAGGTGGCTCTCTGACGAAACTCGCCTATTACTCCACTGTTCAACACAAAGTAGCGAAAGTACGGTCATTCGACCATACTGCAAAGGTATGTGGTGTCAATAAACTTTGCAACACTGTCCGTAACAAACGTTAGGTCCAATGGAGCAGAGGACACAGCTAAATAAGAGCTTGCGTTCAGCGTGTAGTGTGCTATTTACTCGGCAACCGTAACATCAAATGTCAGTGTTCAATTGAGGGGCAAAAGTGATTTGCTGCCTAAGTGCACTGCTATGCAGTGTTATTAGTGTTATTCCAGTGTTTAAGCCTGGAGGACTCGTGCCAGAGTAGCTATTCTTATCTCTCAGCACACTGTACTATTTAGTCATAGGTCTCCAATGGGCCAAACTGATAAAGGTGTGTGAATGTAGCTACAGAAAAGTAAACTAACTAAGCTTGTGTTAATTAGAGAGTAGCCAATATGGGATTGCTTGAGTGTGGGGTTTGTGGTAGACCTATAGGCCACTGATTCATGATGTTGTGCTTCAAAAGGCTGTGTACCTTGGGACAGTGAATATGTAGACTTGACTGGAGGTCTCAGGTCTGCAGATTTGGTCTGGTTCCTTATCTGTGTCCCTCTTTACCAGGACACTGAGGATGACCCCCTCTATGAGATTTCAATGCAGGAGGAGCTCTTGGCTCGCCTTCACTTCATCAAGTTTGAAAATGCCTACATTGAAACCTGCCTGGACTTTATCAAAGACCACCTGGTCAACACTGACACCAAAGTCATCAAAGCTACCGGTGGAGGGGCTCATAAGTTCAAAGATCTCATAGAGAAGAAACTGAAGCTCAGGTGAGAAAAGGAAAATGTTTTGAGTTATTTTGTTAAAATCTAAAACCGCTTTATTTTTAAAGACAGCTTGACCGGTATAAGGTTGAGCTTATTATAATGTAGCTGCTCTTCATGTTTTGACAAGGGTGGACAAGGAGGATGAAATGACATGCCTGATTAAGGGCTGCAACTTTGTGCTGAAGAACATCCCCCACGAGGCTTTTGTCTATGTCAAGCATGCAGACTCTGAATTCCGCTTCCAGAACACTCACCCTGACATCTTCCCTTACCTGCTCATCAACATCGGCTCAGGGGTGTCAATCATCAAGGTACCAATGCCTGACACTCATCTAGATCTGGTGTGACGTGTGCCCTATGTACCAATTAATTCAACAAACAATATTTATTTCCAAACAGGTTGAATCAGAGGATACATTTGAGCGTGTTGGAGGAAGCTCCATAGGTGGGGGGACGTTCTGGGGCCTTGGAGCTCTGCTCACAAAAACAAAGGTAAAACCCCTCCTCGCCCCCATGCTGACACTTCAAGCAATAGGCTTTTTAAAAAGTCAGGCTACTCAAATTAACTGAAATGTATAGTCTTATTTTCTGTTGGTTCTTGCCTAATATCTTGCCAGTTGACATTACTGCAACTTTTATTTTTATTATCAGGAAGACTGCCCTCTGTACTTACAAGCTCTTGTTCTGTATAGGGTTCAGGGAATTTTTTTGTGTGGAAAAGTATTGGACGGGCAGTCTGTCCAAACAGCATGTCCATTATTAATGTGCACCTTGTGCTGGGGACAATAAATGCCCTCTCTAAAATGTACAGTTTTGTCACACTACACAATGCCACAAATCTGTCACACTACACAATGCCACAAATCTGTCAAGTTTTGAAGGTGCATGCAATTGGCATGCTGACTGCAGGAATGTCCAGTAGAGTTGTTGCCAGAGAATTGCATGTTAGTTTCTCTACCATAAGCCTCATTCGTTTTATAATTTGTCCGTACATCCTCCCGGCCTCACAACCGCTGACCACGTGTTACCAGCCCAGGACCACATCTGGCTTCTATACCTGTGTCTAAGACCAGCCACCTGGACAGCTGATGAAACTGTGGGCTTGCACAACCAAAACATTTCTGCACAAACTAAGGGAAGCTCATCTGTGTGTTAATCATCCTCAGCAGGGTCTTGACCTGACTGCAGTTTGGTGTCATAACTGACTTCAGTGAGCAAATTTTCACCTTTGATTGCCACTGGCACGATGAAATTCTCTTCACGGATGAATCACTGTTTCAACTGTACCAGGAAGATGGCAGACAGCGTGTATGGCGTTGTGTGGGCGAGCGGTTTTCTGATGTCAACGTTGTGAACAGAGTACCCCATGGTGGCGGTGGGGTTATGGTATGGGCAGGCATAGCCTATGGACAATGAACACTTCCATTTTTATTGATATCAATTTGAATGCACAGATACTGTAATGAGGGTCCCGTGCCACTCAGTTGGTAGAGAGTGGCGCTTGCAATGCCAGGATTGTGGGTTCGATTCCCTTGGACTGGTACGGGGGGGGGGAGTGTGAAATGTTTTCACTCACTACTGTAAGTCGCTCTGGATCAGAGCGTCTGCTAAATTGCTAAATATCTAAATGTGTTGAGATGCTAACTCATTGTAGTGCCATTCATCCACCGCCATTACCTCATGTTTCAGCATGATTGTGCACGGCCCGTGTCGCAAGGATCTGTACACAATTCCTGGAAGCTGAAAATGTCCCAGTTCATCCATAGTCTGTATACTCACCAGACGTGTCACTCATTGAGCATGTTTGGGATGCTCTGGATCAATGTGTACGACAGCATGTTCCAGTTCATGCTAATTTCCAGCAACTTCGCACACCCATTGAAGAGTAGTGGAACAACATTCCGCAGGCCACAACCAACAGCCTGATCAACTCTATGTGAAGGAGATGTCACACTGCATGAGGCAAATGGTGGTCACTAGGGCATAAAATTAACACCCGCTAAGTGCGGGTAGATATAGGTATTGGCGGGTAAGAATGTCTATTTCACCAGACCTGTTGGCAGGTGGTCAATTTCCATGGCTCTACATTGCGAGCATTACATTTATTAGTAAAAATAAAGTATAATCTAATAAAATGTTTTTTTGTCAAGTGCGCCGAGTTCAACAGATGTAGTTAGACCTTACCATGAAATGCTTAGATACAAGTCCTTAACCAACAATGCCGCTCAATAAAAAGTTTAGAAAATATTTACTAAACTAAAGTGAAAAAATAAAAAATAACATTAACGAGGCTGTATACAGGGGGTACCGGTACCAAGTCAATGTGCGGGGGCAGAGGTAAGGGAAAGGGGGATGCCTAGTTGGTTGTACAACTGAATGCCTTCAACTGAAATGTTTCTTCTGCATTTAACCCAACCCCTCTGAATCAGAAAGGTGTGGGACTGCCTTAATCGACATCCACGTCTTTGTCGCCTGGGGAACAGTGGGTTAACTGCCTTGCTCAGGGGCAGAACAATAGATTTTTACCATGTCAGCTCGGGGATTCGATCCAGTAACCTTTCGGTTACTGGCCAACGCCCTAACCACTAGTTGTGGAAATTTGTACTTGAAGGTAGGCGCGAAGTGACTATGCATAGATGATTAACAGTGAGTAGCAGCAGTGTAAAAATAAAGCTGGTGTCAATGTAAATAGTCCAGGTGCCCATTTGATAAATTGTTCAGCAGTCTTATGTTAGTTAGAAAAATGCTGCAGTAGCTGTTTTAAAAGTATTTATGCTGTTTTGTTTCATAGCTGATAATTAAACAAATAATTATTCATCCTATATCCCACCACTGCCTGGCAGGGGAGCTGTGCGCACTGAGTGAAGTGCTGATACTGTAGATTTTTGGAGGTGCTGAGCACAGGCATAAAACTTGGTCTAATTTACTAAAGTCTACAAAGTGAGACTTTGTCCTTGTGTTTTGTCTATTTACATTGTTTTGTTCACAAGCTTGGTTGTTTTTCAACGTTCGTTTGAGTCTGCTGCTTCAACTAATAGTCAGATCTCAGACACACATGTGACATGACTCCAGTGGCCCCATTACCATGGTAATCTCTCTGCCTTAAACATTTTGTCTCTATTTTGATTATAAGACTGGTCACAAAAAAATTAATTAAATTTAACATACCACATTTCTTGTTTTAGGAACATTAAAAAGCATGGGCATCGGATTGTTTTTATTTTAAAAATCTATATATTTTGGCGAGTAAAAAAAAATCTTGTACCTGCCACACTGGCTGGTGGACCAAAAAGTTAATGTTAGGCCCTGGGGTCATACCTGATACGACTGGTTTTCTGATCAGTGGTTGTAGAGGGTGCAACAGGTCAGCACCTCAGGAGTAAATGTCAATTGGCTTTTTATAGCTGAGAAGAGGGGGGGGGGGGGGGGGAGAAAAAAACTATACACACACTTAAGTTCACACAGGACACCACAGAAGACAGGAATTTCACCAGATAGGACAGACTGACCGTAGCCCCCCGGCACATTGACTATTGCAGCATTGAGACGGGAGGTCGGGGGACACTTGCCCTGTCCGACTATACCCTGTCATGGAAATTTCCTCTATTTACCAAATCATGGGAGCAAACCACACACACAAGTCAGAGTTAGTTATCAAAGTCCATCTTTAATTATAAGCTCTATAGCATTTTGACTTTCAACAGTTCAGTATCTCTAATGAAAAGTTGAGAGTCCCCCCACAACGGCAAAATGGGATCCTTTATAGCAAAGATACACAGGATAAAACAGCATCGGCATAATTCATTGTTCAGCTTTGTCTCCTCAAACTCGGAACCATAAACCAATCCTCCAAATCAACAGGCATATATCAAATGGTCATTTAGATACAACCAACTCTAAATACAAACTCACGGAGAGGATGGAATGATTCCAGACACTGCCATCCTCCATGGGAAAAGTAGGGAGTGAACTGGCACACACACAGTGGAGCAAAAGATATGTTTACACATGATGACACTTTGACCTCTCCCCTCTCTGCGGCCCATGCAACTTAGTCTCGACATAGAACAGATAACTGCAACCCCGCCACAGTATTATACAAAAATACCATTCTGATGAGAAGTAACTTACACACGTTTGATGAATATAAAACATCTTACAAATGTTACCAACAAATTCTGAATCTTCCACGACATCCCCCAGACAGTGCAAACCAGGCAGGATATAACCCCTCCCACTTTGCCAAAGCACAGCCACCACACCACTAGAGAGAGGTCAGCTTACTACCCTGAAACAAGGCTGAGTATAGCCCACGAAGATCTCCTCCACTTCACAAGCCCGAGAGGGTGCAGAAACAGGCAGGAATATCACGACAGTAACTCAACCCACTCGAGTCAAGTTTAGCAAAAAAGACTCCTAGGGATGGCATGGAAGAGTGCTAGAAGGCCAGTAATAGGGTCTGAGGCGGAGAATCCCAGAGGAGAGCCGGCCAGGCAGAGACTGCAATGGCCATTCATCTTCGCACTCCTGGGCTAGATTACAATGGGGGGAGCATTTGAGGTCAGGGGTCTGCAGGCCAGTGAAGTTCATCCACAATGATCTCAACAAACTATTTCTGTATGGACCTCACTTTGTGCATGGGGACATTGTCATGCTGAAACAGTAAAGGGGGGGGGGGGGGCTTACAAAATTGGAAGCACAAAATCATCTAGAATGTCATTGTATGCTGTAGCGTTAAGATGTCCCTTCACTGGAACTAAGGGGCCTTGCTCGAAACATGAAAAACAGCCCTAGACCATTATTCCTCCTCCACAAAACTTTTTACAGTTTGCACTATGCATTCGGACAGGTAGCTTTCTCCTGGCATCCGCCAAACCCGGAGTCGTCCGTCGGACTGGCAGATGGTGAAGCGTGATTCATCAAGCCAGAGAACGCTTTTCTACTGCTCCAGAGTCCATTTGCGGCGAGCTTTACACCACTCCAGCCGACGCTTTGCATTGTGCATACTGATCTTAGGCTGAAGTGAGGCTGCTCGGCCAAGGAAAACCATATTCATGACTTTCCCGAAGAACAGTTCTTGCTTGTGCTGACGTTGCTTCCAGAGGCAGTTTGGAACTTGGTAATGAGATTGCAACCTAGAACAGACTTTTTACGCCCTATGCACCTCAGCACTTGGTGGTACTGTTATGTGAGCTTGTGTGCCCTACCACTTTGCGGCTGAGACGTTGTTGCTCCTAGACATTTATACTTTACAATAACAGCACCTACAGTTGACCGGGCAGCTCTAGCAGGGTAGATATCTGATGAACTGATTTGTTGGAAAGGTGGCATCCTATGACTGTGCCATGCTAAAAGTCACTGAGCTCTTCAGTAAGGCCATTCTACTGCCAATGTTTGTCTATGGAGATTGCATGGCTGTGTGCTCAATTTTATACACCTGTCAGCAATGGGTGTGGCTGAAATAGCTGAATCCACACATTTTTAAGGGATGTCCACATACTCTTGTGTATGTTCGTCAAAAGAGATCAGGGTCTAGAGTAACGCAGAGTTCCTAAAGTTTTATTTGAGACGACTTTATAACCATCAAGATGAAATGTCAGATCAAACAGCAGATCTGTTTGTTTCTTGGGACCTAGAACTAGCATCTCTGTTTTGTCAGAGTTTTAAAATGTTGACGCCATCCATTTCCTTATGTCTGAAACGCATACGTCCAGGGTAGGTAATTTTGGTGCTTCACCATGTTTCATCGAAATGTACAGCTGTGTGTCGTCTGCATAGCAGTGAAAGTTGATATTGTGTTTCGAATGACATCACCAAGAGGTAGAATATACACTACTGTTCAAAGTTTGGGGTCACTTAGAAATGCCCTTGTTTTTTAAATAAAATACCTCTCACTCCTCTTTCTATTCTGTTTAGAGCCAGTTTGCGCTGTTCTATGAAGGGCGGAGTACACCGTGTTGTACGAGATCTTCAGTTTCAGAACAACAGTTTTCAGCTGTGCTAACATAATTGCAAAAGGGTTTTCTAATGATCTATTAGCCTTCTAAAATTATGAACTTGGATTAGTTAACACAACATGCCATTGGAACACAGGAGTAATGGTTGCTGATAATGGGCCTCTGTACGCCTGTAGATATTCCATTCAAAATCTGCTGTTTCCAGCTACAATAGTCATTTACATCGTTAACAATGTCTACATTGTATTTCTGAATCAATTTGATGTTATTTGAATTGACAAAATATTTGCTTTTCTTTCAAAACGAGGATATTTAAGTGACACCAAACTTTTGAATGGTTGTGTGTATAGATGGTGAAATCGGAACCTTGAGGAACACCGAAACAACATGTAATTGATTTGTCAGAGGACAAACCATCCACGGAGACAAGCTGATATCTTTCCGACAGATAAGATCTAAACCAGGCATGAACTTGTCCGTGTAGACCACTTGGGGTTTCCAATCTCTCCAAAAGAGTGTGGTGATTGGTGTCAAAGGCAACACTAAGGTCTAGGAGCATGAGGACCGATGTAGAGCCTTGGTCTGACGCCATTAAACAATCATTTACTACCACCTTCAATTGGTCATGGACTCTACAAGGTGTTCAAAGCTTTCCAGAGATGCTGGCCCATGTTGACTCCAATGTTTCCCACAGTTGTCAAGTTGGCTTCATGTCCTTTTTTGAGTGGTAGACCATTCTTGATGCACACAGGAAACAGTTGAGCTTGAAAAACCCAGCAGCGTTGCAGTTCTTAACACACCGGTGCATCTGGCACCAACTACCATACCCCGTTCAAAGGAACTTACATTTGTTGTCTTGCCCATTCACCCTCTGAATAGCACACATACACAATCCATGTCTCATTTTTCTTGAGGCTTAAAAATCCTTCTTTAACCTGTCCATCTACACTGATTTAAAAAGTGACATCAATAAGGGATCATCACATTCATCTGGTCTGTCTCTCATGGAAAGAGCAGGTGTTGATGTTTTTATACTCAGTGTAATACATACATTGCACTTTACCCTTATACTGCTCATATAGGCATATGCATAATACTTTACATTTTCCCATATTCTGTCAGTGGTGCTCAGCCTTATGGCGGTTTAGGTATTTGAGGGACCCTATAGCATCTGCCTGAGGGGAGGAGCTGAAGCTAAGAGTGAAGTACATGGGATGGATCTGAAATAATTTAGCATACTTCCATGATTGCATGGTAAAACGAGCATTCTTTTCTTTAAAAAATATTTTTACTCCTTTTTCTCCACAGTTTTGTGGTATTCAATTGGTAATTAGTCTTGTCCCATTCGCTGCAACTCCCGTACGGACTCGGGAGAGGTGAAGGTCGAGAGCCGTGTGTCCTCAAACACAACCCAGCCAAGCTGCACTGCTTCTTGACACGATGCCCGATTAACCCGGAAGCCAGCCGCACCAAGGTGTCGGAGGAAACACTGTGCACCTGGTGACTGTCGGCGTGCAATGAGTCCGGCATGCCACAGAAGTCGCTAGTGTGCAATGGGACAGGAACATCCCTGCTGGCTAAACCCTCCTCTAATCCGGACGACACTGGGCCAGTTGTGTGCCGCCCCATGGGTCTCCCGGTCGCGACAGCCTGGACACTAACCAGGATCTCTAGTGGCACAGTTAGCACTGCGATGCAGTGCCTTAAATCACTGCACGAGAGCATTATTTTCTGGTCAACTTCAAAAACCTTGAGTCTACGTAGGAAATGGAGGTGTTGTTGGACTCTGCAGCATGCCCTTTACTTGGCCCTTCCAGCTCAGCATATTGTCCATGTGTACACCCAGGAACAAACTAACCTGTGCTATGGCATTGTGGACAACCACAGGCACGTGGTCACCGACAGATTTAGGGTGAAACACCATTGTGGTCAAACACCAATTTGTATTGTTTGAATATCTGACCTGTACGCAGTAGTATCAGCATCTTTAGACATCAGACCAGGAATGGCAGTATCATCAGAAAACTGGACAATATATTTATCAGGATTACTGCTAGTTCATTCATTTGTGTACAGAGTGAATAAGATGGGTGTACTCACACAACCCAGTGGGGCCCCCATGCTAATGTCTATAGCCTCAGAGAGGGTACTGTTAACTAATCTGAGTACTGCTAGTCATGAATGAGGGGTACCACTTTATGATATAGGGGTTAATACCCATCTGCTTTAACTTGCTGAGTACGACGTGTGCCTGTATTGTGTTAAACGCTTAACTTAAATCAATAAATTGCAGTCTAGCACAGGCCTTGGGGTTTTCCAGATTCTTAACAATGAGATGCTCTATGGTGTTGATTGCATCATCAGTCCTGCAACTTTTCTTATAGGCAAATTGATACAGATCTTTTCAGAACTTCATTATGATGGTCAGACCAACAGGTCTGTAGTCATTATTTTATTTTGGGGACTGGAGTGATGTCCTTTTTCCACAGAGATGGGACTGTATGGGAGTCTAGAGACCTCTGAAAGATAGGGCACCAAGCCGGAGTAAATTCCTCTGCACATGTTTTTAGAAGAAAAGCAGAGATGCCATCAGGACCTGTTGCCTTATTCATACAGGTGTGCTTGAAGACTAGTGACATCTATTAGGTTGATTTCCAACCTATGAACACAATTATCAATGGAGCCAATCACATTATCACACTTGACAGAGAAGTCATGTACAGTGCATTCAGACCCATTTACTTTTTCCACATTTTGTTACGTTACAGCCTTATTCTAAAATGTATTTTTTTTAAAATCAATCTACACACAATAACCCATAATGACAAAGAAAAACAGGTTTTATAGAACTTTTAGCACATTTACATATGTATTTTGACCCTTTACTCAGTACTTTGTTGACACACTTGACAGCGATTACAGCCTCGAGTCTTCTTGGGTATGACACTACAAGCTTGGTACTTGAATTTTGAGAGTTTCTCCCATTCTTCTCTGTAGATCCTCTCAAGCTCTGTCAGGTTGCATGGGGAGTGTCGCTGCACAGCTATTTTCGGGTCGGAGTTGATCGATAAGGGTTCAAGTCTGGGCTCCGGTTGGGCCACTTAAGGGCATTCAGAGACTTGTCCTGAAGCCATGCCTGTGTTGTCTTGGCTGTGTGCTTATGGTAGTTGTCCTGTTGGCAAAGGTTCACCTTCCCCCGTCTGAGGTCCTGAGCAGGTTTTCATCAAGGATCTCTCTGTACTTTGCTTCGTTCATCTTTCCTCCATTCCCTGCTGCTAAAAAACATCCCCAACCTGGTGCTAGGTTTCCTCCAGACGTGACGCTTGGCATTCAGGCTAACCAGTTCAATCTTGGTTTCATCAGACCAGAGAATCTTGTTTCTCATGGTCAGAGTCCTTTTAGGGTTGGAGCGAGCGGTCGCATCCGCGCTTCGGTCTGCTTCGGTCCGCAGGTAGTATAACTTTTCGTTACATTTCATTATAGTACAACGGTTTGATTTGTCTAATCCTAGCAATTTCTTCTTAGCTAGCTACATAGCCGTCTTTGTATCAAAGATAATTGCGTAATTATCGTATTTCGTCGTCCTCCTATCTGCCCAGCAGCTAGCAAACGTTCACCGTCTACCGTAGCACTGTAGTAACTATCACACTCAACTGAACGACTTGATTAGTGTAGTGTTGTCTTTGCTGTCTTCGTATCCAAGATAATTGTGTAGTCTTAGAGCGATTTATCTTAATTTACCGAGGTTAGCTAGCCAGCTATTTGTCGTCCTTAACGTAGGAGTCACTCCTAGCTAGCCAACAGCTAGCCAACGTCTACTGAATAGAACTTTCGCATTCCGGTCGCATTCCGCTTCGCTCCACAGGTAGTATCACATTTTCATTTCATTTCATTACAGTCCCAACGGTGTGATTTGTTTGATCGTAGCTAGCTACATAGCCGTCTTTGTATCAAAGATAATTGTGTAGTCTAGAGCGATTTTCTAGGTTAGCTAGCCAGCTATTGTCGTTCTTTTAACGCAACGTAACGTAATCAACACTGCTAGCTAGCCAGCTAGCCCCCGAATAGCAGCATTGTAGAAACTTTACACTCAACGGAACGACTTGATTAGTGTAGTGTCAACAACGCAGCCACTGCCAGCTAGCCTACAAAGTCAACAACGCAGCCACTGCCAGCTAGCCTACCTCAGCAGTACTGTATCATTTTAATCATTTTAGTCAATTAGATTCTTGCTACGTAAGCTTAACTTAACATTCGAGACGTGTAGTCCACTTGTCATTCCAATCTCCTTTGCATTAGCGTAGCCTCTTCTGTAGCCTGTCAACTATGTGTCTGTCTATCCCTGTTCTCTCCTCTCTGCACAGACCATACAAACGCTCACACCGCGTGGCCGCGGCCACCTAATCTGGTGGTCCCAGCGCACGACCCACGTGGAGTTCCAGGTCTCCGGTAGCCTCTGGAACTGCCGATCTGCGGCCAACAAGGCAGAGTTCATCTCAGCCTATGCCTCCCTCCAGTCCCTCGACTTCTTGGCACTGACGGAAACATGGATCACCACAGACAACACCGCTACTCCTACTGCTCTCTCTTCGTCCGCCCACGTGTTCTCGCACACCCGAGAGCTTCTGGTCAGCGGGGTGGTGGCACCGGGATCCTCATCTCTCCCAAGTGGTCATTCTCTCTTTCTCCCCTTACCCATCTGTCTATCGCCTCCTTTGAATTCCATGCTGTCACAGTTACCAGCCCTTTCAAGCTTAACATCCTTATCATTTATCGCCCTCCAGGTTCCCTCGGAGAGTTCATCAATGAGCTTGATGCCTTGATAAGCTCCTTTCCTGAGGACGGCTCACCTCTCACAGTTCTGGGCGACTTTAACCTCCCCACGTCTACCTTTGACTCATTCCTCTCTGCCTCCTTCTTTCCACTCCTCTCCTCTTTTGACCTCACCCTCTCACCTTCCCCCCCTACTCACAAGGCAGGCAATACGCTCGACCTCATCTTTACTAGATGCTGTTCTTCCACTAACCTCATTGCAACTCCCCTCCAAGTCTCCGACCACTACCTTGTATCCTTTTCCCTCTCGCTCTCATCCAACACTTCCCACACTGCCCCTACTCGGATGGTATCGCGCCGTCCCAACCTTCGCTCTCTCTCCCCCGCTACTCTCTCCTCTTCCATCCTATCATCTCTTCCCTCTGCTCAAACCTTCTCCAACCTATCTCCTGATTCTGCCTCCTCAACCCTCCTCTCCTCCCTTTCTGCATCCTTTGACTCTCTATGTCCCCTATCCTCCAGGCCGGCTCGGTCCTCCCCTCCCGCCCAGTGGCTCGACGACTCATTGGGAGCTCACAGAACAGGGCTCCGGGCAGCCGAGCGGAAATGGAGGAAAACTCGCCTCCCTGCGGACCTGGCATCCTTTCACTCCCTCCTCTCTACATTTTCCTCCTCTGTCTCTGCTGCTAAAGCCACTTTCTACCACTCTAAATTCCAAGCATCTGCCTCTAACCCTAGGAAGCTCTTTGCCACCTTCTCCTCCCTCCTGAATCCTCCTCCCCCCTCTCTGCAGATGACTTCGTCAACCATTTTGAAAAGAAGGTCGACGACATCCGATCCTCGTTTGCTAAGTCAAACGACACCGCTGGTTCTGCTCACACTGCCCTACCCTGTGCTCTGACCTCTTTCTCCCCTCTCTCTCCAGATGACATCTCGCGTCTTGTGACGGCCGGCCGCCCAACAACCTGCCCGCTTGACCCTATCCCCTCCTCTCTTCTCCAGACCATTTCCGGTGACCTTCTCCCTTACCTCACCTCGCTCATCAACTCATCCCTGACCGCTGGCTACGTCCCTCCCGTCTTCAAGAGAGCGAGAGTTGCACCCCTTCTGAAAAAACCTACACTCGATCCCTCCGATGTCAACAACTACAGACCAGTATCCCTTCTTTCTTTTCTCTCCAAAACTCTTGAACATGCCGTCCTTGGCCAGCTCTCCCGCTATCTCTCTCAGAATGACCTTCTTGATCCAAATCAGTCAGGTTTCAAGACTAGTCATTCAACTGAGACTGCTCTTCTCTGTATCACGGAGGCACTCCGCACTGCTAAAGCTAACTCTCTCTCCTCTGCTCTCATCCTTCTAGACCTATCGGCTGCCTTCGATACTGTGAACCATCAGATCCTCCTCTCCACCCTCTCCGAGTTGGGCATCTCCGGCGCGGCCCACGCTTGGATTGCGTCCTACCTGACAGGTCGCTCCTACCAGGTGGCGTGGCGAGAATCTGTCTCCTCACCACGCGCTCTCACCACTGGTGTCCCCCAGGGCTCTGTTCTAGGCCCTCTCCTATTCTCGCTATACACCAAGTCACTTGGCTCTGTCATAACCTCACATGGTCTCTCCTATCATTGCTATGCAGACGACACACAATTAATCTTCTCCTTTCCCCTCTGATGACCAGGTGGCGAATCGCATCTCTGCATGTCTGGCAGACATATCAGTGTGGATGACGGATCACCACCTCAAGCTGAACCTCGGCAAGACGGAGCTGCTCTTCCTCCCGGGAAGGACTGCCCGTTCCATGATCTCGCCATCACGGTTGACAACTCCACTGTGTCCTCCTCCCAGAGCGCTAAGAACCTTGGCGTGATCCTGGACAACACCCTGTCGTTCTCAACTAACATCAAGGCGGTGGCCCGTTCCTGTAGGTTCATGCTCTACAACATCCGCAGAGTACGACCCTGCCTCACACAGGAAGCGGCGCAGGTCCTAATCCAGGCACTTGTCATCTCCCGTCTGGATTACTGCAACTCGCTGTTGGCTGGGCTCCCTGCCTGTGCCATTAAACCCCTACAACTCATCCAGAACGCCGCAGCCCGTCTGGTGTTCAACCTTCCCAAGTTCTCTCACGTCACCCCGCTCCTCCGCTCTCTCCACTGGCTTCCAGTTGAAGCTCGCATCCGCTACAAGACCATGGTGCTTGCCTACGGAGCTGTGAGGGGAACGGCACCTCAGTACCTCCAGGCTCTGATCAGGCCCTACACCCAAACAAGGGCACTGCATTCATCCACCTCTGGCCTGCTCGCCTCCCTACCACTGAGGAAGTACAGTTCCCGCTCAGCCCAGTCAAAACTGTTAGCTGCTCTGGCCCCCCAATGGTGGAACAAACTCCCTCACGACGCCAGGACAGCGGAGTCAATCACCACCTTCCGGAGACACCTGAAACCCCACCTCTTTAAGGAATACCTAGGATAGGATAAAGTAATCCTTCTCACCCCCCCCTTAAAAGATTTAGATGCACTATTGTAAAGTGGCTGTTCCACTGGATGTCATAAGGTGAAAGCACCAATTTGTAAGTCGCTCTGGATAAGAGCGTCTGCTAAATGACTTAAATGTAATGTAAATGTGCCTTTTGGCAAACTCCAAGCAGGCTGTTATACTTTTTACTGAGGAGTGGCTTCCGTCTTGCCACGCTACCATAAAGGCCTGATTGGTGGAGTGCTGCAGAGATGGTTCTCCCATCTCCACAGTGGAACTCTGGAGCGACCATCGGATTCTTGGAACACCTCGCTGACCATGGCCCTTCTCCCCTGATTGCTCAGTTTGTCTGGGTGGCCAGCTCTGGGAAGAGTCTTGGTGGGTCCAAAATTCTTCCATTTAAGAATGGTGGAGTCCACTGTGTTCTTGGGGACCTTCAATGCTGCAGACATGTTTTGGTACCCTTCCCCAGATCTGTGCCTCAGCACAATCCTGTCTCTGAGCTCTATGGTCAATTGCATCGACCTCATGGCTTGGTTTTTGCTCTGACATGCACTGTCAACTGTGGGAACTTATATAGACAGGTGTGCCTTTCCAAATCATGTTCAATCAATTTCATTTACCACAGTTTGACTCCAATTACGTTGTAGAAACTTCTCAAGGATGATCAATGGAAACAGGATGCATCTGAGCTCAATTTTGAGTGTCATAGCAAAGGGTCTGAGTACTTATGTAAATAAGATATTTCTGTATTTTATTTTTTATAAATTTGCAAACATTTCAAAATACTGTTTTCGCTTTGTAGTTATGGGTTATTGTGTGTAGATTGATGAGAAATTTAATTGAACCCATTTTAGAAATGCAAAGTAACTAACGTAACAAAATGTTGAAAAAGTAAAGTGATCTGAATACTTTCTTTGGTCAGCTAATCAGGTGTGTGTGCAAGTATTTATTTTGCAGGGTTCATGTCAGTGATTGTGTCAACGGGAGGGCCTCTTAAACATGGTTGGAAACTGCACCAATCGCCATGCGGTTTAACCACCTAAGCCCCATTTTGATCCAGAAAAAAACATGGATGTTGCAAAATAGCTTGGCTATCTGGGTTAAAGTGCTGTTTTTAAAACTACTGTACTCCCATGTCCTCCTGCTCTCACCTCCTAGAGATTTGATGAACTACTTCAGTTGGCCTCGAAGGGGCAGCACACAAGTGTTGACATGCTAGTCAAAGACATCTACGGGGGATCTTATGTGTCCTTGGGCTTGACTGGGGACCTTATCGCAAGCAGCTTTGGAAAATCTGCTACGGCTGACAAAGGTAAAGAGAGAACAGAGCCCTTGCAGTATGTTTATTCTTTGGCCCCATAACCTGTTTTTCATTGTCTTCAGGAGCGGACTCCCTGGCATGCAATCTACCGGCGGAAGCTGGTGGGAGGACCTATAGGAGGACAGGCTCATTGTAATTGCTGAAATGGAACGTAGTTAACATATGTTTGATACGTTCCATTCCAGCCATTATAATGATCCCGTCCTCCTATAGCTCCTCACACCAGCCTCCACTGCCATATACTGTAATGTAGGTTACATTCCTGTTTAGCACTAACAGATTGATGACTTCTAACCCAGTTACTGTGGCCTTGTCCCCTCTAGGCTGTGTGGTTACTGTTGAGAAATAGATGAGGCAGACAGCCATGGAGGCAAAGCAAGCAACTCATTCACTCACTCTATTAGATAATGTTTTTAATGTAATGCCAATAATACCTGAGACAAACAGTCAATACATAAACCAACACTGTACTTACTTCAATGGGACCTTGGCTTGTTATCTAGAGTGACTCCATGTTTCTGGATCTTCACTTGGCTGTATGTTGACATACTTTTACTTTTGTTTCCTCCTGAATTAGAGTTCTCTAAAGAAGATATGGCTAAGAGTCTGCTCCATATGATCAGCAATGACATTGGGCAGCTGGCCTGCCTCTATGCCCGGCTCCACAACTTGACCAGGGTCTACTTTGGGGGTTTCTTCATCCGAGGACACCCTGTCACTATGCACACCATCACTTACAGTATCAACTTCTTCACCAAGGCAAGCCCCCCAATGTACCTCCTAAACAAGCATTTCTTTCTCAATCTAGGTTTTGCTCTCAGATACATTTGATTGAGCTCTAGATTTAGCCCTGAAAGAGCTTGATCTGATGTCAGCTGACTAAAATCAGGGATATGTCCCTTGGGCCTGGCTCAGAGCTTGAAAACCAGCAATAAAATCTGCCTTGCTGTATTTACACAGTAGCATGGAAATATACCCTTTTTCCTGAATTCAATGTCTTTGGGTTCTGTTACGCAGCAGGTAACAGAACCCCACCTAACAGAACTCACCTCACAGGTAAATTATTTACATTTTCAGATGGAGACATTTGTGTGGGCAGTTTAAAAAAAACTAAAACATTGACATGACAGGTTTGATTATATTGTCCCCATAGGCTACTTTTACATGATACAATCTGCAAGTGTAATGAGAGTTAGAAATGGTTCCTTCTGACTGGATATGTATATTGTTTGTTTTTTTGCAGGGGGAAGTCCAGGCGCTGTTCCTGAGACATGAAGGCTATCTGGGGACTATTGGTGCCTTTCTCAAGGGAGCAGAGGAAGACAGTAAGTCGATGTTACCCCTATGGAATTTCTTCATGACAGAAAGTGGCACTGGCAGTCATGTCTTATTACTCTCTTTGTTTGATTTGCATTTTCCTGTTGATGATAAGTTCTTTTTGAGTCGTTTTCACTGGTATTATAATTGTCACTTTATCTAGATCCTAACCAGTACAGTTGGGGGGAGAACTATGCTGGGAGCTCTGGCCTGATGAGTACCTCTCCAGACCTGAACCCCATGCAACGTGCACGCAGTGGAACAGTAAGTCCTTTGTAGAAGAAAATACCTTAAGGTCAGCTTTGGACCACTAGGGTGCGCTCATAACCCACTTGTTGCCATTTAATTTTGGTGACATTTCATTAACCATTTTAGCAATTCACCCCCACCACCCTTTTATCTGATTTCTGAGATAATTGTAGGTTTGATATTTTCTGGGGAAATGTCACCACCGCTGTCCTTTTTAAAATCCACAGGCCTGGTGTGACAACCTTCATTGATAATTTCATCTAACATTTGATTGTTTTCATCTCTTCTCTTCATATCCACCATATCTTACATCTGTTTACCTACTGTAACCCTTTCCTCAGTTTCCCGTAAGTACTTCCTCATGCTCTGTGTGTAGTGGTTTGATTAGGGCTAAATATTTCCTCATGCTTCTGGCTTTGTAGCTCTACACCTGCCCTAACATTCACATTGGGTTAAGTAAGGTTTCAGAGAGACAATTGTTGCATTAACTGCCAGATGCCAGCCTTTTCCTTTCAGATTGCATTGTTTAACAGCGTTTGAAGTGTTGCTTTTAGCAGTCACTGTTTTGAATTGTGTTGTGACGTGTTATAACCAACCTTAGTCACCTGTGACACTGGAGAATAGTAATCAGGTCTATTCACCTTAGACACTGAACTTAAAAGCATACTCAAGGCACTGATAGGTGTGAGGAGTCCGTATAGGGTACATCTAAACTTTGATGTGTGTGTCGACTGCACTGACAGTGTAATTGTCCCTGAGTGATATGGAGCTTGACACATGCTATTGTCAGCTCACTGACCACTAGGTGGGGAATTTAAAACAGATCTATTGGCATTTTTTGTGACGTTTGAAGGAGTCTGGTTGCTTTGGTTTTTACTTTGATGTGTGCATGAGTGCATTAGCCCAGCACTATTTGCAGTGCTTAGTGTGTCTCTTGTCCGGCTCCAGTTTGACATGTTGGAGATGGATCGTCTGGAGAGGCAGCTTGTGAATCTGCCCCTGCTGCAGGACCCGTCCTCCTACATCCCAGACACAGTGGACCTCTCAGAGGATGCCCTTGCACGGGAGTACTGGCTCTACTGCTTTGAGGAGGCCCTGGATGGGGTAAGAGGCAGAGCATCTTCTACTGGTCTATTCATCAATACACACACATTGCATTGCACACACAGCGAGTACTCAACCTGGTTGCTTTTAAAATTGCCGATCTGGGTGATGTGCTTTGGACAGGTGGTAAAAAGAGCTGTGGCCAGCCAGCCTGATCTACCAGAGGCTGCTGAACGAGCGGAGAAGTTCCGGCACAAGTACCTGCACAAGCTGCAGACCCTCCGCCACCAGCCTTTGTAAGGGGAGCCACAGCTGCAGATCCTTTTTAAAGGCTGTTAGACTACTAGAGCTGTTTCTTGATCATTTATGTAGATGCATATCTTTGAAGGCCTCCCAAGTAGTGGATGAAATTGACTCTTGTACATTATGAAGTCTCACTGTTTCCTGTGCAATCTGTATGTGTTTTTGTCTGCTAATGTAGAGTACTTCTCTTCTCACCTGTAGTGCTTATGGATCCCTCACTGTAAGAAGTCTTTTAGACACAAGAGAACACTGTTTAAATGAGTTCAACTTCCCTGACCCCTACTCGAAGGTTTGACTGGATTCTATAGCACTCTTTTTCCTCTGTTCACGGTTCCCAATACATGCTCCAGTGCTTCTCTTTTTCTGGTCATCTAATGATGAAGCTTACACATGTGGTCTTGGGTGCATTTTGATGTCATTTCATGTCCACTTGCCTTGATTAGTGTCTGTCATTATATGATTTGCTAATGTGGTAGATTAGCTGTGAGAAGATGGAAGCTTCTGTGTCTCAGTTTTGTCTTCATCTTCCACAGATCAAGCAGAGGGAGAATGACATGGCCCTCAAGTACTTCCAGAAGGCAGTCAAGTCCCTGGAGGAGCTGAGCTGGGAGCAGAGGCAGTTTGCCCTGGTCAGGGGCCTCCTGGCTGGGAACGTCTTTGACTGGGGAGCCAAGGCTGTTTCAGAGTGAGTCTGCACTCCTTAATTTGGGACTATGGATGATTATTATGACACATTCTGGCTATAATATATATATATATATATATATATATGTATATTCTTGAGAATTATATGGCAATTTTGAATGAACAAAGACTGTCGCTCACGTTTTCACTTAGTGTTCTGGAGTCTGATCCGGAGTTTGGCTTTGAACAGGCGAAACGACAATTGGAAGGTATGAAAGCCCTTGTTGACTGGGAAAACATTTTGATATTTAAATGGATCCTGCATTTTATATTACTGCTGTAACCTATGTAGGCTACATAATGAGTCATGTTTTCTCCATAGAGCGGCCGTGGCTTATCGACAACTATGACCAATGGCTCGAGAGACTGAATGTAAGAATTTACACTGTTTTCTGACGTTAGTGTTTAAATTGATTATTTTAGCTGTATTCTTGTTTTGGGCCACATCCTAACTTAAGCTCCACAGAAGTTCTGTGCCTGGATCTCAATTTAGGATTTGTCCCAAAGATGTGTATGACTTCATGCTGTGGAACAGTAATTGAATACCATGCCTACTGGCTTTCTTTTGCAGGGCCCACCTCATAAGTGTGCATTATTTTTCGTAGATAATAGTGGAATAGACATCATACTGGGAGTCTTCCCATTTGTCAGAGAGCTTCTCTGTAGGGGAACAGAGGTAAGGAACCACACTGTCCACCCCCTAAAATCTTGAAACGTTGTCACCTTCACCACCCCTTCAAATACACACTAGATTTAATAAAACAAGATGACCGAAGCAAGATTAACTTTTTTCCACTTTATGATATTTTTGGGCCTTTGACACCCTGCATTTGCTGTTTTCCAGGTAGTCCTTGCCAGCAACTCAAGCCCAGCTCTGAATGATGTAACAAACAATGAGCTGCAGATCTTGACTGAAAGAATAGCTGCAATGGATCCAGTCATACAGTGAGTATTTAAATCTTTTAGCACTGCATTTGTGACTGGATTATGGATACAGTGATCCTTTCCCACCATTTCATTTGTTTTTCAGATCTGCTGTGAAGGAGGACAGGTTAACGCTAGTCCAGAGTGGCTCCAGCTCTCCGTGCTTAGACTTAAGGTTTGTTTTATTTCCTTTGTATGAATTTTATTTCAACGTTACATACCTGTGTTAACTATGTTTAAAAACAACCTTACTGCAGGAATGTCCACCAGAGCTATTGCCAGAGAATTGAATGTTAATTTCTGTACCATAAGCCACCTTCAACGTCATTTTAGAGAATTTGGCAGTACGTCCAACCGGCCTCACACCACGCCAGCATAGACTTCCACATACTGCTTCTTCTTCACCTGCGGGACTGTCCGAGACAAGCCACCCAGACAGCTGATGAAACTGAGTTTGCACAGCCAAACAATTTCTGCACAAACTGTCAGAAACAGTCTCAGAGAAGCTCATCTGAGTGCTCGTTGTCCTTACTAGGGTCTTGACCTGACTCCAGTTTCAGCGTCGGTACCGACTGCAGTGGGCAAAGGCTCAACTTCGATGGCCACTGGCGAAGTGTGCTCTTCACGGATGTATTCCGGTTTCAAGAGTACCGGGCATATGGCAGACAGAGTGTATGGCGTTGTGTGGGTGAGTGGTTTGCTGATGTCGACATTATGAACCCCACCGCCACCATTGGGCACTCTGTTATGGTATGGGCATGTACCAAAGCTGAAGAACATGTGCACATCCAGGTACTTTCCACAGGTGCTGGAGTTGTAGGCAAACTCATGGAAAGCAGAAAGGAAAACGCTGCACTCATGCTTCCAGGTGGTATTTATTAACAACGTTTCGACCCTTCGGTCTTCATCAGACATCCATATCCCAGGTGAGGGTGGAAGGTCCTATATATAGGGGCAGTACTGAGTGACATCACTTCCTGAAACAGGAGGTAATTATTTTTATATTACGTAGTTTCGCAATATTAACATTCAATGTATGAAAATATATGATCATACACAGAGAATGTGATCAATATTTACAGTAATATACATACAATATTCAATTAGGATTTTAAAAAACTATTTAGACATTGAAACTATAAAAACGGTTTCAAGTCAAACTCCTCCATTAAGGCCAAGCAAGAGGAGAGTGTGTTCAGCCTGTGGATCCAGAAAGATTCCCTTTGAAGAAGTTAACGCTCAATGTCCCCTCCCCTGTGTGACATCTTGACCATTTCTATTCCAATGTATCTCAGAGAGCTAATAGGATTCCAGCGTGTACAAAATGATCAGCAACCAGATTTTGTCTCACATGTCGGGGTGGCAGGGTAGCCTAGTGGTTAGAGCGTTGGACTAGTAACCGGAAGGTTGCAAGTTCAAACCCCCAAGCTGACAAGTTACAAATCTGTCGTTCTGCTCCTGAACATTCAGTTAACCCACTGTTCCTAGGCCGTCATTGAAAATAAGAATTTGTTCTTAACTGACTTGCCAATATTGCTGCGTGTCTTAAGGCTTCTACGGGTTTTCCCTATGTGAGACAGACCACAATGACATTTTCAACATGTAAATAACAGTGGTGGACATGCAGGTAAACAGGGCCTTGATCTTAAGTATTTGTCCTGTACGAGGGTGGGTAAATGAGTTGCCTTTGTACGAAAAGCTGCATTGTGCACATCGGCCACATTTGTGGGGGATATTTAAAAATGGGTTTCAATTGTGGTTCAGTATCAATAATGTACCAGTTCTTATGGTATGGGCAGGCATAAGCTACGGACAACAAACACGTGCATTTTATCGATTCCGGTTTGAATGCACAGAGATTCCATGATAAGATCCTGCTATTGTCATGTCATAAATGTTTCACCATGATAGTGCACTGCTCCATGTCGCAAGGCTCCGTACACAATTCCAGAAGCTGAAAATGTCCCCGTTTTTCCATGGCTTGCATACTCACCAGACATGTCACCTATTGAACATGTTTGGGATGCTTTGGATCGACGTGCACGACGGCGCGTTCCAGTTCCCACCGATATCCAGCAACTTCGCACAGCCATTGAAGAGGAGTGGGACAACAGGCCACAATTTTTTTTTTTTTTTAAGAACACATTCTTATTTTCAATGACTGCCTGGGAACAGTGGGTTAACTGCCTGTTCAGGGGCAGAACGACAGATTTGTACCTTGTCAGCTCGGGGGTTTGAACTTGCAACCTTGGAGAGCACATGGAGGGCTGTGCGGCCCCCCCCAAAGAAATGCCACCCCACACCATGACTGACCCACCCCCAAACCGGTCATGCTGGAGGATGTCTCCACAGCGTCTCCAGGCTGTGTGAACCTGCTTTCACCTGTGAAGAGCACAGGGCGCCAGTGGCGAATTTGCCAAACGTCCTGCACGGTGTTGGGGTGTAAGCACAACCCCCACCTGTGGACGTCGGGCCCTCATACCACCCTCATGGAATCTGTTTCTGACCGTTTGAGCAGACACGTGCACATTTGTGGCCTGCTGGAGGTCATTTTGCAGGGCTCTGGCAGTGCTCCTCCTGCTCCTTGCACAAAGGCGGAGGTAACGGTCCTGCTGCTGGGTTGTTGCCCTCCTACGGCCTCCTCCACGTCTCCTGATGTACTGGCCTGTCTCCTGGTAGCGCCTCCATGCTCTGGACACTACGCTGACAGACACGGCAAACCTTCTTGCCACAGCTCGCATTGATGTTCCATCCTGGATGAGCTGCACTACCTGTGTGGGTAGTCACTTGTGTGGGTTGTAGACTCCGAACCACTCCTTTTATTGGGGGTGTCTTGCTAAATGCCTATAATTTCCACCTGTTGTCTATTCCATTTGCACAACAGCATGTGAAATGTATTGTCAATCAGTGTTGCTTCCTAAGTGGACAGTTTGATTTCACAGAAGTGTGATTGACTTGGAGTTACATTGTGTTGTTTAAGTGTTCCCTTTATTTTTTTGAGCAGTGTATTTCAATTGACTGATTTCCTTATGAACTGTAACTCAGTGAAATCTTTGAAATTGTTGGATGCTACATGTATATCTTTGTTCAGTGTAGTTACTAAGTAATTTCTTCTAATATACATTTAAGGTTTTAAGGTTATTCCTGTAAATATGATAATTTCTCTCCTCAGCCGTTTGGACAAGGTCTTGGCTGGGGTTGTGCGGGAACGCCACACAGACCTGGTGATCATCGAGGGCATGGGCCGGGCCATCCACACCAACTACTACGCCTTGTTGAGCTGCGAGAGCCTCAAGATGGCTGTCATCAAGAACTCCTGGCTGGCTGACCGACTGGGAGGCAAGCTCTTCAGTGTGGTCTTCAAGTACGAGGTGCCACTAGACACAAAACCCACCACCCTGGATCATGTTCCTGTGACGCCTTCATGATCTCATCACTCTCCTTTTGAAGTCTGATTATGGGACAGGTTGAACTGTTTCCGGTACAAGTTGGAGAGGTCCAGCTAGCTGTGATGGGGTTGATTTCACCGACTCATGATGATTGATATGAAGATTGTACAGGGAGGAGTTTTTAAGATCAGTTTCTGTGGGCTTTGATTGATTTGAAAACTTGGCAGCCTATTTTAGCAAGGATGTCAAAACAGGGTAGAGTATAACATCGCTTAGTAACCTCAATGTTTAAATGTCTTCCTTTTTTGAATATACAACTGTACTTTGCACCATCTTGTGTTCTTGCAGATTACTGCCAAAATTGTAGTTATGGTATCAGAACAGACAAACTTGTCAGTGGTAGAGGTGTCCTCTTTGCAGATTGACTGTCAATGCAAGTGAGATCCTCTACTAACTGCATTTATAGACAGGTTATTAGTACCCTGCTGTTTACTTACAGCATCCCAATGGTTACCATGACAACAAGGTGCCCCTTTCAGTGGTGAAGAGATGCTTTGCGAGTGCTGTGCTACCAGGGTAATTATAGCAATCTGTGGTGATGCTTCACAAATATATGGTAGATGTGCCTTGAGGTGGGAGTGATAAAAAGCATAGCTCGTTCAAAATGTAACCAACCTGGTTTAATTTCTATTGCAGGAGAAACATGGGTGTTTGTTACCAGGGGCTACATGAAAGTGGCTTTTCTATGGGTTTGTGTTTAGTCTTCCTTTTGATTCCCAAGATTTTCCTCCTTTCATCACTGCCATTAGGTCAATTGAGATTATTCACTTAATTGTGATGATCATTGCCTGAGAAGCTAAAATGTTGCAGGGAATTTTTGGCACCTTTATTGAGGGGTTAAAAATGTAATTACAGAAGGTGGCAGTATTTTCATGTGAACATGAGCTCCTAACAACCAAATTAATTATACGGATATTTTGTTATTCATTGGATGTTCTGAGAGCTGTCAATCAAAAAAGTGTATTTAAGGTAATTTTATAGCTTAATGTGCTATCTTTTTATCAATAACATTATGTTGGCAGCCTTTGTAAATTCAATGAGTTTTTGTTGGGTTGAGGCATTGCTGTCCAAATGTTTCCATGACTTTATTTGCTTAACCTGTGGATTGATATTGTGTATTGTCATTTGTAAATACATGTGAAATAAGTGTAAATAAAATTCATTTGCATTACGTGGGTTCATGATGACATTTAGGGAAATTATTGTTCTCTTTACAATAACTTGTAATTAAATGTGAATTTATTTTATTAAAGTAATGCAATTTCTCTTTGTTAATTGTGTTGATTTTGGAGGGCGGTACTTAAATTTTAGGGAGTTGAGAGGAGTGGATAACTGCGAGGATGTGAGGGAGTACAACGCACTGCTCTAGAATCATCAAAGCGTTTTTAGTGCCGGTGGCGCTTATGTGAGAATGGAGTGCTGGTGTGTGTGGCACAGTAGTTGCTCGCTGTGCGCTCTTGCTGGGGAGTCATATGCTTATAATGCGCCGTGCCAAGCAGGGGGTCCTCCACAACATGCTGTGCCTCAACTTCTTCATTACCCCCTACTGCCACATGAACGGATGCCGGTTCTTAAGTTATACAATATTCTTACACAAGAAGAAACCCAATTCTGTTGTTTTATTTTTCCTGCGAAATGATTAATTGATGCACACTTGTGTACGTACACACTTTGCGTACTACTTGTTTCAAGGTTCTGTTCCCATTGCATGTAGGAAACTTTGATATAATTCACGGTGATAATTGTGATCAAAGAAGGAATACATTTCGACAGTTTCTCACTTTACCGGCCAACACTGGCAACAAATTGATGTATCCTATCGCAAGCTCAGGAAACATATTCCCATGCGCCTCACCTAATGGGACAAACGCTGACAGAAATCTCCGCATGAACGCGCATACGGTTACGCGCTTCCAGCCGGTGACTTCAAAAACCAGATAGAATCGCAACGGCCAGCACACAGACCCTGAACGGAGCCGAAACAGACGGAATTAGAGTCCTGTGCGCGTTATCAAACTATATCGGTCTTCCCATATGACTGAATTCCCTTTGCAATAATAGTCAACCTCAACGGATTAACCAACGCGTGTAAGGTAATTTGTCAATTTATTCAAGTGTTAAAGAAGGTTCTCTGTCGCAATAACGAACTATAGCCAACCAAATGTGCCACCTGTATCATTCATTAAGCTTTATATTGTTGCATTCAATAGACTACATCTTGTACTAGCTAGTGCATTAATAACACCCACTTTCTTCTATAAAGTTATTAGGCTATATGAATGAACTCCACTGAAGGCAAGATAGAAACCGTGGCGGTCAATTATTCTAAATTTAAAGACGTGAAATTGTTTGCCTTTTTATTATACCCAATAGTGCCTTCAGTATTCCTAATTGCTTAGTGGTACGTTTTATGATAATCTTATCTGAACTTAACTGTGTTCTGTTATTTGGCATAGGGGAAAGTCATTCTGATATTGGAAATAAAATATGTTTTTGTTCTGTATCTTGAAAATAGCTCAAAGAGTATTAATGAACATGTTAAAAGAGACAATCATATATTGCAATTATGTAGAGAGAAAGTGAGAGATTTTAGGTAGGCTGTCTCCTTGTGAGATCATGCATTTTATTAATCAACTGTAAGTGAATATAAAGCAGAGACAGTGGGTGTACAATATTTGTGGACTCATTAATAAGCCTGTTAATTAAAAGCAAGCCAATCAGCAGGAATGTGAATGTGATCCCTATGAGAACTGTGGAGAGACCTGATTGTGAAGCTCCCGGCAGGGCGATCTGGGGGTCACATCCAGTCCACGTTCACCGTTGAGAGACATTTCATAAAAATAATAGCAAACTCAAGGAAAATATGGAAAGATGAATCATGACTTTATGGTAGCCTAACCAAGCATTAATTAACTAAAGTTCTTCCTCCATTCCACGTACGTAGATAACTTCCTAGTACACTATCACTATGCTGCCTCTTCATATAATGTGTAGGCTAGGTAAAGCAGTGAGCTGTGCCAATATAGCGAATCTCCTCCACTATGGACTACATTGGTGATCTAAACCTAGCGTGGCCACCATCTCCATGTCTTATAATGAGCGTTAAAGTGTGATATGCTGTCAACAGTGATCTTTTCGGGTTCAAGGTTGGTTCAGTCTGATTGGTTGTTGTTGTGTTTTGGTTTTTGAACAGTGGACCCAGCTGGTCTCCTTGTGTGACATCAAATGAGAGAGAGAGATTCCACTGTCACTGTTCCAATTAACCCTGCCCTGGATAAATTCTCTCTCTCTTACTGTCTCTCTCTTACTGTCTGTCTGTTCTCTTACTGTCTGTCTGTTCTCTTGGCCTACCCTCCCCCTGTCTCTTTGTCTCTCCCTTGTCTTTCTCCTCTCAGTGGGATGTCTGTAGCTCTGTTCTCCTGGTGCTGTTTGTGTCTCAGAGCGTTGCTGGAACGTGTTTCTCTCTCTGCTCTGTGGGTATCTGGAGGAGGTTGCCCCGCTGTGAGTGTGTGTGTGTGCACTGAGCGTGCTCTACGGGAAGATAATGGCCACATTGCGGGATGTCTGTGATGTTGCTGTGCAACCGTGGCAATGTTCGATCTTGCCCCACATCTGTTGTACCTGCAACGAAATTGCCACAGAATCAGTTTGTGCCTCTTCTCTGCATCGGCTCACTTGCTGACAGATGGGCCTTTCCTTATGGCTCTCATCACACTGAGCAGTTTCCAGGGGCTCAGAGGATAATGCTGCACACTCAGAGCTGCAAAAGCTCCCAGTTGATGGTATGAAATCTCCAATATTGTTCTCTAGAGAGCTGAAGAATTCAAACTGTTTAAATCAGCGGTCATAGAGCTCGCCAGCTTGTAGTCCTAAAACTCAGAAATGAGTTACCTCTGGTTCGTTCAGCTGTTCCTATGAGGAAAGAATATGGGATAAACGCTGAAAATAAGGTCTGAGATTAACACAGGCTGAAGAGATCTTATATGTTTTGTTCTATGACATATCAGTCAGTTAACATGACCTTTAGGGATTATATTGCCATTATGTGCTCAAAATTCACAAAAAGTGACTAGCTGCTGAAGATGATCTTATAGAACAAAATGTATAAGATCTCCTAAGCCCATGTTTACCACATACCTTATTTTTGGCATTTATCCAAAAACCCTACAAAAACTCCATTCATTTTCCCATAGGTCGAATTAGTGCCTACAAAAAGACGCCATTACTATTGCTCTCTATTGATTGGGCAGTTGAAAGGCTACTTGCTGAAACAAATTTTTCTAGTGCTTTCAGTAGCTTTCCTGAAGTATTTGTTGAGAAATCTGATGGAAATCAGACTTATGAAAGTTAAGTGTTGGTAAACATGGAGAATCTTATGTGTTTATTACATGGCGAACACCTGATGAACAGCATATTTGAATCATGAATGCATCCATTGACTCTTTAAGTCTGCCAAATGATTGAGAAATCAATCCTTTCTTGGGCATTTAAATATACAGGCTATTGAATGATCTTTTTCTCTGCATTCTTATTTTGACTAGAGTGTACAGTTATCGCAGTGGATCACCAGCTGTGTTTACCACAAGACCTCCCATTTGGTTTTGTTTTGGGTGTGGGGGGGGTTATTGGCATTGTTCACTGGGGGAGCAAAGAAAGGATGGTGAATTAGTCATGCGTTTCTGGTCTGGTTGGTGTGAAGTCTGTTGTTCTCCAGTGAGCCATATGTGATGGGGACAGGGACCAGAGTCCACCTGAGCCCAGCCACCCCCTCCCTTCCTGACTTCCCATTGTCCTCTCACTCTCACCATACACAGAAGGCACACACTCTGCAACCTGACGGAACACTGCTAATCAGGTAAATCATCTGATATAAATGTGATTTTGGACATGGGCCTGTAATCTCTTTATGTAAACCCAGAATGATTCCGCAAGTTTTTGGATCTTTGTTTGGTCGTTCTTCGTGGCCACGCTGGTTGCTAGGAGAGACAACAGGACAGGAGCAGATGGCTTCTGGAGGCTTGTGGCCCAGCAGGTGAAGTTATCTATGCACATAAAACAGAGTCCACTGCCAGCCCAGTGCCCAGTGCCACTGCTTCGCCTCACCTTGCCTCGCTGCTCCCCTCACTACCAGGCCCTCTTCAAACTATCATTTTAGCTGTGTCCATGATCTGTTGTAAGCTGGGCTTCTGTGAAGCATGTCGGGGCCTGATATTGATGAGCACTGACCAATTGGTCATGGACCAGAGAGAGGTCTCAGATCTCAGTGTTAAATGAACCAGGCCTCAGAGGTGGCCCTTTGCACTCGCTGCTAGATTACCCATCATCACTGGACCTACCTCTGTCTGAACACTAATTCATCTCAATTCATATCATCTCAGTTTTTCAATAGGTTGTTCAATATGTTCATAGCTTTCCATGTGTATATAAACTGAAGGTACATCTCATACTGTATCCTACTCCTCCTCATGTGCTCTCAAAGCCCTCTCTGTCTTCAGAAAGAATTTCACGCTTGGCCTGGCCACTTGGTTTTGCCCCCCTGGCCTGGCCACCGCCTCGGCGCCAGATGCTAACCCCTGCTGCGTCCTACCTATATCACACAGCGCTGTATAATACACTGTTTAGTAGGGGCTGCTTATCATCAGAAGAAGCTGAGAACTCCACCCCAGAGTGCTCTATTTCCACCCCCATCCTGGGTCTTCTCAAAGGACCACCTGTTGACGGCTACATCAAAGGCCCAAAGGAGACGGGGCTCTGCTAGGCAAGGATGCTCTTTGCCTCTGTGCCCCTCTCTGTTACCCACCGCCTTCCTTTTAAGGTGACAGGGCTATTCAGGCTCCGACTAGCAGTCCACTCCGTTTCTATGGAGGCGCCCCTTTTCTCTTTATGTGAGAGAGAAATATTTGTGGTGCCATTCAATCAGAATGCTGCTCAGCCTCTGTCTGCACCCCATTATCTGCACACTCATTTCAGAGGACTCTGTGATCTCCAATATGAGTCTGGGCTCAGTCAAGATGTACAGTACGTCGTGTGCATTTTGATGCTGTTTGCTGCTGTCTATTTTTTGGGACTGGTTGGTTTGTTCATTTTGTCAGCAAGGCCTCATGGTTCTCACTGAGCAGACCAACAAGCTAGAGTGTTTTCTTGCGATGCCATTTTTCTGCGAAGTCTCTCTGTCCTGTGATTAAAAACACCCTTCCCTACCACAGCAGTGTCAAATGTACAGGGCTGGAGGATGAGATAAAGCCTGACCAAACACTTTGTGTGGGAAAGGGCACTGTACCTCTCTCTCTCAGACACACTGTAAAGTTCTAGACGATAAAGGTCTCACCTCAGCAGCTACCGTCCCACTGTTGTTTGCAAACTGCACAGTGGGTAGAACTCCCTCCAGAGACAGGCAAGAGATAGCAGTTTGTGTCTAATCCCCATACAGGCCTGCTTGCAATAGCACCACACATTCCCCGTGACAGCAGTTGCTTCTCCTCCTCCCCATAACGCAATCTCCTAGTCCTGGCCTGTTTTCAAAGTACCTAAATAACTCAGTGTAAACCTCAGGGTGGAGTGTTTTTGAAAGTGCGTGCGTGTGTGTGTGTGTGATTGAAGAGGCAAGGCTATCGACCCACAACACCCCTGCAGCAGCAGGTCAATACTTCTCCCCTATAGATTTTCTGTATGGGCCGCACCGTCGTCTGTCTTTAACATAAAAGAGTGGCCTGCCAGGGGCAGAGCAGTCATGCTGCGTTGCCAGGGCGATGGATGGTCCAAACCCATCAGAGAGGAACAGAAAGCTCACCTTGTTCTTTTTAATAAACAACCCAAATGAACTCACATGAACTAGACCAGGGGGTTAGAAACAAGGACTCTGACATTTTACTAGGACATCCCGAGTTGAATACAAATGAAGTCGGTCAGTTAGCTAGTGGTTATTAGTCCTCAGGCCCCATGCCCATATTCTCAGAAAGTCCCACTGTACCAATCCCCTTTTGATCTCCTTAGTGCGGTCAGTGGCAGTGCCACTAATTGGGTTATGTCATTATGTCTCAATCATATCGACCTCACACTTGATTCTTACTGTTATAATAAATAGACAGGTGGGTTGGAGATGCAGCTCCTAGAGCCCACAGGTATACATAATGCAAGGCTGTGGTGGAGAACGGCTGAAGCATCTTATGATGAAGAGGATGACTGACCGGGAAATTCATTTTTACAACACATTTTTACAGCACTAAGGGTCTGTATGTCTCTGTCCTATATAGGCTCCTAAAGAGCCACTGCAGCTTGAGAGGCTAGCACAAGAGGGTAATGATTACTGCTAAGACTGATGAGTGCTGCCGTAGCACAGCAACAGGGATGGTGGAAGGGTGAGTAGGCTATGATAGGGTGGTACTGAGTGCTTCTGGGAACAGAGGACAAGGGAACAGTGTACTGCCTGGGGTCTTCCGAGGAGGATAGTGTGGCTGCTTGGTGGTGGACTCCATGGCAGAGGAGGATACTGTGGCTGCTTGGTGGTGGACTCCATGGCAGAGGAGGATAGTGTGGCTGCTTGGTGGTGGACTCCATGGCAGAGGAGGATAGTGTGGCTGCTTGGTGGTGGACTCCATGGCAGAGGAGGATAGTGTGGCTGCCTGGTGGTGGACTCCATGGCAGAGGAGGATAGTGTAACTGCCTGGTGGCAGAGGAGGATAGTTTGGCTGCCTGGTGGTGGACTCTATGGCAGAGGAGGATAGTGTAACTGCCTGGTGGCAGAGGAGGATAGTTTGGCTGCCTGGTGATGGACTGCATGGCAGAGGAGGATAGTGTAACTGCCTGGTGGCAGAGGAGGATAGTTTGGCTGCCTGGTGGTGGACTCCATGGCAGAGGAGGATAGTGTAACTGCCTGGTGGCAGAGGAGGATAGTTTGGCTGCCTAGTGGTGGACTCTATGGCAGAGGAGGATAGTGTAACTGCCTGGTGGGAGAGGAGGATAGTTTGGCTGCCTGGTGGTGGACTCCATGGCAGAGGAGGATAGTGTAATTGCCTGGTGGCAGAGGAGGATAGTGTAATTGCCTGGTGGCAGAGGAGGATAGTGTAACTGCCTGGTGGCAGAGGAGGATAGTGTAACTGCCTGGTGGCAGAGGAGGATAGTGTAACTGCCTGGTGGCAGAGGAGGATAGTGTAACTGCCTGGTGGCAGAGGAGGATAGTGTAACTGCCTGGTGGCAGAGGAGGATAGTGTAACTGCCTGGTGGCAGAGGAGGATAGTTTGGCTGCCTGGTGGTGGACTCCATGGCAGAGGAGGATAGTGTAACTGCCTGGTGGCAGAGGAGGATAGTTTGGCTGCCTGGTGGTGGACTCCATGGCAGAGGAGGATAGTGTAACTGCCTGGTGGCAGAGGAGGATAGTGTAACTGCCTGGTGGCAGAGGAGGATAGTTTGGCTGCCTGGTGGTGGACTCCATGGCAGAGGAGGATAGTGTAACTGCCTGGTGGCAGAGGAGGATAGTTTGGCTGCCTGGTGGTGGACTCCATGGCAGAGGAGGATAGTGTAACTGCCTGGTGGCAGAGGAGGATAGTGTAACTGCCTGGTGGCAGAGGAGGATGGTTTGGCTGCCTGGTGGTGGACTCCATGGCAGAGCCTCAAAGCCACAGGCGCTCACAGAGGGATATCACACCAATCAGCAGTGACTGATGGTGTGAAACACTATGTTCAGTAGGGATTATATAAAACATGACGGGAGACAAGTTTGTCTACATACTGTATATTTGAATGTACTCTGGACTTTCTGAGAAGTATAGTTCACCAGCCCAGTCCATAGTGTGTTTGTGTCATCATAATGTAGCTGCTTCTGTCCATTTTTGTCATGTAAAATATAGAATGAGTGTACTGAAAACTGTTGTATTTTTACAGCAGGTGGCTTTGTGGTTATAGATGATGTCTTCATCCTGGTGTCTGCCTCTGGCTCTCCTGTTCTCCACTCTGGCTGTTTCACACAGCGCTGAACCTGGCTCCACACATGCAAAGAGGAGACTGGCACAGCCCTTGCCAGGCAGTGGCAATGCCCTCCAGTACCCTGATCAGGGCTTCCAGAGTCACGGGCATGGGCACGGTAGGGAGCGTGGAGGGGGGCATGGTGGCCAGGGGTCCCGCGGTGCCAAAGCCAGTTCTGGGGCTGGGCTTCTCTCCCGCAGGCCCCTGCACCCCGCAGCTCGACCTGAGGATGATGGGACGGGTCTGGAGGGCCTGAACCCGGTGAGACTGGAGATGGGTCCTGTGGGCAGGGAGCAGGAGAAGGGTCGTGGGGGCTTCAGGAACCCGTCTCATGCCCGAGACAACCACCCTCTGGGGCCACGCAAGGGGAGGGGCCAGGGGCATGGGCACCACTTTGACCAGAGGAGACATGGAGGTCGGAGAGATAAGGGTCGGCTCACTAAAGGTGAGTCCCCAATGGATCTAGGGTTATCAGATAATGAGCCGTGAGCCTGTTTGGGATTAGTTCTCTATAAATGTAATATAAAGAGTTCTAAAAGAGCACAAATACTAATCAATTTAAAAACATCATGTTAAATTCTGTGATTTTGTTATAGGGCATTGATAAATTGATTAAGTATTTTAAGTAGTTGACCTTATACTTAACAATGAACAAAAAAATGTAATACATTTTTCTTGGCAACAGGGAGAGATCTTGTTAGGTGTATATGATAATGTCTGGCTATCCTTCACCTCCCCCACCCCTGTTCTGTCCTTCTCTCCCTCATTGTAGGTTTTCTCCCTGAGCCTGAGCTGGGCTCTGTTCTGAAGAACAGGGATCTGTCTGAGGAGGGATCTGTCTCCTCTGCCGCTGCAGCCGCCTCCTCTTACAGATTGACCCCGCCCACTGAACCCCCCTCCCCCATCTACGTGGTCTTTGGCTCCGGCTCCTATGCGGTTTCCACGGTGATGAGCGAGCATCTCCCAACACTGCCCCCAGCCTCCACCAAACCCCAGGTACCCCATAAAGACATATGAGTGCTTATTAGAAATACCATTGTCAGTTGTGCCTCAGTGTTGTAGGGTTTATAGAGATACGTGTTCATGGTAAAGAGCGACTGTATTTCCTATTTGGAAATACCTAGGCTCCATAATGAGCTTAATGTATCACATAGCTCATTATTCATCTCAGAAAAACGAGGAGACAGGCTTTTTCAGTTGAGGGTGGTTGGAACATAATAGCCAATATGGTAGACTGGTCTCAAGGGTTTTTAGATATGATGGATATAGTTATGCTAATCTACATAACACATGCCTTGGGGGGTCAAGTTCACACCATCATTGGTCAAGTGGTAGAATACCCTCTCTGTTACTGTCTTGGTTATTATGTATTCCTGTCTGGTAAATCCATGATTGAACGTCTAGGAGGCAATGGGCTCATTTGTATGAGGGGGGTTGTAGAAGTGTGGTGGGTGAGGTGTAGCTGCCTGGCCCCTCCTCCTCATAGCCATCTGTCAGTCACTTTCTCCCAGTATGCTGCCTGCCATCACAGCGCTCACACACACAGAGTTAGATATCTTCTCTGCTCCTCAAATATAAATACTCCTTCTCATCTATCATCCATCTATTTATCACAGGATGCTATCAAACCACCAACACACTCATTAGACTGGTAAATACCAGTACTCATCTGTTCCGAGGAGCCTACTCTTTGTCTGTGGTGTTTTCCTCTCCCAGGCCCACGGTGTTTTCCTCTCCCAGGCCCACGGTGTTTTCCTCTCCCAGGCCCACGGTGTTTTCCTCTCCCAGGCCCACGGTGTTTTCCTCTCCCAGGCCCACGGTGTTTTCCTCTCCCAGGCCCACGGTGTTTTCCTCTCCCAGGCCCACGGTGTTTTCCTCTCCCAGGCCCACGGTGTTTTCCTCTCCCAGGCCCACGGTGTTTTCCTCTCCCAGGCCCACGGTGTTTTCCTCTCCCAGGCCCACAGTGTTTTCCTCTCCCAGGCCCACGGTGTTTTCCTCTCCCAGGCCCACGGTGTTTTCCTCTCCCAGGCCCACGGTGTTCCCACGGTGTTCTCCTCTCCCAGGCCCACGGTGTTCTCCTCTCCCAGGCCCACGGTGTTCTCCTCTCCCAGGCCCACGGTGTTTTCCTCTCCCAGGCCCACGGTGTTTTCCTCTCCCAGGCCCACGGTGTCTCCCAGGCCCCTCTCCCAGGCCCACGGTGTCTTCCTCTCCCAGGCCCACGGTGTCTTCCTCTCCCAGGCCCACGGTGTCTTCCTCTCCCAGGCCCACGGTGTCTTCCTCTCCCAGGCCCACGGTGTCTTCCTCTCCCAGGCTCACGGTGTCTTCCTCTCCCAGGCTCACGGTGTCTTCCTCTCCCAGGCCCACGGTGTCTTCCTCTCCCAGGCCCACGGTGTCTTCCTCTCCCAGGCCCACGGTGTCTTCCTCTCCCAGGCCCACGGTGTCTTCCCTCTCCCAGGCCCACGGTGTCTTCCTCTCCCAGGCCCACGGTGTCTTCCTCTCCCAGGCCCACGGTGTCTTCCTCTCCCAGGCCCACGGTGTCTTCCTCTCCCAGGCCCACGGTGTCTTCCTCTCCCAGGCCCACGGTGTCTTCCTCTCCCAGGCCCACGGTGTCTTCCTCTCCCAGGCCCACGGTGTCTTCCTCTCCCAGGCCCACGGTGTTTTCCTCTCCCACAGGCCCACGGTGTTTTCCTCTCACAGGCCCACGGTGTTTTCCTCTCCCAGGCCCATAATTCCAGAGTTACTGTAGCCCTGTCTGGCTTTACTGGCCTCTGTGAGTGTTTGATGTCTGGTCTGTCTGACTGCTTGGTATGCTGTTTACAAGCTGCCGGAGAATCTTGGAGACCGTGTGTATGTCTTTATTCAGGAGCTGTCAGATACCGGCCTGAAGTGGAAGCCTCGCTTGGAGTGGACCTGGGTTCAATGACACAGGGATGCTGGGAGCGTTCTTAATTCATATTTGATTCCGGCTGCTGGCTAAATAAACAGCCAAGCACTAATATCCCACATCTAATTGATGTTCCTCGGGGTGAGACGGAATGAGCTGGGATCAATGTGCACCAGAAGCCTGGTTGGTCCAGTCTCTCTAGACATCACCAAGAGACCTCTCAATGTCAAATTGACTTCATAATAACCTGCTATTATTTTGTTAACACAGCCCAGAGGTCCAGGGGATATGCATTATGTAAAGAGTTTTGTTGAAGTTTATGACATATCGGTTTTGGCTGAGTAATCCTCAGAGGAGTTGTTTTGTTAAATTTGACTTCAACTTAAAATTGCTTCGGCTCAGGGTTTAATATTGTAGGACATTGTTGACAGTGTTGGTAAAATCACAGCTGTGTGAATCAGCCCAGGCCTTCTCCTCTGACCAGTAGTAACACTACCATCTGATGTATGTATGCTGCCTCAGGTCCATAAACAGTGTAGTGGGTAGCCATGTCCTCAGTAGCCAACTGATTGCCTGTAAAGCACTCTGGGGTGTGAAGTCCTGGATGTTCACAACTAACAGGCTGTTTTATGGGCCAGGTGGCAGTGCACATCAACACCCCAACAGAAACATACTGGAATGTAGTTAGAGACCAATGGTGTGAGGCTGTAATGGGGTATTTTCTCTGCATTACAGAAGTCTGGCCGGGGGAAGATGCAAGGAGAGGTGATGCCCACTTTGGACATGACTCTGTTTGACTGGACAGACTACGAGGACATGAAGCCAGTGGACGCCTGGCCATCTTCCAGGAAGAAAGGTCAGCACTTTAGATGTTTTGAGAAGATACAGCTAATGTTAATGTTGGTGGAAATTCACACATGAATGTGTTCACTCCACCTCCCCAAAAAAACATACAGATGTAGGATCTTAATTTGAGCCAGTCTACTACAGCAGGAAAATAATCCTGCAGCAACACGAAATCTGAATTATTATGTGGATTATAATTAATGGACATTTTTGTAGGGTTTGATACATTTTCATAATGTGGAAATTACAAACTTCAGAATCCTTTTAAAACCTCAAATACACTACACATGTAACATTGCCTGGATTGCAGAAAAGTTCTGCTATAACAGGGTGATCATATTAATGTCCTACATTTGTAATGATCCCTTGGCATGTACTGAACACGCAGCACAGAATAAACACGTGTGATATATCTGTTATTTCTATCGACATTGAAGTGTTTGCTTGATTGTCCATCTGTTTGTCTGAGCCTGGGTTGAATCATTCAGTCCAAGTACTTTATTGGCAATCTGTTGTTTGTTGTTTTGCATGCTGAAGACAAGCGGCGCAGTAAGAACCTGAGCAGTGGCAATGTGACAGTGGACACTGATGCCATCGAGCCATGTGACCACCATCTGGACTGTCTCCCAGGTCAGTGACTAAACTGTCGCACATCCACTACTCTCCTGACCTCTGATCCTTGACCTCTGACCTCTCAGGTCATGGTCTCCTGAAGGATCGTTATGATAAAGGCCATGTAACGGTTGAAACATTTGTTTTTAAATTTACAACCAGAAGTCACATGGTTTCTCCCTCCATCCCCTCCTATAGGCTCCTGCTGTGACCTGAGACAACACGAGTGTAAGCCTCACAACCGGGGCCTCAACAACAAGTGCTATGACGACTGTATGTGCGAGGAAGGTGAGTAAGGGATGTATCAGGCGAAAGCCACAGAACATCAGAGATTTTGAGAGAACACAACCGACAAACAGTAGGTGATAAAGGTATTTTTCTATATGTCAGTAACCTGCTTATCCATCCTCTATTGTCCTATTACTTTGTCTAAGGGTTCCGTTGCTATGCCAAGTTCCACCGGAAGCGTCGAGTGACCAGGCGAAGGGGCCGCTGCGTAGTGCCAGAGTCAGCCAACAGTGACCAGGGTGCCTTCATCACAGTGTGAGGGGCGACAGACACACACCAGAGGCCTCCACACACACCACAAATTGAACATGACCACTCCCTCTGACAAAACAGACAGAACACAGGTTATACATCACCTGACAGTGATAGTTAATTCAGCATTTTCATACTACCAACTCATATCATCTCCCCCACTTCAATGCCACAAAACCATGTACATGTATGTTAGGTCCAAAACAACAACTGTGCAGTGTCTGATTATCTGTGTCCTGTACATATGAATGTCTTTTCTGAGAATGGATTGATTACCAATTGCTTTTCTACTGATAATGTTACACTACTCTTTAAAAGGTAATTAGTATGATAAGTAAACATGTTTGTTTGAGTTTCCTTTTATATGTTTAACTATATGTTTTATTTATACAACACTTCAAACAGAACTCTCTGTCTATATTGTGTTTTTTTTTGGTTCAACTTAATTGTATGTGATTAAATTCTTGTACAATGATGACGGTTGTCCCTAGTGTTATTGAGGGTTGATCTTTTGGGTGTAGGATTTAGCCATGTCAAATGTCCAGGACCTCATGTTACATCATACCACAGAGTTTCACATGATACAGAGGGAGCTATGGCTCATGTGAGACAGTGGGGGTTCATGTCCTTTAACCATTTCATGGACAGGCAGGGCAGAGGCAGGCTTGGTTAAGATTCTTATCATTATGCTACCTCTATGGATTCAGTTTGTTTAGTCACGGGGATCAGGGTCTTTTATGAAACATTATACTCCATGACACCAGTGAGGATAATTCTTCTCAGCACTCTGTGTGGAGACAGATGTGAGAGTTGGTTCCAAAGAGCCACAGGAGCTCTGAGGATGGGGCTGTATGCCCCCTGCTCTCAGTGGGATGCTGTGTGTCAGAGCCCAGGGCCTCCTGGAGGAGGACAGATGCTGTCTCTCTCACTTTCTTTCCCTGTCTCTCTCTCTCTCTGCTTCTACGCAGGTGACCTTGATCCTCCACAGTCTCACTGCTGCATCCCTCTTTCACACTTTCTCTCTTGTCTCTCTTTCAAATGGAGAAACAAGGTGGTCAACCAAAAATTGAAACACTGAGTGTAAAGAAAGGGAAATCAATGACATCAAGTGCATTGGTGAGTAAAGCATTAGCTGACATGAAGTGTATTAGTGAGTAAAACATTAGCTCCCACTCCCACCACACAATTGCACCTGTATCAATATTTGATCAGGCAGAGTAAGTAATACTTTTCTTTTGTCCCAAACAACCAGCACACTGGGAGCACCATGTTGCTCTCACTCTGATTTACAGTCTTGGAATAAAAGCAGTAGTGATGTATTTTTTATAATAACCCCTGAGAAAGTGTTGTGCTACTGAGTGCACTGCTGAAACTTGGAAAGGAGCCAGTCGAATGATGGATCACACCCAGCCAAATCGTGGCAGGATACATGGGGAATAGCAGCATCAATAAGGGACCTGCCTAGACTGTAAAACAGCCCATAAAGCCTTTAGATAGAAAGGAATGGAGAATTGTTTAACACTTAGTGTATGAGAAGATGTTTCAGAGGAGTGTTACCACATATTCAATTAAATTCCGATTATTGACTTGGCTCCCAGGTGTAAAGCAAAATTACAACACAAATTAAAGTAATACATCCATCTGTCACAAACACCTCCCTCCCTTCCTATCCCTCCCTTCCCAGTCCCCTCTAGAGACAGAGGATACCCAACCAATGTGCAACGAAACAGATGTGGCTGTTTCTACGACATTTTGAGATCAAATACGTCTTTAAATTAAAATGACAGAAATTATACCCGCTTTGAATAGAAACATTATTGCATGAATTCTACGTTGGTTACTGTCGCTGATGTCACAGAGGTCAAAGAGGTCAACAGGAGGTCAGGTCAGGGGTCGCACCTGCTACGGTTGGCCAGTGGCCATCTGCCATGTTACTGTCACAACAAATGGGTTCATTACCAGCAGGGTGCGAGAGGACAGACACCTTAAAAGAATTGGGAGACACTAACGATAACCAGGACTGTCTAATCCCTGTCACACCATTAGCGATAGTTAGAGCATTCAACTTGGTTTCTAAATAGTTTTAGCATGGACATTACCATTGAAGGCTACCACCATTTTAAAGTAGTCAACTGGATGGGGATCCCTATGGGTTGGGAGCAATCAGCCAATGGGAAAATCTCAATTTCATCCTCCTCAAATCCCATTGAAGGAGAAGGTCAGAGGGGAGGGACCTCTGCCTTTCTCATCAATGGGTTTTGGGAAGGAGACAAGGAGAGAGGAGTATGAAATTGAGACCTTCCCATATATCAGAGCGAGACACTCTTTTCAAGCGGCACAGACACAGCTATGACCGGACGTGATTTTCGTAGCAGGTTAGGAGACCATTTTCGAAGTGGCGTGAAAAGAGTGTTTCTCCGATCAGAGCATTGTCTTCTTCAAATTGGGTGCTATGGTTTCTAAATGGCTTCAAGCTATATCACCTCCATCTAGTGGCCACAATAAATTAATGACATACAAGATTTGGTTCAAGACTCCAGTAGAGCAGGTGGCCAGCCTGGTCTCATAGACTAGACGTAACATAGTAAATGTAAATCCGAGACAGCCAATTTATTATGATAAACTCAGCATCAACAAAAAAATGTCCTCTCACTGTCAACTGTGTTTATTTTCAGCAAATTTAACGTGTGAATATTTGTATGAACATAACAAGATTCAACAACTGGACATAAACTGAACAAGTTCCGCAGACATGTGACTAACAGAAATTGAATAATGTGTCCCTGAACAAAGGGGGGAGTCAAAATCAAAAGTAACAGTCAGTATCTGGTGTGGCCACCAGATGCATTAAGTACTGCACTGCATCTCCTCCTCATGGACTGCACCAGACTTGCCAGTTCTTGCTGTGAGATGTTACCCCACTCTTCCCCTAAGGCACCTACAAGTTCCCAGACATTTCTAGGGGGAATGGCCCTAGCCCTCACTCTCCGATCCAACAGATCCCAGACATGCTCAATGGGATTGAAATCCGTGTTCTTCCCTGGCCATGGCAGAACACTGACATTCCTGTCTTGCAGGAAATCACACACAGATCGAGCAGTATGGCAGGTGGCATTGTCATGCTGGAGGTCATGTCAAGATGAGTCTGCAGGAAGGGTACCACATGAGGGAGGAGGATGTCTTCCTTGTAACACACAGCATTGAGATTGCCTACAATGACAACAAGCTCAGTCCGATGATTCTGTGACACACCTCCCCAGACCATGACGGACCCTCCACCTACAAATGGATCCTGCTCCAGAGTACTGGCCTCAGTGTAATGCTCATTCCTTTGACAATAAATGCAAATCCGACCATCACCCCTGGTGAGACAAAACCGCGACTCGTCAGTGAAGAGCACTTTTTGCCTGTCCTGTCTGGGCCAGCGGCGGCGGGTTTGTGCCCATAGGTGACGCTGTTGCCGGTCATGTTGCTGGGGTGGAAGGTAGCCTAGTGGTTAGAGTGTTGGACTAGTAACTGGAAGATTGCAAGATTGAAACCCCGAACTGACAAAGTAAAAATCTGCCGTTCTGCCCCTGAACAAGTTAACCCACTGTTCCTAGGCTGTCATTGAAAATAAGAATTTGTTCTTAACTGACTTGCCTGGTAAAATAGGCCTTACAACAGGCCTACAAGCCCTCAGTCCAGCCTTTCTCAGCCTATTGCGGACAGTCTGAGCACTGATGGAGGGATGTTCCTGGTGTAACTTGGGCAGTTGTTGTTGCCATCCTGTACCTGTCCTGCAGGTACCAATCCTGTGCAGGTGGTCTGCCACTGTGAGGATGATCAGCTATCTCCCTGTAGTGCTGTTTTAGGCATCTCACAGTACGGACATTGCAATTTATTGCCTTGGCCACATCTGCAGTCCTCATGCCTCCTTGCAGCAAGGCCTCTTTAGTGTTCTAAGTTTTCATAACTGTGACCTTAATTACCTACCGTCTGTAAGCTGTTAGTGTTCAACAGGTGCATGTTCATTAATTGTTTATGGTTCATTGAACAAGCATGGGAAACAGTGTTTAAACCGTTTACAATGAAAATCTGTGAAGTTATTTGGATTTTTACAAATTATCTTTGAAAGACAGTGTCCTGAAAAAGGGACATATCCTTTTTGGTGAGTTTATATATATTCTGAATGGTGACATTTGCGTGATTGGTTTTCTATCGCTCATTAGCATGTCACTTCAATGATATCATGTCACTTTGTGGGACTGTGGGTTTAATTAACCTTGTCGGATTGGGAGTTTGGTGTTACGTTTGGTATGGTTGCATAAGACATAAAGTTACTTCAGATAAAACAAAAGGAGTGTGGTTGGTCGGGGAGGATGGGTGGGGTATAACACGATGGATGGGCATAGAACATGAACCTCTGGCAACCCAAAAGAAGTGTGTTTGAATCTCATCACGGACAATTTTAGCTACTTAGCATGTTAGCTAACCCTTCCCTAACCCTAACCTTAACCCTTTAACCTAACTCCTAACCTTAACCCTAACCCCGAACCCTAACCCCTAGCATAGCTAACGTTAACCACCTAGCTAATGTTAGCCACAACAAATTGGAATTAGTACATATAAAAAATATTGCAAATTCGTTACATATTGTAAGAATTGCAATTTGTGACATATCATATGAATTGTCGTTTGTAACATTACATTTACATTTACATTGAAGTCATTTAGCAGACGCTCTTATCCAGAGCGACTTACAAATTGGTGCATTCACCTTATGACATCCAGTGGAACAGCCACTTTACAATAGTGCATCTAAATCTTTTAAGGGGGGGGGTGAGAAGGATTACTTTATCCTATCCTAGGTATTCCTTAAAGAGGTGGGGTTTCAGGTGTCTCCGGAAGGTGGTGATTGACTCCGCTGTCCTGGCGTCGTGAGGGAGTTTGTTCCACCATTGGGGGGCCAGAGCAGCGAACAGTTTTGACTGGGCTGAGCGGGAACTGTACTTCCTCAGTGGTAGGGAGGCGAGCAGGCCAGAGGTGGATGAACGCAGTGCCCTTGTTTGGGTGTAGGGCCTGATCAGAGCCTGGAGGTACTGAGGTGCCGTTCCCCTCACAGCTCCGTAGGCAAGCACCATGGTCTTGTAGCGGATGCGAGCTTCAACTGGAAGCCAGTGGAGAGAGCGGAGGAGCGGGGTGACGTGAGAGAACTTGGGAAGGTTGAACACCAGACGGGCTGCGGCGTTCTGGATGAGTTGTAGGGTTTAATGGCACAGGCAGGGAGCCCAGCCAACAGCGAGTTGCAGTAATCCAGACGGGAGATGACAAGTGCCTGGATTAGGACCTGCGCCGCTTCCTGTGTGAGGCAGGGTCGTACTCTGCGGATGTTGTAGAGCATGAACCTACAGGAACGGGCCACCGCCTTGATGTTAGTTGAGAACGACAGGGTGTTGTCCAGGATCACACCAAGGTTCTTAGCGCTCTGGGAGGAGGACACAATGGAGTTGTCAACCGTGATGGCGAGATCATGGAACGGGCAGTCCTTCCCCGGGAGGAAGAGCAGCTCCGTCTTGCCGAGGTTCAGCTTGAGGTGGTGATCCGTCATCCACACTGACATGTCTGCCAGACATGCAGAGATGTGATTCGCCACCTGGTCATCAGAAGGGGGAAAGGAGAAGATTAATTGTGTGTCGTCTGCATAGCAATGATAGGAGAGACCATGTGAGGTTATAACAGAGCCAAGTGACTTGGTGTATAGCGAGAATAGGAGAGGGCCTAGAACAGAGCCCTGGGGGACACCAGTGGTGAGAGCACGTGGTGAGGAGACAGATTCTCGCCACGCCACCTGGTAGGAGCGACCTGTCAGGTAGGACCCAATCCAAGCGTGGGCCGCGCCGGAGATGCCCAACTCGGAGAGGGTGGAGAGGAGGATCTGATGGTTCACAGTATCGAAGGCAGCCGATAGGTCTAGAAGGATGGGAGCAGAGGAGAGAGAGTTAGCTTTAGCAGTGCGGAGCGCCTCCGTGATACAGAGAAGAGCAGTCTCAGTTGAATGACTAGTCTTGAAACCTGACTGATTTGGATCAAGAAGGTCATTCTGAGAGAGATAGCGGAGAGCTGGCCAAGGACGGCACGTTCAAGAGTTTTGGAGAGAAAAGAAAGAAGGGATACTGGTCTGTAGTTGTTGACATCGGAGGGATCGAGTGTAGGTTTTTTCAGAAGGGGTGCAACTCTCGCTCTCTTGAAGACGGAAGGGACGTAGCCAGCGGTCAGGGATGAGTTGATGAGCGAGGTGAGGTAAGGGAGAAGGTCTCCGGAAATGGTCTGGAGAAGAGAGGAGGGGATAGGGTCAAGCGGGCAGGTTGTTGGGCGGCCGGCCGTCACAAGACGCGAGATTTCATCTGGAGAGAGAGGGAGAAAGAGGTCAGAGCACAGGGTAGGGCAGTGTGAGCAGAACCAGCGGTGTCGTTTGACTTAGCAAACGAGGATCGGATGTCGTCGACCTTCTTTTCAAAATGGTTGACGAAGTCATCTGCAGAGAGGGAGGAGGGGAGGGGAGGGGGAGGAGGATTCAGGAGGGAGGAGAAGGTGGCAAAGAGCTTCCTAGGGTTAGAGGCAGATGCTTGGAATTTAGAGTGGTAGAAAGTGGCTTTAGCAGCAGAGACAGAAGAGGAAAATGTAGAGAGGAGGGAGTGAAAGGATGCCAGGTCCGCAGGGAGGCGAGTTTTCCTCCATTTCCGCTCGGCTGCGCGGAGCCCTGTTCTGTGAGCTCGCAATGAGTCGTCGAGCCACGGAGCGGGAGGGGAGGACCGAGCCGGCCTGGAGGATAGGGGACATAGAGAGTCAAAGGATGCAGAAAGGGAGGAGAGGAGGGTTGAGGAGGCAGAATCAGGAGATAGGTTGGAGAAGGTTTGAGCAGAGGGAAGAGATGATAGGATGGAAGAGGAGAGAGTAGCGGGGGAGAGAGAGCGAAGGTTGGGACGGCGCGATACCATCCGAGTAGGGGCAGTGTGGGAAGTGTTGGATGAGAGCGAGAGGGAAAAGGATACAAGGTAGTGGTCGGAGACTTGGAGGGGAGTTGTAATGAGGTTAGTGGAAGAACAGCATCTAGTAAAGATGAGGTCGAGCGTATTGCCTGCCTTGTGAGTAGGGGGAAGGTGAGAGGGTGAGGTCAAAAGAGGAGAGGAGTGGAAAGAAGGAGGCAGAGAGGAATGAGTCAAAGGTAGACGTGGGGAGGTTAAAGTCGCCCAGAACTGTGAGAGGTGAGCCGTCCTCAGGAAAGGAGCTTATCAAGGCATCAAGCTCATTGATGAACTCTCCGAGGGAACCTGGAGGGCGATAAATGATAAGGATGTTAAGCTTGAAAGGGCTGGTAACTGTGACAGCATGGAATTCAAAGGAGGCGATAGACAGATGGGTAAGGGGAGAAAGAGAGAATGACCACTTGGGAGAGATGAGGATCCCGGTGCCACCACCCCGCTGACCAGAAGCTCTCGGGTGTGCGAGAACACGTGGGCGGACGAAGAGAGAGCAGTAGGAGTAGCAGTGTTATCTGTGGTGATCCATGTTTCCGTCAGTGCCAAGAAGTCGAGGGACTGGAGGGAGGCATAGGCTGAGATGAACTCTGCCTTGTTGGCCGCAGATCGGCAGTTCCAGAGGCTACCGGAGACCTGGAACTCCACGTGGGTCGTGCGCGCTGGGACCACCAGATTAGGTGGCCGCGGCCACGCGGTGTGGAGCGTTTGTATGGTCTGTGCAGAGAGGAGAGAACAGGGATAGACAGACACATAGTTGACAGGCTACAGAAGAGGCTACGCTAATGCAAAGGAGATTGGAATGACAAGTGGACTACACGTCTCGAATGTTCAGAAAGTTAAGCTTACGTAGCAAGAATCTTATTGACTAAAATGATTAAAATGATACAGTACTGCTGAAGTAGGCTAGCTGGCAGTGGCTGCGTTGTTGACTTTGTAGGCTAGCTGGCAGTGGCTGCGTTGTTGACACTACACTAATCAAGTCGTTCCGTTGAGTGTAATAGTTTCTACAGTGCTGCTATTCGGGGGCTAGCTGGCTAGCTAGCAGTGTTGATTACGTTACGTTGCGTTAAAAGAACGACAATAGCTGGTTAGCTAACCTAGAAAATCGCTCTAGACTACACAATTATCTTTGATACAAAGACGGCTATGTAGCTAGCTATGTAGCTAGCTACGATCAAACAAATCAAACCGTTGTACTGTAATGAAATGAAATGAAAATGTGATACTACCTCTGGAGCGAAGCGGAATGCGACCGGGTTGTTGAGTGCGGAAGTTCTATTCGGTAGACGTTGGCTAGCTGTTGGCTAGCTAGCAGTGTCTCCTACGTTAAGGACGACAAATAGCTGGCTAGCTAACCTCGGTAAATTAAGATAATCACTCTAAGACTACACACTCTAAACTACACAATTATCTTGGATACGAAGACAGCAAAGACAACTATGTAGCTAGCTAACACTACACTAATCAAGTCGTTCAGTTGAGTGTAATAGTTTCTACAGTGCTGCTATTCGGTAGACGGTGGACGTTTGCTAGCTGGCTAGCTGCTGGGCAGATAGCAGTGTAGACTACGTTAGGACGACGAAATACGATAATTACGCAATTATCTTTGATACAAAGACGGCTATGTAGCTAGCTAAGAAGAAATTGCTAAGATTAGACAAATCAAACCGTTGTACTATAATGAAATGTAATGAAAAGTTATACTACCTGCGGACCGAAGTGCGGATGCGACCGCTCGCTCCAACCCGGAAGTACGAATCACACAAAATGGTTTTTGGACATCTACAAATTAATACATACCTTAAGATATCATACTAGAGCATTGGGTCAGTAACCAAAAGGTTGCTGGATCGAATTCTCGAGCTGGCAAGGTAAAAATCTGTCGTTCTGCCCCTGAGCAAGGCAGTTAACCCACTGTTCCCCGGTGCAAAAGATGTGGATGTTGATCGTGGCAACCTGCCGCACCTCTCTGATTCAGAGGGGTTGGGTTAAATGCGGAAAACACAATTCAGTTGAATGCCTTCAGTTATACAACTGACTAGGTATCCCCCTTTCACAATAGCTGGAAGGAGGCAGATTTACATTTACTGTGTTACGTCTACCCCTGAGTTCAGGTTGCAGCAGCACTAAATCACCAATTAGCTGTACACTTTAATCAAACATAAAAGAAGAATAAAATGGACTACGTTAAAATGCTGCTGTCACAGACATCATAACGCCACACATACAAAGATGAGACCTCTTCCACCTCTATAGTCACGCCACAGCATTTAGCATCCAGTAACTGTCTCACTGCATGAATCAACAGCCATATAAACGAATGGGGTTCATTTTCTATTGTTAGCAGTGCACCTCAGAAACAACTGTTACTTTACAGAGATGTACCTGTAGAGCAAAGGAGGCTGCTGACGGGAGGACGGCTCATAATAATGGATGGAACGGAGCAAATGGAATGGAATTAAACACAGGGCAACCTTGTGATGTATTTGATACCATTCCATAATTCCGCTCCAGCCATTACCACACGCCTGTCCTCACACTTTAATAATTATTAAGGTGCCACCAAACTCCTGTGCTGTAGAGATGCATAACAGGGTGACACTGTATACTTTGCACAGCATAGTTTCATTTCTACCTCATTTGGATTTCATGAGGAGCATGACAAACTGTCTATTAAGAACCCATTTAAGGTGAGTTACAGAGAGATGAGATACATTAGCAATTCCCTGAAGCACTTGCTGTTCTGAGAGATCGTATTCTCTTCACGCAGGATCTGGATGTTATTACTAGAAAGACCACCTCAGTCAGTGAGATAGGTTTAATAACCATCTGCAGAGAAAATGACAAGATATGTAACATCAGCCTGGTCTCATAGACTAGACATAACATAGTACATGTAAATTTGGGAAGATATGATATGTTATGTTTGGTATTGTTACATAAGACAGATAGTTACTTCAGGCAATAACGAAAGTAGGGTGGTTATTCGAGCATACAACACAACATGAAGCAACCCAGAGGACGCGAGTTTGAATCTCATCACGGACAATGTTAGCATTTTAGCTAATTAGCAAATTTTCAACTACTTGCTACTTTTTAGCTACTTTTCAACTACTTAGCATTTTAGCTAACCCTTCCCCTAACCCTTACCGTAACCATTTTAGCTGACCCTTCCCCTAACCCTAACCTTAACCCTAACCCTTTAACTCCTCACCTAGCTGACGTTAGCCAGCTATGTTACAAATTCTAGCCAGGTGGTTAACATTAGCTAGCTGGCTAACGTTAACCACCTGGCTAGAATTTGTAGCATATCATATGTCTACCATGGGTTTGCACTTCCCACTGCAGTTATGAGCTGATAGAATCATATTACCAACCTGGTCTTAGAGCATTTCGTATTATTATGTACGTAAATCCATGACTCCATTTAGTATGATATGTTACATTCCGTATGGTATTTATTAATTTGTCGATGTCCATTACACATTTCATATGATATGTCAGGAATTTCAATTCATATTATATGTTATGAATTTGCAAACGTACAATATGTTACAAATTTCCAAAATGTACGATATGTTAAGAATTTGTCAAATGTATTATATCTTACGAATTCTAGCTAGGTGGCTAGATGGCTAACATTAGGTAGCTGGCTAATGTTAGCGATGCTAGGGGTTAGTGTTAAGATTAAGGTTGGCGTTAGGGTAAGGGTAAGGGTTAAAGGGTTAAGGTTGGGTTTAGGGTGAGCTAACATGCTAAGTAGTTTCAAAGTAGCTCAAAAGTATTAAGTAGTGGAAAAGTTGCTAATTAGCTATAATGCTTAAGTTGTCCATGAAGAGATTCAAACTTGCAACCTTTTGGTTGCTAGACATTTATGTTCTATGACCACCCAACCACTCACAACCATACCAAACATAACATATCATACTAATTTGAGTGTCCCGGATTTATGTTTACTATGTTAAGTCTAGTGTATGAGACCAGGCTGACGGAAGACACCTGGGTGGCAGACAGTGGAGAATAAAACCATCAGAAAGATTTTATTTGTCTTCTGTCCTGGAACAGTCATTTATAGACTCATGGGAACAACACCAGATATTTAACTTGTGATTTATATTATTTTGAACACCTTACTTTTGTGACATGTAGCCTATGAAAAGTGGCCACTGTAACCAGTTCAGCCCGAATGCTTGTAATACAGTTGGTGTGTTTGAACATGAAAATATTTGCCCATATTCCAATAAATAGACTGGCTACATGGTCTAATGTTGATGATAATTGGTTTACAGAATGGTGACCAAGACCAAGCAGCTGACGCTCACGTGTTTTTTTTGCAGTATGAAATAATGGGGTGTGCAAAGGGGAGGCGGAAGGAGTCAGGCTGTTGTCACATGGTTTGTGTTTGCAGCTTGGTTAGTGGGAGTGGTTGAGACATTTTATGAGAGAAGTTGAACAGTTATGTATTAAATCTTCAGAAACCTCAAAAGTTGAAGGGGACCACAACATCTGCATTGCATTGGCCTGAAAATATGGAAATTCCTGCCGTAAACCTCAAGGTAAAGTCGGTTGTTAACATGTTTGCAATAGTTGTAAGTCATACATACAATGCTGACTTTATTTACACTGCTCTTACTTGATACGCGCTTAGACAGTATTTACATTTTATTATTAACGTGTCACATCAGCCCAGTTACAGGAACATAAGCGCTATGTCATTGTAGACTGAAAAATAGCAACAATTGTGTAACAATCTTGTCCCTTCTATCGTGCGTGAAATGACTCAGTCAGGGCTTATCACGAGATGCTGCGTTCGTGGTTAAACTTCTTCAATCAAGTCACGTTCTTAATTTATTGTAAATCATTGATCGTTTAATGAAATGTCAGGCATCCGTTCTCAATTCAAGTGGAGTTGACGCAAATTGCCTCATTGGGCACTAAAAATGTGAAACTCACGTGTATGATGTTTACTTTGTCCCCACAGGCCATAGTACTAATGCACTGGCTACTGACCATCTGGTGAGTAAGTGGGTGGGTTGGCTCCTCTCAAGGGTTTTTCATACACCTGTGGAATTTCGCTTGTTGCTGACACCAACTGAGGAAAGTGGTCTACATGGTTCACTTGTGTTGCCTTTTCTCTATGGATGGCTGTACAAACATAATGCTCTACCTGAAGACTTCCTAGTTACAGTCAGTCACAGAAGAGGCAAACTTTAACCACAAGCTGATAATGGACCACTTCTCAGCTACATGCTTTGCCTCCAGAGTTTGTCAAATACAATTGTCAATTTGGAGATTTATGAGGCCTACTCTTTTAGAGAAGCTAGTGTATGCTGAACATTTGGAAGTGTCTGTTGGTATTTTTTACTGTGTGTGGTTCCTAGGGGCTGCATGGCCTGGCTACCCCCCTCCTATGCCTGGGGGAACTTCAGTGTCCTGGCTGTGGGTGTGTGGGCCATCGCTCAGAGGGACTCCATCGATGCTGTACTTATGGTGAATCACTTCCTCAAACTCCTGTACCATCCCAGACAGAAAATGCCAAAGAATAACCCTCAATTACACACAACATTACAGAAAATGACATCGGCGCTCCAGTCCGCCCAGATTAGTCGCTGCTCAACACCATAGTAAATCACGGAGTTGAGTTTAGCCGGCTAGCTATCAATAAGAATCATCCTACCTCAACAGGCTCTTATATGCATTTGTCTAGTTTCTCCATCTGCATTTCCCTTTCAGTTTCTTATTGGGATTGCAGTGACGATACTGACGGACATCATCCATTTTGGGATCTACTATCCGCTGGCCGAGGGTCTAGCAGAGAGGAACAGGGACACATTCCGCTTCAGTGCGGGCATGGCCATCCTGGGCCTGCTACTCAAACCTGTCTCTTGCTTCTTCGTCTACCAAATGTACAGAGAACGTGGAGGAGATTACAATGTCAACTTTGGTGAGTGTGAGTAGAGCCACCATTAGTTTACAGTAGGGCTAGTTACTCACTGTCACTTCTAATGGTAAAAATAAGGTTTTGGGGTTTGTAGAAATAGTCTCAGGACTATCCCTGGACTGGTATGGACAAAGTCCGAAGCATGATGTGATATCATCCTAGTGCCAAGGAGATTTTGAGAGGAAATTACATTCTCCAGGCTATAATCTTGCCTGGGCTGTTTCATGTTGTTGGACATGAGAGGATTGTAGTGCACAGGCTGGCTGCTCAGAGCCTTTGTGTAAAACTGTACTGCAGGCAGATCAAACCAGAGTCCAGCTAATTGAGTTACAGAGACGGTCACAAGACAAATGCGCCTGAGACACCCACTAACTAGTGGACCATCCTAGCCAGGGTCACATTATATCACGATGAGCAAAATAATCTGATTGGAGTTCCTGTCTTTCCCAGCTAATTGGAAGAATACAGTATACAGTAAAGGACAATTACACAGTGGAATCTATAATGGCAGTGGCAGAACCCATTCCCTTCTCAACTTGATCTAAGTCAAACTGAGATGTTAGCACAACACAAGTCCTGGGTGTTTTTGCAGAGGTTTGGTGACTGTTCTCAAAACCTACTGGAACAGGAAGGGCATGTTATGCTACCCCGTAGAGCAGTAGGACATGCCTGAAATCCATTTGAATGGAGTGTTCATACTAGGTCATTTGATGGTTCTGTCAGGCCTTGTTACCCTGAATAGACAAAGATATATGTTTTGTCAAAAGTTGTATAAGTTGATCAACCCAATTTGACTCTCATGGATATTCAAATAAGAATAGAGCATTAATAAAGTTGACTTGTCTGTGGTAAAGTTGAATGATGCACAGCAGGGACATGTGGCTTTGATTGGAAACTAGGTGATTAATAAAGTTAATGTTCTAAGTTTTCAAGGTCTCTTTTAAATGCTCTCTGATTGCTTGACATGGGGGTGGGGGGGCTCTGGGATCAAGGTGGCGTCCTGCAGTGCTATACACCAAGGAGAAGGCAATCAAGGTGTGTGTCGGTTTAAAACCATTTAACGCTGATAAGTACAGTACATTATGTAGAATTACAGTACCTGAAGTTAGTATTTTGATTGGCAGTCATAAAAACACTTCTCACATTACTTTGCCCCTTACCATTACTTACAAGAAATTATGTTGTAGTCTATTTCTTGTACCAGCATTTCTATAAGCATTCAAGTGCAAAATGTCTGCCGTACATCACCCTTCTACATTATTACACATGATAAGAGTAAGTAAACCATTTATTTATTCCACTTTCATCAATAATATTAAAGGTAAACTCAGCAAAATTACATTGCCATCAGCAGCACTGCAGATATTGAGACTAGATGCAAGACTTAGCCCACACACAGTATCTGAAGGTGCATGGTAACCTGGACACCAAAACAGAGAAGTTGAACCTTGCACTTCAATGCTCTGTTGTGGAAATTGACCAACTATGCTGTTTACTTTCTGCATTTACGTTATAAATTTAAGTCTGGGCACAACCCTGTTAGTCTGCTTTTGTCATCCCATACCAAACATCCAATTGTTAGCATTTCACTAAACCTCACTCTGTCACACTACTAGTGATTAAATGTTGTCTTTAGCTTTCTGTCTGTGAGTGGAAACAATCCTCTGTCTTGTCTGTTGTATCTCTGTTCTGACCCTGTTTGCGTTTTGTCTCCATCTTCCCCCCCCCCTCTGCTGCTTGCCTCTGACCCCTCAGACTTAGACACCTCAGTGGACAGTCGCTGCACCACGGATAGTGCCGACAGTGCCTTTATCGGCCGCCGCTACTGATCCTCTTCTTCTTTTTCATCATTCCTTTATTTCCATCAATCCTCCCCTCACACAGGAAGTAAGGGAAACTGCTGGGCTGAAGAACTACAGCCATGCCTCTACTTCTTGTCTTGTTTTCTGACTGTCCAGTCTTACCTCTTGCCACATGACTCCAGTATCTGTGTTTGTGTCTCATCATCCTCCTCTGCTAATCACAAGTCATATCTGCTTGTCACTCCTTCCTACAATTCTGAAAGTCACATCTGTTTCACTCCATGAAAATGATCTTTACATATTCTTGCTTGATGTTTGTGCTTTTGTTTGATTTCATGTTTTTATGACTTTATGAAGTAAAGAATATTTTGGACTGCATCTGTATTCATCAGAATAAGGTTGAGTATTAAGGTCATAAATGGATGATTTGAGATTAACAACTTTGTGCACTTAAATATCAGTGTTAGACTTTTGAAAATTAATTTATGCAGACATTTTAAAGTAATATTTTTAATAAACGCTATTTAAGGGAAAATGCTCAATCTATTTTTGCGTCAGTGTTTTCGTTATCTGATTTTCATTATCCATATTGTGGTTGAACGCTAAGGTTGGCTCTTACAAGATTGATCACATGTCGGGCACTCAATTCTATGTTCCCAGGTTTGGTTTTAGGCAGCCATTGGTATTCTGTCTGCGTGACCATACAGGACTGGGTGACTGTTCAGTATGCACTAGTGGTTCATCATGAGTGAATACTGCAGCCTGTAAGATTAGCCCCACACCTTTCCTCTTCAATAGTGTATTATAAATCAAGTTTGTTTGCGATGTGCTGTTTTGAAGGGACTTTCATATACAGGGTTTTCAGTGTAAACAATTCCCAAGGAGTTTGGCTTTGTAGATATCCATTCCTTTTTATCTCCTGGGTGGTGTTCTGTTCCTCCCTTTTCATTCTCTATCATTTGACTGTGGGTCACCTGACTGTGGTAGTCTAACACCGCTATGATTGTGTGAGTTCTGCAGCTTGGTGTCATTGAATGTAATTCATCAAATGTAATTTGCCATTTTCTGTATGAACCTTAACATGGAGGTTGACGTTGGGTTTTGTGTTGAAAAATTATAACATTTGACAGTTTATTGGTCTGTGTATCAGCTATATTTTGAAAGATCTCTTGTCTCTACACAGCAGGCTTCCCCAGTGTAACACGAAACAGAGATGCTTACCAGTCCATTGACCAGCAGGACCAGTCCACCAGCTCAGCCAACCCCTTCAACCAGGCCGAGGGCACCAAGCCTGGACCACCACACTCCTACTGAGATACAGCACTCACTTTCTTCTCTTGGAATTACATGGTGTCAAGAAGACATCCATAATGTTTTTTTCCTTTCATATGGGTATTTGCGAACTGCAAAAGACCTTTTGTCCTGAGCTTTATTCAATCCCTTACCAGTAATGCCTCGTTCTAAATACTCACTGTCATGGTAAAATAATATGATCTGCTTACTGTATGCTTGATGCTCAGGGTAATGTCACATACACTGGAAATACCTTGGACCCAAGCCCAACACTAAAAGGAGAAGTGAAGTTTTTGAATATTATGGTGTAGTAACAGTGGGATAATACAGAATTATACAGCGGAGTTTGCCTGCCTTCTTACCAATATCTACCCTGTCCTAAATGCTACTATATTTCTTACTTTGACTTTATTTAAAAGATGCCTGATGAAAGGTCTGTGTTGTCCTAACCCTTAAAGATGGACATGAGCGTTTACAACAGTATTATTGCCAGTGTTTGGAATAACCAGTGCTCTGGTTTTGTGTTATTCTAGCAAGCATTATGTTAGTGTATCATAAGCTATTCTCAGCACCACCATCTACTCAAATCAAACGTATTGAAGATGTCAAATAGAGAGGATAATGGTGGTGCTGTTTGTAAACCCTTCCATTTGACTATTAATTTTAACACAATGCCATCAGACATTTCCAGTTTTACCTCACCATCTATGTGACAGAGCATTACAGCTTTCAGGGAGGACTTGTATCTCTTTGTAAAGTCAAATATAACCCTCTAATGTTAGATCCTGTTTCAGGATCAGGAGTGTTTTGAAAAGGTCAAGATGTAGAAAGCGTGCAAGTCATTTGGTCTGCAACGGTTCTTTGACATTCTTTATTGAAACTAGTTCACTGTGAGTATACTTTTAAAATCAGAATTAAGAATGAGAGAGCTTTCTGCCTTCTATACCTTACGGGTAGGATTTACCTCTGAGCTGAGAGAGAAGCAGATATCTGTTACAGCCCAGTAAATATGAACCAGGAAGAACAACTATTCCTGGTTGTGATTTGCATAGTTTTGTCAGTGTTTTAACAGGGCACATTCTTTGTAAAATGTTAGCACTTGTGTCCTCAATCATTCCAAATGCATAATTGTTTATGTACCTGATCAATTTTGTTTGATTTTTGTCTTTGCCTTTCATGTGTAAATGCACTAAAGCATTTGAAATGCTTTAGTGCACTCTTAGCTTTACATTGACTGAGGCAATTTTCTTTAACAACTAATGTGTTTGTCCCAGCAGTGTTGCGTTGTTCTCTTGATAAAATACAGAAACTCTCTATTGATCTGAATGAGTTACAAGCCATATTGATTTGAGTAACATGGGTGAATACCAAACATTCACAACCTTGAGATTCTATCCACAGTTAATTAAAAGAAACTACAGCTCTGACATAATTAGCATTTTTCATGGAGTGTTTTATTGAAGTATAATCCAGGGTTGAGAAACATATGCATAATAACTCTTAAAAAAACGAAATGCTGCAGTACTTGCACTTAAAACCAAATGTTATACCCTTGCACCTGTCTATTAAAACACTAGACAATCAGTTTTCTACACTTAACAAAAATATTAAAGCAACAATTTCAAAGATTTTACTGAGTTACAGTTCATATAAGGGATTCAGTCAATTGAAATAAATTAAGCCCTAATCTATGGATTTCACATGACTGGGAATACAGATATGCATCTGTTGGTGACATAGACCTTAAACAAAAAGGTAAGGACGTGGGTCAGAAAACCATTTACTATCTGGTGTGACCATTTGCCTCATGCAGCACGACACATCTTTGTGTGAAGTTGATCAGGCTGTTAACATTCAATTATCTGGCAACAGCTCTGATGGGCATTCCTTCAGTCAGCTTGCCAATTGCACGCTCCCTTCTGTGGCATTGTGTAATGTGACAAAAGTGTGACAGAACTGCACATTTTAGAGTGGCCTTTTATTGTCACCAGCACAAGGTCCACCTGTGTAATGACCATGCTGTTTAATCAGGTTCTTGATATTCCACACCTGTCAGGTGGATGGATTATCTTGGCAAAGGAGAAATGCTCACTAACAGGGATGTAAACAATTTTGTGCACATTTTTTGAACAATACGTTTTTTGTGCTTATGGAACATTCCTGGGATCTTTTATTTCAGCTCATGAAATATGGCACCAACACTTTACATGTTTTTATATTTTCGTTCGGTGTAAACAACAGATCTTTTACATTTATCTTTATATAAGACAATACAGAGCACTGTTTCTACAAGGTGCACAGTACAAGACAACATGGCTATTGTTGGACACTACTTTGAAAATCATATAGCACTATAAATTGTCAATAAGTTGTTTCCATTGACTCTCCATTGACTCTTTATGGGGCGGCAGGGTAGCATAGTTGTTAGAGCGTTGGACTAGTAACCGGAAGGTTGCAAGTTCAAATCCCCGAGCTGACAAGGTACAAATCTGTCATTCTACCCCTGAACAGGCAGTTAACTCACTGTTCCTAGGTCGTCATTGAAAATAAGAATTTGTTCTTAACTGACTTGCCTAATAAAAAAAATAGGAACCCACTTAAGCTCGTCTTAAAGAAATCATTGACATCTGCTGGGACTGCCCAAGCAGAGCTCCTGATTGACATGTGCATTGAGTTGGTTGGAACCTCTCCAGAGGCCTGGATTGACTTCAAGTGTCCCTGTGTAAGAATTTCCACGACACTACTTTGAAAATCATATACCACTATAAATTGTCAATGATATGTTTAAAAAGAGCTCAAGTGGGTTCTACTATAATGCCTGTCGGACAGACAGGCTCTCCTATTTTTTTTATTTTACTAGGCAACTTATATTTGCATGATTTAGCGTAATTAATTAATAATTTTTCATGAATGTGACCGACCAATACTGTTTCATAACATGTGACAGACCAACACCTCACGAGGCTTCTTCTCTCTAAGCTGAGACCTTGAAACTGAGATATCTTTCTTTCATTCCAAATTGCAGATACTGATAAGTGAGGATTCCTTAAATTAGTCACTTGCATGAACATATAAATTGCCTATTAGAACAGCACATGAATAGAACGTAGAAATTAGTTATCAGAAAAGCACAAACATTGAAATTCCTTTGCAGTACTTTTTATTAAGGTGACCCCTAAACAGGCTTTACCATATCATACATCTCCCTCATGCATCATAATGATGTTTCCACCATGTCCCTTCCTTTTTCTTCTTCCCTCTCTTTCAATCTGTCTCTCCTCTCAGACATGTCTCTGATAACCTTGGCACTGCTCTCCCCTGCCAGGAGCCACTCCACAGCCCCACCACTGCTTTGATTGATCAGAGTAGACTGGACAGGACACTGATCTACCTTGGTTTACAGCCCTGCCCCTTTTACACTCAACTGTATTTATTCTGTAGGTATTATATTTAATACATTGCCAAAGTTGATTTAAACTCGAAAAACCGAGGAAGTATTTATTAATTGGCTTTTGGTGAGATTTCACTCTGGTATGCAATTCTTCTGCTACTGTTAGTTTACCAAAGTGACCGGAATCTTCAGTCATTTTGGTAATTAACAGAAAATCTATGGCACTCTATTGTAACTTTAGTAGTTTATACTTGAATAACTTTTTTTTCAGAATTATTCATATATAGTATTCATTTTTTACATCTGTCTCCATATTTTCCATGAATTTCTAGTAGATAGACCTTATGGTTCAAGATAAATTAGCCTAATTAATGAAAAAAAGCATCTAATCAACAATGACATTACTTTCAATGAACTCTGCAACTCTTCAAACTATTGACATAGTAAAATAAATAAAGTTGTGTCAAAAAAAATCTAAAGGATATTTCATGCTGAAACCCTCACCCAAGACCCACTCCAATTTGCATACCACTGCAACAGAACCACAGATGATGCAATTTCAATTGCACTTCATATTTCCCTGTTCCAACTATACTAGAGGGGAAATAACAATGTGGGAATGCTGTTCATAGACTACAGCTCAGCGTTCAACACCATAGTCCCCTCCAAGCTCACCACCAAGCTAGGGACGCTGGGACTGAACCCCTCCCTCTGCAACTGGAGAGTGTTAATGGGAGCCTCTCCAACATAATCCAAATAGAGTCTAGGGCAGCTGTCTAGGCCACTTACTTTTTAAAATCTTTACTAATGACCTGCCATTGGCTCTGAGCAAAGCCTGTGTATCTATGTATGCTGATGACTCAACACTATACACGTCAGCTACCACAGCAAGTGAAATATCTGCAACACTTAACAAAGAACTGCAGTCAGTTTCAGAATGGGTGGCAATAAATAAATTAGTCCTAAATATTTAAAAAACTAAAAGCATTGTATTTGGGACAAATTCCACTAAACCCTAAACCTCAACTAAATCTTGTAATGAATAATGTGGAAATTGAACAAGTTGGAGTAACCCTGGATTGTAAATTGTCATGGTCAAAACATATTGATGCAACAGTAGCTAAGATGGGTAAAGGTCTGTCCATAATAAAGCGCTGCTCTGCCTTCTTAATAACGCTATCAACAAGGCAGGTCCTACAGGCCCCAGTTTTGTCCCACCTGGAATACTGTCCAGTCGTGTGGTCAGGTGCCACAAAGAGGGACTTTGGAAAATAACAATTGGCCCAGAATGGATCAGCACTGCTGGCCCTTAAATGTACATGGACAATATGCAGGTCAATCTCTCCTAGCTAAAAGTAGAAGAGAGATTGACTTCATCAATACTTGTATTTGTGAGAAGACTTGACATGTTGAATACAAGAGCTCTCTGTTTAAATGACTAGCACACTGCTCAGACACGCTTACCCAACAAGACATGCCACCAGAGGTCTCTTCACAGTCCGCAAGTCCAGAACAGACTATGGGAGGCGCACAGTACTACATAGAGCCCTGACTACATGGAACTCTATTCCATATCAAGTAAATCATGCAGACATTAAAATCAGATAAAAAAATACACTTTATGTAACAGCGGGGACTGTTTAGAGACAAACACACAGGCACAGACACACGCATACACACATATGATAACACACTCACTATACACACATGTACACATGGATTTTACCTTCATTATGCTGGGCCCCAAGAAGAGTACCTGCTGCCTTTGCAGCAGCTAATGGGGATCCATAATAAATACAAATACAAATCCTGGACTTCCTGACAGGTCGGCCCCAGGTGGTGAGGGTAGGCAACACCACCTCCACCTCGCTGACCCTCAACAAATCACATTTTATTTGGCACATACACATACAAGAGGGCCCCTCAGGGTACGTGCTCAGTCCCCTCCTGTACTCCCTGTTCACTCATGACTGCACGGCCAGGCACGACTCCAACACCATCATTAGGTTTGCTGATGACACAACAGTGGCTTGATCACCGACACTGATGAGTCAGTCTACAGGGAGGATGACAGAGACTTAGCAAAGTGGTGCCATGACAGAAACTTCTCTTTCAACGTCAGTAAGACCAAGGATCTGATTGTGGACTATAGGAGAAAGATGTGAGAGCACGCCCCCATCCACATCGACAGGGCTGTTGTGGAGCAGGTCGAGCGCTTTAAGTACGTTGGCGTCCAAATCAGGACTTAACATGGTCCACACACACCTGCACAGTCGTGAAGAGGGTACGGCAGCACCTTTTCCCCTCAGGAGGCTGAAAAGACTTGGCATGGACCTTCAGATCCTCAAAAGGTTCTACAGCTGCACCATTGAGAGCATCTTGACTGGTTGCATCACTGATTGGTATGGCAATTGAACTGGCCTTGACCACAAAGCGCTATAACGGGTGATGCGGACAGCCCAGCATATTACTGGTGCCGAACTCCCTGCCATCAAGGACTATACCAGGCGGTATCAGATGAAGGCCCGAAAAATTGCCAAAGACTCCAGCCACCAAGGCCATAGACCGTTCACTCTGCTACCATTCTTCTCTGCAGATCCTCTCAAGCTCTGTCAGATTGGATGGGGAGTGTCGTTGCACAGTTATTTTCAGGTCTCTCCAGAGATGTTCGATCAGGTTCAAGTCCGGGCTCTGGCTGGGCCATTCAAGGACATTCAGAGACTTGTCCCGAAGCCACTCCTGCATTGTCTTGGCTGTGTGCTTAGGGTCGTTGTCCTTATGGAAGGTTCTCATCTCCACAGAGAAATTCTGGAGCTCTGTCAGAGTGACCACCGGGTTGTTGGTCACCTCCCTGACCAAGGCCCTTCTCCCCTGAATGCTCAGTTTGCCAACTCTAGGAAGAGTCTTGGTGGTTCCAAACTTCTTCCATTTAAGAATGATGTAAGGCATTGTGTTTTTTGGGACCTTCAATGCTGCAGAAATGTTTTGGTACCCTTCCCCCAATCTGTGCCTCGACACAGTCCTGTCTCAGAGCTCAATGGACAATTCCTTCGACCTCATGGCTTGGTTTTTGCTCTGACATGCACTGTCAACTGTGCAACCTTTTATAGACAGGTGTGTGCCTTTCCAAATCATGTCCAATCAATTGAATTTACCACAGGTATACTCCAATCAAGTTGGAGAAACATCTCAAGAATGATCAATGGAAACAGGATGCACCTGAGCTCAATTTGAGTTTCATAGCAAAGGGTCTGGATACTTACGTAAATAAGGTATTTCTGTTTTATATTTGTAATACATTTGCAAAATTGTCTAAAAACCTTTTTTTGCTTTGTCATTATGGGGTATTGTGTGTAGTGTGGAAAACCTCTTCAAGGTTAGGAGTGTTTGTCACAAATGAAGTGGGAAACTGTCACCAAAATCCCCCCAGAATGAGAGTTACAAGTGGGGCAAAAAAGTATTTAGTCAGCCACCAATTGTGCAAGTTCTCCCACTTAAAAAGATGAGAGAGGCCTGTAATTTTCATCATAGGTACACTTCAACTATGACAGACAAAATTAGAGAAAAGAAATCCAGAATATCACATTGTAGGATTTTTAATGAATCTATTTGCAAATTATGTTGGAAAATGAGTATTTGGTCACCTACAAACAAGCAAGATTTCTGGAAACGAGCTAGTGATCGGGCAGAGCCCATTTATTAGTTCTGCTCTCACATATCTGCCATTTATCACTCAACCCCCTTCTTTGCCACAGTAGATTGATGAGGGTAACAAATAATTCAATCCATTTTAGAATAAGGCTGTAAGGTAACAAACTGTGGAAAAAGAGAAGCGGTCTGAATACTTTCCAACTGCACCGTATCTTCCTCAAGTACCTTTCACCTCTGCACATTGATCTGGTACTGGTACTCCCTCTATATAGCTCCATTCTTGCATATTTTATTTGATTCCTCTTGTCTTAGTTACTAATTATATATTTTTTTATTTCATAAAACTCTACATCGTTGAGAAATGTTCGTAAGCAACAATTTCACTGTGAAGGCTAGCTACACATCAGTTGTATTCTGTGCATGTGATTAATACAATTTTATTTGATAAAGAGTAAAAACTCAAACAGAAGTATCACACCCTGACCATAGTTTGCTTTGTATGTTTCTATGTTTTGTTTGGTCAGGGTGTGATCTGAGTGGGCATTCTATGTTGTGTGTCTAGTTTGTCTGTTTCTGTGTTTGGCCTGATATGGTTCTCAATCAGAGGCAGGTGTTAGTCATTGTCTCTGATTGGGAACCATATTTAGATAGCCTGTTTGGTGTTGGGTTTTGTGGGTGATAGTTCCTGTCTCTGTGTTTGCACCAGATAGGGCTGTTTTGGTTTTTTCACATTTCTTGGTTTTTCACATTCAGGGCGACCGGGAGCAATCAACCAGGGAAGGTTGGGCAGGCTCGGTGCTCAGTCTATTCATGTCTAGTTTCTGTATTAAAGAACCATGAATAATAACCACGCTGCATTTTGGTCCGCCTCTCCTTCGACACAAGAAAACCGTGACAGAATCACCCACCACAACAGGACCAAGCTGCGTGGTGACAGGCAGCGGCAGCAGGAACAGCGCGAGGAGTACTGGACATGGGAGGATGAGTTGGACGGTAAAGGACCCTGGGCACAGCCTGGAGAATATCGCCACCCCAAAGAAGAGCTGGAGGCGGGAAGACGGAGAGGCGCTGGTATGAGGAGGCAGCACGGCGGCGTGGATGGAAGCCCGAGAGTCAGCCCCAAAAATGTCTTGGGGGAGGCACACAGGAAGTGTGGCGAAGCCAGGTAGGAGACCTGTGCCAACTTCCTGTGCTTACCGGGGGTGCTAGAAAGACCGGGCAGGCACCGTGTTATGCTGTAAAGCGCACGGTGTCCCCAGTGCGGGTGCATAGCCCGGTGCGGTACATACCAGCTCCGCGTATCGGCCGGGCTAGAGTGGGCATCGAGCCAAGTGCCATGAAGCCGGCTCTACGCATCTGGTCTCCAGGGCGTCTCCTTGGGCCGGCTTACATGGCACCAGCCTTGCGCATGGTGTCCCCGGTTCGCCTGCATAGCCCAGTGCGGGCTATTCCACCTCGCCGCACTGGCAGGGCGACCGGGAGCAATCAACCAGGGAAGGTTGGGCAGGCTCGGTGCTCAGGAGCTCCAGTGCGCCTGCACGGTCCGTTCTATCCGGTACCACCTCCACGCACCAGCCCTCCGGTGGCAGCCCCCCGCACCAGGCTGTCTCTCAGTCTCATCCCTGCAGCTGCTCCCGCCTGTCCGGCGCTGCCGGAGTCTCCCGCCTGTCCGGCGCTGCCGGAGTCTGAGGCGCCAGAGCCCCTCAGCCCAGAGGCGCCAGAGCTTCTACCCCTCTGTCCCGAGCTGCCCCTCTGTCCAGTAGGGTCATTTAGAAAGGTCGCCGTGGTTAGGAGGCCACGGAAGCGGACAATGGGGCGGACTAAGACTATGGTGAAGTGGGGGCCACGTCCAGCACCAGAGCCACCACCGTGGACAGATGCCCACCCAGACCCTCCCCAATAGGTTCAGGTTTTGCGGCTGGAGTCCGCTCCTTGGGGGGGGGTACTGTCACACCCTGACCATAGTTTGCTTTGTATGTTTCTATGTTTTGTTTGGTCAGGGTGTGATCTGAGTGGGCATTCTATGTTGTGTGTCTATTTTGTCTGTTTCTGTGTTTGGCCTGATATGGTTCTCAATCAGAGGCAGGTGTTAGTCATTGTCTCTGATTGGGAACCATATTTAGGTAGCCTGTTTGGTGTTGGGTTTTGTGGGTGATTGTTCCTGTCTCTGTGTTTGCACCAGATAGGGCTGTTTTTGTTTTTCACATTTCTTGGTTTTGTTAGTCTATTCATGTATAGTTTCTTTATTAAAGAACCATGAATAATAACCACGCTGCGTTTTGGTCCGCCTCTCCTTCGACACAAGACAACCGTGACAGAAGACTAGAAAAAGCTCAAACTAAGTTTATTCACCCACTGGGGCATACAGCTGCAAAGACAAGGTATGATTACACAAGTACTTATATTTATAACCTCCTAATTGGCGAAGTCAACTCCTTACACATGTAGACAGCCAATTCATCTCTGTTGCTAGGCAGGAACTTAATTGGTTCATCTCACTGGTGTAGTCATGGCCCTTTCTGATGCTAGAACCTTTGTGGGCGTGGAAGTGTATGTGTGAGAGATATAACTCTAGTTGGAGGATCGTTGTGGTGGGACCCTCTGGCCCCCCTCCTAGAGGTTTCTTCTCACTTCATCTGTGTTACAATGATGCTTGTACGAATTCAACCCCAGTCGCAGAGAAACACGACAAGCAGATGTAACGGTAAATTCAGCTCTTTACTTAAAGTCTTGACAAAATAAGGCAACAGCACTAGAGTGCACTAAACAATTAGTGTTACCTGGAAACTAGAACAAAAGGTAAGGGTGCCCTCCAGTGGTAACCCAAGGGAACAACAATTAAATAAACGGAACAGGACACCCCCCCCCCCCCCCCCCCTCAAGGTACGGCTCCTGACGTTCCACTAGGGATAGCAGAGAGGCGAAGGAAGTCCAGAATGAGTCCGTGATCCAGAATTGCCTGAGTCGGAACCCAGGATTGCTCCTCAGGACCGTAACCCTCCCCGTCCATGAGATACTGGCGACTGGAGAGGATGCGTCGTACAGTGTAGGCTGGCTGTCCCGCTATCATTTGAGGCGTAGGTGGAGGCTGACTGGCCAGAACCAGATGACTGAACACCACAGGCTTGAGTCTGGAGATGTGGAAGGTCAAATCAAATTAAATGTATTTATATAGCCCTTTGTACATCAGCTGATATTTCAAAGTGCTGTACAGAAACCCAGCCTAAAATCCCAAACAGCAAGAAATGCAGGTGTTGAAGCACGTTGGCTAGGAAAAACTCCCTAGAAAGGCCAAAACCTAGGAAGAAACCTAGAGAGGAACCAGGCTATGAGGGGTGGCCAGTCCTCTTTTGGCTGCGCCGGGTGGAGATTATAACAGAACATGGCCAAGATGTTCAAATGTTCATAAATGACCAGCATGGTCAAATAATAGGTCTGGGACAGGTAGCACGTCCGGTGAACAGGTCAGGATTCCATAGCTCCAGGCAGAACACTTGAAACTGGAGCAGCAGCACGGCCAGGTGGACTGGAAGGAGTCATCATGCCAGGTAGTCCTGAGGCATGGTCCTAGGGCTCAGGTCCTCCGAGAGAGAGAAAGAAAGAGAGAAAGAGAGAATTAGAGAGAGCATACTTAAATTCACACAGGACACCAGATAAGACAGGAGAAGTACTCCAGAAGGAAGGTGGGATGAACCCTCATGGACCGGGGAAGACGAAGGCAATAGGCCACTGGATTGATGCGCTGTAGAACCTTGAATGGCCCAACGTACCGGGGTGCCAATTTCCTAAATTCCACGCGTAGGGGCAGATCCCTAGTAGACAACCAGACCATCTGGCCTGGATGCAGGAGAGAGTGGTCGGCCTGTCGTTGAGCCCGAGCAGAGGACCTCAGGAGCACTGACCGAGCCCTCTTCCAGGTCCGGCGGCAAAGAGACCAGGTTCTTGTGGTCTTTCCAAACCGTAAAAGGATGTTCCGAACCCTCCAACCAGTGCCACCACTCCTCCAAAGCCAGTTTGACCGCAAGCAGCTCCCGATTGCCGACATCATATTTCCTCTCCGCTGGAGTGAGACGTCTGGAGAAGGCACAGGGGTGAAGCTTTTGGTCTTTAGCCGAGCGCTGAGACAGAACCGCACCCACGCCAATGTCAGAAGCAACCATCTCTACCACGAAGGGAAGAAAAAGATCCGCATGAACTAGAATGGGTCCAGAAGGAAACCGACATTTCAGGTCCTGAAACTCCCTCTCAGCAGCAGAGGGTCCAGCTTACATGCCCAGCCGAGCCCTTGGTGAGCGCTGTCAATGGCGCAGCCATAGAACTAATGTCTCTCACAAATCTCCGGTAGAAGTTAGCAAAACCCCAAAAACGCTGGACTTGCTTGACAGCGCTGGGCTGCAGCCAGTTGACCACCACTTCTACCTTGTGGGAGTCGATCCGTACACAGTCTTGAGACACAATTGTAATTCTTTTTAATAACCTGCCCAGGGACTGCGGCTGAAAATTAGCCGGCTGGCTAAAACCGGCACTTTTACTGAAAAGTTGATTAATGTGCACTGTCCCTGCAAAAATAAATAGACTCAAACTCAATGTACACAATTTTCGGCCTTCACGAACAAGTGGTGAGAGAGGAGTCTTTGAAGGACCTGGCGTACATGTTGGACGTGTTCAACCATGGACCTGGAGAAGATGAGGATGTCATCCAGGTATACAAACACGAACTGGTGAAGGAAGTCGCGCAGCACGTCATTAACCAGGGCCTGGAAAATGGCTGGAGTATTAGTAAGTCCAAACGGCATGACACGGTACTCATAATGTCTATTAGGGGTGTTGAACGGTGTCTTCCACTCGTCTTCCTGTCTGATACGCACCAAATTGTACGCGTTTTGTAAGTCCAATTTTGAAAAAACGTAGCTCCCTGGAGTTTCTCAAAAGCTGATGACATAAGAGGCAGAGGGTAACGGTTCTTGATGGTAATGTTATTCAAACCCCGGTAATCGATACAGGGACGTAATCCCCCATCCTTCTTCCCAACAAAGAAAAAGGACCAATCGTAGGACCTGTGAGGAGGTAGTTCGCTGGCCCTTTGTTTGCTGAAGACCTGACCCAGATCCCAGTAATCCTGAGGTACACGGGAAAGATCAGGCTTGTCATTCCCAGCCAGGGGAACTGGAGCATCGGAAGCCACCAGACGAGCAGGACCAGAAGGATGAGGAGAGAGCTACTGGCAGGTGAGCTGGCATGAAGGACTCCATCCCAGAATCCTTCCTGAGGGCCAGTCAATTTAAGGACTATGGATAGAAAGCCAAAGATGTCCAAGAACCAGGGGAAGCTCAGGAGAGTCCACCAGATGTAACTGGATAAGCTCCACATGGTAACACAGAACTCGTAACTGAATAGGCATGGTGAGTTTCTTCAACTTCCCAGACCATAGGGGTTGACCATACAACGCAGTGACCGACCATGGAATGTCCAGCTTATTGAGAGGCAGTTCCTGTTGGCGAGCTAATGTGCAATCCAGAAAACATCTACGAAAGCAGGAATGTCCAACTGCCCATTGTCCCACTGCAGGTTGGGCGGAAAAATGGTGCATAACGTGTCGGCCGCGGGAGACTGTATCTGACTCACCAGTATTCTCTCGTTTACTGACAAGTCATCCCATCAGCTCGGGACAGGAGCCTGGGACAGGAGGCACAGAAAGGTAAGTAAGGACAATGTTGCTCGTTAATCCTGGGCCTTCTCTCCAGAGCGGAAAGCCTGGTGCGTCCCAATTGCGTCGGCTTCTCTGAAGGGAAACCAAAGCCGAAATGAGAACTCTGACGGGGTACAGAACAAGCAGGCACAGTATAGGGCAGTGGGACACCTGAAGAATCGACTCCTTCAACGGGACCAGAAACACTGGAGACCACTCGGAATCCCTCCGTCCTCTCATGACGACGTTCCTGGAGCCGGTTGTCAATCCGGATGGCCAGAACGATGCGCTCATCCAGAGTGTCAGGGTTGTCCCGGGAAGCCAGTTCATCCTTGAGAACCTCGCTGAGTCTGTTCAGAAAGGCTGAGTGAAGTGCCTCTGTATTCCAACCGCCCTCAGCGGCGAGCGTCCGAAAGTCAATGGTGGGGTGCAATGAGTCTTTGAGCAGCGTTTCTGCCAATGATGGGGTGATCAAAAACCCTCCTCATCTCCTGTGTGAAGCTTTGCCAATTAAAAACAAATGTCTGGTTGCTGCTCCCATATGGCCGTGGCCCAGGCCAGAGCCCATCCTGAGAGCAACGAGATGACATATGTAACAATGGAATGCTCGGTGTGAAACGTTGATGCCTGCAGCTCGAATACCAGAGAGCATTGGAGCAGGAACCCACAACACCTCTCAGGATGCCCCTCATAGTACTACAGTGCCGGGAGATGAGGCTCCCGAAGAGAGGAAGTCACTGAGCTGGTAGGGAGTGGAAGATTAGGAACAACCTCAGGAGCAGCAGCTGTTGCTCCCATCTGTCTTGTCTGCAGAGTGGACACAAGAGGTCTTAAATCATCCGACAATGCCTGCAGCCACACCTCATGGTGGCCAATCACAGTTCCATGGTGGGTGAGAGCCACCGTAAATGGTGGAGTTCAACATGTTCCTCAGATGACTGAGAAATCTCTGCTGGGTCCATTGTTGGCTTAGGTCTTCTGTTACAATGATGCTTGTACGAACTCGAACCCAGTCACAGAGAAAAACAGCAACCAGAGGTAAAGGTAAATTCAGCTCTTTACTTAAAGTCTTGACAAAAACAAGGCAACAGCACAAGAGTGCACTAAACAAAACATAAGCCCTAAGCACAGATATAAGCAACAGAGGAACCTAAATAGCAAGGCAACCAGGTGAACAGAGATGGTAGTCAAAGTTGAAACCAATAAGTAATAATTAGGGTGACCTGGAAACCAGAACACAAGGCAAGGGTGCCCCCCAGCGGTAAGCCAAGGGAACAACAATCAAATTAACTGAACCTGTGACAATCTGTTGACTTGACCTCAAGCTGAATTCCTCGCTTCTCTCTAGTTTCCGCAGCTGGCCTGCCTTATCAGAGACTAACTATTGCCCTTCGCCTCTGTCGTGACGTTGTATTAGTTAATGTGACGACTGTTGCTCATCGAATGATTAAAAGTTTCTAATTGCGTGATTAACTGAATCAAGCAATTATTAACTCATTAGCCTGGGGCACCATGGGAAAATAAGTTTTTATTGAGTTTCTATTTCCCAAACACACTATGGGGCGTGTTACCCAAAATGGGGATTTAAAAGAGAGAGAAAAAGAGAAAGTACACGAGATAAATATACATTTGGGTGAATTTGTCAGCTATGCTTATTCTAACCCTAGCCTTGCCCCAAACTGCCACTCTTATGGGTCAGAATATAATTATGTAATTACGTGGGGAAGGCTGGACCATTCAGGCTGCTCAATGACGCACTTCTCCGGCGCACCTCTCTGGTTGTTCTCACAATGTCAGTGTCCTTTTGGCTTAGGAGTCTGTTCCCTCGCCCTTGTTCTGGAAGGGCTCTTCTGAGGACAGACAGCTCTGTAGCTCAGAGCTCACAGCGTAGGAATGAAACAGTGTAGATACCACGATTCGATGGGAAGTAGAAGCTAGGTGGTTCGACTTGAATTCACCCGCTTAGACACAGCTACTCATCCGTAGCTTGGGTAGAAAAATATTTCTTTGTCTTCAAACTTGTGTTGTGTTTTGGGTTCGTTTACTTTTTAGACCTCGGCTGCAGCTTGGGTCACGTAGTCTTATCTGTAAATTCTTTACTCATAGGTTTTATACCCTTGGGTCAGAAGTGGGCGTAACCGCCTTTAGTGCAATTCTCTGGGCGTACCTAGTTAAGAGGCAAGGTCTAGATTTGACTCAAATCCAATTTTAGACAACTAACTTCACATTTCATCTTTACCAAAACATTCTCTTCGATTTGGACATTTTCCATACAACGTACAATGTATAAACATCAAACATATACTAGGTAAACTGTTGACGTTACAATGTTTTCGTAAAAACGTAATCTATTAACCTTTAATAACAAACAAAAATGACATACATTTTCATATTCCATCTATCGTAATGACCACCATTGTGGCTGACGGAAACCATTGTTCCAAAGTCCCTTTATTTCATGTTTAATGTTCTGATGCTGGTTCTCTATAGTAACAGGACAAAAGGAATTTGTCTGTGGCCTAAGATTTACCAGGGGCGTGAGGGGTCGTAAAACCCCCACATCTTCAGACCCCTAGATCTCTCCTCCTCTGTTGGGGTTGAGAGATAATCTGTAGGGTTGTGGTCTCCTGTAACCTGACCTGATCAGGACAGTCATGAGACCTTCCTCCTTAGAAACATGGAACAGAATATGAACTTTCTGCACTTCCCATTTTCTCAATCAATAGCTTCCATACATGAAGTCCCTTTTTACCATTCATTGACCCAACATATAGATTCCTTATACGTGTAAAGTAATCAATAAGTTCTAGTCTGGTAACATGAATAAGTATATTTCAAGCTAGAATCTAACAATATTAAGCACCAATGTTATTCACTAAGTTAATTGTTTATATTTAGGATAATTTGTTACAGCTTTGTCATTTTATTTTGTATTTATCTTATTTAATTATTTCATATATTTTACATGTGATAAGGCCACACAGAGGGCCAGAGATAATTACAGATACCTGTAATAATCTGAAGTACCCAAAAGTGCCATGACACCTGTTTAAGACCTTCAAACAGGTCAACATTCAAATCCTCAAAAAGTTCTACAGCTGCACCATCGAGAGCATTCTGACTGGTTGCATCACTGCCTGGTATGGCAACTGCTTGGCATCTGACCGCAAGGCGCTACAGAGGGTAGAGCGGTCGGCCCAGTATATCACTGGGGCCAAGCTTCCTGCCATCCAGAACCTCTATACCAGGTGGTGTCAGAGGAAGGCCGTAAAAATGGTCAATGACTCCAGCCACCCTAATCATAGACTGTTCTCTCTGCTACCACACAGCAAGCGGTACTGGCGCATCAAGTCTAGTTCCAAAAGGCTCCTTAACAGCTTCTACCCTCAAGCCATAAGACTGCTGAACAGTTAATCAAATGGCTACCTGGACTATTTGTTTATTATCTATGCATAGTCACTTTACCTCTACCTACATGTACATATTACCTCAATTACTGTCACGCCCTGACCTGAGTATTCTTTGTTTTCTTTATATATTTTGGTTAGGTCAGGGTGTGACGAGGGTGGTATGTATGTTTTTGTCTCATCTAGGGTTTTTTTGTATGTCTAGGTGTGTTTGTCTAGTCTAGACATATTGTAGGTCTATGGTGGCCTGGATTGGTTCCCAATCAGAAGCAGCTGTTTATCGTTGTCTCTGATTGGGGATCCTATTTAGGTTGCCATTTTCCAGTTAGGGTTCGTGGGTTATTGTCTATGTGATGTTGCATGTTAGCACTCAGTTTCGATAGCGGTCACGGTCGTTTTGTTATTTTGTTTGTTTGTTTAGTGTACTTTGTTTAGTTACTTTGTTTAGTGTTTTTTCGTCATTCATTAAAAGTATGTATTCGCACCACGCTGCGCTTTGGTCTCACTACGACGATCGTGACAATTACCTTGACTAATCTGTACCCCTGCACATTGAGTTGGTACCAGTACACTCTGTATATAGCCTCGTTATTGTTATTTTATTGTGTTACTTTCTTTCTTATTTTTGTTTATTTAGTAAATATTTTCTTATCTCTTATTTTTCTTAAAATTGCATTGTTGGTTAAAGGGCTTGTAAGTAAGCATTTCGCGGTAAGGTCTACACCTGTTGTATTTGGCGCATGTGACAAATAAAATATGATTTGAATTGATTTGAGATGTGCTAGATTGTGATAGATTACATAAAATCCTTGAACAATGGCAAAATTCTGGTAGTTTTCTGATAAACTTTGAAAGTAATATACCCTCCCTTTGCAACCCTAGTTGTGAGTGCCTTTCTTCTTCTTTCTCCTTTTCTCTTCCTTTCTTTCTTTTCTCTCTCCCCTCTGTGAGAGCATCTGGGAGAGGTCTTAATTAACGAGTAACCGATCTGTTAATGATTCATTCCTGCTGAGCTCCTAACGAGAACGGAAGCTGATGTCCGGGAGGAGGAGGAGGAGGAGGAGAATGGGGAAGAGAAGGAGTAGGAGAGCAGGGGGCTGGCAGCCCCAACGAGCTGTTGATTAATACAGGGGCTGCTGGGCTGTGTCTCCTGAGTCCTGCATGGCGCCCTGCTGGGTTGACACATCCTCAGGCACACACACCTGTGATTCCTCCCAGTCAAGGACACGGTGACTGCCTTTGTTGTTCTGAGCATTAAAAAGAGCTCTCATTGCATTAGAAATAATCCTCCAGAGAGGCTTTCTGTGAGTGAATTCCAAAGCCATAAAACGATGGACTTTCAGCATTGTAGAAAATGCCTCATCAGTATTGGATCAAACATACTGTATGTATGCTTTTTTTAGTATTACTTTGGAATTTTGTAAGTATTCTGTGTAAAAGAAGAAGGAATGACAATGAGGCTGTTCCCTAAAGAAGATAACTAACCATGCACACCATGTCAGCCTCACATACAAGGCATACTGTATTTACCACTATGCATGTGGTTATTGTTAGGAGGGGTCAATAGGTCCCTCTTTTCTCCTCCTACTTCCTTCCATACTGCGATACTCAGAGGCAGATAGAAGGGAATCAAGAGAAGGCCAAGGTTCCAGTGTATTATCTTGAGCTGTAACACACTATATTATGATGTATTTATCTGTTCTCCACAAGAGTGTGACAATACAGATAGCTGGAGAAAGGCCTTCCATCACTCCTCTGTGGGTGAGTGACCCAAACGGTGTGTGTGTTCCTGCCCTGGTATCTGGATCCACTGTGTGGGCTGGGCACTGTGTTCTTGTCACTCTGTTCCATCAGAATCTCAGCTCCTAGTCGGAGCCCTGGCGACAGAGGACAGTATGACCTTCACAGAGACAGGGGTCAGATTAGAAACCCTATGCCGAAAGACAACCTTCAATTATGCAGCTAAGAGACAGGGACTAGTAAAGGAAATTGACTTGCATTAACATGCATTGACATTGTCAGTGAGTGTGTGTGCGTGCACCTGTCTGTGCATGTATGTTCATGTTGAGTGGCGATGTGTGTCTGTGAGTGTGTACGTGAAGAGGTTGGTTTGGTGCTAGTGAGATATGTTTTTTCCTTAAAGATCAACAATCCCATGGGACTACTCTCTCTCCCTCTGACCTTTTGACATGGCTGCCCCTGCACCTGTCACCGTGGTGATCAGGGCATCAACATTGATTCCAATTACTGTCCAACACTGGCCATCAGGCTGGGATCAGTCACAGCTCATCAACATCACATCCTCTATAGTGGACAGGGGATGAAATAAGGTTTGGTTTAGTGGCCTATATCCCAGAAAAAGACATGGGTTCTGAGGATCAGTTTGGTCCTTTAACCTCTGTCGACTTTTCCAATGGATTTGTGCAATATTATAGGATCATTCTGTCATGCATGTACACAACTGTAAAGCTTACAGGAGTCTGTGTTAAAGGCTGTTGCAAGAATGATCTGAAGCACAATAACCAACCAGTAAGTGTGTAGAGAGAGGAAGAGGAGCCAGTGGTTCAATGAGGGGAGATGATATACGACCACGGGGAGGCAGTGGAGGCCCAGAGCAGGGGCACAGTCATTTTTTACTCTGCTGTCACAAATGTATTTTTAATGAGTGTGCACCCCTGACTCATCTACACAGGAAAGGCTCAGTTCTTTTCTGTAGGGCCAGCCTGACCCTAATATTTTCTGAGAAGCAGCAGGGATGAACAGACCCAGACCCACATACTGTAATGGAAATAACCTTCAGCCTCCGCTCTATAGAAACATCCATCTGCCTGTGTCCTGTTTTGTTGTTGTTGTGAAGGGTTCAGATCACAGACAGGATTTTTTTTTCAAAAAGTACATACAGTCCATTTGGAAAGTATTCAGACCCCTTGACTTTTTCCAAATTGTGCTGTTACAGACTTAGTCTAATATTGATTAAATACAAAATTATTTCCTCATCAATCTACACAAATACCCCACAATGACAAAGCAAAAACTGTATTTTAGAATTCTTTCCAGAAATACCTTATTTACATAAAGTACCAATCAAAGGTTTGCACACACCTACTCATTCAAGATTTTTGTTATGTTTACTATTTTCTACATTGTAGAATAAAAAACAAATGTATTTACTATTTGATATTCTTCAAAGTAGCCACCCTTTTCCTTGATGACAGCTTTGTAGAGCTCTGAGACAGTATTGTGTCGAGGCACAGATCTGGGGAAAGGTACCAAAAAATGTCTGCAGCATTGAACGGTCCAAAAGAACACAGTGGCCTCCATCATTCTTTAATGGAAGAAGTTTGGAAACACCAAGACTCTTCCTAGAGCTGGCCGCCTGACCAAACTGAGCAATCAGGGGAGAAGAGCCTTGATCAGGTTGGTGACCAAGAACCCGATGGTCACTCTGACAGAGCTCCAGTTTTCCTCTGTGGAGATGGGAGAAACTTCCAGAAGGACAACCATCTCTGCAGCACTCTACCAATCAGGCCTTTATGGTAGAGTGGCCAGATGGAAGCTACTCCTTAGTAAAAGGCACATGACAGCCCACTTGGAGTTTGCCAAAAGGCACCTAAAAGACTAAAACCATGAGAAACAAGATTCTGTGGTTTGATGAAACCAATTTTTAATTATTTGGCCTGAATGCCAAGCGTCACGTCATGAGGAAACCTGGGAACATCTCTACTGTGAAGCATGGTGGTGGCAGCATCATGCTGTGGAGATGTTTTTCAGCGACAGGGACTGGAAGACTAGTTAGGGTTGAGGGAAAGATGCATGGAGCAAAGTACAGAGAGATCCTTGATGAGAACCTCATCCATAGCGCTCAGAACCTCAGACTGGGGCAAAGGTTCACCTTCCAACATGACAACAACCCTAAGCACACAGCCAATACAACGAAGAAGTAGCTTTGGGACAAGTCTCTGAATTCTGCAGGATCTGCAGAGAAGAATGGGAGAAACTCCCCAAATAGAGGTGTGCCAAGCTTATAGTGTCATACTCAAACAGACTCGAGGCTGTAATCGCTGGCAAAGGTGCTCCAACAAAGTACTGACTAAAGGGCCTGAATACTTATGTCCTGTCTTTGGCTATGCCAGATTAAGTGATATGACATGTTATTCTATAAAATCCTTTCTCTGTAATTAATATCACCTGATTGAGCTAATCATGTAAATGTAATTAACTAGAAGGTCGGGGCACCACAAAATAATATTTATAGAGTTGTTATCTTCCGAATAAACTCTTAAAGACCTAGTAATATTTTACATCAATAGCAGTCAATATCAATTGTCATCTTAATTCAGTCTCATCTGAAAGTTGTAAATTCTTGCTTATCTTCACGAACCCTGGCTAACAAGTTGAATCAGCAATACAAAATTGGGATTAATTATTTATTTACTAAATACCTAAATAATCACACAGAATTACATAAACACAGAATGAATCATACCTTGATTACAAATGATGTCATAAAGGAAAATGTCCCTAGCGGACGGAACAGATATGACAGCTGGTTACACAAAAGAAAAGGGGCTGGGTTTGAGTGAAAGAGCGGGAAGACTGAAGAACAAAGGGAGAAGCGATGTCTCTATCGGGCCGTAGGCAGCTACTTCCACTGTACCGTTTATGTCATCCTATCATTGATGAGAATGTCTCAGATGACAACCAAACTGACATCATATTCATTAAGTACCAACGCATATGTTCAAGTGGTTGGATTACCAAAATATGGTTCATTTCCCCCCCACCTTCTGATGTTCCCAGAATCTCTATTTTAACCAATAGATTTTCAATAGTCACATCAGTAGGGTAGAGAGGAAAAAAGGGAGGGGGGGGGGGGATTTATGACTGTCATAAACCTACCCCCAGGCCAGCGTCATGACACTTATGTACATTTGATATTTCCATTTATTTATTTTTATACATTTGCAAAAATGTCTAAAAACATTTTTTTCTTCGTCATTATGGGGTATTGTGTGTAGATTGAAGAGGGAAAAAAACGATTGAATCAATGTTTGAATAAGGCTGTAACGTAACAAAATGTGGTTTAAATTAAAGGTGTCTGAATACTTTCCGAATGCACTGTGTGTAAAGAAACGAAAAACAATAGAGAAAAAATATTATAAGCATTATTTGTCCCTCCCCCTTCTTAGTAAGTGCGACCAATCACTATTCCCCCCTCGCTCCTTTCCACCCTCAGGTCATTCCTGTTTCTATCCACAATATAAGAGATATTATACTTAACAGAAATATTAACACAACATGCAACAATTTCAAATATTTTACTGAGTTACAGTTCATATAACGATATCAGTCAATTGAAATACAGTAATTAGGCCCTAATATATGGATTTCACATGACTTGGAATACATGCATCTGTTGGTCACAAATACCTTAAACAAAAAGGTAGGGGAGTGGATCAGAAAACCATTTAGTATCTGGTGTGACCACCATGTGCCTCATGCAGCACAACACATCTCCTTCACATAGAGTTGATCAGGCTGTTAATTATGGCCTGTGGGATGTGGTCCGACTCCTCTTCAATGGAGACACACACACAGGTACAGCCACACATACACACACACTCTAAACACACGTACGTTGTAATATTGTTGTATGGTGGTATTATACATTATACATTTTGTAATGTGGATATTTAGTGGTGTAATATTGTTATATTATGTACTGTTTTATCTTGTTTTATGTGTGATGGAAGTGCCTTAATGTGTTTGGACCCCAGGACCCACTTGTGGACCCTAATAAATACAAATACAAATAAATACAAATGGCTGTGCGAAGTTGCTGGATATTGGCGGGAACTGGAACACGCTGTTGTACACGTCGATCCAGAGCTTTCCTAAACATGCTCAATGGGTGACAAGGCTGGTGAGTATGCAGGCCCTAAAAGAAATGGGACATTTTCAGCTTCCAGGAATTGTGCACAGATCCTTGCGACACGGGGCCGTGCATTATCATGCTGATGAATGGCACGACAATGGGCCTCTGGATCTCGTCATGATATCTCTGTGCATTCAAATTGTCAACGATCAAATGTAATTGTGATTGTTGTCTGTAGCTTATGCCTGCCCATACCATAACCCCACAGCCACCTTGGGGCACTCTGTTCACAACCTAGACATCAGCAAACCGCTCGTCCACACAACGTCATACACCTGGTCTGCGGTTGTGAGGCCGGTTGGACGTACTGCCAAATTTTCTGAAACAACTTTGAAGGCGGCTTATTGTAGAGAAATTAACACAAAATTCTCTGGCAACAGCTCTGGTGGACATGTTGCATTTATATTTTTGTTCAGTGTACTTACTGGTGAAGCAATTACTTTCAAATGAATATTTTGCACCTAGTAGCCTATGTTGTGGACCTTATTATACGAATAAATATTCAAAAGACAAGTAACAAAAAACAAAATACACCAGATAGAAATGTACAGTTAAATATTTATTGAATTCAAAATGTAATTGTGTGCAATCTATGTTTACCTGGTACAAAAAGGGACAAAGAGGATTCAGGGGGAATGGAGAATAAGAAAGAAGGATGGAAAGAGGGTGGTACAGAGAGAGAGAGAAAATGCAGAGAGTAGCCTGCTGATTTCCTGGTGGTGGAAAACCCTGGAGCATGCTGCTGACACTTTACTAATGTGCTGGAGGAGAGGACAGGGAGGAACACGAAGGAATACATTTACTAGGCTGTGCCTGTGCCTTGGAGGGATGGAGAGAGAAGGAGAGAGGGGGGGCCGGGGGAGAGAAGAGGTGGCAGGAGAAAGGGGGAAGGGATGCCTGCCTGTGCCTTACATACATTTCACCAATTTGCCACTTATTCTTGGGTAAATTAAGGAAACCATACTGTCAATACTCACCTCATTTCACCATGATTAATGCACAGGTTACATGCACATTAATGCATTATACAGATGACTGCACTTTACATTTGGACTGTTCTATTTGTTGGTGTCAAACCAGAACTATCTATAACCTCCTGAGGATGAAGACCAGCATCACCAGATAGGTACATTCCCTTATGTAATGTATATGACAACTAGTGATCATATGATACAAATACAACAATTGGTTTTAGAACCATACAATCAGACAGACTTGCTCATTCAGGATAACTCACAGCATAACAGCATATTACAATTTCAGTAATATAGACTAAGGAAGCACTCTTCCTCTGTATGCTATTGTATGTCTGAACCATGCATTGATGATTGAGAAATGGTAGTCAGTCACTTCCTCAGCATAAAACTCCAGATCCTTCATCCATTCAGTCCATAATGAGAGGTGAGTCCTTCAGATTGATCTTTCATGTTGAGGAGTGAGATCGGAGGGGATTCACCCCCCTCTCAGTTTGTCCATTTACTCTAGTTAGTGAGTCATTGAGTACAGTTAGTGACTGATTGAGCCCAGTGCGTGTCAGTGTTAATGCAGTCCTCTGAGACCTGTTTGTCTAAGGGATGACAACTCCTCTATGCCAGGAAATGTCACCATTAGATGTCAGGAGCGGCTATATGAACAGAAGAAGAGCTCACATGCTGTCTCTGCCCTGTTGTGTGTGGGGGCCAGGGGCCAATTTAGGTACAGAGCTGGGGACAACACAGGAGGGGGGGCAGTCTAATATGCTGGCATCTCATTGTGACTGGCTGTCTTCCTTCCTGGCCAATGGTAGTCGATGGTCTTGATGGATGCTGTTGTAGAAAACTAAATCCAAAGATTATGCAGAGACTAATTTATGATTATAATAGCAAATATTTAATACAAACATACGGGCAGCTGTAAGGCAGATCCGTCTCTGATCGCAGTCAGGGAGCTCGAAGAGTAAGTGGTTACATGTCCCTTATATCTATCATATTTTTATATGTACAATCGTATTGTTTACACAACAGTTATTTTATACAAGCAACAGTTCCAGAACACAATGGCCTTCTGTTAGGGTGCAGTGATAACATGAGTCTATGAAATGCATATCATCACAGTCTAACACAGAACAGAGAACAAAGACCGAACAAAGACATAACCCCAGCTCACTCCACTTCTGCCACAGCAATTACCCCTTTGATGCCATGGATATGTGATATATCTGAGCTGTTGTCAAACAGAACTTAAAACCTTCTGGTTTCTGGGAAATGGTCATTTTACACAGAAAGGGGTGGTCTGAATGGAACTTCTGAAAGGTAACTTTATAATAACAATCTGGCGAAAAGGAAGGTTCATAGGGATCTGTTTTGTAGGGCCGGCTACAATGGTCCTCCTATACAAGTGGGAGAAATTGTGATTTGTGGGTACTGGGGTAGCACGCATAGCAGGAACAACATAGGCAGCATAGCATGATCCTGACCAGTTTGTATCCAGATAAGAGTAGGCTTTCTCCCACACACATACATAGTTCATAGCTCAGGAGGCTGAAGAAATTCGGCTTGTCACCAAAAGCACTCACAAACTTCTACAGATGCACAATCGAGAGCATCCTGGCGGGCTGTATCACCGCCTGGTACGGCAACTGCTCCGCCCTCAACCGTAAGGCTCTCCAGAGGGTAGTGAGGTCTGCACAACGCATCACCGGGGGCAAACTACCTGCCCTCCAGGACACCTACACCACCCGATGTTACAGGAAGGCCATAAAGATCATCAAGGACATCAACCACCCGAACCACTGCCTGTTCACCCCGCTATCATCCAGAAGGCGAGGTCAGTACAGGTGCATCAAAGCTGGGACCGAGAGACTGAAAAACAGCTTCTATCTCAAGGCCATCAGACTGTTAAACAGCCACCACTAACATTGAGTGGCTGCTGCCAACACACTGTCATTGACCCAACTCCAGCCACTTTAATAATGGGAATTGATGGGAAATGATGTAAATATATCACTAGCCACTTTAAACAATGCTACCTTATATAATGTTACTTACCCTACATTATTCATCTCATATGCATATGTATATACTGTACTCTAGATCATCGACTGCATTCTTATGTCACTAGCCACTTTAACTATGCCACTTTGTTTACTTTGTCTACATACTCATCTCATATGTATATACTGTACTCGATACCATCTACTGTATGCTGCTCTGTACCATCACTCATTCATATATCCTTATGTACATATTCCTTATCCCCTTACACTGTGTATAAGACAGTAGTTTTGGAATTGTTAGTTAGATTACTTGTTGGTTATCACTGCATTGTCGGAACTAGAAGCACAAGCATTTCGCTACACTCGCATTAACATCTGCTAACCATGTGTATGTGACAAATAAAATTTGATTTGATTTGATTTGATTTGATTTACTGAGGAAGTATGTTTAGCATACACACTGCCATTCTTGAGTCTATAATGTATTCTCAATGACATGTTAGGGTGGAATGTTCCATTTCTCAACAGTAAGGGTAGGGTACGGTTATTGTATACAGAAAGGTTATACTTACAATTACTTTCCCCCAACTGGGGACCAGTTCCATTTTCTATATAACCCAAATAACCTGGGGGAGAGTATGCCAGGGTGATGGGTTGCTTGGGCAGAGAGGTGTGATTATTCAAATCAAATCTTCTCATATAAAAACACCTCATCCTCCACCCAATCAAGCTCTCAATCTGAAAGGTTACCTGCTTTGGTCCACATCAATTCAATTCAATTCAAGGGCTTTATTGGCATGGGAAACATGTGTTAACATTGCCAAAGCAAGTGAGGTAGACAACATACAAAGTGAATATATAAAGTGAAAAACAACCAAAATTAACAGTAAACATTACACATACAGAAGTTTCAAAACAGTAAAGACATTACAAATGTCATATTATATATATATATACAATGTACAAATAGTTAAAAGACACAAGATAAAATGAGTAAGCATAAATATGGGTTGTATTTACAATGGTGTTTGTTCTTCACTGGTTGCCCTTTTCTCGTGGCAACAGGTCACAAATATTGCTGCTGTGATGGCACACTGTGGAATTTCACCCAAAAGATATGGGAGTTTTTCAAAATTGGATTTGTTTTCGAATTCTTTGTGGATCTGTGTAATCTGGGGGAAATATCAATATTACATAAGCATTAAGGGGTATAGCTAGCAATGGCATAGTCTCAGCACTGTCTGTCAACAGTCCACAAACCCAACAATCTGATTCTGTATCACAGAAACATTATTAGTTACCTGTAAGAAAGTGTTTGACCCGGGGGAAACCCCATAATGTTTATGTCCTCTTTTTCTTCTCTTCAGCTCAGCGGGGTCACCAGGGTCCAGGTTCAGGTCAGCAGGGTCCTCTACTTCTCATCTACTAGCAGGGTCATCTACTACTTCTCGGCTTCCACAGTCTCGTTGGACTGAAGAGGTCGGGGAGAGGTTACTAGCACGTTCTCCCGCCTCTGGCTCAAAGTCTGCTACCACCCAGAGGATGCCCACAGCCACAATATCTGCGAGTCCCAGGGTAAGCAGAGTGCTCCTACTGGATTCTAGGAGTAACAGGAGTAGCATCTTCTTCTGGCTCTGCTACTTGCTTACAGTGGGATACGTGGATCCAGGTGTCTTTACCTAAGCACTTTGCTGCCGTTGGGGTGGTGAGGGTGGTCCCTTCAACCTGGGTTTTAAAGCGTATTTTTTTGAACATTTGATTGATCTGTCTGTTGATGTGCAGGGAGCGGTCCAGTATCTCCCCCATGGTGTCTGTGTTGATGAGGGAGTGGCGCTTGGTCAGGTCCCTGTGTAGCTCCTGTACCTGGTCCTTCATCTTCTAGATCTCAGTCTGGAGGATCTGGGACAATAATAAACACTCACGAGCGTGCACACACACACACACACACCACACCACTGTCACCCTATGGCCGAGCCCCGAGGCATGTCACTGAGGGACGGGGAGTGGCAGGACCTGGAGAGGGGAGGCCCAACCACAGGGCATTAGGGTACCTTCACTCTGTCTCATATTTATTACGGTATTTCCTTGCCGCAATAGTTAAGGTGTTGAAGGATCAAGTGCCACCCTCAAGGGTTATACACAAATACTTCAGATGAGGATGAGGTAAAGATACTATGTTTCATTTTAAGGCTCTAATTATGTACTTGTGTATCTTTCCCAGCCTATCTATCCCATTTTATATCCCTTATGTTCAATATTTAATTTTGTTCACAACCTCTCCTCACTGCTAATGTTCCAGAGAGAGTGATTCCTAATTGAAGAGTGTACATTAAAACCTTAACTCAACACTCTGAAGAATTCCATGTTTCCAACTAACAATGCAAAACATGTGCTTGTCGAGTTCCAGTTCAGAAAATAATTGCTATAAAAATGGAGGACGGTAAAACCACAGTACTTTGCTTAATATATTTGCAACAAATGGAAACGATCAACTACTGTAGACTGTACTTGAGTCCCTTAAGTGCACTGTTGAGGCTTGGTTGAACTGAAGACTGCTAATTCTCGCTGTCTCCAGTGAGCTTTAATACAGAGACACCAGGACATGCAGACAGAGGGCCCTGACCTGGCTTTCCTCACTCCTTACCACCACCACCACTACTACTACTACTACTGCCACCACCACCACTACTACTACTACTACTACTGCCACCACCACCACTACTACTACTACTACTACTGCCACCACCACCACCACTACTACTACTACTACTGCCACCACCACCACTACTACTACTACTACTACTGCCACCACCACCACTACTACTACTACCACCACCACCACCACCATCACTACTACTACTACCACCACCACCACTACTACTACCACTGCCACCACTACTACTGTCACCAAACCCACCACCACCACCACCACCACTACTACTACTACTACTACTACTACTGCCACCACTACTACTACTACTACTACTACTGCCACCACCACCACCACTACTACTGCCACTAACACCACCACCACTACTACTACTACTACTACTACTACTACTACCTGCCACCACCACCACCACCACCACTACTACTACTACTACTACTGCCACCAATACCACCACCACTACTACTGCCACTAACCCCACCACCACTACTACTACTACTACTGCTGCCACCAACCCCACCACCACCACTACTACTACTGCCACCATCACCACCACTACTACTGCCACCAACACCAACACCAACCCCACCACTACTACTACTACTACTACTACTGCCACCAACACCACCACCACTACTACTACTGCCACCATCACCACCACTACTACTGCCACCAACACCACCACCACTACTACTACTACTACTACTACTACTACTGCCACCACCACCACCACCACCACTACTACTACTACTACTACTGCCACCAATACCACCACCACTACTACTGCCACTAACCCCACCACCACTACTACTACTACTGCCACCAACACCACCACTACTACTGCCACCAACACCACCACCACCACCACTACTACTGCCACCATCACCACCACTACTACTGCCACCAACGCCACCACCACTATTACTGCCACCAACCCCACCACCACTACTACAACTACTGCCACCAACACCAACACCACTACTACTGCCACCAACACCACCACCACTACTACTGCCATCAACACCACTACTACTGCCACCAACCCCACCACTACTACCACTACTATTGCCACCAACACCACTACCACTACTAAAACTACTGCCACCAACACCACCACCACTACTACTGCCACCAACACCACCACCACTACTACTGCCACCAACACCACCACCATTACTACTGCCACCAACACCACTACTACTGCCACCAACACCACCACCACTACTACTGCCACCAACACCAACACCACTACTACTGCCACCAACACCAACACCACTACTACTGCCACCAACCCCACCACTACCACTACTACTGCCACCAACACCACCACCACTACTACTGCCACCAACACCACTACCACTACTACTGCCACCAACACCAACACCACTACTACTGCCACCAACCCCACCGCTACTACCACTACTACTGCCACCAACACCACCACCACTACTACTGCCACCAACACCACCACCACTACTACTGCCACCAACACCACCACCACTACTACTGCCACCAACCCCACCACTACTACCACTACTACTGCCACCAACACCACTACCACTACTACTGCCACCAACACCAACACCACTGCTACTGCCACCAACCCCACCACTACTACCACTACTACTGCCACCAACACCACTACCACTACTACTGCCACCAACACCACTACTACTGCCACCAACCCCACCACTACTACCACTACTACTGCCACCAACACCACTACCACTACTACTGCCACCAACACCACTACTACTGCCACCAACCCCACCACTACTACCACTACTACTGCCACCACCACCACTACTACTGCCACCAACACCAACACCACTAATACTGCCACCAACACCACTACCACTGGAGTAATAGTTACAGTGCCTTCAGAAAGTATGCATACCCATTCATTTATTCCATATTTTGTTATGTTACAGCCTGAATTAAAAAATAATTTAATATTATTTTTCTTCTGAATCATCTACTCAAAATACCCAAAATATTGACAAAATTAAAACATGAAAATGAAAAAAATAAATACCTAATTTACATAAGTACACCCCTGAGTCAATGCATGTTAGAATCACCTTTGGCAGCGATTACAGCTGTATCCTTCTGGATAAGTCTCTAAGAGCTTTGCACACCTGGATTGTACAATATTTGCACATTATCCTTTTAAAAATTCTTCAAGCTCTATCAAGTTGGTTGTTGATCATTGCTAAACAGCCATTTATGGAGTCTTTCCATAGATATTCAAGCCGATTTAAGTCAAAACTGTAACTAGGCCACTCAGGAACATTCAATGTCGTCTTCATAAGCAACTCCAGTGTATATTTGGCCTTGTTTAGGTTATTGTCCTGCTGAAAGGTGAATTTGTCTCCCAGTGTCTGTTAGAAAGCAGACTGAACCAGGTTTTCCTCAGGGATTTTGTCTGTGCTTAGCTCTATTCCATTTACTTTTATCCCCCAAAAACGTCATAGTCCTTGCCGATGAGAAGCATACCCGTAACATGACACAGCCATTCTGTAACTTTATTAAAGTCACCATTGATCTCATGGTGAAATCCCTGACTGGTTTCTTTCCTCTCCGGCAACTGAGTCAGGAGGGACGCCTGTATCTTTGTAGTGACTGGGTGTATTGTAATTAATCATTTCACCATGCTCAAAGTGATATTCAGTGTCTGCGTTTTTGTATTTTTACCCATCTACCAATAGGTGTCCTTCTTTGTGAGGCATTGGAAAACCTCCCTAGTCTTTGTGGCTGAATCTGGGTTTGAAATTCACTGCTCGACTGAGGGACCTTACAGATAATTATATGTGTGGGGTACAGAGACGAGGTAGTCATTCAAAAATCATGTTAAACACTATTATTGCACACAGAGTGAGTCAATGCAACTTATATGATTTGTTAAGAGAATTGTTAGTCCTGAAATTATTTAGGCTTGCCATAAAAAATGGTTTGAATATTTATTGACTCAAGGCATTTCAGCTTTGAATTTTTTATGAATTAGCCAACATTTCTACAAGCATAATTCCACTTTGACATTATGGGGTATTGTGTGTAGGCCAGAGACACAACATTTCAATTTAATCAATTTTAAATTCAGGCTGTAAAACAACAAAGTGTGTAAAAAGTCAAGGGGTGTGAATACTTTCTGAAGGCACTGTAGCTATTCCATTATATTGTACACCACTTTAACAGCCCTTCCTAACAGTTAATATCACACATTGTTACCAAATGTTTTCCATAGTTTACCATTGTACTGTAAAACATGAATGAGAGAGGGCTACTGTATGTATGTTGCAAATAAAACAGAATAAACTGAAATATATGAAAGTTGGAAATACTGTATCATTAGCCAATAGGTAAAGACAGATATTCTATAATTACGGAAAAAGTTTATCGGCACACAACTAGAGAAGCCATGCAGCTTACCTGGGCTCTAGGATGCTTTTAGTCCAGATTGTTTTGCCTGGCACATGCCCTGATACAGCAGTAGAACTATCCCTAGAGTAAGTCTGTGATTTAGTCCTGTGAGCATCGCTCTCTCACCCTGCCATACACATTTAGTCCTGTGAGCATCGCTCTCTCACCCTGCCATACACATTTAGTCCTGTGAGCATCGCTCTGCCATACACATTCACCCTGCCACCCTGCCATACACATTTAGTCCTGTGAGCATCGCTCTCTCACCCTGCCATACACATTTAGTCCTGTGAGCACGCTCTCTCACCCTGCCATACACATTTAGTCCTGTGAGCATCGCTCTCTTACCCTGCCATACACATTTAGTCCTGTGAGCATCGCCCTCACCCTGCCATACACATTTAGTCCTGTGAGCATCGCTCTCTCACCCTGCCATACACATTTAGTCCTGTGAGCATCGCTCTCTCACCCTGCCATACACATTTAGTCCTGTGAGCATCGCTCTCTCACCCTGCCATACACATTTAGTCCTGTGAGCATCGCTCTCTCACCCTGCCATACACATTTAGTCCTGTGAGCATCGCTCTCTCACCCTGCCATACACATTTAGTCCTGTGAGCATCGCTCTCTCACCCTGCCATACACATTTAGTCCTGTGAGCATCGCTCTCTCACCCTGCCATACACATTTAGTCCTGTGAGCATCGCTCTCTCACCCTGCCATCACCCTGCCATGCCATACACATTTAGTCCTGTGAGCACGCTCTCTCACCCTGCCATACACATTTAGTCCTGTGAGCATCGCTCTCTCACCCTGCCATACACATTTAGTCCTGTGAGCATCGCTCTCTCACCCTGCCATACACATTTAGTCCTGTGAGCATCGCTCTCTCACCCTGCCATACACATTTAGTCCTGTGAGCATCGCTCTCTCACCCTGCTATACACATTTAGTCCTAGTGAGCATACACGTCCTGTGAGCTCTCTCACCCTGCTATACACATTTAGTCCTGTGAGCATCGCTCTCTCACCCTGCTATACACATTTAGTCCTGTGAGCATCGCTCTCTCACCCTGCCATACACATTTAGTCCTGTGAGCACTCTCTCACCCTGCTATCACATTTAGTCTGCTCTCTCACCCTACTATACACATTTAGTCCTGTGAGCATCGCTCTCTCACCCTGCCATACACATTTAGTCCTGTGAGCATCGCTCTCTCACCCTGCCATACACATTTAGTCCTGTGAGCATCGCTCTCTCACCCTGCCATACACATTTAGTCCTGTGAGCATCGCTCTCTCACCCTGCCATACACATTTAGTCCTGTGAGCATTTAGTCCTGAGCATCGCTCTCTCACCCTGCCATACACATTTAGTCCTGTGAGCATCGCTCTCTGCCTCACCCTGCCATACACATTTAGTCCTGTGAGCATCGCTCTCTCACCCTGCCATACACATTTAGTCCTGTGAGCATCGCTCTCTCACCCTGCCATACACATTTAGTCCTGTGAGCATCCACCTGCTGCCCCCACCACTGATACCAATTTAAGACATTGGCAAAGTCAGTGATAACAGTGGCATAGAACAAAATGGCCCCACCACTTCTGTGTGTGCCTAGCTATCAGATGAATCCTGGAGATTTCTGTGAAATTCTGGTAAAAATAGTGCCAGCCTGCTCAGTGCCATCCCCGCCCACTCCGCATCTTACAGTGGCACTGGTTGGGAGGGAGGACAGTCAGTCTGGTGGGGGTTTGGGAAGCTGTGAACGGTTGGGAGTAAATTGATGTGGAAAATTGGTCAGGGAGCATGCGTCACTTGTGTCCACATGGCCAGAGACAGAGTTTGTATCTGAATGAGTTTGTGATAACAAATGGCTCCATTCTGACAACTAATGACCCTCTCTGTCTGTGTCAAAAACCTACAACTATAGCTTACGCCAACTAAGAATCAAGGCTCTCGAGGGAGACATTTAGTTTCTGTTAAAACTCTGGTAACAGCTAAGCCCAATGCTTGAATTTGGGTCCAGGCGTCCTCACTGGATCTTATACTTCAGCCAAATACATTCAAACCCAGTTTGTGTGTGTATAGGGAGGCACACCGTCATATGTGTGTCAAGGTTGGCTAGGGATCCAAAGTGTGCTGTGATATCCAGACGGACACGACTGTAAAACAGAGCATTGCAGGAAAAAAGCTATTCCCTGGAACCCTGGCTTTGCGCTGGTCGAGCTATTATCAGCAGTCTTTCTGGCACAGACAGAACGGGACTAGTGACTGCTATAACAACAAGACCGCCACCAAAAAGGTCAGTTACGTAGCCTTTTATTTAACCTTTAGTTACATAGCCTAAGCATGTCTGTGGCCTGCGCTTACAGACAGACAGAATAACTGACCTAGGTGGGGTTCATGGCATCTCCTTCCCTCTCTCTGTGGTTATCGCCATCTGCTGGTTGTGCTTCCAAGCATTTTTCATATTATATCTCATCTTTTAATCTTAAATTTGGTTCTAGAGTTTCATAAAAATGCCCCACCATATCATCATGATATTGAAATGTTACATTCAACCTTGTACACTGACAGATAGAGATTAAGGGAGATTTCAAAGCCTTTCAAGCCAAAGATGAGATTTTAAGCCCCAAAAGACTCACAGGGCTGCGATACTAGTTGCCCCGGTGACGGAGGCTGGGTGGCGCTGTCCCAGCAGCAGTAAGGGCTCCAGACAGTGAGCAAATTCACCCCTGTAGTATGTGCTAATCTGAGGGGAGAGATAGATCATCTAGGTCAGAGCTTAGCTAGCACCTTTCTTTGAGGGAAGGGACAAGGCATTTACTGTAGTTCTAGTAAACTGTATACACTACTAATTCTACATGACAATGTTGAGTAAAATCACATTGTTTAGTAAGATCAGAGTAGATGGGTCACACTCACTTTGCTGCTTGCACTGGTCACATTCAATGAGGGAGCTTCACAATCCTCCTCAGACTCAGTTTCTGTGGAAGAGAGAGAAACCATGTGTGATGCAAACCTCTGGTGAATTGACCCATTCTATCTTTGATTCTCCCCAGAATATGAAGTGCCAGTACTCACATATCCCATGTCCAGACACTCAAACTTGTTGGCTGAGCTGAGGAAGGCTGAATGAACCTTGGAGAGGACATCAGTGAGGGTCAGCGGTCAACCACACTGGAGGGCTGGTGAATAATTAACCGTTCAGGTAATAACTAACAATCTATCCCCACTGTCAATTTTATTTATGGTATAATTTAGTTCCATGTGAGTTCAGCAATTAGTTGGAGATATGGAGATATGAGTTAGGGGTGTCTGATGACCTGCAGGGTTGGCAGGAGGACAGCAAGGTGTGACATCTGCGCTCCTTTAGCGCCTTTTCCTTGTCTTCATGTTGGCTGCAAACACACACACAACATTACCACTACACAACTATCCCCTCGATGCAGAGGGTTAAGAAATACCCACACAACAACACAGAAACTCATGCTCTATATACCCAGGTCCTTATCTATAGTCTGCTTCCCATTACAAACACATACACACATACAGACACACAGACACAGAGACGGAAACACACAGCCTGCCATAAATAGCCTTTAACTCCCTTCCGGGAGTTCATACAGTCACTGGTCTGCTTCCAGGCAGCGGGGCAAGAAAGATGGAGGACTAAGGGCACAAAAATCTCATTAAAAATCTCTACACAATGCAATCTGATACACTTTCTCTCTCACACACTCCAGAGACAGTAATGCTGCCGTCCAGTGGCCCCCAGGCTGTAGCTTCCTGCTCCACTAGCTGTGATGGACTGCTCCCAGCTCTAAGAGGTTATCTACACACATTTTTCATGTAGCCACGAACTGCAGCCGTGGAACGATGAGTATTGTTTGAAGCAGTCTTCACTCTGTTTGCCTTGCCATTCTTGTTTTAACTGTGTACTGTAAAGTCTCTCTCATGGGGCCAAATGGAAACTAGCCTACACCAGGGTTCTGGCATAAAATGGCTGCAATACTTTCTTAGTGGTAAATTAGGTTTGTTATAACCCTGTACAATGTAAGGCACCTTGAGACCTTGGGGAAATTGCTAACTTCAGTCCTTGCCTAACAGATTGCCTATCCATTGTCTTTGTGGCATCAAAGCAACCGTTTCAAAGCAAAGTAATGCAGTACCTGTGAGCCGCTCGCAACAGAATTTTCTTCCTCTCTTTCCTGACAGATGAGAGCAGAGAAACAGTTAACCACAAGAAAAATGTGGCTCAGTTGGTAGAGCAGGCATTTGCAACACCAGGGTGTGGGCTTGATTCCCACAGGGGACCAGCGCGAACAAATATGAAAATGTATACACTCCCTACTGTAAGTCGTTGGGATAACAGTGTCTGCAAAATGACTCAAATGTCAAATGGCTGTGGGCTATGACGTAGTCTGCTAGTAGCAGGCCTACCGTGAAAAAGACTGTGGTCCTTGTGCAACCCTCAATTTGAGCAAATAACTGTCTGGGGATTTAACTTGTAGTGAGTTTTCTCTAAAATGTTGTGGTAAACATTGTCTTGTAATTGTACCAGTAAGTGTTTGGTTTAACTCCATTGATAAAGTGTTTGTTGAGTGCAGAAGACCTTTCAATCTTTTCACAAAGGGAGCAAGAGAGACACCCAGTGGTCAGGCACCATCATCACATATTCAAATATGGAATTATATTTATTGTCTTGCACTTAGATAGTTACATTTCACAATGTTTATTTAATACATTCGTATCTCAATAACAACATTATCAATAGCATCTGTTTTTCTTTCAGGTGACCTGAAAAGAGTTCTTTAGTGAAGTTTTACCTGTATACTGTTGCAGAGGTCACAGATTGCGTTCTCCTCTTCCTCGATATTGGAGCACACCTCCCCTATCATGGCCCTCAGCATGAGAATAGCTTCACGGGCCAATGTCTGCAACTCTTTCACTGCCTACAGAGGACGCAAGGCTCACGCATGGACATGGTAGATATGCTCATTCACCTGGAACTAACTTGTAGTTAAACCAAACACACATGATCATATGCTTTATCTCAAACCCAAGACCCAGCCTGTAGCTTTTCAAAAACAACATAAGGATCCTATACTATGGCATGTAAAATACAACATGGAAACAATTCAGAGTTACTATATAGGCCATGGAGTTGAGGACTATACAGATAAAACATGGATTTTCAGAGGGGGTGACTGCGAACCATCGATGTTATAACACAAGAGAAGAGAATAAAAGTAAATCCACTCACCAGCACTGCCTGCTCTAGTATCTCACATCCTTCCCAGCTTGAACATTTGGTTCCTTGGAAGTTGTGGGAACATACATTTTTGGTTTCCCATTGTTTCTGGGAACAAAGTCATAAGTTTCCTGACCGGTAAAATGGAATGTTTTTTAAACATTCTGAGAACGGAAGTGAACATTTCGACTATTCTATTTTTAGGTTGCATAGAAGTTCTGAGAACGTTTTACTCGGGTTCCTTCTGGGATTTTTTATTTACTCTGGTTCCTTCTGGGAGGTTTAATTAATGCTCTGAGAATGGAAATTATAGGTTATTGAGTTTTTCTAATAACGTCCTTAAAACTTTCACTGAATGTTTCAATAAGACTTGCTATCTTATTTTGGGTCAACTTTTGTTTTTTACTCCATGCAAACACATTTATTTTTTATTGTGACACGTTAATGAGATTCAAACCTATAATCTTCTATTCTTCTATTCTCTATACATGGAATTAGTCTATTTCACCACCAAGATGGAGCTAGCATACCATGTTTGTTTTTACACATACAAAGCTGTTCAGTTTAGTCCATTCAAACAGACCCCATTTCAAAGGAAACTCCTTAACCTCAGGTGTGGCCAATTAGTGGGCGTTGCCAACACACTGAACAAGATAGAGGATAGTTGTTGTTGATGCTGAGAACAGAATGTTTAAGTTTTTAAATACATTTACATTTACATTTAAGTCATTTAGCAGACGCTCTTATCCAGAGCGACTTACAAATTAGAACATTCTCTGAATTTTACTAAAGTTTTCTTACATTTTTTAATTTTGTGGTATCCAATTGTTAGTAATTACTATCTTGTCTCATCGCTACAACTCCCGTACGGGCTCGGGAGAGACGAAGGTCGAAAGCCAGGCCTCCTCTGAAACACAACTAAGCCACACTGCTTCTTAACACAGCGCGCATCCAACCCGGAAGCCAGCCACACCAATGTGTCGGAGGAAACACCATGCACCAGGTGACCTTGGTTAGCGAGCACTGCGCCCAGCCCGCCACAGGAGTCGCTGGTGCGCGATGAGACAAGGATATCCCTACCGGCCAAACCCTCCCTAACCACGCTAGGCCAATTGTGTCGCCCCACGGACCTCCCGGTCGGCTGCGACAGAGCCTGGGCGCGAACCCAGAGTCTCTGGTGGCACAGCTAGCGCTGCGATGCAGTGCCCTAGACCACTACACCCCCGGGTGGCCCGTTTTCTTGTGGTTTTATGGAAAGTTTACTTAACGTTCTTGGCACAATTTGAGACCATGACTTTGAATGCAACCATGAGGAAACCTGTAGGAAACGTTATGCTGAAGTATCCTTCTGTCTTCAAGAGAGCGAGAGTTGCACCCCTTCTGAAAAAACCTACACTCGATCCCTCCGATGTCAACAACTACAGACCAGTATCCCTTCTTTCTTTTCTCTCCAAAACTCTTGAACGTGCCGTCCTTGGCCAGCTCTCCCGCTATCTCTCTCAGAATGACCTTCTTGATCCAAATCAGTCAGGTTTCAAGACTAGTCATTCAACTGAGACTGCTCTTCTTTGTATCACGGAGGCCCTCCGCACTGCTAAAGCTAACTCTCTCTCCTCTGCTCTCATCCTTCTAGACCTATCGGCTGCCTTCGATACTGTGAACCATCAGATCCTCCTCTCCACCCTCTCCGAGTTGGGCATCTCCGGCGCGGCCCACGCTTGGATTGCGTCCTACCTGACAGGTCGCTCCTACCAGGTGGCGTGGCGAGAATCTGTCTCCTCACCACGCGCTCTCACCACTGGCGTCCCCCAGGGCTCTGTTCTAGGCCCTCTCCTATTCTCGCTATACACCAAGTCACTTGGCTCTGTCATAACCTCACATGGTCTCTCCTATCATTGCTATGCAGACGACACACAATTAATCTTCTCCTTTCCCCCTTCTGATGACCAGGTGGCGAATCGCATCTCTGCATGTCTGGCAGACATATCAGTGTGGATGACGGATCACCACCTCAAGCTGAACCTCGGCAAGACGGAGCTGCTCTTCCTCCCGGGGAAGGACTGCCCGTTCCATGATCTCGCCATCACGGTTGACAACTCCATTGTGTCCTCCTCCCAGAGCGCTAAGAACCTTGGCGTGATCCTGGACAACACCCTGTCGTTCTCAACTAACATCAAGGCGGTGGCCCGTTCTTGTAGGTTCATGCTCTACAACATCCGCAGAGTAAGACCCTGCCTCACACAGGAAGCGGCGCAGGTCCTAATCCAGGCACTTGTCATCTCCCGTCTGGACTACTGCAACTCGCTGTTGGCTGGGCTCCCTGCCTGTGCCATTAAACCCCTACAACTCATCCAGAACGCCGCAGCCCGTCTGGTGTTCAACCTTCCCAAGTTCTCTCACGTCACCCCGCTCCTCCGCTCTCTCCACTGGCTTCCAGTTGAAGCTCGCATCCGCTACAAGACCATGGTGCTTGCCTACGGAGCTGTGAGAGGAACGGCACCTCAGTACCTCCAGGCTCTGATCAGGCCCTACACCCAAACAAGGGCACTGCGTTCATCCACCTCTAGCCTGCTCGCCTCCCTACCACTGAGGAAGTACAGTTCCCGCGCAGCCCAGTCAAAACTGTTCGCTGCTCTGGCCCCCCAATGGTGGAACAAACTCCCTCACGACGCCAGGACAGCGGAGTCAATCACCACCTTCCGGAGACACCTGAAACCCCACCTCTTTCAGGAATACCTAGGATAGGATAAAGTAATCCTTCTCACCCCCCTTAAAAGATTTAGATGCACTATTGTAAAGTGGCTGTTCCACTGGATGTCTTAAGGTGAATGCACCAATTTGTAAGTCGCTCTGGATAAGAGCGTCTGCTAAATGACTTAAATGTAAATGTAAGTACTGAAAATCCCACAGAAGAACTGAAGTACTGAAATTCCCACAGAAGAACGTTGTTTCTTAATGTTCTCTGAACTATTTCCGAACATTCCCAATGCCAAACCAATTGGAGAATGTTTGAAATTAAATGTAACCATGTTTGAACTTTTAGGAAACGTTCTGATAAAGTAATGAAATACCAAGAAAATTATGTTTCTTTGTCAAGTTCCTTAAATGTGCTGAGAATGTTCCAAAAGCCAAGAAACTATCTTGCACCATTCCCAGAATGTTTTGGGAAGGTTGTATGTAAAACAACCATAGCATAACCACACTTTCACCAAGCTCTAAGAAACATATGGTTCTCCAAAAAGTGCTAGCTGGGTTGCATGTATTCTGTTGCAATGTTAATGCAGTATGTCAGGCTCTCCCTGTGAAATTTCAAATCGAATCAAATTTTATTTGTCACATGCTTCGTATTCAACATCTGTAGACTAACAGTGAAATGCTTACTTACGGACCCTCCCAACAATGCAGAAAGTAAGAAACTAGAGAAATAATAGAAAAGTAAAACACATAATAAAAGTAATAATAAATACACAATGAGTAAAGATAACTTGGCTATACATGGTACCAGAACCGAATCTAGGTGCAATAATTTGGCAGAAACATAAATGAGATTTACTAACAGTGTTCCTCCTGTGTGAATATTGTGTTGCTGTAGTAGGAGCTTCACTCACACTTGTATGTATGTCTCTGAAACACTTCATGCGGATAATAGACTTATTTTCAGTAGAGAACATAATGTAGTGCTCCTTATGGAGGGCTGTGGAGACAAACACTAAGTTAAACCATCACTGTCACATCACTATTCCTTTAATATATATTTCAACGCAATGAATAGTGTTTTTTAAATATTCAATAAATAAATAATTGTTCTTATGTAAGGGATTTCCCCTGGGAAATAATGCACAACGTGGAAGGTGTGTTCTGTCGATATACTCCTTCCAGTTCTCTGCTGCCAATGACTGGAACGAACTACAAAAATCTCTTAAATTGGAAACACTTATCTCCCTCACTAGCTTTAAGCACCAACTGTCAGAGCATCTTACAGATTACTGCACCTGTACATAGCCCACCTATAATTTAGCCCAAACAACTACCTCTTTCCCAACTGTATTTAATTTATTTATTTATTTTGCTCCTTTCCACCCCATTATTTTTATTTCTACTTTGCACATTTTTCCATTGCAAAACTACCATTCCAGTGTTTTACTTGCTATATTGTATTTACTTTGCCACCATGGCCTTTTTTGCCTTTACCTCCCTTCTCACCTAATTTGCTCACATTGTATATAGACTTGTTTTTTTTTTTTTTTTTTACTGTATTATTGACTGTATGTTTGTTTTACTCCATGTGTAACTCTGTGTCGTTGTATGTGTCGAACTGCTTTGCTTTATCTTGGCCAGGTCGCAATTGTAAATGAGAACTTGTTCTCAACTTGCTTACCTGGTTAAATAAAGGTGAAATAAAAAAATAAATAAAATAAAACTTCTGATGACGTCTGACGAGTATACACGTGCAGGTCAAAGGGCGAGGGAGGAAGGAATGATTTTAAAATGGACCTCCCTTGCCCAGAAATTCATCACTCGTTCATCCCGTGATGATTGTGTTTTCAGCCACCTGTAGCTTCTGGGCAGTGTTGCCAACTTAGCGATTTTGTATATTTTGCGAGTATTCAGACCCCTCTAGGGACACATTTTCAAAATATCGACTAGCGACAAATCTAGTGACTTTTTCTGGTGTTATTGGAGACTTTTGGGGACTCTGGCGTGAAAGCATGTATCGTTCTTACTCTTCTCAATGAGTAGCGGGTGCTGCCGTGGGCCCCACCCCATCCCAAAGCACTCACAGGTGGCCCAGTCCTCGCGCAGCTGTCCCTCCCAGCTGCAGTCAGAGCAGGAGATGTTCACCCCTCCGCGTCCAGACTGCAAATTAATTGTGCACGCGGGAAGCCATCGCTGACTGATCCCGCCGTGGCTTACATTCAGGGAGGGATGTAAATATAAAATGTTCTTTGTCTAAAATAAATCACTGCACAAAAATAAATCACTGCATTTGACTCACACATCTTCAGTCACTTACTCACCTTGCCCACTGTGTGTGTGCCTCTCTGTGACATGAGCTAAACATCTAGCTGGCTAGCTCATCATGTCTCAGTCTAAACTGTACACTCAAAAATACAGAAAGGAGTGGGAATCAAACCCTGAATTCAAAGGCTGGTTGAAGCCGTTTATTGGAGATGATGCACGGGCATACTACCTGTATTGTACTGAGTGATGTAAAAAAACACATGACAACTCAAAAACATACTCAAAAGGAAAAGCCAGTTCCATCCAAAACAAGCTGCCATTTATGGTTAAAAAATGTACTTTGCAAAAAAGGCTGAGGCCACCATGGCATAAGCTATCGCTGAACACTGTTCTATGCGGATATGTGATCACATTAGAGAAGCATGTAGAGCTGCTTTCTCAGACTCCACTGCTGCTACCCACTTCAAAGTGCACAGGACAAAGTGCTGATTAATGGTTAATGGTGTTCTACCACCATACTTTCTGAAAACGTTGGTTGCAGATGTGGGTGACCAGCGTTGCAGCCTCCTTACTCCTCGATGAGTCCACGGATGTTAGTGTTTCTAAGTACCTGGGAGTTGTGATAAGGTACTTTAGTGACACCAAGCAGACAAGTGTATCAACATTTCTGGGGCTTGTTGAGTTGGAGGGAGGAGATGCCAAATCTATTGCCCATGTTGTTGTGGCTTTCCTCGAGAAGTGTCGTCTTAAAAAAGAGAAACTCCTGGGGATAGGTAGGGACTGTCAATGCCTCTGTTATGACGGTGATTAACAATGGGGTCCATAAAGTGTTCTTATTCGTTGTGTGTGCCACTCTCTGCAGCTTGCTGTAAGTCATGCTTCCAATGACACCATCCCCCGTAGTGTGGAGTACTTGGTACGAGAGACTCATAACTGGTTTTCAGTGTCTCCAAAGCACAAGTGTAATGCTCAATGAGTGAATGGGTGTGGAGTCAGGCGCAGAGAGCAAAGGATGCAGGGAAAAACACGCTTTAATGTCCAAAATAAAAGGAACAAAATAGTATACCCAAACAGGCGTAACTATAAAAACCATATAGTACCCCTTAGGTAAAATACCAGGACAGCGAGAAAACCCAACAAACACGAACACCTCTCACAAATACAGAAGAACAAGACCGCACAAACAGAAGCGGGCTGAACGAACTTAAATAACCCCACCCTGACAACCAAACAATGAACAGGTGAAACCAATTAAACAAAACCAAACGAACACGGAACAAAGGATCGGTGGCAGCTAGTAGAACGGCGACGACGACCGCCGAGCGCCACCCGAACAAGAAGGGGAGCCACCTTCGGTAATATTCGTGACAACAGGGAGGCCTACAAGGCCATATATGAGACCATCAACTGTGGGGAGAAACCTTTACAGATAACCAAGGTGTGTGCCACATGTTGGCTCTCCATTGAACCCGTGGTTTCACGCATTTTGGACCAGTGGGAGGATCTTAGGCTGCATTTCGCAGTCACCATGTTTAGTGAACACTGCTACATGGCTGAGGTTTTATACTCCATGTACAGTGATCCTCAAAACATATTGTTTCTACGTTTTTGAAGTCAGTGCTGGGTGAGGTATAGTTGGCCATCAAGGCTTTTGAGCGAGAGCAAGTATATCCTCTTAAGCTACTTGACAGCTTGGTTAGCTTGATCAAGTCTGTCACGCCCTGACCTTAGTTATTTTAGTTTTCTTTATTATTTGGTTTGGTCAGGGTGTGACAAGGGTGGTGTGTTTGGGTTTTTGTATTGTCTAGGTTTTTTTGTATATCTAGCGTGAAAGGAAGGAACAGCGCTTGTTGGAAAAATGGACCCGGGAGAAGGATGAGTGGGTGATAACCTGGGAAGAGATAGAGAGGTGGTCGATCGATCCAGGGAGAGTGCCAGAGCCTGCCTGGGATTCAATGGAACAGTGCGAGGAGAGATACAGGAGAATGGAGGAACGGCGACGATATAAGGGTACATGGCTAGCACGGAAGTCTGAGAGGTAGCCCCAAGATTTTTTTGGGGGGCGGCACACGAGGAGATTGGCTGAGTCAGGTAGGAGACCTAAACCAACTCCTTGTGCTTACCGTGGGGAGCGTGTAACTGCTCAGGCACCGTGTTATGCAGAGATTGTGTGACGGTGTCTCCAGTGCGTTATTCTAGCCCGGGGTGCTCTATTCCAGCTCCTCGCATTGGCCGGGCTAGAATGGGCATCCAGCCAGGAAGGAGGGTGCCGGCTCAGCGCTCCTGGTCTCCAGTATACCTCCTTGGACCAGGATATCCTGCGCCGGCTCTGCGTACTGTGTCTCCGGTGAGTGTGCACAGCCCAGTGCGTCCTGTGCCAGCGCCCTGCATTTGCAGGGTGAAAATAAACATCCAGCCAGGACGGGTTGTGTCAGCTCTACACTCCAGACCTCCAGTGCGCCTCCAGTGTCCAGTACTCCCTGTTCCTGCTCCTCGCACTCGCCCTGAGGTGAGTGTACCCAGCCCGGTAGCACCAGTGCCGGCACCACGTACCAGGCCTATAGTGCGCCTCGCCAGTCCAGAGCGTCCGGCGACAATACCTAGTCCAGAGCGTCCAGCGACAGTAACCAGTCCAGAGCGTCCGGCGACAGTACCCAGTCCAGAGCGTCCGGCGACAGTACCCTGTCCAGAGCATCCAGCGTCAGTACCCAGTCCGGAACCTCCGGCGACGGGCCACAGAACGGAACCTCCCACAACGGGCCATAGACCGGAACCTCGCACGACGGGCCACAGACCGCAAACTCCCACGACGGGCCACAGTCCGGAACCTCCCACGACGGTCCCCAGCCCGGAATCTCCCAAACAGGCCCTAGCCCGGGGTCTCCAGCGACGGTCCCCAGACCTCAGTGTAAAGAAGGGGGGCGGCGTCCAGAACCAAAGCCGCCAGCAAGGTTAGATGCCCACCCAGGCCCTCCCATATAGGTTTAGGTTTGCGGCCGGGAGTTCGCACCTTTGGGGGGGGGGTGGGGGGGGGGGGGGGGTACTGTCACGCCCTGACCTTAGTTATCTTTGTTTTCTTTATTATTTGGTTTGGTCAGGGTGTGACAAGGGTGGAGTGTTTTTTGTTGTTGTATTGTCTAGGGGTTTGTGTATGTCTAGGGGATTATATGTCTATGGTTGCCTAGATTAGTTTTCAATCAGCTGTTTATCACTAGCGCGATAGCGCGCTGAACTTCGGGCTAGAAGGTCGAGGGTTCGAGACCTGCTCCCTACCTCTTTCATTACACTATATAATTATTAATATACGCCTACTGTAGCCTGCCTAGCTACTTCTGAAGAAGGAAAATGTTTTATTTCTACAATTTCCAAAAGCTAACCAAACAAAAATATCATTACTTTTATGAGATGTTTGTGCATTTGTAGCACAATTTCTAACTTATTTACATTCGTTCTTACTTACACTTGTATGTTGACTCTAATATTGATGTTGAGGTTAATATTTGTTTTCTTTTCTAAAGTAAGTATTATTATTATTTTTTATATATATATATATATAAGTGTATATATATATATTTTTATATATATATATATATAAATAATATACAAAGGACAATATCACATTACACAAGGACCTTACATACACTTATAATTCTAACAGCTTTTATGTTAGTAGAGTATTTAATTGTCTTTAAAATATAGTTAAATTTATTTTTGTAAGGCAAGAAAATGTGGTGTTTTGTTAGTAAATGTACATTTGTGAATATGACATTTGTCCGAAGTTGTTTCAATTGTTATCGTAGGTAAAGTATCAAAGCAGAATATTTCTCCACAATAATGTAAAATCTTCATTAATGTGTTCAATTATACATCTACTGATGTCTTGCTACAGTTTCCTTACATGAATACAATGCCAAAAAAGATGCAACACCATTTCTGGGTGGTCATTTGTCACGTCCATCGTAAGAAGGAGACCAAGGTGCAGCGTTGTAAGTGTACATTCTTAATTTATTAAACGAATGAACACTGAAACAAAATAACAAACAACCGAACGAACGAACCGTGAAGCTATACATATGAATGCTAACAGGCAACTACACCAAGACAAGAACCCACAAAGACCCAAGGGAAAATGGCTACCTAAATATGGTCCCCAATCAGAGACAACGATAAACAACTGCCTCTGATTGGGAACCAATTCAGGCCACCACAGACATACATATACCTAGACTTACTAAACCCCTAGACTTACAAAAACCCTAGAAAATACAAAACAAGCATACCCACCCTCGTCACACCCTGACCTAACCAAAATAATAAAGAAAACAGAGATAACTAAGGTCAGGGCGTGACATCATTACAAAATGTACAATTTGAGTTTAAAAAAAAACTTCATATATTGGTTGGCAGGATAATATAAATAATTTTAAAGGAAACTTCCTTAATGTTGTTAACAAGTAGGTACGTGTGTGGCAACATCCAAACTTTTTTCCAACAGATATTATCAATAAAACCATTCCAATAAGGCATGACATAAGGTATAGATACAACATCCTGCTGAAACAAGGATCGTATCGCTCTGTTGTTGAATGGACCAAAGAGAAACAAATCTTTCCTACTGACGAGTCAACAGGGTTAATGGAAGGTACAGTTGAAGTCGCAAGTCTACATTCACTTAGGTTGGAGTCATTAAAACTCATTTCTCAACCACTCCACAAATTTCTTGTTAACAAACTATAGTTTTGGCAAGTCGGTAGGGCATTTACTTTGTGCATGACACAAGTAACAATTGTTTACAGAAAGATAATTTCACTTATAATTCACTGTATCACAATTCCAGTGGGTCAGAAGTTTACAAACACTAAGTTGACTGTGCCATCAAACAGCTTGGAAAATTCCAGAAAATGGTGTCATGGCTTTAGAAGCTTCTGATAGGCTATTTGACACCATTTGAGTCAATTGGAGGTGTACCTGTGGATGTATTTTAAGGCGTACATTCAAACTCAGTGCCTCTTTCCTTGACATCATGGGGAAATCAAAAGAAATCAGCCAAGACCTCAGGATTTTTTTTAGACCTCCACAAGTCTGGTTCATCCTTGGGAGCAATTTCCAAACGCCTGAAGGTACCACGTTCATCTGTACAAACAATAGTACGCAAGTATAAACACCATGGGACCACGCAGCCGTCATACCGCTCAGGAAGGAGACGCATTCTGTCTCCTAGAGATGAACGTACTTTGGTGTGAAAAGTGCAAATCAATCCCAAAACAACAGCAAAGGACCTTGTGAAGATGCTGGAGGAAGCAGGTACAAAAATATTTATATCCACAGTAAAACGAGTCCTATATAGACATAACCTGAAAGGCCACTCAGCAAGGAAGAAGCCACTGCTCCAAAACTGCCATACAAAAGATAGAATACGGTTTGCAACTGCACATGGAGACAACGATCATACTTTTTGGAGAAATGTCCTCTGGACTGATGAAACTGTTTGGCCATAATGACCATCGTTATGTTTGGAGGAAAAAGGGGGAGGCTTGCAAGCAGAAGAACACCATCCCAACCGTGAAGCACGGGGGTGGCAGCAGCATGTTGTGGGGGAGCTTTGCTGCAGGAGGGACTGGTACACTTCACAAAATAGATGGCATCAATAGGTAGGAAAATGATGTTGATATATTGAAGCAACATCTCAAGACATCAGTGAGGAAGTTAAAGCTTGGTCGCAAATGGGTCTTCCAAATGGACAATGACCCCAAGCATACTTCCAAAGTTGTGGCAAAATGGCTTAAGGACAACAAAGTCAAGGTATTGGAGTGGCCGTCACAAAGCCCTGACCTCAACCCTATAGAAGATTTGTGGGAAGAACTGAAAAAGCATTTGCGAGCAAGGAGGACTACAAACCTGACTCAGTTACACCACCTTTGTCAAGAGGAATGGGCCAAAATTCACCCAACTTATTGTGGGAAGCTTGTGGAAGGCTACCCAAAACATTTTACCCAAGTTAAACAATTTAAAGGCAATGCTACCAAATTCTAATTGAGTGTATGTAAACTTCTGACCCACTGGGAATGTGATGAAAGAAATAAAAGCTGAAATAAATCATTGTCTCTACTATTATTCTACTATTATTGTCCTAACATTTCACATTCTTATAATAAAGTGGTGATCCTAACTGAACTAAGACAGGGAATTTTTACTAGGATTAAATGTCAGAAATTGTGAAAAACTGAGTGCATTTGGCTATGGTGTATGTAAACTTCCGACTTCAACTGTAAGTGTCATGACATGACAAAATTGACAAGCACCCAAATGCTTTATGACAGCTATATGTTGGGCACACTTGTTGTGCTGAATACAGTACATGGTGAATAGTTACTGCCAGACAACATGGTGTATTGTAAACAGATTATTTACCTGCTCTCTGTGTAGCTTGTCCTCGGTGGTCCTCACAACCTTGTCCTGTTCACACAACATGCTCAGCTTAGCATCAATATCAACCTCCTCCGGCCTACACATGTAGGAGTGTTCCCTGTAGTCATCTGGGCTCATCCTTTTTCCTTGCAGAGACTGTGTAGTGATGGTCTGGACAGGGATTGCTGCTGGCATCAACCTCCTGTCAGGCAGATAGGCATACTGGTTGTCCTGTGTCTTCTGTCTATTGTAACATCCCTCCGGTGTACAGGCAAGGCCACCTCAGACCTACTGGAGCTCTTGACAGGCTCAGAGTGCACCAGGGCAGCATCTGACATCACCTTCACCCATGACTCCATGTCTTTGGCTGTGTCTGTGCAAAAGTAGTACGTCACCATGTTGGGAGGTGTCGCCTTGAAGGCATATTTCCTGCTAAAGTGGTAGTTGGCAGACAGCATAGATATATGAAAGCTAGGTAGGAGGATGCTGCCGAGTATAAACTCCACTTTCTCATCCCTGTACTAGGTACAGGCACATGTCTGACAGCATGAACCACTTCTTCTTCCATAGCTTCATCCCGTGCTGTCCTGCTTGTAAAGCCAGTTACTCTTAATGACCATTGCATTGGTGTTTCTCCGTATCGAGTTGGATCTCTTCCCAAAGTTGTGCATTTTTTGGGGATCACAGAAGCTATGCTACAATGTTTTCATTGCAGTACATTACAGTACTTTGTATTACAAGCAAGACGAATGGCATCTCATAAACATGGAAAATGTCATCCATTTTAGAGCAAGGCATGCACCCTCTAACATTGACACACAGTATCGGGAAGTACCATTGACTGGAAAAGAATAGGAGAACTACTCATTAATCCTTGGTAATATGCTGCTTAACAATATTAAAACACACTTGTATTGGTGAATTGGAAGACCTTCAGGAAATTCCTCTTGCTTCTGTTAGTCCCTTTGGTAGGAACACAGCTAGCACATTTAGTTTCTTGGAAGTTACGGGGACATATGTTTTTGTTTTCCCATTGGTTCTGAGAATGAAGCCATACATTTCCAGACCGGTAAAACAGATTTTTATTTTTAAAGGTTCTGAGAATGGAATATTAGCGTTGCCTTATCTGGGAACGTACATTTGTAAGCTGCAAGAAGATTCTGAGAACACTTTTCTATGGTTCCCTGGGAGGTTTTTATTAATGAGAGAGAACGTAAATTGTCATTTTTTGGATAATTAATTGTTTCACTGAATGTTTTAATAAGACTTTTAACAGCATTGGTTTGTTTTGTTTCAAACACATATAGGACACATGGAAATTAATTTGCTTAGGCATTAAATCATACGAACACATTCCATTTTTATTATGGCACGGCATCAGTCAGATTCAAAGCCATGATCTTGCGCCATGGAATTAGTCCACTGCACCACCAGGACGGATGCCATGCTTTTTTCACTCATTCAAATTTTTGTCTATTCAAACAGACCCAATTTCAAGGAAACAAACACTCATTAAGATCAGGTGTGGTCAATTAGTGGGCGCGGCCAAATCTGGCCCGCCAACAATATTATTTGGCCCCCAAAAGACTGCCAAATTAATTATAAATATTTTTTTCAGAAAAAATCAAAGAAAAATAAGAAAAATCTCAGACCTGAGATGCAGAAACTCCCAAATGCAGTGTCCCAAGAAGGAAGTTACCCTACCTAAATAATTCAAAAGTTACAATTTAACTTCATTAATGAGGAGAGAGAATGCAGGAGACAGTCAACTAATAAAGCAGGCAGCGGACCATTTTTTGGTGCTGAAACGTAAAGCTGCAACCACAGCGCAATCAACAGGAGGTGAACAGCGCCTGGTGCTGAAAATATAGCTTAACTTGTTACACAAGTGTTGCACAGTGACAGATGGAGAAAACCTACACCAGTTGAGAAATTAATTTTAACAATAATCTTCATTTGAATTTGTTTTTATGAACCACAAGAGGGCTTAATTGGAGTCTTATTTATTCCGAGCCTAGGCCTATATTAATTAACAACTGGCTGAGGTAGGCTATAAAACTTAACAGTATCTTTCACAATAAAAAAATATATGGCCTAATAGAAGTGGGATTTTTTTTATTAGGCCAATTAACAATTGCAACTGGCCAAAAATGTAGCATTCTGCATAAAACACTAATTTAAAGAAAAAAAGGCGATGTCTGTGTCTGAATGTCTATCGTGATAGCCTGCTCCTGTAACGACAGAACAAACAGAAAACAATGTCAGCTTGAGACCTAAATATTCCTGGAATTAGCACTCACAATAATGTATTTATTTACTAAATGAGGGAATACTTTAGCTCCCAAATCGTGATATTTCAACTTAACATGTAGGCTGCTCTACTGCACATACCCCCGACTCCTTTTAGAAGTAAGAGTTATTTTGTACCTCCAGCCAATCACAATCACTCTATTACAGTTGTGGAAAAGGTACTCAATTGTCATACTTGAGTAAAAGTGAAGACACCTTAATAGAAAATGACTCAAGTAAAAGTGAAAGTCACCCAGTAAAATACTACTTGAGTAAAAGTCTAAAAGTATTTGGTTTTAAATATACTTTAGTATCAAAAGTAAATGTAATTGCTAAAATATACTTACGTATCAAAAGTAAAAGTATGAATAATAAAAAAAATCCTTATATTAAGCAAACCAGACGGCACAATGTTCTTGTTTTTAATTTATTTACGCATAGCAATGGGCACACTTCAACACTCAGACATCATTTAGAAACAAAGCATTTGTGTTTAGTAAGTCTGCCAGATCAGAGGCATTAAGGATGACCGGGGATGTTCTCTTGATAAGTGTATGAATTGGACAATTTTCTGTCCTGCTTAGCATTTAAAATGTAACGAGTACCTTTTGATATAAGGGAAAATGTATGGAGGAAAAAGTACATTATTTTCTTTAGGAATGTAGTGAAGTAAAAGTAGTCAAAAATATAAATAGTAAAGTACATATACCAAAAAAACGACTTAAGTAGTAGTTTAAAGTATTTATACCCAAGTACTTTACACTACTGCTCTATTGAGAAATGTTTCAACGAGTGCAGACTCGTTGAAAAACATGTTGGTAATCTTTTTAAGAACAAACATGAGTACGTATCTTTCCATAATGTATCTAAGGATGAAAAACAAGCTTTGCTTGATTTACAATCCTTTATGTCAATCCTTACCCCCCTGCTGATAAGGGTGGGTCGGTTGTACTCATGGATAGGACAGTTTATGTAAATTAGTGTCATAGACAACTGCTTGACAACACCTTTTACAAGAATCTCAGAAGTGACCCTACTTCCCAATTTCAGAACACTATCTTAACTGTCCTAGATAGGTATTTAAGTTCTGTTCAAATCACCAAAAAAATCACACAACTTTTTGGCTTTTCAACACTGTAAGTGGTGCGTACTGGCGGCAGAGAAGTCAGACGCAGGAGAGCAAAAACGGTGTTTACAACGGAGCAGTTTAATAATAAAACCACGAGAATCAGAACAAACAATCAATGGCTACAAAACCCGTCGCACACCAGATAAACGTGCACATGCACTTACAATAAACAATTCCGAACAAGGACATGGGGGGAACAGAGGGTTAAATACACAACACGTAATGATGGAATTGAAACCAGGTGTGTGGGAAGACAAGACATACAAATGGAAAATGAAAAGTGGATCGATGATGGCTAGAAGACCAGCGAAGCCGACCGCCGCCCGAACAAGGAGAGGAACCAACTTCAGTGGAAGTCGTTGATAAAATAATGTATATGTTGAAAGATAATGATAAAATAATTCCACTCTGAAACCTTAACTGTATGAAAATGATTACAATCATAAAATTATAATCTGATGATGTGTGTAGTTTTAGTCAGAATTAGAATTGTTCCACTGTATAGTGGAAAACCACAGACTGTCTGAGCAAGGCGTAGCTTATATGATTTGAACTTGTATGTGTGTGCTGAAGAAAAAAAACGAGAACAGTTAAACTGTTTAGAGATGGATAACAATTTGATACTCCTTGGGAGTGAATGTAACATTGTGTTCTAATAAATTCTGGATAATCATATAGTTGTCCATCATTATTCAATAATTGTTTAACCCAAATAATGTTGTTGTCAAACCAGTTCTGGAAAAACAAAGACTTGTTTTTGTATTTTATGTCTTTATTATTCCAGATTGTATACCTACGAGGGGGAAAATTGTGTTTGTACATGAGGTTCCAAGTTAGAAGTACTTGTTTCTGAAAGTTTGCAAGCTTAATAGGTATTTTACCCACATCAACGTTGCATTTGAGTAAGAATTCTAGACCACCAATATGTTGGAATATTAAATTAGGGATGATATTCCAGATGCAATCCTTATATCTTAAATAGTTTTGTATCCATTTAATCTTAAATATTATATTAGAGGTTTTAAAATCCAGAGTATTCAACCCTTCCTCACCTTGGGTGCTACATATTACCGCTTGTCTTAAATAATGAGGTTTATTCCTCCATATGAAGTTAAATAATTTAGTATCAACCATTTTAGTTACTGACAGAGGAACATCCAAGGCAAGGGAGGTATAAACTCATCTGGACAGACCTTCAGATTGTGATAAAAGTACACGTCCAGATAAAGAAAGATCTCTTAATAACCAGGAGTTAAATCTCTTTCCAAATTTCTCTACAATAAGAGAGAAAATTAAGTTGGCCCTTTCTCTCTGATCTTTGCTAACTGTAATACCAAGATATGTGACCACATCTTTTACAGGGATATTACATACTGAGTTTAAGTCACATCTTTTCAATGCAAATAATTCACATTTCCTAATACTCAGAGATAAACCTGATACATCTGTGAAGGCATTAATACACTCAATAGCTTTCCTGACTTCATTATGATCTTTCAAAAAAATGGTGGTGTGGTCAGCCAATTGTGAACATTTGATCTCTTTGTCTTGTATCTGAATACCCCTAAAACTATCCTTATTTATATGAAGTGCCATAATTTGTGTGACCATTAAAAATAAGAAAGGAGAAATTGGGCATCCTTGTTTAATTCCACGTCTAATGTCGAATCTTTGCGAAGTTCCATGGGATAATTTAACAGAGCTGTTACTATTATTGTAAAGTGTCTTAATTACACTTTGAAAATATTGACCAAAACCCAAAAATCGAAGAGTCTCATAAAGAAAATAATGTTCAACTGTATCAAATGCCTTGTAAAAGTCTACAAATAAAATAAAGCTATCTTCCATGATGTGCTCATTGTAGTCTATCAAGTCCAATACTAGTTGAATATTATTACATATATGTCTGCTCTTCATAAAACCAGACTGGGTTTCATCAATGATTTGGTCAAGACCTTTTTTAAGTCTTTCTGCAAAGATGGATGCAAGTAGCTTTCCATCATTGTTCATTAATGTGATTGGTCTCCATTTTTCTAAAATCAGAGAATCTTTGTTTGGTTGGGGTATTACAGAAATTAGGCCCAGTGTCATAGAAACAGGCAGGACCCCTAAATCAATTGCCTCCTTAAAAACATTAAATATAAATTCAATAATATCCTCCTGAAAATATTGGTAGAATTCACTGATAATGCCATCATTCCCTGGAGATTTCTCTCTTTTAACTTGCTGATACATTTTTTTATTTCATTAATAGAAATAATTTTATCACAAGACTTTTGGAAGTCTTCATCTATTAATTTTGCACAGTCTTTGACAGAGTCTAGAAAGGCAGATATGTCACAAGTAGGACAGGCATTACTGGTTACCATTAAATTCTGAAACATATTTTGAAATATCTTTGGGGTTTTCATTTTCTTTGCCATCTATATTGAGCTTATGAATAGATGTAAATTCAGAATTTTTCTAAATTCTAAATCTAAATTGCAAAAGTATTTTGTATGTTTTTCACCTTCCTCCAACCATCTCCTTCTTGATCTTACAAATTCCCCTTTTGCTCTCTCTTCATACATCCGGTCCATTTCTAGTTGTAAAGAGAAAAACTGACCCTTTCCTTCTTCATCAATGTCCTCCATAGAGATTAGAGAAAGTATTTCCTTAACAAGTTTATCTTCCCTCAATCTTTTAAGTTCAGCAATTTCTTTACCTCTCTTCATGGCTGTTTGTCTTATTTCATACTTCATTAATTCCCAATATTTCCAATAAGACTTAAATAGTTGGGCTTTCCTCCAATTGTCTTGTATAATATCTTTGGCATCCATCTTGAAATTATCATCTTCCAACAGTCTACTATTGAGTTTACAATAACTCCAATTCGGTATAACATCAGATCCAATAATATTTAAAGGTAAGAATATAACTTTATGATCAGTAAGAATTGATGGTTCAATTGATACCTTGACTACAGAATTATCTAATGAATTAGAAATCAACCAGAAGTCAATTCTTGACTGTCTGGACATGTCCTTGTTACTCCAAGTGAATTCCTTTTTATCAGGATATTTAGATCTCCAAATATCGACTAATCCAAGATATAGGTTATTAAACTCAGAATTAACTATGCTGGATCTGTAAGGAGGGGGATATCTGCCAATCATCCCATTAGATACAGGATTAAAATCTCCACCTAAGATAATTTTGATATCCTGAAATACACATATAACTCTATTAATTTCTTCTTCAAATTCTTGAAATAATATCCTGTTGTTTTGTTTGTTGTTGGATGCATAAATATTCCCTAATAAAAACATTTCACTGTTGAAATTTACTGTTGAAATTAACCAATGTCCAGAGTGGTGAGTCTTACTACTGATGACCGTCCCTTTAAATGCACCTCTTAAAACTGCTACACCTGCAGGGTGGTTGTTGCCATATGATAACTAGATATCGTTACCCCATTGATTTTTCCAAAAAGATAGATCGGAAGAACAAGCATGAGACTCTTGTAAAAAGTAAAAGTCTGCATTAAACCGTTTGCAATACAGGAAAATAGCCTTACGCTTGAGTAAATTACGAATAGCCCTGACATTAATTGAACAAAGAGATAAAGACAAACTTCAAACAACAACCTTGTTATGCTAATATATGCTTTCCCTAGGGATATGTAACTCAAAAGGATTTCCATCCCATTACTAACCTCTCCCCCCAAAAATCCCCCAAAATATTGGTCATAAAGTTACCAACATATACTTACTCCCACAAGGGGGAGACATTGTGTAAACTTTACAATAAGCAGTTATTCACCTATAGTTAGTGTTTAGTTTACCAGTTCTCAGGTCAGCCTTTTCTCATTCAAGTGTTTGTGTACATTTTTATAATAAAAGGCTGCTTTTCATCTGGTAATCAGTTTTTTGGCCTGCCAGTTCTGTCCGAGTTAGACTCTGGCTTTCACTCAAATGTTCTGATTTGGCCGAATTTCTTTCCCATCGATGATCACTCTTGCGCCGATAAAAAAAAAGCAGTTTTCCCTGCCTTTCGAGCTGCAGCCACCATCGGCCACAGTTTCTCTCTTGTCACTTTGTCTGCTGAGGTCAGATCCTCCGTGAACCTCAATTTTTGCTTGATGAGGAATTCACAATTCTTCGCTCGCCTCCAAAGAAGATCCCGTGTAGATCTGTTGGTGAACCGGATGATGGTTGTCCTCGGTCTCTTGTCTTGATCATTAAGTCTTCCCAAATGATGGACGATGTCTACATGCTCCTGAAGTTTGGCTTTTGATTCGGAAATGACAGCTCCACAGATGTCAACAACTCTGCATTTGATGTCCTCACCCGCCTGCTCTGGAATTCCATGGAGCCTCAGGTCTACCTGCGCTGGTATGTCTCCGCCTCATTCACCTTCTGCTCGAGTTCAGCCACCTTCTTTTCATTTTCCTGGCAGATAACTTCCACTTTCTTCATGTCACTTTTGAGGGTTTTCACTTCTCCAAAGATAAAGTCAACAAATGGCCTCAATTTTAATTGTTATCTCCCTAAACATGACATCCAAGCTATTTGCCCTTTCATCTATGTTTGCTGTCAAAAGCATTACAATATTGTTTTGCATGTCAAGAAGTGACAGACCCTCTTGGCCTCTCATGTTTTCCCCCTGGGGCTTGACTGGAGTGCCGGGGTTGTAAGGTAAAGGCCTGAGCTGGGGACTGAAGGGGCGCAAGTTGTGAGCATTGTTGTCCGTGCTCACCACATTTTCATCACCCATTGTAGTATTTCCCCCCAGTTACATTCTGAAGAGGAGTACCCAAAATCATACTATCTTTTGTGGTTAGTTGTCCATCTGACGATCTCTCCATTTATTTCCTTTTGGTTCTGGCCGTGGCAGTTTCCATGGACGTTCGACAAGCTAGTTTTTGAGCTAGCTAAACTTATCAGGCCATCTAGTATTGTCGCAAACTTAGTTTTAAAGGTGAATAACTTGCAGAAAGTAATCAATTACTTTGCTAAATAAACTAAACCATATTCATACGGGGTTTAATGACCGTAGAATGAATCCAATGGTCATAATTGGGTAAGGAAATCCAATAATTCCATACCAAAACAAATGATCTACACTGACCGCCATCTTTTGCGCGCCCTCGGCTGAAATAGTTCTAAATTAGTTGTTTATTCAGGCGAAGGGTACTGCCATGGGATCCCCTATGGCTCATAACTATGCTAATGTGTATGTGGATTACATGGAGAAACAGTCCATTCTCAATCTTCTCGAAAAGGTTTCTTGCCTACCATTATTATTTGGAAACGTTACATTGATGATATTTATTTTCTATGGAGATGTGATGCAAAACAGCTCAAGGAATTCCATGCTTTCCTTAACTCTTGTCCTGAGCACCTGAGATTTACTATGCAATCTGACACATCTGTCAAATCAGTTTCCCTGATCTTCTGATTTTGTGTGAGGATAATGTTCTATACACTGATCTTTACACGAACCCCACTGATCGTAACAGTTTGTTGAGTGCTGTCACCCGCTCTCCAAGGAAAACGTTTGCCCTGCAGCCAATTCTGTCGAATCAAAACAAGTTGCAAAAAAACAATCAGATGTCGACAGAAATATGGCTGAGAAGCAAAGAAAACTCAAGGAGGGGGGGCACAAAAATGGTCAGATTAATACTGCCATTAAGAAAATCCCAAATAAATCGACACATGATCTCTTTCAAGGACAGTCTCGCAAAAATAAGCATTCTTGCGTTCTTACTGCCCGCTATTCAAAGTGCTCTGAACAAATTGTGGGAATCGTTCACAAACATTGGCACATTCTAAAATCCGATGACAGTATCGGTAATGTGTTTTCGGGCACTGCCTTGGTCGTATTCTCGCGTGGCAGACGTCTCAGAGATCAATTGGTAAACTCTGATTTCCGACTCCAAAATACCCTGCACAACGTCTATTTGCTCCTCTACCGGATGGAAACTGCAAGTGTAATGGCTGCGCTCAATGCAATGGCACTCACACATGTGGATCCTTCAAAACACCCCCAAACAGAGAAACAAATCCCAATTAAAGGTGTTATCACGTGCTCCACTAAGGCAGTTATTTATCTTATAACTTGTCCTTGTGGTAAAAAATTACGTGGGTAAAACGAAGCACGAATTAAAAGTACGAATCTCAGAGTATCGTAGCATTATGTGCAAAAACTTGACGTACCCAGATGCGGCCCACTTTTTGGGAGCGAACCACTCGATTTCGTCCCTACGTTATATCGGCATCGAACACTTCACCCTCCCTAGGAAAGGGGACGACCTCGACAATTTATGGTTAAAATGAGAGGCTGTCTGGATCTTTCATTTAAAGACCCTTTCTGCCTTCGGTCTCAACGTAGACCTTGGTCTGAAGTCATTTTTGTGATTTTGCTATTCATTGAAAATGTTTGTAGGACTATGTAGCCACATTATATCTATGATCCTGTGCTATCCATTTATGTTTCTTATATGTTCTATTTACATCTGTAAATTAACAAATGATATCAAGCCACACACAGACATGATTACAGACACCTGTGTGTCCTTTGACACTATATAAACTAGTGACCCGAAGTGTTAGTCATTATACCTTGAAGAAGACAGCTTGTCTGTCGAAACGTTGGTTATTCAATTATTGCATCTGAGCGCCTAGTGTGCGGCTCTCCTTTTCACGGATTTAGTAAATACCGTCATATAGGCCCCTAAACTACTCACTCAGTGGATTGCATTTCCCCTCGGACACGATCTTGTGGCTGTCTCGTGAGATGGATGTGATTTTGATGCGTAGGCAGTCCTCCGATTGACTTATGTGAAAGCCGGTCCTGTCCTGAGTCTATATTGCGTCCATTGAGGAAAATGAGGACTCGCAAGTGTAAGTCTTTACGAACATTGTTAGCACATAAAATGCAAGTGTCTTAATTGGCTGTATTCCTCTGAGCATGCCACCCAAAACACATCCCTGATTTTAGCTCGATGTCTGGAATTCAATCGGCTCAGTTTGAATTACGGCCGCATCCAGCGAGGGTATCGTTTTCTTAGCAAGGGATGAGAATTCTCCACCTGGGCGGACTGAGAGAAGCATGTACAAACGCAATGATATCCTTATGCATGCTGTAGTTTTCAAATCTGGTGAAGTTGTTCCTCAACTGCTTGATGAATGCATCCATGCTGCGACCTGGCCCCTCGTTTCTTCAGTGTGCTGAAGTGTTGTAGCCTTCCAGATGACAAGTACAAATCGAACAACTCAAGTTTCCTAAGAATGGCCTTAAGTTGTTCCACCATGTCCACGACTGTTTAAGCTTTTTCTTGTAACTGGAGATTTAACGCGTTTAAGTGGCAATGTCAGTAAAAAAAAAACTGCAACATTTTCATTGCAAATAAGATGCACTGGCTTGGCATGGGGAAGAAATGGTAAGGTGAACACATGTCTCTGTACATTCTTCCTTGAAACTATGACTTTCATTATCCACCTTTCTTTTTGATATGTTTGAGTAAGATTTTCTCTGGCTATCAAGCCTATTGTTCTGAACGAATGTTAAAAAAAAGGTAGTGTAGCCCAGTGGCAAGCTGTTGTTCAGGGCAGGTGGGGCATTAATGTCACAAAAGTTTGCAAACAATGTAACAAATATATATTAAGTTAATAAAGTTGCGTACAAACATGGTCTCTTTTGATTTCTTAAGGCAGCTTCAAAATGCAGGTGTTTCAGCCTAGCGCAGTGTTTTCTGTTGTGGGGCAAGCCAGCAGAAAATACAGAACATTGCGCCATGATTGGCTCAGTGTTCTGCCACTCATGGAGACACTACGTCACCACCAAGTCTAAGGATAGAGCTCTAAAATTATAGTCCCTTGTACTTCCATAGAGTTGCATTAGAAGTTCCCATCAAGAAGAATCAAGGTCAATGGCCACAAATGTCAAATCAAGTTATATCTACAGTAGCTTTGATTGGCCATTGAAAGTCTTAACTAGTAGTCATCATGAATCAAGTCGACAATGCCAAATCCTTTTTAATCCTTATATGAAGAGAAAATATAGATAAAACGTATCGGTGCTCGTCGGCCATTGGAGATTGAATATTCAACAATGAGTGGTTTGGAAGGAATCGATGGCTAACTGCAAGCATTGCAAAGCAATCATTAGCCTGCTATTCAGTGGCGTGGCTGTGTGGTCCCAAATCTAAGATTAAGGGTCTATTTTCCTAGTTTTTAAAGTTATAAACATTAAACATTGGCCATGCTGTCAATGAAGCATGATTTGTGCTGTGCTCAAAACAACTGCAAAATGTGACTTTGGTGAGTTAAAGACTATTGGGAACTCGGGGGGGAAAATGAGCTACAACTGGGAAAATAGGTTTAACTTTCATCCAACTTGGAATTGGGAACTTGGGCCTCTTTCTAGTGCTACGACCTGAAAATCACTTATGTCATCATGATTCACCCCTCCCCCGAGTTCCCAGTTGTCTTGAAAGCACCATAAATCCAGACTTTGAGCACAGAGTGAGCACAGCACAACAAGGTGAGTCCAAATATGTATTGTATGCTGCTACATAAGTGATGTAATATGCCAGGGAGATATGTATAATGTAGCTAAGAAAATAATACTAAGTATGTTGTGTTGTATGCTCTTAGTAGCCCATGTGCCTGCCCCACCCTAATAATTTGGTCTATTTTCACCTCTTAATTTAGCCTACTGTTCTGACTTGGTGGTGCACATGTAGCCTATAACCTGTTTTTGAAAAATGTAGTCATAGAATATTGTAAGGGTTTTAATTGTCTGCTTATATTCCCCCTTTATTTATCCTGCAGTTCTGACTTGGTGTACAGGGAGAACACTGTAAGAACGGCCCATGTTCTGAAATCTGTCGCTGTACATTTCAGAAGTGCTGAACAAAGTTATATTGACTATGTCCTCCCTAGCTCGCTCATTAATGTCTTAATCGAAATTACGGATGGCCTCTTATCCAATTGTCGTCGTCCCCTTATGCCATAGTTTGTACATCTCAATTGTCAGTAGAAATCACATTTGTTTAATTAAACAAGTCGGCCATATCAGCATTTTTTAAAAAGTCAGTAAATGAGGCTGAATGAACTGTTTTGCTGCCAGACAAGGCTCAGTTGATAGCCAGGTGTAGCGGTGGTAAAGTGCAATTAATGTATTGTTTAGTGTTGTGACTTTGCTGGCATGCATCCCACATATTTGTATATATATATTTTGGCCCCATCAATATTTACAGGCTAAATTCGCCACTATTGTAGGCTACAGTAGACCTGTTTTCCCCCACCAATCAATGCACAGAGAAATATACATAAATAATAATTGAATTGATACATGGTGATTTTTATGAGTGTAATCAGATATTAAACATTTTGGTCAATTTGTAGAGTAGGCCAATTAATTGTGCTAATTATGTTCTAGCTGACTGACTATTAGCTCAGAAAAAATTGGGCCCAAGCGAAACCTAATTGATGAACCCTAAAGTATAGTCTGAGCCATTGTAGTACAGTGGCTTGCGAAAGTATTCACCCCCTTGGCATTTTTCCTATTTTGTTGCCTACAACCTGGAATTAAAGTAGATTTAAAAAAACAAACATTTTATATGATTTGATTTACACAACATGCCTACCACTTTGAAGATACAAAAGATGTTTTATTGGGAAACAAACAAGAAATAAGACAAAAAAACAGAACTTGAGTGTGCATAACTATTCACTAAGTTAATACTTTGTAGAGCCACCTTTTACAGTAATTACAGCTGCAAGTCTCTTGGGGTAGTTTAGTTTATTAATTCGACCATAAAAAAAAAAGCCCACATAAAACTTGAAAAAGCCATATATGCACATGAATAAAATCATTGAGGATAACACACAACGTCTGAGACTTATTTCCATTGTGGTCCTCTTGAGACAAGATGGCTAGACAAGATTGAACACAGTATGGCAGTGAAATAATAAAACAAAAACAGAAGAACATCGATCGTCATTCCAGTTACATTATAGGGGTTCTTCATATGGGCACAGAAGACATCAAACATTTTTACTTTATTTTTTAAAGCTGCCCAGAGAGGATGTTGTTTTTATAGGCAGAGGCAACTCATTCCATTCTGAGGCTCCAGTACACAAGAAAGTACCTTTCCCAGCATTACTCCTGAACCTGTATAAGCACACATCAGCAACACCTGATCTGGTGCTGTGATTGTGTGCATCCCTAACACGAGGAAAGTAATCACTTAGATATCTGGACGCAGGACCATAAATACTCCTGTAATCCAAACCTAGTCTAATCTGGGACATCCTAGCCTCAACAGGCAGCCAGTTTAGTTCCTGAAAGCAGCTCCTGCCTATGTGACTATGTGGACTCACCTTCAATACTAACCCAGAATAAGCTGATCAGGGTATCTGGAGCTTCCCCTTCATGTTTAAATAATCCCCCAAACCAGAAAGTACTAGCATAGTCAAAATGGCATTGAATGAGGGCTGTAGCTAGCACTTTCATGGAGTCCTTATCAAGCAGCTTGGACTTTCTAGCCAAAAATTTAGTCCTGGCATTAACCTTCCCTAGCACCTTATTGGCCATGCTCACACCTCCCATGCTTCCATCAAGGATACATCCCAAGTAGCGAACAGAGGTTTTAGTAGTCAGCACCTCACCCCCTAACTCCACTCTGATTTCAGATGACCTACACAATTTAGGTCTGGGTCCAAAAATAATTGCTTCAGTTCTCCCTAAGTGCAGAGAGTTATCTCTAAGCCATTTGCTAATGTTAGTAAGCTCTGTGCTAAGTATGCTCTCCAACATAGTTTTACTTTTGTGAGACACCAAAAGTGTAGTCATCCGCATAAAGAAAAAGATGGCAAGAACAAGCATCTTTCATATCATTAATATACTATAAAAACAGCAGAGGCCCAAGCACGTTCCCCTGCGGAACGCCACAACTCACTGGTTTTGCCTGAGACAGTGAACCATTAATCTCTACTACTTGCTCCCTTCCTGATAAATAGGACTTTACCCAGCCTAGAGGGATACTGCTTAACCCCCAGTGCTAGTTTGGAGATTAGGAGACAGTGGTTAACTGTATCAAAAGCCTTCTGTAGGTCAAGCAGTACCATTCCACACAGATTTCCCTCATCAATCTCTTTCCTGATGAAGTCAGTCAAGTAAAGCAGACATGAATCAATGGAGTGTTTTTCCAAAACCAAACTAAAAATCATACATTAGACCCTGTTTGATAACATATTCATACATTTTCTCATGTACAATTCTCTCCAGGATCTTTGATGTTACACCGAGGATAGATACAGGCCTATAATTCCCAGGGTCAGACTTTATCCCCTTCTTATACAGGGGTATAACTTTAGCTTGTTTCATGTCCCTGGGAAAGGTGCCTTGTTCAAGAGAGATTAACGATATGCGTAAACCAAGGGCCAATTTGCTAAGCAGAATCTATAAGAAACCTTGCAGGAAATTATCCAGGCCTGTGGCTTTGAAGCATTTAAGCTTCCAGCATTTAAGCTGCCAGCATACTGACTATTTTGGCTGTTGCTACCTTTGCAAAAGAAAGAGTTTGGCTGAACCCCTAACTCTACATTATAGTTATTGACTTGGTTGCTTCCATACAAACCAGAACTGGTGGGCAGCTTGCTAACCAGCTTGCTGGCAACAGAAGTAAACAAAGAGTTGAATTTTTTGGCAACCTCTGCTTTTTCATATACCATCTCCCCCTTGATGTTCAGTCCAATACTGTTTAGTTTGTTTTTGGTAGTAGTACTACAGCCTAGTTCCTTAAATGATTTCCAAAGCTTTTTAGGGTCATTTTTGTTCTCAATTATTTTCACAGCAAAGTAACCCCTCCTAGCTTCATCCATCCTACTCTGTGCTTCATTTCTGTGATGTTTATATAGGACAAAATCATGCTGCTCTTGAGAGTTCTTACATTTTTTTTAAAGGCCTTATTCCTTGCTTGGACAGATTATAGAATCTCATGCAGGTATGTTTCTATAAGCTTGGTACATCTAGACACAGGGATTTTTGCCTTTGCCCATTCTTCAAGGAATTCTTCAAATTTGTGGGCAGAAAAATCATGTGTGAGTAAGGAGGCCTACAAACCTGACTCAGTTACACCAGCTCTGTCATGAGGAATGGGTGAAAATTCACCCAACTTATTGTGGGAAGCTTGTGGAAGGCTACCTGAAACGTTTGACTGTAAGTAAACTTCTGCCAGGAGAACGCTACCTGCCCAAATGCGTAGTGCCAACTGTAAAGTTTGGTGGAGGAATAATGGTCTGGGGCTGTTTTCATGGTTTGGACTAAACCCCTTAGTTCCAGTGAAGGGAAATCTTAACGCTACGGCATATAATGACATTCTAGAATATTCTGTGCTTTCAAGTACACTAACGATTATAAGAAATCCCGCTATGCCCTCTAACGAACCATCAAACAGGCAAAGTGTCAATACAGGACTAAGATCAAATCCTACTACACCGGCTCTGATGCACGTCAGATGTGGCAGGGCTTGCAAACTATCACGGATTACAACGGGAAACCCAGCCACTAGCCGCCCAGTGACGTAAGCCTACCACACCAGCTAAATGCATTCTATGCTCGCTTTGAGGCAAGCAACGCTGAACCATGCGTGAGAGCACCAGCTTTTCCAGACGACTGTGTGATCACTCTCCGTAGCCAATGTAAGACCTTTAAACAGGTTATCATTTACAGACATATTATCAGGATATATGTGCTGGCCAGCTGACAAGTGTATTCACTGATTTTCAACCTCTGCCTGACCCAGTCTGTAATACCTACCTGTTTCAAGGAGACCACCATAGTCCCTATGCCCAAGAACGCCAAGGTAACCTGTCTAAATGACTATCGCCCCGTAGCACTCACATCTAGAGCCATGAAATGCTTTGAAAGGCTGTTCATGGATCACAACATAATCTCAGACACCTTGGAGCCACTCCAATTTGCTTACCGCCCCAACAGATGCACAGATGCAATCTCTATTGCACTCCACACTGCCCTTTCCCACCTGGACAAAAGGAACACCTATGTGAGAATGCTGTTCATTGACTACAGCTCAGCGTTCAACAGCATAGTGCCCTTGAAGCTCATCACTAAGCGAAGGTCCCTGGGACTGAACACCTCCCTCTGAAACTGGACCCTGGACTTCCTGACGGGCCGCACACTGGTGGTGAGGATAGACAACGACAAATCCGCCATGCTGACCCTCAACACGGGGGCCATTCAGGTGTGCATGCTTAGTCCCCTCCTGTACTCCCTGTTCACCCACGACTGCATGGCCGCGCACAACTCCAACGCCATCAAGTTTTCAGATGACACAACAGTGATAGGCCTGATACAATCAAATCTAAATGTATTGTTCACATACACATGTTTAGCAGATGTTATTGCAGGTGTAGCGAAATGATTGTAACTACGATGACTACTGACTATGATGAGAGAGCCAATAGGGAGGTGGTCAGAGACCTGGCAGTGTGGTGCCAGGACATCAACCTCTCCCTCAATGTCAGTAAGACAAAGGAGCTGATCTTGGACTACAGGAAACGGAGGGCTGAGCACAGGGCTGCTTCAACTTCGACAGGGCTGTGGCGGAGAGTAGTGAGCTTCAAGTTCCTCGGTGTCCACATCACTAAGGATCTATCATTGTCGAAACACACCAACACTGTCGTGAAGAAGGCACAACAACACATTTTCCCCTACAGGAGTCTGAAAAGCTTTGGCATGGGTCCTCAGATCCTCAATATTCTACAGTTGCACCATTTGAGAGCATTTTTTTTTTCTTTGACAATTTTTTGGGCCTTCCTTTGAGACAACATCTGGTATAAAGGTCCTGGTTGGCAGGAAGCTTGGCACCAGTGATATAACTACCCTCTGTAGTGGCTTGCGGCCAGAGTCAGAGCAGTTGCCATACCAGGCAGTGATGCAACCAATCAGGATGCTCTTGATGGTGCAGCTGTAGAACCTTTTGAGGACCCTAAATCAAAACAATTTAGTGAATACCTGTAGCCCGGAGCCATGTATTTAGAACTATATAAGCATATGGCTCTGCTGTAGCCCACATATGCCCGTTGACTCTATAATAATTGTGGAGTAGTCCTACTCTCAAAATTGGGTTCCAAGATGATTTCAGTTGATCCATAGTTGAAGTGTAGAAAGACGATACAACTGCTTTGCCAAAATAATACTTTCAGCAGAAAAATAAATAAAATGATAAGAAAACTAAGTCAGAAACATCTCACTCAAACTGGGACAAAGAATATCTCCTGGCAGAATTTATCCCCGATTCATGGATTTAATCTATTTATCTAGACCGGATATAGGGTTGTAATAAGTCCCGCCTCTTCCTTTCTGGACAAGAATCGTTGGCCAACATGGCTCCGATTGTGAGTACTCACGGTGAAATATGTTGTATAGCTAACTATAATATGTTTTTATTGTCTGTCGTTTATTGTACTTGATGTGCACGTAATAAATCCATATTGGACTGTGTTTCCGTGAGGCCAAATAAGTAAAGGAGTACCAATAAATGGCTTTGTTTACCAGTTGGGCCTGCACCCAATGAACCACGTTGTAGTAATTTAGTTTGCGTTACCTAGCTATTCGGCAACTGTATTTTAAACGTGAACCATCGGCACACCACCTGGCAATGCACTAGATAGAAGTTGTCGTGCTAAATACAATCCGATTAATGTCACTTTTAAAATGAATACAAATAACGTTGGGCCCTGTTTCCCAAAAGCGTCAGTCAGCATGTGTCGGTTCGAATTTGGTTAGGCGAACCAGACGAGTGTGCTCGCATACTTAATTTAAGATATGAGACTTTCGCTTGAAAAACGAGAAAGAACCGGCAATAGTACCATGTCCATATTGGGCACCGTAGTCAGTAATACACGTCTTCAAAATAGTCTGCATTAATCTAAGGGTGCGTTCGTATAGTCACTCTGGCGATCTACTCCGATTTCAGAGCGCACTCGTCTGAGTGCCAGAGCGCAAAATAACTGATTAATTTACGAACGTGCAACACCCGTTGAATATGACCGGTGTTAGTAAATGTAGAATTAAAACGTGATTAAATTGTTGCCAGCAGTACAATTGGTCACCAAAGCTGTAGATAACGTAAACAGCCAAGCCAGCTCTGCTAGGGCTGGTAAAATGGTCAGTGAGGTGTTCTCTCATTTGTGACTGGAAGTAACTAGCCAACTTTATACTTGACTGGCCAAATTTTGGCTGTGCACGACCACATGAAAAACGTTTTTATTTAATTAGGCAAGTCAGTTAAGAACGAGTTCTTATTTACAATGGCGGCCAAACCGGACGAAGCTGAGCCAATTGTGCGCTGCTCTATGGGTCTCCAGATTATGTTATTTTGTGATACAGCCCGGGATCGAACCAGGGTCTGTAATGACACCTACCGCTGCGCCACTTGGGAGTAGAACTTGCGGGAACAGAAACGTTACAAAATATCATAATATATGCACAAACTGATGGGAATAATGTGTGGAGCTCAACGGTTCTAACGATATACTTAAGCATTTGGGAAACCTGGCCAGTTTGATAACACACACCAAATTTGCTAGTTTTAAAAACAGATTATCCATTATATTATTGTCAAATGGCTGATATAACAATGGAAATAAATGTTTTCAAAAATAGGAAGCAGTAAGGAGGCAAGATCAAGAGGGACAATTCTAGCCCATGAGAGGGCAGGTAGATGTGTACAACAGGCATGTAAAGTGTTTTTTTTTACCTAAAAGTTTCCAGATTGTCACCTGGCCTAATTACAAAAACTCCTAGCTTGGTGAGCGGGAAAAACCGACACCTGCTGGAGAATGATTTTGAGCCCAGTTATCCCTCTCGCTTTGCCTCTTCCTGTTTTTAACAGCCAAGCACCAAAGACAGTACAATATGCAGATTGGCAGAAATTGCTTCTGTAAGTAAGAATTTGTTCTTAACTGACTTGCCTAGTTAAATAAAGATAAAATAAATGTTAAAAAACACTGCTAGCACGTTAGATACTTAAATGAAACCACCAGTGGTGTATTCATCATGCCAACTGTTTGGAGTAAAAATATTTACTCAACACAAATCGTTTTGCAACAAAAACAAGTTTCTATTTGACAAATTCGGGTAGGTCCCTCCCTGTTCCGTTTGGTTCTTAAATGGTAATCGATTTCCTTTGCATGACGAAATGTATTTATCAAGTCATTTGGAATAACGTTCGCCCCTCTGCAATGTCTTGACAGAAGAAGCAGGTCATCAAAAAGACCAAAACAGGTGGCAAGAAGAAGAAGCAGGTCCTGAAGTTCACCTTGGACTGCACTCACCCAGTGGAGGATGGCATCATGGATGCTGCCAACTTTGTAAGTGGCCAATGTTAGAGAAAATAACATGCAATATCCTAGGGCTGGGAATTGCCACGAAGTTCACAATATGATATTATTGCGTTTCTCACTATTCTATGTCTTGCGATTCGATACTATTATTGCGAGTGACGTTCCAAACATATTGCTCACTGTTGCAGAGATGAAAATTATTTTTGATCAGTCATGGAAATAAGTTCTGTAAACACGTTGGCTCCCTATTTTAAAAAGATGAAGAACAGGCCTTGAGATGAAAAATACCAGTGTTTTGTCACAGGCACAGCCGACTAGCACTAGCTAATGCTACCTACCCATGTGTTGGTCCCATGTTTCATGAGCATTATTCAACAGCAGTCAAGGTTGTTCTGGCTCTGAGGCCTATAATGTGCTAATGTATTAAGTGGACAATACGGAATGTTTTTTAATTTAAAGACTAATCAACACTGATTTTACAGGGGTGTGAGTTCGCTGATGCTCTCTATTGGCCTATATGTCCATTCAGAAAGTTTCCTAAAGTAGCCTATCTCTTTAATATGAATCAAACACTCCTGTCATGATGTAATCTTGTGAAAGGCCGATTTTCAGTAGCTTAGACTACATTATTTCTCTCATTATGGCCTCTTCTCTTTGAAGAACCACCCCCGAATGGTTATGTCGGTGACAGTGTTCATTGGCCTGGCCAATTACTGTGACCTCAAATTCCAAGACTGGCACAGCCCTAATTGTAATGTTATTTTTGGTGTTGATGAGTTACTCCGGTGATGGGAGGATAAACTGCATTAAGTAATTAGCCTAGGCACAGAGGCCTGCTAGCCAGCTGCACAGATGGGACACATTTGCAATGTGGTATTTAGCTATGTTTTTATCTATTTGTAGTGCTTTAGCCACTGAATTCTTGTAAGTCGCTCTGGATAAGAGCGTCTGCTAAATGACTTAAATGTAAATGTAGTTTTTACTTGAAAGAATAAAACATCAATCACAAAATGTGCCACTTGCACAATACAGCTAATTCCGCACCGCACTGCATCTCGCCTGGGTTGTAGCCTCAGCGAACGGCGTGGGGCACTAGCATTCGTCATGGATGTGGGGTTGTAAAACGTGAATTTGGACCAATCCCCGACAACCCATATATCAAACTTTAGCTACTAAGCTCTACTTTGTAACTTTCTGTTTGTTTTGTCTCTGATAACATTTGAATAACAGTAGTGATGAAAACCTTTACTTTATATTTCTGTCAAAATATGTCCGATGACTTGAAACACCCTCAGGACTTTCCCACACTTCTTGGAAATACAATGTTGCATCGGTCTTACTGTGGTATGTTTGGGAATACTCATGGCAAATATGAAAACAGATTTGGCAAGTTTAACAAATTGGGCAGTCCCACAGATCTGAATGTTCTTAGCACGGCACCTGCTTTACATTTGGGCTCATATCGTGTCAATATCATAAAGCACAGTATTGGGATTGTTAGACATGGGTAACAACTGCCACAATAATGTTTTCAAATTAGTTATCTATTTTAACAAGCATATTATTAACATTTCGTGGGGAGAAAAATATATTTTGGGGGGTAGAATCCATTGTTGCATCAACCTAACGCCATAATAATATCGCCGAAATGTAACTATTGATTATTTTTATTTATTTTTTCACTACAATATCCTATTAAATGTCTTTATTACTAGAGAAGGGCCCTATTCTTTTGATGTAAACATTGCATGGCACAAATGATTCATAATCCAGATACTCCTAGTTTATCCACGTTATGCTGATACTGGCCTGTCTTGAATGTAGTAACGCTACAACTGTAATGGGTAGTGGGGTATGATATTTTGCAGTTGGTGTGTTACACCGCAGACAATTAGGGTTCAGATTAGTGCTGAGCGATTAGGGGTTTTTGAGGTTGGTTTCGGTTGGATTTTTGGTTTCAATTATTTTTGTGGGTTGACTGCTGTAATAACACCATATCTGATGGTGGTGACTGCCCATTACTGGTTCACTTACTAACCATAATTTATTTACTTTAATAAAATATTTGTTTTATGTTATGACGTATCAGTATTTTGGACTAACAGATTGTTTGTTGGTCAGCTCGGGCCCAGGTTATTACAGTTGTGAAACGTGAATGCCATTTGTGGCTAGCATTAATGCAAGGTGACTCTACATCTGGGCCTTATTTAATGGGGGTCAGGGTTCAAATTATACATTGACTCTTGGCTAGCCCCGAAGTGTTCTGGGGGTGCCCGACGTATCCTGATAGTTGCAATGACACTTGTACTCGTCTTCTCTTACTTGCACTGATTTAGCTGTTAGCTGCCTTGAGGAACTTTTAGTTAGTATGACTATATGTGGTTGTCGTACCTAACTAAAGTTAAATGCGTTAACTAAATTCCTCTGAATTAGAGCATCTACTAAATGTTTAACATGTAAATTATATTGACAGAATATTTGCAGCAGTGTGTAGCAGTCATTACAGCTAGTATCCATATTTGGGAGAAAGACTGTCCTAAAATACACATTTGGTCTTGTTGGTTAGGAGCAATTCCTGCAGGAGCGCATCAAGGTCAACGGTAAAGCTGGGAACCTGGGTGGTGGTGTGGTGTCCATTGAGAGGAGCAAGAGCAAAATCGCTGTGAATTCTGAAGTGCCCTTCTCCAAAAGGTATGTTTAAATCTAGATTGTATTCATCTTTTGAAATGCCCTGCTTGCAATGTGATGTGCCGAGCAACATCACTTGCCATTTTATGTTGTTGTCTGATGGAGGGACTTGGTTTGTCTCCACAGTTATGCATGTAAGGGTTATTGCATTTTCACCTGTTCAATTAGGAAGTTGGAGCTGTCTTTTTCTTTATGTGATGTTTTCCATGTTGCTTCCTGTTATGGGGTCATGGTACTGTTTTGTAATTGATGTTAGGCCTTTATTGGTTTTATTGTTTTGCCTGATGGACAGTCTGGAGCAAATCCATGTATAATTAATTATTTGAAGTGCTTTTAAAGTGATTAGCGTTTGAAATAAGGTCTGAGGCTCATAAAATACTAACATTAGGCGGACTGAGATGTACATGAATAGAAAAAGTTAAGAGACATGGATAGAACGCATGTTATTTTTGGACTTCAGTCAGTTTTATTTCCACAAGTGGAGATGCTGTGATCTGATCAATGTATCCAGCTGTGAACATGATTTTTGTCAGTTTTATTAATTTTTTTCTTCCATGTCACCATGTATCCTCAGACATTCATTGATTCTTAAGCACCGTCTGAAGCTATATTTAACCCTATATGGCATGAAATTATAGAACACTAGCAACCCCCCCTCCCCCCCCAATAATTGGAAATGTATCATTTATAATCATGGATTTATTTTATATTGTGCTTTTCATAACAAGAACAATCTCAAAGTTGCTTTAAAAACAAAATTGGGGATCTGGCAGTTCTATCGCATCCCCCGATGACAGGCAGTTCGGAAAGGTACAGGTACAGAAGTCAGAAGTTTACATACACTTAGGTTGGAGTCATTAAAATAGTTTTTCAACCACTCCACAAAAGTCTTGTTAACAAACTATAGATTTTGCAAGTCAGTTAGGACATTTAGCAATTTTCCAACAATTGTTTACAGACGGGGTCTCACATTGATGTTTCAATTGTGACGAGGGAGTCCTGATTTGTTATGGGGGTGCAAGTTGTTTAGAAAATTGCAGATAGAAAAGTTAAACATGGAGTTGATTCAATGTTCTGCATGTCATTTTGTCCTAATTGCACTTTCTGATAAGTTCTCAAAATATAAATCTAACAAATGTACAGTACACCTTTGTCACAATGTAATTTTCAATGGGTTTACATTGCTGACACTGCTGGTCTTTCCTCTCCTTTCTGACAGATATTTGAAATATCTGACCAAGAAGTATCTGAAGAAGAACAACCTGAGGGACTGGCTGCGTGTGGTGGCCAACACCAAGGAGAGTTACGAACTGCGCTACTTCCAGATCAACCAGGATGAGGAGGAGGAGGAGGACGAAGATTAAATCCATGCCACTGTCTTTTGTCAATAAAATTTCAAAGGAACGAAAGCTTCTCACATGGTTTTATTTGCTGATTTGAGACTAAACCTGCACGTTTGAAAAGGTGTACCTACTCTTGCAATGCGCTGGTTAGACTTGAAAACCCATATTCTTTAGCATGCAAAAATGTTTGTGCTCTGTGTTTACATGGAGTTGTCTGGGGGAAATATTGCAAGCAATACATTTATTTGTTACCAACAGCTTTCTACTTTGACAACACTCAACCTTGAAACTGACAGTTGATTGCATTCAGATTTAGTTGTGTGTTTGTACATAAAAATAATGATTCCATTTATCAATTAATGCTTCAAATAGTAGTGTGTGTTGGCTGAAATTACTTCTTGAATCTGCTTTTAGATAAATGGTGGGCTCTAAAAATGACGCTTCCTTCATTTTATGTGGTCCAACCATAGTGTATGGGCAAAGATGGTTTAAATTCAGTTATCTAGAAACTCCAAAAACTCGGTTTCTTTCTCCAAAAGAAATCGCTGATCATGCCTGCAGACGATGTCATGGTGACGTTGGCTGGCTAGGCACATGCGCAGATACACGTAATTTGGTCTAATGGTCGTTTCGCAACGAATTGCGCATGTGCATCCGGTCAGTCACTCCGAAGAAAATGAAAACGTATCAGTCTATTTTATTTAACCAGGCAAGTCTGTTAAGAACCAATTCTTATTTACAATGACGGCCTAGGCAAAATGTTTCATGTGGGGAAGGGGGATTAAATCAAAAATATAGGACAACACACCACGGCGAGAGACACGAAAACACTACATAAAAAAAGAGACGTAAGACAACAGCGTGGCAGCACAAAACATGGTACAAACATTATTGGACAAAGACCACAGCACAAAGGGCAAGAAGGTAGAGACAATACATCACGTGAATCACCCACAATTTTCAGTAAGAGTGTCCATGATTAAGTCTTTGAATGAAGAGATGGAGTTAAAACTCCAGTTTGATTGGGGGTTTTTTTGCAGCTCGTTCCAGTCGCTAGCTGCAGCGAACTGGAAAGAGGAGCGACCCAGGTATGTGTGGCAGAAAGGGTGGAGGATGAGGGCTGCAGTAGGTATCAGGAAGGGGAGAGAGGCCTTAGAGGGTTTTATAAATAAGCATCAACCAGTGGGTCTTGTGACGTGTATACAGAGAAGACCACTTTACAGAGGAGTATAAGAGTGCAGTGATGTGTCCTATAAGGAGCATTAGTGGCAAATCTGATGGGCGAATGGTAAAGAACATCTAGCTGCACCCTTACCTGCCTATCTATAAATGACGTATCCATAATCTATAAAGGTCATCTGACTCAGGGTTAGTTTGGCAGCTGGGGTGAAAGAGGAGCGATTACGATAGAGGAAACCAAGTCTAGATTTAACCTTAGCCTGCAGCTTTGATATGTGCTGAGAGAAGGACAGTGTACCGTCTAGCCATACTCCCAAGTACGTGTATGAAGTGACTACCTCAAGCTCTTAATAAAAACCCTCAGAGGTGGTAATCACACCGGAAAAGAGGGACATTCTTCTCACCAAACCGCATGGCCTTTGTTTTGGAGGTGTTCAGAACAAGGTTAAGGGCATAGAAAGTTTGTTAGACTAAGAAAGCTTTGTTGTAGAGAGTTTAACACAAAATCCTGGGAGGGGCTAGCTGAGTATAATACTATCTGCATATAAATGGATGAGAGTGCTTCCTACTTTCACGAGGTAATAGCATGTTCAGGCACTTAAAACATTGTCTTGAATCAATGTGACTTTTAGATTTCAAGAAAATGAACTAAGGAAGAATGTGTCGCTTCTCTCATTGACTTCTCAAACCCCGGTCTGTTCTGCGGACTGCTTCACAAGCTTTCCCGGAAGTATCGCGATGTTGGACCTATGGGTTTAGAAACTGGTCTGATCACACGAGCGACTTGTTCCCGCGGTGGTAACCTTGACAACTATTCAAGCAAGCGACTGCACAGGCTGCACACTTGCCAATAAACTGGATTTCTTGTCAGTGAAAGGAAGTTTGTTGAATGCATGCCTTTGCTAAATACTTTCTAAAACCTAAAGGAAATGGACTACTATACTTGAAATTGCAATTCAACCAAATATACTCTAGGCTACAATGTTACGAACGAATGCCCTCTCTCTAATGTAGGCTAGCTGATTATTTACTTTGTAATATTCGCACTTCGGCACGCGTAGCCTACATCAATCAAGATACAATATAGCCAAAATTACCGCTACCTTAAAATCGATATAATTATCGTTAAACGACGTAATGTTGGCGGTTATTCAAACCCAGTTTGACTTAGATCGATTGTCTTACTGGCTACATGATTACGTTGCATTGAATCCATTTGAAACGACATGCAAAGTGGGGACTCGCGAGGGGATTGAATCCCCCCACTCCCCATACCCTGGTGTAACCTCAATTTCTTTGGACTTGCTTGGGAAATGGGCAAAGCGACAGGCTGGTGGTGCACACAGTGGCATTGCTACTTGCAGCACTGCTCACGACTAGTAAAAGTAGTAACTAGGGGAGCATGCCTAACTAGTTGTGGTGAAAATTATGGGATGGATTGTCATGGCAACAGACCAGACGTCACAATTTGGGCATGTGTTCCATTTTTGTCTTTCTTATTTTCAGACTGGAGGACTTAGATAGTGAAGAGTGGAAAAGGAAACCGATTTTTCCCAACAAAAAGAAGGAAGCCATCTTTCTTGAAAATAAATGGTATTTACACAAGTATCATACAATTATTTTCCGGGAGGCACGAAGAGGTGAACCAGTGGCATTTTCAGGGTTAACTTTCAGAGAGGTTTTTTTTGTATGCGTTAAAGATGCCTGGGTCGTTAAGCAATGAAGACGAGGGACAAGACGACATGGATTTTGAAGACGAGATACCAGGTGAGGGAATGAAGTAAGGGGAGGGGGAGTTTCTGCCCTGAATATATTTTGCGCTGCTATACGCCTAGTTGAATGTGGGGGAAAGTGCTTGCCCCACGTTCTAGGAGAAAAGAGGAGGGGTGGGGTGCAGTAAGCATTCCTATTTATTATTTTAGTACTACCCGTTTTCCTCGGGCACAGGTTTGCAGGGGTCGCCAATGTGTCATCTTCAAATGATGATATGATATGGCCGAATGAAAAGCCGCCATCTGTGGTAGCCTACTGAAATGACCCGGTCCGAGAAAAGAACAGCCGCAGGCATCAGTGCGTTCGTGTGAAAAAAATATATGAAAACCTCCGATGTTAGGCCACCGAACTCCATTTTACTTTGACTGCGATCAGCATAGATAGGCTACTTGATTTTTGTTATTAGATTTAGGCACATGCACAATTTTGTTGGTGCACCGTTTTATGCTCTTACCATATACTGTTTTTTATTGTTTCTTTATGAGGTCAGAAGTTGCACCGATCGATCACATGCTGTGACAGCTGAATAAAAGGTATTCGTTGTCTATAAATTAATGTCAATAAACGTCCCATCTCACCCAGGTGCTACTGCCCCGTTATCACAAATTGTGCAGCTGTGTCCCAATTGTTTTGAGGCTCTTGTCCAAAGTCAGCAGTGGCCGCAGAGGTGCTGGGCTGTGACTATGAAAACACGTGTAACAGGAAAACAATAGTTTAGAGCAGGGGTCCCCAATTACATTCAGCCATGGGCAGATTTTTCCTTGAGTGGATGGTCAGGGGACCAGAATATAGTTGTAAACCATTTGTACATGGCTAATTGACCGCAATAATCCCAAACAGTGCCGAAATAAAGTATTCATACCCCATGATTTATTCCACATTTTGTTTTTAAGGCCTGAATTAAAATGTGGATTAAATATATATATATATACATTTTTCTAACCCATCTACACACAATACCCCCACACAATGACAAAGTGAAAACATGTTTTTATAAATGCTTGCTAATTTATTGAAAATTAAATACAGAAATATCTAATTTACATAAGTATTCACACCACTGAGTTAACACTTTGTAGAAGCTCCTTTTGCAGCGATTACAGTTGTGAGTCTTTCTGGGTAAGTCTCTGAGCTTTCCATACCTGGATTTTTTGCCCATTATTCTTTTCAAAATTCTTCAACCTCGGTCAAAATTGGTTGTTGATCATTGCTAGACAACCATTTTCAGGTCTTGCCATAGATTTTCAAGTAGATTTATGTCAAAACTGGAACTCGGCCACTCAAGATTATTCATGTCTTCTTGGTGTGCAACTCCAGTGTAGATTTGGCCTTCTGTTTTAGGTTATTGTCCTGCTGAAAGGTGAAATCATCTTCCAGTGTCCGGTGGAAAGCAGACTGAACCAGGTTTTCCTCTAGAATTTTGCCTGTGCTTAGCTCAATTCAGTAAAAATGTTTCAATTCTGAAAAATCACGGACCTTAACGATTACAAGCATACCCATAACATGATGCAGCCACCACTATGCTTGAACATATGGAGAGTGTTACTCGGGAATGTGTTATATTGGATTTGCCCCAAACTTAACAGTTCCTATTCAGGACAAAAAGTTAAATGCTTTGCCACATTGTTTTGCAGTATTACTTTAGTGCCTTGTTGCGAACAGGATGCATGTTTTGGAATATTTTTTATTCTGTACAGGCTTGCTTCTTTTCACTCTTGTCAAATAGGTTAGTATTGTAGAGTAACTATAATGTCGTTGATCCATCCTCAGTTTTCTCCTATCACAGCCATTATATTCTAACTGTTTTAACTTCACCATTGGCCTCATGGTGAAATCCCTGAGCGGTTTCCTTCCTCTCCGGCAACTGAGTTAAGAAGGGAGCCTGTATCTTTCTAATGACTTTGATGTGTAACCTTTATTTAACTAGGCAAGTCAGTTAAGAACAAATTCTTATTTACAATGATGGCCTATACCCGCCAAAGCCGGATGACGCTTAGCCAATTGTGCACCGCCCTAATCATGGCCGGTTGTGATACAGCCTGGAATCGAACCAGGGTGTCTGTAGTGACACCTCAAGCACTGAGATACAGTGCCTTATAGCCGCTGAGCCACTCGGGAGCCCAGTACACCATCCAAAGTGTAATTAATAACTTCACCATGCTCAAATGGATATTCAATGTCTGCTTTCTTATTTTTACCCATATACCAATAGGTGCCCTTCTTCTTTGGAAAACCTCTTTGGTCTTTGTGGTTGAGTCTGTCTTTGAAATTCACTGCTGAGGGACCTCACAGATAATTGTATGTGTGGGCTACAGAAATTAGGTAGGCATTTAAAAAATAGTTAATGCAAGTTATTATTTGACTTGTTAAGCAAATGTTTACTTGAGAACTTATTTAGGCTTGCCATAACGGGGTTGAATACGTATTGACTCAAGACAATACAGTTTATAATTTTTTATTAATTTGTAAACATTTCGAAAAAAACAATTCCACTTTGGCATGATGGAGTATTGTGTGGAGGCCAGTGACAACTCCATTTAATCCATTTTAAAATCAGCTGTAATACAAAAATGTGGGAAAAAGTAAAGGGGTGGGAATAGTTTTTGAAGGCACTGTAGTATTTGAAAAAAACTAACTTCAAACCTTGATTACATTAGGATGCTTCTCTATTAATGTGTAGGAATGCTTGAACATATTTCCTAAATTAAAATCACTATGAGCTCATTTCCTGGTGATTTTACAGTCTTATGTCCAAGAATGAAAATTATATAAAATAATAAATATACAGTGCATTTGTAAAGTATTCAGACTCCTTGACTTTTTCCACATTTTGTTATGTTACAGCCTTATTCTAAAATGGATTAAAAAAAAATATATATTCTCATCGATCTTCACACAATACCCCATAATGACAATTTTGCAAAGTTATTCAAAATAAAAAGCTGAAATATCACATTTACTTAATAAGCATTCAGACCATTTACTCAGAACATTGTTGAAGCACCTTTGGCAATGATTACAGCTTCGAGTCCTCTTAGGTATGACGCTACAAGCTTGGCACACCTGTATTTGGGTAGTTTCTCCCATTCTTCTCTGCAGATCCTCTCAAGCTCTGTCAGGTTGGATGGTCTGTAAAACTACACTTTTGAATGTACTCAAGACCATGGCCATGTTCAGTTGCCAAATGTTTTAGAATGATGGAGATAGAAATACCATGAATAAAGCCAATGTTATTCCTTATTCTTCATGTAAGAGAGGCATGCTTGTTCTACATAGCCAATTTCTATTTGAACGGTCAAAAACGTTGCGTCCTACTATGTGAACCCTCCAAACCTTAAAATGGTGAGAGCATGGTAGATGACATCTTTAAACCCATCAACTCATCTCTTATTTACACTGCTAGTTAAATAGGGTGCCCCCTGAGCCTGGTTTATCAATCTCTCCATCCATTGCAGTCAACCAGGTCCTAAATATCTGGGGAGCCAGTGGCTGAGCCAGTGTCAGGCCAGGGGTGATGTGATGAAGTACCTTACAGGAATGGTCCAGGCCAGGAGCCTGCCTTTTTATTCCACCATGTCAGTTCACTCAATACAATCATTGCATTCATAGTTTTTCTCCTCCAGCTAGCTCCAGGCCCCAGATGATTTACTACTGGATTAGCAGCCAGGGCTAGGGTTGCACATTTTGGGGAATATTCAGAGGTGGAAACTCTCTGTGGGAATTAACGGGAATATATTGGAATTAACGGAAATATATGCAAATTAATATTAATACCATTTAAATGTAGATGTTTTTTTACATTGGATATATTTACCATATCATATGGAGATCACACAGAAACATAATCCTTTTACCTTATCATAAGTAGATATAATTGAAAATTATGAAATCCTTCCAATAGAAATAAAAAAAACTATTTTAGTTATGAATTGAACTTTAATTAAATGAGTTGACTCTTCACATGGGATGACTTCACTGAACAACAGAAGAAAGGGAATGATCCCCAATGATCCATCACATCTTTTCAACATACATCTGTAAAATGATAGTCTAAACTAAAGCTTTGGTTTTCTTCCTCTCAGGCTTCCATGTCTTCTCCCTGAACCTCCTCAATGTCCACCCCTTGAACATCAGACTCTGAGGCCTCATCTTCACTGTCACTTTCCAACCTAGTTGAGGATGGCTCTTTGTCAGGCTCAAAAACCCTCAAATTTGCCCGGATGGCCACCAATTTTTCAACCCTTGTATTGGTCAGCCTGTTGCGTGCTTTGGTGTGTGTGTTCCCAAACAAGGACCAGTTGCGCTCTGAGGTGGCTGATGTTGGTGGGATTTGGAGGATGATGGAGGCAACAGGGGAAAGAGCCTCAGATCCACAAAGTCCCTTCCACTAGGTGGCTGATGAGATATGTTGGCATGACTGCCATATTGCATCTCCATCGAAAGCCCTTGCTTGGAAGTGTACTTTGCCCGACTGCCAAGAACCTTGCCCTCATCCAGGCCAAAGTGGCGAGACACGGTAGTGATGACACCATAGGCCTTGTTGATCTCTGCATCAAACAGGATGCTCTTGCCAGCATACTTGGGGTCCAACATTGCTTGGAGCAAAGTGAAGTGGGCAGGGCAGTACGGATTCTTTCTCTTAAGTCAGCAAGCGGAGTCTGAACATCAGACAGGATGGCATTCTTTCCCTCAATATGTGCAATGGCTACTGCTATAGGTTTCAGGCTGCTTACCACTCTCTCCCAAAATACATCATCCAGGAGGATCCTCTTGATGGTGCTGTCCATATTGGCAGACTGTGATATGGCCATTTATTGGAGAGACTCCTTCCCCTCCAGGAGACTGTCAAACATGATGATAACACCACCCCAAACGGATGTTGCTGGGCAGCTTCAATGTGGTGCTTTTATTCTTCTCACTTTTCTTGGTGAGGTAGATTGCTGCTACAACTTGATGACCCTTCACATACCTAACAATATCCTTGGCTCTCTTATAGAGTGTATCCATTGTTTTCAGTGCCATGATGTCCTTGAGGAGCAGATTCAATGCATGAGCAGCACAGCCAATGGGTGTGATGTGAGGGTAGGACTCCTACTTTAGACCAAGCAGCCTTCATGTTCGCAGCATTGTCTGTCACCAGTGCAAATACCTTCTGTGGTCCAAGGTCATTGATGGCTGCCTTCAGCTCATCTGCAATGTAGAGACCAGTGTGTCTGTTGTCCCCTGTGTCTGTGCTCTTATAGAAAACTGGTTGAGGGTTGGAGATGATGTAGTTAATTATTCCTTGCCCACGAACATTCGACCACCCATCAGAGATGATTGTAATACAGTTTGCTTTCTCTGTGATTTGCTTGACCTTCACTTGAACTCTGTTGAACTCTGCATCCAGCTAATGAGTAGAAAAAGCATGTCTGGTTGGAGGCGTGTATGCTGGGCGAAGAACATTCAGAAATCTCTCAATACACATTGCCTGTGAGCATCAGAGTTGAACCAGTTGTATACACAGCTCGAGCAAAACATTCATCAGCATTTCTCTGACTATGTTCCTCCATTGAGTCAACAAAACCTCTGATTCCAGGAGGACCATGAGCTGTTGCTATCGATAAGGTGTCTGATTCATCATTTTCAACTCAAATAGAAGTAGAGGGACTTTTGTCAGAGGTTGCTTGTTGTGAGCGCTGAGGGAACTTTATGCACTTGGCCAGATGATTCTGCATCTTTGTTGCATTCTTCACATATGATTTGGCACAGTATTTGCTAATGTACACAGCTTTAACTTCTACATTAGCTGCAGTGAAATGTCTCCACACATCAGATAGTGCCCGTGGCATTTCACCTTTAAAGATGAGAAAAAAATGAGTAAAATAACCCAAATATACAATTTAAATAGTTAAGCAGTTAGATTAAACAACTCCTTTGTAAGATACATGTTTTAAAAGGAAACATGCATGGAAACAGGTGAATTAACACTCCTCAGTTAGCAGGCTCAAGCAAGCTAAAACCAACATGGTAGCAAAAACTAACTAGCAGAAATTGTTAAGTTAGAAATGATTTAAACACACTTTGCTGTAGTCTACTATTTACTAGTTAACAAAAAAATCATGTATGTCGTATAAAATATATTCACCCCACCAAGTATTGTAATCAAACTTTACCAAAAAGCATGTAGTCCTTAGCTCAGACAGTGTAGTAGTGTCGGCTCAATATTGATTTATTTTAATTTTAATTTCACCTTTATTTAACCAGGTAGGCTAGTTGAGAACAAGTTCTCATTTGCAACTGCGACCTGGCCAAGATAAAGCGTAGCATTTCCACACATACAACAACACAGAGTTACACATGGAATAAACCAAATATACAGTCAATAATACAGTAGAACAAAAGAAAACAAAAATTCTACATACAGTGAGTGCAAATGAGGTAAGTTAAGGAAATAAATAGGCCATGCTGGCGAAGTAATTACAATATAGCAATTAAACACTGGAATGGTAGATCGGCAGAAGATGAATGTGCAGGTAGAGATACTGGGGTGCAAAGGAGCAAAATGAATACATAAATACCAGTATGGGGATGAGGTAGGTAGATAGATGGGCTGTTTATAGATAGGCTAAGTACAGGTGCAGTGATCTGTAAAATGCTCTGACAGCTGGTGCTTAAAGCTAGTGAGGGAGATGTGAGTCTCCAGCTTCAGAGATTTTTGCAATTCGTTCCAGTCATGGGCAGCAGAGAACTGGAAGGAAAGATGACCAAAGGAGGAATTGGCTTTGGGGTTGAACAGTGAGATATACCTGCTGGAGCTCGTGCTACGAGTGGGTGCTGCTATGGTGACCAGTGAGCTGAGATAAGGTGGGGCTTTACCTAGCAGAGACTTGTAGATAACCTGTAGCCAGCGGGTTTGGCGACGAGTATGAAGCGAGGGCCAACCAATGAGAGCATACAGGTTGCAATAGTGGGTAGTGTATGGGGCTTTGGTGACAAAACGGATGGCACTGTGATAGACTGCATCCAGTTTGTTGAGTAGAGTGTTGGAGGCTTTAGCTAGTTAGCTTGCACTTGCTAGCTAATTTGTCCTATTTAGCTAGCTTGCTGTTGCTAGTTAATTTGTCCTGGGATATAAACATTAGGTTGTTATTTTACCTGAAATGCACAAGGTCCTGTACTCCGACAATTAATCCACACATAAAACAGTCAACCGAATCGTTTCTAGTCATCTAGTCCTCCTTCCAGGCTTTTTCATCTTTGAATTTATATGGTGATTAGATGCCAAACTTTCATAGTATTACTACACCGACCGGCAATGCAGTTCGTCTTTCAATCACCCACGTGGGTATAACCAATGAGGAGATGACACGTGGGTACCTGCTTCTATAATCCAGTGAGGAGATGGGAGAGGCAGGACTTGCAGCGCGATCTACGTCAGAAATAGAAAGGAGCTCTATTTTAGCCCTTGGCAATGCAGACGCTCGCGAGCAGTGTGGGTGCAATAATTAAATAACATAGATTTCTAAATTTATTTTGCAACGCTCGCACACGCATTACGAGCGGTGTGGTCAGCTTATTAGCGTAAATAACAGAATGCCTATGTCTGAGCTCCTGTCTGATATTAGCCTTAGCCTGTTACATAAAAACATGTACATTATTATAATTTACAACAACATTTGACATTGGAGCATACATAAAAGGTTATTTTATGTGTAGTGCATTCGGAAAGTATTCAGACCCTTTGACTTTTTCCATATTTTGTACTTTACTTATTTTAAAATTACTGAAATAAAAATAAATCTTCATTCTACACACAATACCCTATAATGACAAAGCAAAAACAGGTTTTTAGAAATTTGTGGTAATTTATAAAAAAATAAATACAAATACTTTATTTACATAAGTATTCAGACCCTCTGCTATGAGACTCGAAATTGAGCTCAGGTACATCCTGTTTCCATTGATCATCCTTGAGATGTTTCTACCACTTGATTGAGGTCCACCTGTGGTAAATTCAATTCATTAGACATACACTTGTCTACATAACACCTGTCCCACAGTTGTCAGTGCAGGTCTGAGCAAACACCAAGGCATGAGGTCAAAGGAAGGCGCAGATCTGGGGAAGGGTACTAAAACATTTCTGCAGCATTGAAGGTCCCCAAGAACACAGTGGCCTCCAGTGACCTCCATCATTCTAATGCATCACAAAAAACAAAAATGTATTACATTTTAGAATAAGGCTGTAACGTAACAAAATGTGGAAAAAGTCAAGGGGGCTGAATACTTTCCGAATGCACTGTAGTCATGGGTGTTATGGAGCAAACCGACTCACAAAATACTGTACCTTTAAAATGATTTCTATTGGTACAATTTAATTAAGATCAGCTTAGCTTCAGAAAGAGGAGTTCTTTGCAATTTTAGCACATAGTCTGCCAGCCACATCCTGAGGGATAACGCAATCACTGATGCACGACCCCAATAACCAAAGACTTGTGGTTAAAAACGAAGTGTAAATGCATGCAAATAGCTATGAAAATGTGTGATTTTAAATTAATCCTTCTTGTTATGTTTAAGTTGATTCTTTATATGTTTTATATATTTTCTCCCAGTGTGTTCTACACTGAGTGAAAAAAACATTAGGAACACCGTTCTAATATTGACTTGCACCCCCTTTTGCCATCAGAACAGCCTCAATTCGTCTGGCATGGACTCTACAAGGTGTCGAAAGAGTTTCACAGGGATACTGGCCCATCTTGAATCCAATGCTTTTCACAGTTGTTTCAAGTTGCCTGGATGTCCTTTGGCTGTTGGACCATTCTTGATACACATAAGAAACTGTTGAGTGTGAAAAACCCAGCAGCGTTCCAGTTATTGACACTCTGAAACTACCATACCATGTTCAAAGGCACTTAAAGCTTTTGTCTTGCCCATTCACCCTCTGGATGCACACACACAATCCATGTCTCAAGGATTGAAAATCCTTATTTAACCTGTCTCCTCCCCTACATCGACACTGATTGAAGTGGATCAATAAGTGACACCAATAAGGGATCATAGATTTCACCTGGTCAGTCTGTTATGGAATGAGCAGGTGTATAATTGTGCATGCAGCATGTTAACCGTGCATGATGCTTTGATGTGAGTGTTTTTCATATAGACCCAGCCAGGCTTGACAGCAGTCTTAAGGAATTTCAGGATTGGCAGGGGCCCTCCACAAGCCATGGAGGGAGAACCGAGGACCCACAGTACAGTAGCTTCCACTGTTAGCTGTCACAGCCATACAATCACCACTCACTGTCAAATCATTCAGTTGTCCTTCCCATTGTCACATTTTATTTGTCATGTCACTAGCACTGCCCCTGTGTCTCAGTTTTACATGTTGCTACTACATCTCTTTTTTTCATGGTTTCATCCTTCTCTGAAATGTAAAGATTATCATGGGCTTTTGTGTGCCTACTAAAGTCATCCCTGATTGGTGGGGCTATTTTTGGAGGCTCCACTGTGAAAGCTGACACCTTTTTTTGTCCAACTGTGTGTGCATGTGTGTGATGCTTGCCCGAGTAAATGTATATTATACTTGGGCAAGCATCACCTTTTACACTAGTTACCACTACATTTGTGTTCAACTGCACATATATGTTCTAATTACACTGTCATAATATACTACTACCATATAAAATGTATGAATGGGTGAGCAAGAATAGCAAAATATATAAGGAGCTGTAATGCTCTGTTACATCTGCCACCACCAGGCTCCTGCTGACCAGGCTCCTGCTGCCCTGAATTGACCCACAGTACACAACTAGCTCACTCACACACCATCACTCTGTACCCTTAGATATACACTGCCCTGCCACCATTTATTATCACTAACTTCCAAGACCCAGGAGCAGGAAAGTGAGCTCACAGTCAATGACTACTGCTCAAAACAGATTTTCTTGCAGTCTGCAATTCAGAATGCTACGCTATGACGGCATATCCGCTGCTAGATTGACCAAACTTGACCAAACTTTGGAGTAAATGTGTGTGAGTTCACTTTTGTGTTTCCCAAGACATGACTAGAGTGGGCTAGAAACACCTCAATGAAGGGAGAACCCTGAAGTCACTCTCCACAGGGCACCATTAACTGGGTATTTCTATAAGGAGCCTGTCAAAGAGAGAGGCCCAATGCGTTTTCTGTAAATGCTGAACTTTCAACAAGGGAGAAGGTCATGAATCTCCCCTCTAATGGAGCGGTCCAGTGGCCAAGCCCTTGCAGGAAGTTCAGAGCGGTGCTGCCTGCCCACCGTCCGCTCTTTAAAGTGGACACAGTGTGCGAAGTAGGGCTGCAGCCTGGTTCAAACAGGAAGTTTGTGGTTCAAACAGGGCCTTGTGCCAGCTGCCCTGTGACACGTGCCACAGTGATCCCCCTCAACACCTGGCACAGTCAGATACGCACAGCCAGCCACCAGGCTGGTTACTAGGCTGCCACCTCTGGAAGACATCACAGAGCATTTTGAGTAATAGCTGCGAGCTATTTTATTAGTCAATATGCGCCAAATACAACAGGTGTAGACCTTACAGTGAAATGCTTACTTACAAGCCACGAACTAACAATGGAGTTAAAAAATCTGGATAAGAAATAAAGTAACAACTAATTCAAGAGCAGCAGTAAAATAAGAATAGCAAGACTATATACAGGGGGGTACCGTAACAGAGTCAATGTGCCGGTTAGTTGTGGTAATATGTACTCGTAGGTAGAGTTATTATCGTGACTATGCATAGATGATAACAACAGAGAGTAGCAGTGGTGTAAAAGTGGGGGGTGCAATGCAAGTAGTTTGGGTAGCCTGTGATTAGATGTTCATGAGTCTTATGGCTTGGGGGTAGAAGCCTATTGGACCTAGACTTGGTGCTCCGGTACTGCTTGCTGTGTGGTTGCAGAGAGAACAGTCTATGACTAGGGTGGCTGGAGTCTTTGACAATTTTTAGGGCCTTCCTCTGACACCGCCTGGTATAGAGGTCCTGGATGGCAGGAAGCTTGGCCCCAGTGATGTACTGGGCCGTTCGCACTGTAGTGCCTTGCAGTCGGAGGCCGAGCAGTTGCCATACCAGGCAGTGATGCAACCATGCTCTCGATGGTACAGCTGTAGAACCTTTTGAGGATCTGAGGTCCCATGCCAAATCTTTTCAGTCTCCTGAGGGGGAATAGGTTTCATCGTGCCCTCTTCACAATTGTCTTGGTGTGCTTGGACCATCTTAGTTTGTTGGTGATGTGGACACCAAGGAACTTGAAGCTCTCAATCTTCTCCACTACAGCCCTGTCGATGAGAATGGGGGCGTGCTCAGTCCTCTTTTTCCTGTAGTCCACAATCATCTCTTTTGTCTTGACCACATTGAGGGAGAGTGTCACGACTTTCGCCAAAGTCGGTCCCTCTCCTTGTTCAGGATTGCGTTCAGCGGTCGACATCACCGGCCTTCTAGCCATCGCCGATCCACTTTTCATTTTCCATTTGTTTTGTTTTTGTTTTACACACCTGGTTTCAATTCCCCAATTACATGTTCATTATCATCTGTTTTCCCCATGGTTTTTGTGCGTGATTGTTTTATGTATGTTTTATGTATGTTCGGTCCGTTATTGTGGGCTCATGTTATTGGAATATTTGAGTAAACTTACTTGTGTTACTCATCTCTGCTGTCCTGCGCCTGACTCCTCTGCACCAGCTACACCCAGACCATTACAGAGAGGTTGTTGTCCTGGTACCACACGGCCAGGTCTCTGACCTCTTCCCTATAGGTTGTCTCGTCGTTGTCGGTGATCAGGCCTACCACTGTTGTGTCATCGGCAAACTTAATAGCGTTCTCACATAGGTGTTCCTTTTGTCCAGATGGGAAAGGGCAGTGTGGAGTGCAATAGAGATTGGATCATCTGTGGATCTGTTGGAGCGGTATGCAAATTGGAGTGGGTCTAGTGTTTCTGGGATAATGGTGTTGATGTGAGCCATGACCAGCCTTTCAAAGAACTTAATGGCTACAGACTTGAGTGCTACGGGTCGGTAGTCATTTAGGCAGGTTACCTTCGTGTTCTTGGGCAAAGGTACTATGGTGGTCTGCTTTAAACATGTTGGTATTACAGACTCGGACAGGGAGAGGTTGAAAAATGTCAGTGAAGACACTTGTTGGTCAGCACATGCTCGCAGTACACATCCTGGTAATCCATCTGTTACGTGGAGTGGAACAGGGGAACCCAAGAGCAGACTAGGATAAGGAGACTGGGATGAAGTAAGCAAGGTATTTATTGAAACACAAGGGGGAGATGGAATGCAGGTCAGGGGATGCTCGGGGGGGTTGCTGGAAACCAGGTGCGGAGGCTGAGGCTGGATCGAGAGGGCTTGAAACAGGGTAAGCAGGTCGGGAGGGAAATCCAAGGGAGTAGTAGAGTGGGGAATCAAGGACAGAGTAGCAGGATGACGAGACGTGGGACTGGAGACAGGGACCAGAGTCAGAGCGGGAAGAACTGTAGCAGAGAGGAAAACAGCGTCAGCCAAGGAAAACAGGCGTAACAGGAATAGTAACAAATGGCTAGAAACGTAGACTGACTGAGCAGAGATTACGATCTGGCAGGGCAGAGTATTTGTAGAGGTCTTTGTTATGGAACAGGTTGCAGCTGGTGGGGATCTGCTCTGAATCCAACACACCTGTCTCTGCCCACACAATCACACACATAGAGAGGGAGAGGGAGCGAGTACTGGGGGAGTGGCGGCAGGTCAAGGAGACACAGGATGAGCAGTAGAGGGCGTTGCAGGAGCTGATGTGACAGTCTGGCCCTACGGCCTTGTGAATGTTGACTTGTTTAAAGGTCAAACCCACATCGGCTGCGGAGAGCATGATCACACAGTCTTCCGGACCAGCTGGTGCTCTCACGCATGTTTCAGTGTTTTTTGCCTCGAAGCGAGCACAGAAGTAGTTTAGCTCGTCTGGTAGGCTCGTGTCACTGGGCAGCTCTCGGCTGTGCTTCCCTTTGTAGTCTGTAGTGGTTTGCAAGCCCTGCCACATCCGACAAGCATCAGAGCCGGTGTAGTACGATTCGATCTTAGTCCTGTATTGATGCTTTTCCTGTTTGATGGTTCGTCGGAGGGCATAGCAGGATTTCTTATAAGCGTCCGGGTTAGAGTCCCGCTCCTTGAAAGCGGCAGCTCTAGCCTTTAGCTCAGTGCAGATGTTGCCTGTAGTCCATGGCTTCTGGTTGGGGTATGTACTAGAGGTCGACCGATTATGATTTAACGCCGATAGCGATTAATCGGACGATTTTTATATATATTTCTAACAATGACATTTACAACAATACTGAATGAACACTTTTATTTTAACTTAATATAATACATAAATAAAATCAATTTAGTCTCAAATAAATAATGAAACATGTTCAATTTGGCTTAAATAATGCAAAAAACACAGTGTTGGAGATGAATGTAAAAGTGCAATATGTGCCATGCTAACGTTTATGTTTCATGCTCAGAACATGAGAACATATGAAAGCTGGCGGTTCCTTTTAACACTAGTCTTCAATATTCCCAGTTAAGAAGTTTTAGGTTGTAGTTATTATAGGACTATTTCTCTATATCATTTGTATTTCATATACCTTTGACTATTGGATGTTCTTATAGGCACTATAGTATTGCCAGCCTAATCTCGGGAGTTGATAGGCTTGAAGTCATAAACAGCGCTGTACTTCAAGCATTGCGAAGAGCTGCTGCAAATGCAGGAAAGTGCTGTTTTAATGAATGCTTATGAGCCTGCTGCTGCCTATCACCGCTCAGTCAGACTGCTCTATCAAGTATTAAATCATAGACTTAATTATAATATAATAAACACACAGAAATGCGAGCCTTAGGTCATTAATATGGTAAAATCTGGAAACTATAATTTCAAAAACAAAACGTTTATTATTTCAGTGAAATATGGAACCGTTCCGTATTTTATCGAACGAGTGGCAACCCTAAGTTTAAATATTGCTGTTACATTGCACAACCTTCAATGTTATGTCATAATTATGTAAAATTCTGGCAAATTTAATTACGGTCTTTGTTAGGAAGAAATGGTCTTCACACAGTTCGCAACGAGCCAGACGGCCCAAACTGCTGCATATACCCTGACTCTGCTTGCACTGAACGCAAGAGAAGTGACACAATTTCCCTAGTTAATATTGCCTGCTAACATGAATTTTAAAAACTAAATATGCAGGTTTTAAAAAATATACTTGTGTATTGATTTTAAGAAAGGCATTGATGTTTATGGTTAGGTACATTCGTGCAACGATTGTGTTTTTGTTAAATCATCACCCGTTTGGTGAAGTTGAAGTCGGCTGTGATTCGATGATAAATTAACCGCATTGATTATATGCAACGCAGGACAAGCAGGTTAACCTAGTAATATCATCAACCATGTGTAGTTAACTAGTGATTATGTGAAGATTGATTTTTTAAAAATAAGATAAGTTTAATGCTAGCTAGCTACTTACCTTGGCTCCTTGCTGCGCTCGTGTAACAGGTGGTCAGCCTGCCACGTCCAAAAATGCAGATTGCCGATTGTTATGAAAACTTGAAATCGGACCCAATTAATCGGTCGACCTCTAGTATGTATGTACGGTCACTGTGGGGACGTCGTCATCGGTGCACTTATTGATGAAGCCAATGACCGATGGTTGTGTACTCCTCAATGCCATTGGGAGGAATCCCAGAACATATTCCAGTTTGTGCTAGCAAAACATTCCTGTAGTTTAGCATCTGCTTCATTTGACCACTTTTTTTATTGATCTAGTCACGGGTGCTTCCTGCTTTAATTTTTGCATGTAAGCCGGAATCAGGAGGATAGAATTATGGTCAGATTTTTCAAATGGAGGGCGAGGGAGAGCTTTGTATGCAACTCTGTGTGTGGAGTAAAGCTGGTCACTCTGGTTGCACATTTAACATGGTGATAGAAATTTGGTAAAAACAGATTTAAGTTTCCTGGCATTAAAGTCCCTGGCTACTAGGAGCGCCGCATCTGGGTGACCATTTTCTTGTTTGCTTATGGCGGAACACAATTCATTCAATGCTGTCTTTGTGCCAGCCTCAGTCTGTGGTGGTATGTAAACAGCTACGAAAATACAGATGAAAACTCTTTAGGTAGATAGTGTGGTCTACAGCTTATCATGAGATACTCTACCTCAGGCGAGCAATAGCTCAAGGGTTCCTTAGATATTGCGCACCAGCTGTTATTTACAAAATTACATAGTCCTCCGCCCCTTGTCTTACCAGACGCAGCTGTTCTATCCTGCCGGTACAGCGTATAACCAGCCAGCTGTATGTTGATAGTGTCGTCGTTCAGCCACAACTCCGTTAAGCATAAAATATTACAGTTTGGATGTCCCGTTGCCAGTTTAATTTTAATCTTCCGCGTAGGTTATCGATTTTATTCTCCAAAGATTGCACGTTTGCTTGCAGATTGGAAGGAAGTGGGGGTTTATTCGATCACCTACGAATTCTCAGAAAGCCTCCCGCCCTATGGCCCCTTTTTCTCCGCCTCCTCTTCACGCAAATCACGGGGATCTGACCCTGTTCCAGAGACAACAGTATATCATTCGCGTCGGGCTTGTCAGACTCGTTAAAGGAAAAAAGGATTCTGCCAGTCCATGGTGAGTACATTTAGATGTGGTGCCTTACATACAATTCTACATGTGCGGACATCATGTGTTTATCTCAATTACATTTATTAAATTGGCCATTTGTGGTCAACTTGGTGGTAGATAATGGGGGGTGTCACATATCAGCAAGGAGGAGTGTTCTTGAACCGGAAACAGACAATTATTTTCTTTCTTAACCTGCCTGTATTTCAACTGCATTTCTCCTCATCTCAGTCAATTGCATCATCAGTGCATTTGAATGAACTACAACATTAGCTGTGTTGTTGTGATGATGTCATGCCTGGCAGGTAGCAAACATGGACAGTAGCTCAGACATGAAAGAGCTCCTATGAGATACTGCAGACATGTTGGCTTATTAACTATAGAGCTTGAGGCACTAGCTGCCATTATACATGTTTATGAGAGAGCCTCAATCTACACAAGTGGGATGATGCATCCAGTTTAGGCAGTGGTGAATGGGAATGTATAAATAGACAATTCTATGAGTCTCTCATTGATAATGAACCTTGGAAGCCCCTAGTGTCTGTGTAGCCCCTCCTGACTAGCCTGGCTAAATGGAGTATAAGTACATTGCAAGTCAAGGTTTGTGCTTAGAGGAGACAGGGAACCCCTACTCAGTGTTCCTCTGGGAGTGGTAGGATGCAAGGCTAGCCTAGTGTTGACTGGCTGAATGACTCTGATGCACGTGCTGCATATTTCATGCCCTCCAGTCTGTGTTTGTGAATGAGGAGTGTGTCTCTTTATAATGATGTACTGTCTACTGTCTCTTATTCCTCTGTGACCCACTATGGCCACACTGAAGTCTGGAGCGCCGTAGTACACCCTATTCAGCATGCTTCTATGTATACAACAACATTGAGGCAATACAGTTGATGGATGACTAGCACCTCACTAGGAGTTTTACCTGGCTGATAGGATATAAGGTAAAAGGGGAGGATGGATAGGTGATGATGACTACCATAACCCCGTTGAAATTTGTATGAGTATTACGGTAAGAGTAAAGGTTGTATAGAGTACCAGTCAAACGTTTGGACACAGCTTCTCATTCCACGGTTTCTCTTTAGTAAAAAATATTTTCTACATTGTAGAATAATAGTGAAGATATCAAAACTATGAAATAACACGTATGGAATCATGTAGTAACCAAAAAAGTGTTAAACAAATCAAAATCTATTTTATATTTGAGATTCTTTAAAGTAGCCACCCTTTGCCTTGATGACAGCTTTTGCACACTCTTGGCATTCTCTCAACCAGCTTCATGAGGTACTGGAATGCCTTTCAATGAACAGGTGTGCCTTGTTAATTAACTTCTTAGGGCTGCAATTCCGTTACCGGGATTGATATGACAACAGCCAGTGAAAGTGCAGAGCGCCAAATTCAAACAACAGAAATCTCATAATTAAAATTCCTCAAACATACATGTATCTTATACCATTTTAAAGGTCATCTTGTTGTTAATCCCACCAAAGTGTCCGATTTCAAATAGGCTTTACAGCGATTACAGCGATCAAATAGGCTTTACAGCGATTAGCACCACAAACGATTATGTTAGGTCACCACCAACTCACAGAAAAACACAGAGGAGTCACAAAAAACAGAAATAGAGATACAATTAATCACTAACCTTTGATGATCTTCATCAGATGACACTCATAGGACTTCATGTTACACAATACATATATGTTTTGTTCGATAAAGTGCATATTTATATTTAAAAAATCTCAGTATACATTGGCGCGTTACGTTCACTAGTTCCAAAAACATCCGGTGATATTGCAGAGAGCCACATCATTTTACAGAAATACTCATTATAAATGTCGATGAAAATACAATTGTTAGACATGGAAATATAGATACACTTCTCCTTAATGCAACCACTGTGTCAGATTTCAAACAAACTTTACGGAAAAAGCAAACCATGCAATAATCTGAGTACAACTTTCAGACAACAAAGCAGCCAAAAATATATCTGCCATATTGGGTAATCAACATTATTCATAAATAGCATTATAAATATTCCCTTACATTTGATGATCTTCATCAGAATGCACTCCCAGGAATCCCAGTTCCACATGAAATGTTTGATTTAGTTCGATAATGTCCATCATTTATATCCAAAGAGCTACTTTTGTTAGCTCTAACAAATCCAACAAATCCAAGTCATGAAGTGCGTTCCCTAAAAGCAGACGAAATATCAAAAAGTTCAGTTCCTGTCCGTAGAAACATGTCAAACGATGTATGGAATCAATCTTTAGGATGTTTTTAACATAAAACGTCAATAATGTTCCAACCGGAGAATTCCATTGTCTTCAGAAGTGTGATGGAACAGAGCTCCCTCTCATGTGAATGCGCATGGTCAGAGCATGGTCAGCTCATGGCAGACCTTACTCATTCCCTTCGCATTCGGTCCCACTTCACAGTAGAATCCTCAAACAAGTTTCTAAAGACTGTTGACATCTAGTGGACATAACCAATATCCCACTGTGTATTCAATAGGGGCTGGGTGGAAAATTGACCAACCTCAGATTTCCCACTTCCTGTTTGGATTTCTTTTCAGGTTTTTGCCTGCCATATGAGTTCTGTTCTACTCACAGACATCATTCAAACAGTTTTAGAAACTTCAGAGTGTTTTCTATCCAATACTAATAATAATATGCATATATTAGCAACTGGGACTGAGGAGCAGGCTGTTTACTCTGGGCACCTCTGGGCACTTTTCATCCAGGCTACTCAATACTGCCCCTGCAGCCATAAGAAGTTCATTTGTGGAATCTCTTTCCTTCTTAATACGTTGAGCCAATCAGTTGAGTTGTGACAAGGTAGGGGTGATATACAGAAGTTACCAGCCTCCAGAAATTGCATCCCAAATAAATGCTTCACAGAGTTCAAGTAACATACACATCTCAACATCATCTGTTCAGAGGAGACTGCATGAATCAGGCCTTCATGGTCGAATTGCTGCAAAGAAACTACTACTAGAGGACACCAATAAGAAGAAGAGACTTGCTTGGGCCACGAAACACGAGCAATGGACATTAGGCCGGTGGAAATCTGTCCTGTGGTCTGATGAGTCCAAATTTGAGATTTTTGGATTAAACCGCCTTGTCTTTGTGAGACGCAGTGTAGGTGAACGGATGATCTCTGCATGTGTGGTTCCCACCGTGAAGCATGGAGGAGGAGGTGTGGGGGTGCTTTGCTGGTGACACTGTCTGATTTATTTTGAATTCAAGGCGCACTTAACCAGCATTGTTACCACAGCATTCTGCAGCGCTACGCTATCCCATCTGGTTTGCGATTAGTTGGACTATAATTAGTTTTTCAACAGGACAATGACCCAACACACCTCCAGGATTTGTAAGGGCTATTTGACCAAGAAGGAGAGTGAAAGAGTGCTGCATCAGACGACAAGGCCTCCACAATCACCCAACCTCCACCCAATTGAGATGGTTTGGGATGAGTTGGACCGCAGAGTGAAGGAAAAGTAGCCTACAAGTGCTCAGCATATGTAGGAACTCCTTCAAGACTATTGGAAAAATCATTCCAGGTGAAGCTGGTTGAGAGAATGCCAAGAGTGTGCAAAGCTGTCATCAAGGCGAAGGGTAGCTACTTTGAAGAATCTAAAATAGAAAATATATTTTGATTTGTTTAACACTTTTTTTTGGTTATTGCATGATTGTTATTTCATAGTTTTGATGTCTTCACTATCATTCTACAATGTAGAAAATAGTAAAAATAAAGAGAAACCCTTGAATGAGTAGATGTGTCAACACTTTTGACTGGTACTGTACCTGTATCATGTGTTTCTGAATGCCATGTTTGTGTTTGTGTGTCAAGATGAGGATGAGGAGGGTGAACACAACACTGTCCCGCTCACATCTTTGGACAGCTTCTTCTCTGACGACGACTCCCTCAAACAACAGAAGAAGAAGAAACCTAAAAAGATGAAGGAGGGCAAGATGCCCAAAGTCAAGAAGAGGAAAAAGGAGGTGAGCTCTATCAGACTGCAAACATTTTTGTGCACAATAACACACAACCTGTAAGAAGCTACAGTAGATGTTGTGCAATAAACTGTAGTAGTCTCTTTGTGCCATTTAGACTGTGGATCAGGAGGAGTTCCTGTGGTAGTCAACATGGTCGGTAGGTTAGGAGTGCTAGAGCGTGTACCAGTGGGTGCCAGTAACAGCGTTGTAACAGAGCTGTTCTGACAGCTGAACTCTCCCAGGCATTAGTTCCTGACATTCAGGCAACAGGCTTTAAAACAGCAGCACTGAGCGGTGACTCTCCATAGACCACACCACAACCATTATATCAAAACAGACATCAAACAACTCCTGAACTTTTATTAGTTTCATGGCTGCTCTTTAGATTATTGGCTAATTGAGGTTAACCACTGTGTGCCTTGAAAGAGATCATAGAGGAGTCAGGGGAAAGTGTTCGGTGTAACACAGTGATCCAGGAGAAAGTGTTTGGGAAAACACAGTGACAGTGAGCCAGGAGAAAGTGTTTGGGGTAACACACCCACATGAAAAAATACTACAGTTTACTATAGAATACTACAGTACTTACAATAGAAATACAGAGTATACTATAGAGTACTATACTGCACACTTACTATCCCTCAAGCATGTAGTTTTGTAGTATACTGTAGAATACTATAGTAAACACTATAGTATTATTCCCCAAAACACTGCAGTAAATACTACAGTAATGTCTGCAAAAACACGGCAGGTAGCCTATTGGTTAGTACGTTGGGCCTCTAACCGAAAGGTTGCTAGATCGAATCCCCGAGCTAACAAGGTACAAATCTTGTTGTTCTGCCCCTGGACAAGGCAGTTAACCCACTGTTCCTAGGCCGTCATTGTAAATAAGAATTTGTTCTTAACTGACTTGCCTAGTTAAATAAAGGTTAAACAAATAAAACAATACAACAGTCCACAAAAACACTACAGTAAATCCTACAGTATACTACAGTCCGCAAAAACACTACAGTAAATCCTACAGTATACTACAGTCCGCAAAAATACTACAGTAAATACTACAGTATACTACAGTCTGCAAAAACACTACAGTAATTACTATAGTATATACAACAGTAAATACTACAGTATTCACTCTGTGACTTAAATCCGCAAAAACTCCACAGTGAATACTGCAGTAAAGTCAGCAAAAACACTCCAGTGACTACTATAGTATTTATACCATAGTATACTATGATCTTTTTTCATGTGGTTATCTGTATGCCATTTGAGGGCCTTGCCCGTTATACAGTTTGTGTTGGCTTTGTGGTGCCTGTTTATCATCTGTGTGTCCTTTGCCTGGGTTTGGGATTGACCAGTGTTGTGAATAGTGGTGTTGACAGAACGGGGAGGTCCCTGTCAACGGCTGCCAGCGGTACTAGAAGGAGCTTTGGTGGCCCTTTGGCTGGCCGCGAAAAACACAGAGCACTGGACCCTGTCATGCTAATGAGGGGTCGCCCCATCTCTTTCCCCTCTGTCACACTCTCTTTCTTTCCATCCCTCTCTCTTACCATGCTCAGTTCACAAGCTCTGCTCGACAGTACTCGGTACGTGTTCATCGGGCAGCACTGACTGCTAAGGGAAACCACATCTAGCTGTTATTCACTTACAATCTCTCCCCGAAGTCTAGTGTCAGTAATGGGCCACGGATCAATGGAGTTTACAGCCCCACCAGTGGGTCTCTCCCCCCAGGTTGTCTCAGAGCTGAAGGAAGGAACCAGCTGTGCTCAGACTCCCTCCAGCAGGGCCCTGGCACGCCACAGGAGAGCTGTTAGTACTGATGACTGGCTAGATCTGTTTTAAGGAGAAAAATCCCTTTAGGGGACTGTGCATGTTGATAGTAAGCAGTGTTTTTTTCACACTATACAATTGTAAGGCTTGGGGTGTTTAAGGTATCGCGAGGATATGACGTTTGTATATTCAACCTGACATTTATTTCTGACATAATGGCTGGACAGTATGTATTAATTTAATTTAGTTCTGAAAGTCCTTAATTAATCTGAAATGAAGTTGATACAAAGGAATTTTCTTTAAGACTTTCTTTATTTTTCCTGATCTCCCAGCAGAGACCTCTTCTTTGTTTCCACCCTGATCTTGTGCCCTGTGATGCGTTTGTGTAACATTGAACCCTCTGCATTGTGCGGTCAGGGGTTGGGTTAAGACTTCTCTGTAGTTACTCTCTCTGGATTAACAGTGGTTCTGCTTCCCTGCCTCCATCACCCTCCACTCCGTTTTCATTTGGACCCCCCCTCCACACTCATTCTCTCCCCTTCTCCGTATGCATAAATGAGATTTGTCTAGACGGGTGCTGGAACACAGGCTCTGCAACCACAGGCCTCTGCATAACAAGCTCGTTATGCAAACGTGTCTGATTGGATGGCGCTGTTCCATTGGCTGCTGCTGCTATAGAGTGAGGGGGAGGGGGGAGAGAGAGAGGGAGAGAGCTCCAGACTGCACAGTTTGGTCACCATAGCAACACAGACGGACTGGCGGTGGGGTTGGCAGGCGCTGCGGCAACATGATCCTTTCCTCTGCGCCGCAGAGCAAGACGCCTGCGAGTCTCTCCATGGATCCACACAGGCCTACTGTGCAACGTTCATGCACGCACACACAAACGCACGCACGAGGGTGCATGCACCCACGCATACAACCCAATGCCAGTGCTCACTCATACACTCCATCTATAAACGTTCAACTGCGTAGCCTTACAGATGTTGCCATAGCAAGGCCATGGAGACAATACATAGAGACAATATATGCCTTAGACTTATTGACTGGCTAGGAGGGGGAGATGTGATTGGCTGGGCTTCTGAAGGTGTATGTTGCTTTGTTGTTGCTGTTCTCTATGTAAGCAGAAGGTTTAGAGGTGAATGTGCCTCTGATCATGCCATCTATGGAGCTCTCAACAAGCTGGGAGCTAGATATTAACTCAGTTGATTAAATGTTAATCGTTATCCAGATGGTATGGGGGTGGAGGAGTAGGAGGTCAAGTCAAGAAATTATTCATGTTTTTTGGATGTATGCTCTTTCTCCCTCTTTCCTCTTCAAATATGAAGACTGTGTTAGTGATATTTGCTGACTCACTGTCTGTGTATAAAATGTCTCCTGATTGATTGACAGACAGAGGGGGTGGGATTGTATACTGTAAACAGTGTGTGTGTGTGTGTGTCAGGGAGGAGGAGGTGGCGGAATAGGAGTTGGTGGCAATGACCCGGCGGAGCAGGCCTCAGAGCGGGAGGATGACCATCCACTGCAACGTCCAGAGATTGGCTCAGAGAGCGAGAGCAGCACCTACGCCCCCGCCCCCACCACGAAGAAGAAGAAGAAGAAACCAAAGGAGAAGAAAGAGAAGAAACCCAAACGGAAGAAGAGAGAAGAGGAGGAGGAGGAGGATGATGACAATGATGATGACGACGACGATGATGATGATGATGAAAATAATAAGGTACATTAAGCGTGTCTCTGTTAAACCATCTGTCTAGTTTGACTTGTATTTGTTGTTGTCATAGACTGGACTCGCATTTGTGTTGTTCTGCCCCAGGAGCCCAAGTCATCCAGCCAGCTGATGCAGGAGTGGGGTCTGGAAGATGTGCAGTATGGCTTCACAGAGGAGGACTATACAACCCTCACCAACTACAAGGCTTTCAGCCAGTTCCTCAGGTACTCAACATGTAGGGTCATCATTTATTGCTCGTCTTGTCTATGGATGGCTGTCATGTCTGTGTTGTTAGTTGTTGCTTGAAGCTATCCTAATTAAAACTGCACAGAGAAACTGGAGCAGTGTGTGGACCTTTTTTTGGGGGGGGGGGGGGGTTGTATGACAGCCTGGAGGTTCAGAGACTGAATGTATTGACCCGATATCTTAGAGAGGCCACTGTGCCAACCCACAAGACATTGGCTGACAAATCACAAGCATGCCATGCACGCAACACAGAGGCGACGTTACACAGAGAGGACGTCACACAGATGGGTCACCACTAGTACTGGGGAATAAAGATACAGGTCACTCTAGTGCAGGTTGTTATATAATTAACTGAGAAAATAACAAGGTAAGACAACAGTGTTCTTTCCCTGACTATTCTCAGGCCACTTATTGCCAAGAAGAACCCTAAGATCCCCATGTCAAAGATGATGACAGTGTTAGGGGCCAAGTGGCGAGAGTTCAGCGCCAACAACCCCTTCAAAGGCACCTCTGCAACTGCTGTGGCTGCCGCGGTGGCTGCTGCTGTGGAAATGGTCACTGTGGCCTCGCCCATCTCTGTCAAAGAGGTGACCACCCTACCAAGCTCTCAGCCTGGGCCAATCAGAAAAGCCAAAACCAAAGATGGAAAGGGTAAGGGCTGCCAGTCAAGCATGCGGTATATCAGAATGTATAGAGATATAGTAATAAAGTACCCTCCATACCTCTCTGGTCTGTGCCTGATCTTGTTGTCCTATAGGGCCTGGGGTAAGACGGAAGACAAAGACTGTAAAGGAGGTGAAGAAGAAAAGTAAAGGGAAGAAGACCAAATCCAAGAAGAAAGCCTCCTCGGTAGGGTTTGGAGTGGCACCTTTCTTACCTTCAGTCACATTACTATGACTTAGAATAGATACAGTAGGTTGTTGTTGTTCCCAAACTCTAGTATGGATGAGGTATGTGCTTATTGTGTTAGTTATGTAGTTGCTGATTGACTGTGAGGTTGTGAATGACTCCGTGTCTGTTGGCAGAGTGAAGAGGACTTTGGGCTGGAGGAGTCGGACTTTGATGATGTCAGCATCCACAGTGCCTCGGTGCGCTCTGATACCTCGGGGAATGCCAAGAAGAAAGCCCGGAAGGGTCGGAAAAAAAGGAAACGTATGCTATGTCTTATCTACACTAACCAGTTCTACTAGCTTATATCCTCCCTTCTTTCCATAACCCTCATAACCCAATGACTGTTACTGCTGTGTGTGTAGACACAGACTACTTTACTTTACTTGGATAAAGTAATCCTTCTCACCCCCCCCCCTTAAAAGATTTAGATGCACTATTGTAAAGTGGCTGTTCCACTGGATGTCTTAAGGTGAACGCACCAATTTGTAAGTCGCTCTGGATAAGAGCGTCTGCTAAATGACTTAAATGTAATGTAAATGTACTACATTGACTTGTATCTGAGTTTCCTGTCTTGTGTGCAGGAGAGGATGGGGACGGCTATGAGACAGACCACCAGGACTACTGTGAGGTGTGCCAGCAGGGAGGGGAGATCATCCTGTGTGACACCTGTCCCAAAGCTTACCACCTGGTGTGTCTGGACCCCGAGCTGGAGAAGGCCCCCGAGGGCAAGTGGAGCTGCCCCCACTGTGTGAGTAGTACACCTTAACCTTGACTGTCACTAAACACAACAGAAGTACATCATCCCTATCACATTATGACAGAAGTGCATTGTTACAACAAAGTACATTATCACTATCCCTCATCTGTGCATTCAGGAGAAGGAGGGCATCCAGTGGGAGGCCAAAGATGATGATGATGAGGATGAGGAAGAGGAGGAGGTTGCGGTTGAGGAAGAGGATGACCACCTGGAGTTCTGCAGAGTGTGTAAAGATGGAGGGGAGTTGCTGTGCTGTGACACCTGCCCCTCCTCCTATCATATCCACTGCCTCAACCCTCCCCTGCCTGAGATACCCAATGGGGAGTGGCTGTGCCCACGCTGCATGGTGAGTGACAAGTTCTCCCACGAATCAGTGTTCAGTCAGTGTCACATGCTCCACAATGGTCCAGTTAATGAATCATGTTATTTGTGAGAATGCACTTTGTTCTCCATTAATAAAATAGACTGCTGGAAACAAAATGGAAAGTGTCACTCTCTGTGCAGGCTCCCAAGAGAGAACAGAGATAGACTGATGAGGATAATACCATTCTGTCTCACATAACTCTCTTTCCCCCTCTAGTGCCCACCTCTGAAGGGGAAGGTACAGAGGATTCTCCACTGGACTTGGGGGGATCCCCCTTTACCCACTGAGGTGCCCCCTGGCCCTGATGGAGAGATGGTGGACCTGCTGGTCAAGCCCCCCCTGAAGGGCCACCCGGAGAGGGAACTGTTTGTCAAGTGGGCTGGTCTCTCCTACTGGCACTGCTCCTGGGTCAGCGAACTACAGGTGAGACAATAATCTGTCTGTTTGTCTGACTGCTGCTGACTGCTGGGGGTTTGTCAGAGTTATCACAGTGTTTGAAAGTCAGCCATGTTCAAATATAGTGGCTTACAAGCAGGGCCGTGCACAGGGGGCAGGTGCTACAATTTTTTTTTAAAGGACACCCCCCTTGAAAAATAAATAATCGACTTTCATAATTCATATCTAGAAATTGATAACAGGCCTACTAACTGCCTCTGTAACGAATGTTTTCATTTTTTTATCGTATGGTTATTTATTTCTCAAACAACACACTCACTCATCACAATTTTTAAGCAAGCTAGTTAGAGTGAAGAGGAAATTATAGCCCTGAAAAAGCTTTCCAGTTTCACTGACCTACCCAATGATGTACAGCTCACTCACTGGCGATGGCCGATGCGCTCGTGCCAAAACAATGTTCGCTCAAAAGACCTATTTGGAAGTTGATCAAATATGTTCGTAGCCTACAGCAGAAAGATTAGAGTCTTCTCTTTTCAGCAGGAGCCATTTGCTTTCCAACCTGTTATTCTGCAATTTTATTTGAAATATTGCAAAAGGACTGTTTTGTCTGCTGTTAACTGACAGATGTGCCGTGCGTTCCCCACTGTACGCTACACACAATCCCCACTGTACGCTACACACAATCCCCACTGTACGCTACACACAATCCCCACTGTACGCTACACACAATCCCCACTGTACGCTATACACAATCCCCACTGTACGCTACACACAATCCCCACTGTACGCTACACACAATCCCCACTGTACGCTACACACAATCCAAAGCTTTTAAAAAACTAAGCTATTGTTCCCTCTGCTACCTCACTGCAACCAGTACTAATGCACCAAGTCTGGAACCAATAGGACCCTGAACAGCTTCTACCCCCAAGCCATATGACTTCTAAACAAGACTGCTAAATAGCTAATCAAATGGCTAGCCATGTTATTGTCTGCTCCCTGTATTCTCTATAGCCATGTTATTGTCTGCTCCCTGTATTCTCTATAGCCATGTTATTGTCTGCTCGCTGTATACTGTATAGACATGTTATTGTCTGCTCCCTGTATTCTCTATAGCCATGTTATTGTCTGCTCCCTGTATTCTCTATAGCCATGTTATTGTCTGCTCCCTGTATTCTCTATAGCCATGTTATTGTCTGCTCCCTGTATTCTCTATAGCCATGTTATTGTCTGCTCCCTGTATTCTCTATAGCCATGTTATTGTCTGCTCCCTGTATTCTCTATAGCCATGTTATTGTCTGCTCCCTGTATACTCTATAGCCATGTTATTGTCTGCTCCCTGTATTCTCTATAGCCATGTTATTGTCTGCTCCCTGTATACTGTATAGACATGTTATTGTCTGCTCCCTGTATTCTCTATAGCCATGTTATTGTCTGCTCCCTGTATTCTCTATAGCCATGTTATTGTCTGCTCCCTGTGTTCTCTATAGCCATGTTATTGTCTGCTCCCTGTATTCTCTATAGCCATGTTATTGTCTGCTCCCTGTATTCTCTATAGCCATGTTATTGTCTGCTCCCTGTATACTGTATAGACATGTTATTGTCTGCTCCCTGTATTCTCTATAGCCATGTTATTGTCTGCTCCCTGTATTCTCTATAGCCATGTTATTGTCTGCTCCCTGTATTCTCTATAGCCATGTTATTGTCTGCTCCCTGTATACTCTATAGCCATGTTATTGTCTGCTCCCTGTATTCTCTATAGCCATGTTATTGTCTGCTCCCTGTATACTGTATAGACATGTTATTGTCTGCTCCCTGTATTCTCTATAGCCATGTTATTGTCTGCTCCCTGTATTCTCTATAGCCATGTTATTGTCTGCTCCCTGTGTTCTCTATAGCCATGTTATTGTCTGCTCCCTGTATTCTCTATAGCCATGTTATTGTCTGTTCCCTGTATTCTCTATAGCCATGTTATTGTCTGCTCCCTGTATTCTCTATAGCCATGTTATTGTCTGCTCCCTGTATTCTCTATAGCCATGTTATTGTCTGCTCCCTGTATTCTCTATAGCCATGTTATTGTCTGCTCCCTGTATTCTCTATAGCCATGTTATTGTCTGCTCCCTGTATTCTCTATAGCCATGTTATTGTCTGCTCCCTGTATTCTCTATAGCCATGTTATTGTCTGCTCCCTGTATTCTCTATAGCCATGTTATTGTCTGCTCCCTGTATTCTCTATAGCCATGTTATTGTCTGCTTCCTGTATTCTCTATAGCCATGTTATTGTCTGCTCCCTGTATTCTCTATAGCCATGTTATTGTCTGCTCCCTGTATTCTCTATAGCCATGTTATTGTCTGCTCCCTGTATTCTCTATAGCCATGTTATTGTCTGCTTCCTGTATTCTCTATAGCCATGTTATTGTCTGCTCCCTGTATTCTCTATAGCCATGTTATTGTCTGCTCCCTGTATTCTCTATAGCCATGTTATTGTCTGCTCCCTGTATTCTCTATAGCCATGTTATTGTCTGCTCCCTGTATTCTCTATAGCCATGTTATTGTCTGCTCCCTGTATTCTCTATAGCCATGTTATTGTCTGCTCCCTGTATTCTCTATAGCCATGTTATTGTCTGCTCCCTGTATTCTCTATAGCCATGTTCTTTTCTACTCCCTGTATTCTCTATAGCCATGTTCTTTTCTACTCCCTGTATTCTCTATAGCCATGTTATTGTCTGCTCCCTGTATACTGTATAGACATGTTATTGTCTACTCCCTGTATACTGTATAGACATGTTATTTTCTACTCCCTGTATACTGTATAGACATGTTATTTTCTACTCCCTGTATACTGTATCTTTAACTGTGCATTGTTGGAGAAGGACTCATAAGTAAGCATTTCACTGTTAGTCTACACCTGTTGTATACAAAGCATGTGACAAATAATATTTGATTTGAAATTTTAGGCCTACTCATGGTGTTCTGAATTATTTATTTTCTTTCTGATCAGGAAATAAATGAAGTGCTGCACGTAGGCTATCAGAAGATCAAACCGAATATTGATGATGTAAATCAGGTGTTATCAAGTGTTATGCTGCTGTGGCAGTACTGTTGATATTTACACTAAGTAGCTTGCTACACACACTCGACCTGTGACTGCATTTCAAGCCATGCATGTTTGGATACCGGGCGCGCGCAATCTCCGTACAGGCAAGGGTGCGCAATCTCCGTACAGGCAAGGGTGCGCAATCTCCGTACAGGCAAGGGTGCGCAATCTCCGTACAGGCAAGGGTGCGCAATCTCCGTACAGGCAAGGGTGCGCAATCTCCGTACAGGCAAGGGTGCGCAATCTCCGTACAGGCAAGGGTGCGCAATCTCCGTACAGGCAATCTCCACAGGGTGCGCAATCTCCGTACAGGCAAGGTGCGCAATCTCCGTACAGGCAAGGGTGCGCAATCTCCGTACAGGCAGGGTGCGCAATCTCCGTACAGGCAAGGGTGCGCAATCTCCGTACAGGCAAGGGCGCGCAATCTCCGTACAGGCAAGGGTGCGCAATCTCCGTACAGGCAAGGGTGCGCAATCTCCGTACAGGCAAGGGTGCGCAATCTCCGTACAGGCAAGGGTGCGCAATCTCCGTACAGGCAAGGGTGCGCAATCTCCGTACAGGCAAGGGTGCGCAATCTCCGTACAGGCAAGGGTGCGCAATCTCCGTACAGGCAAGGGTGCGCAATCTCCGTACAGGCAAGGGTGGGGGGGCGAACTTGTGGGCAGTGGGTTCAGAACAACAGCAACAAAAACAGTATACAAATGTTTTTATAATTATACCACCACTCAAAATGGCACTTGGCCAGTGAGAGGTCAAAGGGGAAGGTACACCTCTGTTTGTGGACTTGCCTGCTTACAAGACAACACGTCACAGCACATTGTCACAAATATGACAAGAAAATGTAAGGCAACTTCATGTCATACTTTTTCCGCAGCATTGTTGGTTAAGCCATGCCCTTGTCTCTGGTGTGTGCAGTTAGAGCTGTACCATGCGGTGATGTACCGTAACTACCAGCGGAAGAACGACATGGACGAGCCCCCTCCGTACGACTACGGTTCTGGGGAGGAGGAGCTGAACAACGAGAAGAGGAAGAGTAAAGACCTGCAGTATGCTGCCATGGAGGAGAGATTCTACCGCTACGGCATCAAGCCAGAGTGGATGGTCATCCACAGGATCATCAACCACAGGTGCTCACTTCATACACACACTGTCCTCTCCCTATAAGGACTTTCTCTCACCCAGACTCACACTCACCACTTTGTATACAATGGAGTAAAGACAGTCATATCTACAGCATCATAAAACATTGTTGTCCCAGGTTTGAAATGTGTACAAGTAATTGTCTTTGTATTCTGAGGTTCAATCCAAAAGCTCACAGAGTTTTGACTGTCATTGTTCCTTGCGGTCCCTGCAGTTATGATAAGGATGGAGATGTACACTACATGATCAAGTGGAGAGACCTGCCCTATGACCAGTGCACCTGGGAGGTGGATGACTTTGATGTCCCTGAGTATCACCACAGCAAACACTCCTACTGGGACCACAGGTCAGCTCAGATCTCACACTTTGTTTTATCTCTCTGTCTCTCTCTCTGTCTCTCTCTTTCCCTCTGTGTCTGTCTCGCTCTCTCTTTTTCCCTCTGTCTCTCTATCCATCTCTCTGTGTCTCTGTCTCGCTCTCCCTCTCTGTGTCTCTCTCGCTCTCTCTAGTACACACACAAGCATACAAGCATATTTGTTTCACATGATTTCACATCCTGAGTTGACTATTTGTTAATATCTACTGTGATTTGACAGGGAGCAGATGATTGGTGATGACCAGCGCCCCTTAGTGGTGAGAAAGGGAAAGAAGGGCAAAGAGGAGGAGAAGAGGAGAGAGAGAGAAATCCCCCCCGATGCCCCAATTATAGATGTGAGTGGCCATCATTACTAGGGACTAAAACATACAGTCCTATTAGCTTAACAATCAACTGATATACCTCTGGTTATTCTCTCTCTGTCACTAGCCTACCATCAAGTTTGAACATCAACCCTGGTACATCAATGCCACTGGGGGCACCCTGCATCCGTACCAGCTGGAGGGTCTGAACTGGTTACGGTTCTCCTGGGCACAGGGCACAGACACTATCCTGGCAGACGAGATGGGCCTGGGCAAGACTGTCCAGACCATCGTGTTCCTCTACTCGCTCTACAAGGAGGTGGGTGAGGAGGACAGGCTCATACAGAACAGGGGTCTATTTGTTTGGTATTAATGTTCTATGACGTTATTAAAGGACAAGTTTTATTTTTACAACCAAATGTCTATTTTTGATGTAAATAACATTTTATAGAAGGGTCCAGACACCTTTTTCTATAACATACCATTTACATCAAAAATAGACATTTGGTTGTATAAACGAAAACTTCTCCTTTGGGTAAATACAACACAATAGAATCAGTACTGATTAAAGTAATACAATTTATGTTGCATATATTGTCAAATAGTATCTTTAGTCATGACTGAAACATGCCCCCCCCCCCCCCCCCTTCAGGGTCACTCCAAAGGGCCATACCTGGTCAGTGCCCCCCTGTCCACCATCATCAACTGGGAGAGGGAGTTTGAGATGTGGGCCCCAGACTTCTACGTGGTCACTTACACTGGGGACAAAGATAGCCGAGCGGTCATCAGGGAGAACGAGTTCACTTTTGAGGACAGTACAGTCAAGACAGGCCGCAAGGTCTTCCGTATGAAGGTATCCCCAAACTACAGTTACAATGTATTGAATCTCAGTGAACATCGACAAGCGTGTAATTTACATTGAAAGGAGAGTGGTTGTCATATCTAGAATCTCTGTTTTGGTCTTGACAGAAAGACAGTGCCATCAAGTTCCATGTGTTGTTGACATCATATGAGCTGATTACCATTGATCAGACCATTCTGGGCTCCATTAACTGGGCCTGTCTAGTGGTGGACGAGGCCCACAGACTGAAGAACAACCAGTCAAAGGTAACCCGACACCTCAAATTAAATCAACAAATTGATATAATTGGTCATTATTGTATTTGTCACTGGTAAATTGTCTAATAGTCCGTTTCTTAAGATCTAAAATCTGATTTCTTTACAATCTATTATCAATATATTATCCATCTTCTCCCTTTCAACTTCATCAACCTCGTATATAATTATTACTCAACTCTATTTGTGGCTTGGTTGAGCCTCTAATGTCTCTGTCACTGTACCTTAGTTTTTCAGAATCCTCAACGGTTATAAGATCTACTATAAGCTGCTACTGACTGGCACTCCTCTGCAGAACAACCTGGAGGAGCTGTTTCACCTCCTCAACTTCCTCACCCCAGAGAGATTTAAGTAAGAGCTGTACTGTATCCCCCACTGGGGCCCCTCCATTAGCCTGGCAGTCTGCCTATGGGGCCTGCTATCTGCTGCTGTAGCAGAGCGTAAAGAGCTACTGCTTAGGGAGATGCAATGGTGACCACAGGGTCCTCCTTACAGTACTGCCTGAAGCCAAGGCTTCCATTGCTCATTTTAACATTGACTGTACCGTCTTTAAAAGGTATCTATAAACTGTTTTGCTGTGTCTGTGCTCTCTCTTTCTGCAGTAACCTGGAGGGCTTTCTGGAAGAGTTTGCAGACATCTCCAAGGAGGACCAGATCAAGAAGCTGCATGACCTGCTGGGCCCACACATGCTCAGGAGACTGAAGGCTGATGTCTTCAAGAACATGCCTTCCAAGACAGAGCTCATTGTACGAGTGGAGCTCAGCCCCATGCAGAAGTTAGTTAGTCTTCTTCTAGTACTTTTCTATTGGACCTCACATTGTTGTATAAAACCTCTTCTGAGTTGTACCCCCAGGCTTAATCCCGCCTCTCACCTTTGACCTCTGACTAACAGGAAGTACTACAAGTTCATCCTGACGCGGAACTTTGAGGCGCTCAACTCCAAGAGCGGGGGCAACCAGGTGTCCCTTCTCAACATCATGATGGACCTGAAGAAGTGTTGCAACCACCCCTACCTGTTCCCAGTGGCAGCCATGGTGAGGGAGGGAGTGATGAGGAGGAGAGAGGGAGTGATGAGGAGGAGAGAGGGAGTGATGAGGAGGAGAGAGGGCAAAGGGAAGTTATGTATTGTAGAAGTTTATAGGTTGCCAACATGCAGGTATTTGTGTTTATCAGTGAGAGTTGACTGTCTGTGTGTGAGGTGCTGTGCTTTCTCATTGGGTCATTTGCTCTTTGTGTAAATGCAGGAGGCGCCAGTGTTACCCAATGGCTCTTATGATGGGAACCAGCTGGTCAAGTCCTCAGGCAAACTCACCCTGCTCCAGAAGATGCTGAAGAAACTCAAAGATGAAGGACACAGAGTTCTCATCTTCTCGCAGATGACTAAGATGCTGGATCTGCTTGAGGACTTTCTGGAATATGAGGGCTACAAATATGAACGCATCGATGGAGGCATCACAGGGGGGCTACGACAGGAGGCTATCGACCGCTTCAATGGTGAGTTACGCTGATGTTCTGTCTTTGTCCAGCAGGGAGCAGCACAGACAGCACTTATACTCACACACTTGCGTACACACTCCATGACTGTGTGACTTAATTTCTACTGCAGCACCGGGCGCACAGCAGTTCTGCTTCCTGCTCTCCACCCGAGCTGGAGGCCTGGGCATCAACCTAGCCACGGCAGACACCGTCATCATCTACGACTCAGACTGGAACCCTCACAACGATATCCAGGTACTGTGGGACATGGTACACACTAAGACAGGCTACATAATAAACTGTTGTCTGTATGCATTAGAACCCTCACAGAGTTGTGAATAGTCTCTTTCCATTTCTCTTCCTCCTTGACACCCTGTTCTGTTTCTGTATCTGTCTCTGTCTCTGTTCCTCTCTCACTCCCTCCATCTCTCTGCTGCAGGCATTCAGCAGGGCCCACCGTATAGGTCAGAACAAGAAGGTGATGATCTATCGCTTTGTGACACGGGCCAGCGTGGAGGAGCGTATCACCCAGGTGGCCAAGAGGAAGATGATGTTGACCCACCTTGTGGTGAGGCCCGGCCTGGGCTCCAAAACCGGCTCCATGTCCAAACAGGAGCTGGACGACATCCTCAAGTTTGGCACTGAGGAGCTCTTCAAGGATGAGATGGAGGCGGCCGCTCGGGCCATGGGTTCCCACCAGAAACTGTGTAAGACTAATGATGCGCGTACTGACTACACTGACTACAATGTGTCACAATTATAATTCATTGCTGTATGAAAAAGTCAAACCTGTTTTACCAGGAACATATTGTAGTTTTTAACTTGATTTGAACAAGATGTAAGTCTGTGTTCCTCTGACACAGTATATTGTGAATCGTGTGCTTACTCCAGGGGACATAAAGGATGGAGATGAGGGCAGTGTCATTCACTATGATGACAATGCCATCTCCAAGCTGCTGGACCGTAGCCAGAATGCCACGGAGGACACTGAGATCCAGAACATGAACGAATACCTCAGCTCCTTCAAGGTGGCCCAGTATGTGGTCAAAGACGAGGACGCGGAGGTAAGGACACACACACTCAGTCAGCATTGGAGGTGTCTATGTCTAGGAGTGGCTCTGTTCAGTATTCTCACAGTGTGTGTATGTGTATGCAGTCGTCTCTCTTCATTGTATTCTCACTTTAATCAGTAGTAGCTATGGTAACCACTTTGTTTACCCAGTAGTATCCTTGTTTCCTTGTTCAGTATTCTCACTGTGTGTGTCTGTGGGTGTGCGTGTGTTCAGGAGGAGCCCCAGCGGGAGATCATTAAGCAGGAGGAGAATGTGGATCCAGACTACTGGGAGAAGCTGCTGAGGCACCACTATGAGCAGCAGCAGGAGGACCTGGCCCGTAACCTGGGCAAAGGCAAACGCATCCGCAAGCAGGTCAACTACAACGACACGTCTCAGGAGGACCAAGGTTTGCCTCATACTGTACACTCTGACCTGCTATTCTCTTCTGCTTTAACAGGAACTATATGATTATTCCCCCTCCTAGGGAAAAGTTTAGTGAACTAAGCATCCCTCTAGATATACCTCTGGTAACACGAGTGGCACACTATACCTCTTCTTGGTTATGTGTGTATAACTATAGCAGCTTGCTTGGAAATAGTGACACATTTAGAAGCTGTATTGCTTTATATTTTACAGCATGTAAGTTGTGTTGAGGTGCTCTTTAACACGATCCCCCATAGTTCAACAATAGGTATTTGAGACTGAAGGGGAACTGTTTTAAAACCCATCTAAAGCAAAAGCACACTCCGAGACAAAGTGTTGATGAAGAGCACAGTCCACCAGTGTAGTGGCTGGGAGGACCGAGCAGACAGAGGCTCTGCTGCTAGTCAGTAGTAGTCAGTAGAGGATGCCTGCCCCCTAGTGGAGTAGTGTGCATGCCCACTGTAGTGGTCTGCAGTGCCAGCCCCCCCCCCCCCCCCCCTAGTGGGCCCCTGCAGAAGTGAATGCACTGTGCTGTTTCTCTCTGATCTGATCTGTGGCTCAGAGTGGCAGGATGATCTTTCAGACAATCATTCCGAGTACTCCGTGGGGTCCGAGGACGAGGACGAAGATTTCGAGGAGAGGCCGGAAGGTGGGTGTCAATGAGACCTGCGTAATCACTACGTTATAGATAACTCGCTCAGTGCCAGCTCTGCTCTGTGTAGATGGGCCTGGAACCTATCATTGGTAAGATGTTACTGAGGCACCTGTCTGATGGTGGGGGTGTTTCTCTGTAGGTGGGCGCAGGCACTCTCGCAGACAGCTGAAGAGTGACAGGGACAAACCTCTGCCACCCCTGCTGGCACGCGTAGGGGGCAACATCGAGGTAAGGAAGGAAGCACTCTGGTTTTATTTTAGTAGACAACGTGTGTGCGTGTTGATTTGACTAGTGGGTATAATGCCCTGTGCCAGGTGCTGGGGTTCAACACCCGTCAGCGGAAGGCCTTCCTCAATGCTATCATGCGCTGGGGCATGCCTCCTCAGGACGCCTTCAACTCTCACTGGCTGGTCAGAGACCTGAGAGGGAAGAGTGAGAAAGAGTTCAGGTATTTAAAGCTCACCTTGTATTCAGGAGTATTTGAACTGGGATTCAACGGCATCTCAACAGTCTCTACTGTTCACCATTACATTACGTCCCATTCAAATGCACACCCGTCTGTGTATGATGTCTCCCTGTCTCTCTAGGGCCTATGTGTCCCTGTTCATGAGACATCTTTGTGAGCCGGGGGCAGACGGAGCGGAGACCTTTGCAGACGGTGTCCCACGAGAGGGGCTGTCCCGCCAACATGTCCTCACCAGGATCGGAGTTATGTCTCTGGTCAGGAAAAAGGTACACATCAACCAATCATTCAAATTAACCAACCAATCACATAAATTAAACCCAGCAGAAAACAACTAGTTCCCCTCCTAACTGGGATGAGCAATGTTTAGATTTAGTAAGGCTGGTTCCCTGCTTTAGCATCTGGTTTTAGATAGCATGCCTTCAATACAACGTCTAGAATGGTGGAGAAACCCAGTGTCCTCTCATAGATTGTTATCTCACTGTTGTGTCTGTATCCAGGTCCAGGAGTTTGAGCATGTCAATGGAAAGTACAGCACTCCAGACCTGATCCCACTTGGACTAGAGTTGAAGAAACTGACTGAGAGTCTGTCCTCTGACCCCAACACCCCTGTCCCTGCCAGCCCTGCAGCCACACCCCAGCCTCCTGGCACTCCTGTCCCACCAGGTCAGAGTCACATTTGTTTTTTAGTTTTTTGCCAGGTTAGTCTCATTGAGATAAACATTTTAAAAAATATTTTCCAAGAGAGACCTGGCCAAAATAGCAGCACACAGTTTCAGACATAATTACAACATAAAACACAAAGCACAACAGTTTAAAAACATACATTTACACATTGAGCAGGCAAGAAATATTTGGGAAGGTGTGGTGCATCTAAGGGTCAAAACATTCAGCCCCTCACTTTATTGTCCACCAGAGATTTGAGCCTAACTTTGAACTCATTCAAGAAGACCAGCTCCTGCAGTTTCATGTCCATTTGTAGCTTCTTCCAAGCGGTGGCACGAACTACACATCTTTACCGTGTCCAGTGTGTAGTATGTGTGTTTGTTTGTGTGTGTGTCTGTTTCACATATGTTAGTTCATTAGATTTATTAAACAGGAAATGAGAGACAATGTTGGTGATTGATTTGCTGTTTTTACAGAGAAGATGGACTCAACCTCAGGGCCTACTGAAGACAAGGAGACCACAGAATTAGAGTACAAGAAACTACCAGAACTGGAGGTCAGAGTTCACTCCTCTTCTTCTGAAATGTTCCTGAATTGCCTTGTCTCGTATCCTCCTTATCCCTCTGTCTTCATACTGTTCTTTTCCCCTACATCTAATTGAACCGTTCTTATAATTCAAAACATATGTCACCTTCTAACTATCACCTTTTAATGTAAACTGACTCTCTGTCTCTCTCTCTTTCTCCCCCATCTGTCGCTCTCTCTCTCTCTCTCTCTCTTTCTCTCCCATCTGTCTCTCTCTTTCTCTCTCTCTCTCTCTTTCTCTCCCATCTGTCTCTCTCTCTCTCTCTCTCTCTCTCTCTCTCTCTCGCTTTCTCCCCCATTTGTCTCTCTCTCTCTCTCTCTCTCTCCCCCATCTGTCTCTCTCTCTCTCTCGCTCTCTCTTTCTCCCCCATCTGTCTCTCTCTCTCTCGCTCTCTTTCTCCCCCATCTGTCTCTCTCTCGCTCTCTCTTTCTCCCCCATCTGTCTTTCTCTCTCTTTCTCCCCATCTGTCTCTCTCTCTCTCTCTCTCTCTTTCTCCCCCATCTGTCTCTCTCTCTCTCTCTCTTTCTCCCCCATCTGTCTCTCTCTCTCCCTCTCTCTTTCTCCCCATCTGTCTCTCTCTCTCTCTCTCTCTTTCTCCCCCCATCTGTCTCTCTCTCTCTCTCTCTCTTTCTCCCCCATCTGTCTCTCTCTCTCTCTCTTTCTCCCCCATCTGTCTCTCTCTCTCTCTCTCTCCCCATCTGTCTCTCTCTCTCTCTTTCTCCCCCATCTGTCTCTCTCTCTCTCTCTTCTTTCTCCCCATCTGTCTCTCTCTCTCTCTCTCTCTCTCTTTCTCCCCATCTGTCTCTCTCTCTCTCTCTTTCTCCCCCATCTGTCTCTCTCTCTCTCTCTCTTTCTCCCCATCTGTCTCTCTCTCTCTCTCTCTTTCTCCCCCATCTGTCTCTCTCTCTCTCTCTCTTTCTCCCCCATCTGTCTCTCTCTCTCTCGCTCTCTCTTTCTCCCCCATCTGTCTCTCCCTCTCGCTCTCTCTTTCTCCCCCATCTGTCTCTCGCTCTCTCTTTCTCCCCCATCTGTCTCTCTCTCTCTCGCTCTCTCTTTCTCCCCCATCTGTCTCTCTCTCTCGCTCTCTCTTTCTCCCCCATCTATCTCTCCCTCTTCATCTGTGATGGTTGTCTCTCCAGACTAATCTAAGTACAGAGTCATCTTCCCAGGTAGGGAAGACAGACAAGGCTGCTGACAGGGATGAGACAGTGAAGTGCAGCACAGAGGACAAGCCAGTCTCCTCAGAGGAGAGTAGTGAAAGGACAGACACACCCTGCACACTTCCAGAGCCATTCACCAATCTTAAAGAGCCTCCATCCAAACAGACAGAGCTGTCGTCCAATCAAAGCTCACCAAAAGGTGAGTGGTGCATTTCATGGTTATTATGATCCAATGAGATGTAAATGGTTAATGTATTGGCTTTGGTTTGTCCCACCACATAAAAGTCAGTTGTGACATTTCTCTGTTTTGATTTGGCCATGTGTCTGTCTATGACCCCCTAGCGGAGCCTTGTAGAGAGACAGAGAAGTCTTTAGATAAAGGAGACAGTGATCCTGCCCCAGCCAAACCTGAGGAAAAGGAACTGAAGCCAGGTAAATGCAGAACAAGAAAAACCTGAAAACCTTCTCACTCTTTGAGTGGCAAGAGTGAAAGACACATTACTGTATAATAGTGAGGTAACACTTTTTCCTGAGGGTGGAACTCAAAAATGGAATCTTGTCAATCCATTTACTTAGTTTTTTCAGACGAGCCCAAGAGCGAGGACATGCCAGTGCCCGAGGGCAGGCTTAATGGTGAGAAAGAAGCACAGGAGGAGACGGAGGACATCAGGAGGGAGGTGGAGAAGAACGGCTTCAAAATGAGGTTCATGTTCAACATCGCCGACGGAGGCTTCACAGGTGAGGGATGAGCAGGAGATACAGGTAGTATAACAAGTTAATATATGCCATTTAGCAGACACTTGTATCCAAAGCACTTATTTGTGCATGTATTTTTTGTATGGGTGGCCCCAGCAGGAATCAAACCTACAATCCTGGTGTTACAATCGCCATGCTCTACCAATTGAGCCATACAGGACAGCTAAGGTATAGGAAGGAACACTACATGTTTGGTCAGGTCTAATGTTTGTTCATCTCTGTCAGAGCTACACACCCTGTGGCAGAACGAGGAGCGGGCCGCTGTGTCATCTGGGAAGATGTATGACATCTGGCACCGTCGCCACGACTACTGGTTGCTGGCTGGCATCGTAACGTATCCTTCCTCTGCATCTTACAGAGCTGGTCAGAATTCACAGTGCACAGTAATTCACTTGTCTGGTCTCAGAGGAGCTGAAGTCTTAAAGCTATTTGTGATGTGAAGTTATTTTATAATGTTTGTTTTCACTGACGGGGGAACCTCAGACATGGCTATGCCCGCTGGCAGGACATTCAGAACGACCCACGTTATGCCATCCTCAATGAGCCCTTCAAGACTGAGATGCACAAGGGGAACTACCTGGAGATGAAGAACAAGTTCCTGGCTCGCCGCTTTAAGGTGAGATGCTTCTTGCTGTCATAAAAACACATTTGTGGACATCCTGAATCTGAATAGTGGGCAAAACAACATTCAATATCTCTAAAGCACTATTAGTTTAGTTTGTTTTTTTAAGTTAGGGAGGAAGAGGACAGCGTTTTAAGGGGCCATGGAATCGCAGGCCACAGTGGCTGGGCCTAGTCATGCTATAGATGGTGGTGTAGATGAGGCTGGGCCTAGTCATGCTATAGATGGTGGTGTAGATGAGGCTGGGCCTAGTCATGCTATAGATGGTGGTGTAGATGAGGCTGGGCCTAGTCATGCTATAGATATTGGTGTAGATGAGGCTGGGCCTAGTCATGCTATAGATGGTGGTGTAGATGAGGCTGGGCCTAGTCATGCTATAGATGGTGGTGTAGATGAGGCTGGGCCTAGTCATGCTATAGATGGTGGTGTAGATGAGGCTGGGCCTAGTCATGCTATAGATGGTGGTGTAGATGAGGCTGGGCCTAGTCATGCTATAGATGGTGGTGTAGATGAGGCTGGGCCTAGTCATGCTATAGATATTGGTATAGATGAGGCTGGGCCTAGTCATGCTATAGATGGTGGTGTAGATGAGGCTGGGCCTAGTCATGCTATAGATGGTGGCGTAGATGAGGCTGGGCCTAGTCATGCTATAGATGGTGGTGTAGATGAGACTGGGTCTAGTCATGACATGGATGGTGGTGTAGATGAGGCTGGGCCTAGTAATGCTATAGATGGTGGTGTAGATGAGGCTGGGCCTAGTCATGCTATAGATGGTGGTGTGGATGAGGCTGGGCCTAGTCATGCTATAGATGGTGGTGTAGATGAGACTGGGTCTAGTCATGACATGGATGGTGGTGTAGATGAGACTGGGTTTAGTCAAGCTATGGAGGGTTGTGTAGATGAGGCTGGGTCTAGTCATGCTATGGATGGTGGTGTAGATGAGGCTGGGTCTAGTCATGCTATGGATGGTGGTGTAGATGAGGCTGGGTCTAGTCATGCTATGGATGGTGGTGTAGATGAGGCTGGGTCTAGTCATGACATGGATGGTGGTGTAGATGAGGCTGGGTCTAGTCATGCTATGGATGGTGGTGTAGATGAGGCTGGGTCTAGTCATGACATGACATGGATGGTGGTGTAGATGAGGCTGGGCCTAGTCATGTTATGGATGGTGGTGTAGATGAGGATGGGTCTAGTCATGACATGGATGGTGGTGTAGATGAGGCTGGGTCTAGTCATGACATGGATGGTGGTGTAGATGAGGCTGGGTCTAGTCATGCTATGAATGGTGGTGTAGATGAGGCTGGGTCTAGTCATGACATGGATGGTGGTGTAGATGAGGCTGGGTCTAGTCATGACATGGATGGTGGTGTAGATGAGGCTGGGTCTAGTCATGCTATGGATGGTGGTGTAGATGAGGCTGGGTCTAGTCATGACATGGATGGTGGTGTAGATGAGGCTGGGTCTAGTCATGACATGGATGGTGGTGTAGATGAGACTGGGTCTAGTCATGGCATGGATGGTGGTGTAGTTGAGGCTGGGTCTAGTCATGACATGGATGGTGGTGTAGATGAGACTGGGTCTAGTCATGGCATGGATGGTGGTGTAGATGAGGCTGGGTCTAGTCATGCTATGGATGGTGGTGTAGATGAGGCTGGGTCTAGTCATGACATGGATGGTGGTGTAGATGAGGCTGGGTCTAGTCATGACATGGATGGTGGTGTAGATGAGACTGGGTCTAGTCATGGCATGGATGGTGGTGTAGTTGAGGCTGGGTCTAGTCATGACATGGATGGTGGTGTAGATGAGGCTGGGTCTAGTCATGACATGGATGGTGGTGTAGATGAGGCTGGGTCTAGTCATGACATGGATGGTGGTGTAGATGAGGCTGGGTCTAGTCATGCTATGGATGGTGGTGTAGATGAGGCTGGGTCTAGTCATGACATGGATGGTGGTGTAGATGAGGCTGGGTCTAGTCATGACATGGATGGTGGTGTAGATGAGACTGGGTCTAGTCATGGCATGGATGGTGGTGTAGTTGAGGCTGGGTCTAGTCATGACATGGATGGTGGTGTAGATGAGACTGGGTCTAGTCATGGCATGGATGGTGGTGTAGATGAGGCTGGGTCTAGTCATGGCATGGATGGTGGTGTAGTTGAGGCTGGGTCTAGTCATGACATGGATGGTGGTGTAGATGAGGCTGGGTCTAGTCATGACATGGATGGTGGTGTAGATGAGGCTGGGTCTAGTCATGACATGGATGGTGGTGTAGATGAGGCTGGGTCTAGTCATGACATGGATGGTGGTGTAGATGAGGCTGGGTCTAGTCATGCTATAGATGGTGGTGTAGATGAGACTGGGTTTAGTCAAGCTATGGAGGGTTGTGTAGATGAGGCTGGGTCTAGTCATGCTATGGATGGTGGTGTAGATGAGGCTGGGTCTAGTCATGCTATGGATGGTGGTGTAGATGAGGCTGGGTCTAGTCATGCTATGGATGGTGGTGTAGATGAGGCTGGGTCTAGTCATGACATGGATGGTGGTGTAGATGAGGCTGGGTCTAGTCATGCTATGGATGGTGGTGTAGATGAGGCTGGGTCTAGTCATGACATGACATGGATGGTGGTGTAGATGAGGCTGGGCCTAGTCATGTTATGGATGGTGGTGTAGATGAGGATGGGTCTAGTCATGCTATGGATATTGGTGTAGATGAGGCTGGGCCAAGTCATGCTATAGATGGTGGTGTAGATGAGGCTGGGCCTAGTCATTCTATAGATGGTGGTGTAGATGAGGCTGGGCCTAGTCATGCTATAGATGGTGGTGTAGATGAGGCTGGGCCTAGTCATGCTATAGATGGTGGTGTAGATGAGACTGGGTCTAGTCATGACATGGATGGTGGTGTAGATGAGGCTGGGCCAAGTCATGCTATACATGGTGGTGTAGATGAGGCTGGGCCTAGTCATGCTATAGATGGTGGTGTGGATGAGGCTGGGCCTAGTCATGCTATAGATGGTGGTGTAGATGAGACTGGGTCTAGTCATGACATGGATGGTGGTGTAGATGAGGATGGGTCTAGTCATGACATGGATGGTGGTGTAGATGAGGCTGGGTCTAGTCATGACATGGATGGTGGTGTAGATGAGACTGGGTCTGGTCATGACATGGATGGTGGTATAGATGAGGATGGGTCTAGTCATGACATGGATGGTGGTGTAGATGAGGCTGGGTCTAGTCATGACATGGATGGTGGTGTAGATGAGGCTGGGTCTAGTCATGACATGGATGGTGGTGTAGATGAGACTGGGTCTAGTCATGGCATGGATGGTGGTGTAGATGAGGCTGGGTCTAGTCATGGCATGGATGGTGGTGTAGATGAGGCTGGGTCTAGTCATGGCATGGATGGTGGTGTAGATGAGGCTGGGTCTAGTCATGACATGGATGGTGGTGTAGATGAGGCTGGGTCTAGTCATGACATGGATGGTGGTGTAGATGAGGCTGGGTCTAGTCATGACATGGATGGTGGTGTAGATGAGGCTGGGTCTAGTCATGCTATAGATGGTGGTGTAGATGAGACTGGGTTTAGTCAAGCTATGGAGGGTTGTGTAGATGAGGCTGGGTCTAGTCATGCTATGGATGGTGGTGTAGATGAGGCTGGGTCTAGTCATGCTATGGATGGTGGTGTAGATGAGGCTGGGTCTAGTCATGCTATGGATGGTGGTGTAGATGAGGCTGGGTCTAGTCATGACATGGATGGTGGTGTAGATGAGGCTGGGTCTAGTCATGATGAGGCTGGGTCTAGTCATGACATGGATGGTGGTGTAGATGAGGCTGGGTCTAGTCATGCTATAGATGGTGGTGTAGATGAGACTGGGTTTAGTCAAGCTATGGAGGGTTGTGTAGATGAGGCTGGGTCTAGTCATGCTATGGATGGTGGTGTAGATGAGGCTGGGTCTAGTCATGCTATGGATGGTGGTGTAGATGAGGCTGGGTCTAGTCATGCTATGGATGGTGGTGTAGATGAGGCTGGGTCTAGTCATGCTATGGAGGGTTGTGTAGATGAGGCTGGGTCTAGTCATGCTATGGAGGGTTGTGTAGATGAGGATGCGTCTAGTCAGGTTATGCTAGTGGATGAGGAGAGTATAGTGGGGAAGGGGAAGCGACTGGAGGGGTGTGTGGAGGACGGTGTCAAGCGGAAAAGGAAAAAGGGGGAGAAGACAGGAGGTGGGAGGGGAGGTTGGTGTGGTCAAGTGTGCAAAGGAACCTTTGCCTGGTGCTGGGGGGGGGGGTCTGAGGAGGAGGACGATGAGGATGCTTTTTTTTCTGACTCCTCAATGGGTCCAGAGCTGAGAGGCAAAGGGTCAAAGTACACGGTGAGGGAACTGTCAAGGTTCCTGAATGAGACTAAAGGGAAAAAGGTTCATCTTGAAGCTTTTTTTTTGCTGTCTGGGAAGGTTTGTAAGATCAGTTCAACACGCTATGAAAAATGAGGGGCATGGTGTCCTCTCACCCGGAAACGTTTAGGTTGAGGAAGTAGGTCACAACCGTGCGGAAGGGTCTACCTTCAGACACTGTTTAGATTCATAATTTTTTTCTGGCACTGGAGCTATTTGAGCTTTGCTATTGGTCTTATTCTTTGCTGGTTTTTCTCCCACTTCTTATGGAGACACTTCGGGTAGGCTCGCTCAATATAATTGGTGCCAGAGATGTAGTAAAGAGGAGTCTGTTGGGGTGAATATGTAATACAAAAAAAAGTACAGGTGTTGTTTCTGCAGGAGACGCATAGTGATGTGGTGAATGAAGTCGATTGGGGGCTCTGGTGGAAGGGGGCAAGTGTGTTGAGCCATGGAACAAATGTTAGTGCAGGGGTGGCAGTCGTTGCACCGTGCCTGGCCGTAAAAATGTGCTCCTCAAAGGAGGTGTGTAGGAGTAGACTGCTTGTAGTAAAATAAAATAAAAATTGTCCTTATAAATGTGTATGCGCCTAACACAGGGAGAGAGAGGGGGGGCGTCTGTTTGAGTGTCTTAGACAGGAACTCTCACAGGTAGTGCCTGAGGAGACGCTGGTGGTTGGCGGGGACTGGAACTCTCACAGGTAGTGCCTGAGGAGACGCTGGTGGTCGGCGGGGACTGGAACTGTACTATGGATTATACAAAAGACTGAAATGGGGAGGAGCCTCATTCAGGCTCAGTGGGGGTGTTAAATTACATCATTAAGCAGTTTGACATAGTGGATGTTTGGAGAACTAGATATCCCAACACAAGATAGTATACATGGGGGAAGGTCTTTGGGGCTAGGCTGAGTGCAGCCCGACTCGATCGGTTTTATATGTCCAGGAATCAGAGTAATAGGCTGCTGGGCGCCACCATTCTCCCAGTAGGTTTTTCAGATCACCACATAACCATGGCTCGGCTGTCTGTTTCACCAGGGCATCGGCAGGGATCCTATTAGAAGTTTAATGTAAAGTTCTTACACTTTTTGCTCAGGCTTCCAGACTTTTTGGGAAAGATGGGGGCATCGAAGAGAGGAGTATCAGTCTCTGAGTCAATGGTGGGATATTGGAAAAGTCCAAATTCGGCTTTTCTGTCAACAGTATACAGCTCTCTCATCCTCAGAGGCTAGGGGGAACTTGAGCATAGTATCAGTGAAGTGGAGGTAGAGCTGGCGGGGCAAGGCAATGTAGGCCTTCAGGCTAATTTAGCTGAATTACGTAGGGACTTGGGCAGTTTACAGTTGACTTGGGCAGTTTAGTATAAAACCGTGGAGTTGTTTATGGCAGAACTGTGTGATCCTATGTGTGCTGAGGTTTTGTTTGCAGAAATCCCTAAGCGCTCTCTGGCACATGGGTATGAAATGGACATTCCCATGAACTGGCAGAGGCCATAACCCAAATGGCATCCGGCCGTGCACTGGGGGTCGATGGACTTCCAGTACAGTTTTATGAAAAATTCTGGGGAATAATTGGACTGGACTTCTTTTGCGTGTTGCATGAGTGCATCAAAGTAGGAGAGTAGCCAATGAGCTGCCGTCGGGCTGTTCTGACTCTCTATCCCAAAAAAGGGGACTTGTGTGAACTTGGGCGGCAGTCTAGTGGTTAGAGTGTTGGGCCAGTAACCGAAGGGTTGCTAGATTGAATCCCCGAGCTGACAAGGTAAAAATCTGTTATTCTGCCCCTGAACAAGGCAGTTAACCCACTGTTCCTAGGCCGTCATTGTAAATAAGAATTTGTTCTTAACTGACTTGCCTAGTTAAATGAAATTTGCTAAATATTTTTTTTAAAGAACTGGAACACTCTGAGCCTGGCCACTAACAGCTGGTTGGCCCGGGTCGACCCGGGAGTCAGACATGGGTGTGTCCTTTCTGTGTCATGAGTGAAACTGTGATTCATGTGTTTTCTGTGTGCACCAGGTTAATGCCTTTAATGTCTCTGTTGGAATGTCTGTGTGAGAGGTTGGGAGTGGAGTTTACTGTCGGGATGTTTATAATGGGATACAGGTATTCAAAAAAGGAAAAGGACAGATTTGTGTTTCTGTTTGCTCAGGCAAAGTTGGCTATTTAGCTAACAAGGAGGAACAGGGTCAAAGGTGGGGGGATAACAGACTCTTTACTATTGTTTAATGGGATGGTCTCTGCGTGTCTTAGGGTGGAATGTGAGTTCTATTAAAATTATAAAAAGTGTGTAGATGTTTCAGGAGACACAGTGGGGCAAAAAAGTATTTAGTCAGCCACCAATTGTGCAAGTTCTCACACTTAAAAAGATGCGAGAGGCCTGTAATTTTCATCATAGGTACACTTCAACTATGACAGACAAAATGAGAAAAGAAAATCACATTGTAGGATTTTTAATGAATTTATTTGCAAATTATGGTGGAAAACAAGTATTTGGTCAATAACAAGTTTATCTCAATACTTTTTTATATACCCTTTGTTGGCAATGACAGAGGTCAAACGTTTTCTGTAAGTCTTCACAAGGTTTTCACACACTGTTGCTGGTTTTTTGGCCCATTCCTCCATGCAGATCTCCTCTAGAGCAGTGATGTTCTCCCCCAAGATGACTGACTAAATACTTTTTTACCCCACTGTATGTTGTGGGGGGGGGTTGTCTGTACAGCTGGAGAAGATGGGTTTGATATATGGTTGTAGAAGCAGTGAGATTTGGTTAGTCTAATGTGTTGTTTTGTATCGTGGGGTAGAGGGCAGTACAGGGGATATTAATTTTTTAAAGGGGGGGATGGTGAGGTTTTAATAAAATGAAATGAGGATGTATTATTAAAGAAAGACAATGTCAAAAGTCTCTCTCTCTTTTAGCTGTTGGAGCAGGCTCTGGTGATAGAGGAGCAGTTAAGAAGGGCAGCGTACCTGAATATGACCCAGGACCCCAACCACCCGGCTATGGCCCTGAATACCCGCTTTGCTGAGGTGGAGTGTCTGGCTGAGTCCCACCAGCACCTGTCTAAGGAGTCTCTGGCCGGGAACAAGCCAGCCAACGCTGTGCTGCACAAAGGTCTGTCATCTCCCAGTGTGTACACAGCAGCAGGACTAAAACACTGTCTACAAACTCAAGATCTGGGTGAATAAAAATTAAGTATTGCATCAACTGTAGATAAGATTGGATACATTAGTGCATTCTTGTCATTGACGGTGTCTGTGTGTTCCAGTACTGAACCAGCTGGAGGAGCTGCTGAGTGATATGAAGGCAGATGTGACGCGGCTTCCCAACATGTTGTCCCGGATCCCCCCGGTGTCTGCCCGTCTGCAGATGTCTGAGAGGAGCATCCTCAGCCGCCTCACCAGCCGCGGCAATGAACCTCCGCCCCAACAGGTACTGTACGGGCATGGGCTCGGTTAAGGCGATAGGTGGGTTAGGATTGGTACAATTAGGTTTAGTTTGGTTGGAGCAAGGTTAGGCTCAGGGTACTGTAGGTTTGGCTTGGTTTAGTTGGGGTGCTTTGGTTTGGTAAGTCATTTTGGTCGTCATTGACAAGATGTGTAAATTGTGTTCTGTACTCTACCTCCAGCCGTTCGGCCAGAGCTCATTTGCCTGTTCCCAGATGTACAGCACTGGTTTTGGGGGCAGCTTCCGGGGGGCCTGTGGGAGGAGCCATGGTCAACTACAGCCAGATGCCCCTGGGACCCTACGTCAGTGGTAAGAGGCCTGTCTCTGCACGACTGTAGGTCTAACTGTAAGATGAGATGTTCCTTATCTGAACAGCCGAGGACAGAAACTGCAAGATGGAGCACTGTAAGATGAAATGCTGCTCTGTGTCCCTTTCTAATAATATGTTAGGGAATGAAAAGCTTAAAATGTTTTATGTGGGTCATTTATTTTTCTGAGCACCTTTCTTTGGTATCCCTGTTTGATATCCCTTCACCCCCCTCCCCCCAAATTATTCCCCCCCGGGGCCCCCTCTTCTAGTGTCCAACGGCCCCCCACCCCCGTCCAGCCACCTGGACAAGAAGTCCTGCGACCCGCTGAGGGACGTCACCACCCCTGACCTCAAGTCAGGCAAGCCCAGTGATGTCATCTGTATTGAAGATTAGATCAGCTATCCCAAAATTGATCTGGAGTCAGCCAAGCCCAGGGATGTCAACTATTATATAAATGATTACAGAATCTTCACACCCCCCCCTTCCTCATCCTCCCCTCTCCTGTAAGAAGCTCTCTGTCTATGGATCAGAGAATAATACACAGATGTATTTATCTATCGTATGAATTGCACTTCTATCTTTCGAGGATTCTTCAACATACTTCATGCAGTAGCTATTTGCTTTTATGACTTAGGTTGGTGAGTCAAGCAGAGGAACTGTCTATTAGGATGTGAGAGTCAAACGACCTCAGACGCCCGGCTTCTGCTAACTGACACGTGGAAGGGAAGTGATCTTATAGAATGACTGGAACCGCCCTGTCTGAAGGGGAAAGTATTGGCTACAGGAAGAGCTGCAAAAAGTGAAAGTACACATGGTGGATGAGCCGGTGGAGGTGCCAATGCTCCGGAGCTGCTGTAATGAGAATCATCTGTGTCTATTCATTGACTTTAGGCCTGGCTCTGCTCCTTCATTCTGGGTCTTTTCCTTCTGCGTTCATCTTTTGCCTATTCTTTGTGCATCGGGACCGACCTCTGCTGGAGCAGTGTGCTTTAGCTATGTACACATAGAAGGAAAATAGAACTATGAAGGCATAAGGCTCCCATCCTAGAATTATAGAGATCATAAGTGGGTGCTGATACGGCAGCCAATTCTCTCATTATGTTTACTTCGTGTTAGTTTTTATAGTTTTATGGCAGAGCCTTGAGTTGGAACTTGTAAGAATAAGCGTGACTTTAAGGAAGTACAGCTACACTATGCCTCAACCCCTAAAGACTGCCATCTCCCGCCTCTGGAGAAAGGGATCCTAGTTACAGAGCTGCATTAGCTATTAATATACTAAGGGGTTCTCCCATGTAATGTACATAGTTCAAGAGACTGCTGTTTATTTTGCCTTGCATTGTCATTGTGAATTTGACGCATACATGCATAAAACTGTAACAGGCTGGAATAGTGCAAAAAGTGAAGATCACATAGAAGTTACTAGCCTATTTCTGCAAATGTACATATATTTCTTTAATATTTGAATGTGATTATTGGCCAACCTCCGGGGCCATGACTAGTGTGTGTTAAAAACAGAATTTTCTCCTGTCTGTCATATGGTTGGGATGTCAAGCTAACTGTGTACTGGACATGGTGCTGGATGGGAGTAATTCTGTTGCCTTTAACACCTACAAGTTATTGTGTTATTGTTCCCCAAAGCGCCAAATTAAAAACTAAAAAGTGCTTATGACACTACGTCACCTTTTGGCCTAGGTTTCATGTTTTCCATGAAATGTGCGTTATTGTGTGTGCTTATTTTTAAGGTAAAGTGTTATTTCAGAATGTACTGCTTTAGTGCCACTTAAAGAGGTCTGCTCACTCCATGGCTAATGTCCCAGATTGTATGCTTGATAATCTTATAAATGGGTGGAATTATTTCCATTGAGAACTGAGGGCAGTGGTTGACTAAGATAGCTAATTCAATCATCAATAGATTATAATCTTCATAGAGTTTTTGATAGCCAAGGTTGGATAGCCATACAGTAAAAGTATCAAAAGCTGTTTTTGTTTTCTTATTTTCTGATGTTTTGTTTTATATGGGTTCCTTGGAAGGGAACTGTTTATTGCATTACATGTTGTGAGGACTAAACCGTATCAGAGCGACAGCATGGATTCACTTGACAATACTTTTTATTCCATCTGTCTGCTAATGTGATTGTCCAAAGTGAAACTACCTTTTTATATGTTCAATGAGACTTAATTTGTTGAGATTTTTCATGAATGTGTGTATTACATTTACTAATTGAAAACCTTAAAGGCCCCAGTGCAGTCAAAAACGTGAATAACCTGTGTTTTATATATATTTCCACACTATGAGGTTGGAATAATACTGTGAAAATGATGATAATGTCCTTTTAGTGTAAGAGCTTTTTGAAAAGACTGCCTGAAATTTCAACCTATTTTCATGGGACGGAGTTTTGGCCTGCCTGGTGACATCACCAGGCGGTAAAGTAGTTAACAGACCAATTAGAAAGAGAGCTCCAAACCTCTCAATAACAGCTAGTTTTCAGTTTACCCTCCCCACTCAAGATCACTCCCAGACAGTCCTGAAAAAATTATTGCTTGAAATATTGCTCTTTGCTAAAAAAAAAAAAAGCTTTTTGTTTCATTTTTATCATTTTAATCGAAAACAATCACAGTAAGGCACTTAATTGTTACCCAGAAATGATTTTATATTGAGATAAGAACGTCTGCATTGGACCTTTAAATGCGATGTTTGCTCTTATTTTTCTCTCAAAGACTAGAGGCATTACACTACCGTTCAAAAGTTTGGGGTCACATAGAAATGTCCTTGTTTTTGAAAGAAAAGAATAGCATCAAATTGATCAGAAATACAGTGTAGACATTGTTAATGTTGTAAATGACTATTGTAGCTGGAAATGGCAGATTTTTTATGGAATATCTACATAAGCGTACAGAGACCAATTATCAGCAACCATCACTCCTGTGTCGCAATGGCACGTTGTGTTAGCTAATCCATGTTTATCATTTTAAAAGGCTAATAGATCATTAGAAACCCCTTTTGCAATTATGCTAGCACAGCTGAAAACTGTTGTCCTTTTTAAAGAAGTAATAAAACTGGCCTTCTTTAGACTAGTTGAGTATCTGGAGCATCAGCATTTGTGGGTTTGATTACAGGCTCAAAATGGCTAGAAACAAAGTACTTTCTTCTGAAACTCGTCAGTCTATTCTTGTTCTGAGAAATGAAGGCTATTCCATGCAAGAATTTGTCAAGAAACTGAAGATCTCGTATAACGCCGTACTACTCCCTTCACAGAACAGCGCAAACTGGACCTAACCAGAAAAGAAAGAGGAGTGGGAGGCCCCGGTGCACAACTGAACAAGAGGACAAGTACGTTAGAGTGTAGTGGAACCCCTCCGCAATAGAAAAGTGCATGGCGCCAAATTCAAAACAACAAAAATCTCATAATTAAAATTCCTCAAGCATACAAGTATTTTACACCATTTTAAAGATAAAATTCTCGTTAATCCAGCCACAGTGTCTGATTCCCAAAAGGGTTTACAGTGAAAGTACCACAAACGATTATGTTAGGTCACCACCAAGCCACAAAAAACACAGCCATTTTTCCAGGCAGAGAGAGGAGTCACAAAAAGCAGAAATAGAGATAAAATGAATCACTAACCTTTGATGATTTTCATCAGATGACACTCATAGGACTTCATGTTACACAATACATGTATGTTTTGTTTGATAAAGTTCATATTTATATTAAAAAAACGGAGTTTACATTGGCGCGTTACGTTCAGTAGTTCTAAAACATGCGGTGATTGTGCAGAGAGCCATATCAAATGACAGAAATACTCATAATAAACATTGCTAAATTATACATGGAACTTTAGATAAACTTCTCCTTAATGCAACCGCTGTGTCAGATCAAATTTTTTAAAAAACTTTACGGAGAAAGCAAACCATACAATAATCTGAGTACAGCCTTTAGACAACAAAGCAGCCAAAAGATACCCACCATATTGGGTAGTCAACATTACTCAGAAAAAGCATTTTAAATATTCACTTACCTTTGATGATCTTCATCAGAATGCACTCCCAGGAATCCCAGTTCCATCATAAATGTTTCATTTGTTCGATAATGTCCACCAGTTATGTCCAAATATCTTCTTTTGTTAGGGCGTTTGGTAAACAAATCCAAAAGCGCGTTCAGGTCGTGCTGAACGAAAAGTTCAAAAAGTTCCGTTACAGCCCATAGAAACATGCCAAACTAAGTATGGAATTAATCTTTAGGATGTTTTTAACATAAAACTTCATTAATGTTCCAACCGGACAATTCCTTTGTCTGTAAAAATGAAGTGGAACATAGCTACCTTTCACTTGAGCGCGCATGACCGAGGCTATGGCACTCTGCCAGACCACTCACTCAAAGAGCTCTTATGAGCCCCTCCTTTAGAGTATAATCTTCAAAACAGGTTCTAAATACTGTTGACATCTAGTGGAAGCCGTGGGAAGTGAAACATAACTAATATCCCACTGTATCTTAAATGGGGGCTGAGTTGAAAAACTACAAACCTCAGATTTCCCACTTCCTGGTTGGATTTTTTCTCTGGTTTTTGCCTGCCATATGAGTTCTGTTATACCCACAGACATCATTCAAACAGTTTTAGAAACGTCAAGAGTGTTTTCTATCCAAATGTATTAATTATATGCATATTCTAGCTTTTACGGCTGAGTAGCAGGCAGCTTAATTTGGGCACGTTTTTCATCCAAGCTACCAAATACTGCCCCCTACCCCAAATAAGTTAATTTCTCAGAACAAGAATAGACTGACGAGTTTCAGAAGAAAGTTCTTTGTTTCTAGCCATGTAATCGAACCCACAAACGCTGATACTCAACTAGTCTAAAGGCCAGTTTTATTGCTTCAGTAATTCAGGACAACAGTTTTCAGCTATGCTAACATAATTGCAAAAGGGGTTTCTAATGATCTATTAGCCTTTTAAAATGATAAACTTGGATTAGCTAAGACAACGTGCCATTGGAACATAGGAGTGATGGTTGCTGATAATGGGTCTCTGTACGCCTATGTAGATATTCCATAAAAAATCTGACGTTTCCAGCTACAATAGTCATTTACAACATTAACCATGTCTACACTGTATATCTGATCAATTTGATGTTATTTTAATGGACAAAAAAATTGCTTTTCTTTTAAAAACAAGGACATTTCTAAGTGACCCCAAACTTTTGAACGGTAGTGTACCTATTTGTATTATTTTTAATGACACGGCTATAGCCCTCATGTGGAGGTCTTGAGAAAGGAATTGTAAATGGACTGTCCTGAACTGAAGAGATTACTGTATACAGGGTGTGATTGTAGCTCTGCTCTATAGGCTTTTTATATGAATGTTCTGAGGTGCTCTGTTGGCTGAAAAGTGTTACTACACAGTGTCTGCCCGTGTCTGACTGTCTTCTCAGACAAAGCACTTTACCTGAAGTTTAACTGAGTGCAGTATCACACGGCCTTGACTGACCTCATTCAATTACAAACACAACAATAGATATTGGCCAGTTGAAATAGGAATAACAAATAGGGCACATGCCAGTTCTTAGGCTACTATTTTGCCCCCAATTTAGTGCGTGTTTATCAGTGCTGTTCTGTCCATGGAGTGTACAGTCCCAGTGTTTCTGTTCAGCCTGTTACTCCATTTGTAAGTCATGTGAGGGTCACTGTGTGGACTAGCTATAGTGTAGGTTTGGACAAGACCCACACACCTTGTCATTGATTGAAATAGTGTTACTGGATAGCAGCATATAACAACGCTATGTAAATACTAAGATTTACAGTGCTTTGTCTCTCTCATACTCTTATCGATCATGTACCTAACTACACAGTATGCATGAGAGAAACTGAATGTTGCAGGGTAGTTGCCATAGAACTGCAATGTGCGCACAGGATGTGTTCAATCAAATCCACATGTCTGTTTCCTTACGGAGTGCTGAAGTGACTATGAAATGCAATCAAACTGAAGTCAGTATGAATGTAATGTGTTTGTAAGAAGGCCTCAGTCTAATACTATAAATATATTTACAGTGTATGTACATGCTTATAAACAAGGCTTCAAAAGCTACCAAATGACCCTGGTAAAGGCACCTTTGTTGCAGTGAATGTACAGCATGTGAAATCTTTTGTATGAAGGTTCACTTTGGTAAAGTTGGTAAATTTCAGAGATGGTTGCTCTGTGTAGCTAGCTTTGAGAGAGACATTGAATTCAAGCAGTGTTATAATGGTACAGATGTTTGTGCTAAATTGCAAATGAATGAAAAAAGTGAATTGTCATCTTTTACTTTGTACTCTGTGTATTTGTTCAATGTGTTTTAATAAATCCCCTCAACAACAATAGACATACCTCATTGCTTAAATGCAGATCTGAGAAAATAAGCTAATTCTCAGTTTGAGTATGTGTGAGCTGTGAAGTTCTATATTTTAAGGTGACTTTCTTTTGCTGAGAGGGAAACCCACAGGGCAGAAGGAAGGTTGGCTGCCCAAAAAAGACATGGAACAGTACAAATGAGGAGAAGATGAAGGCAGGAACCACCTGGAATGAAATCAAGAAAACGTTCCAGAACAGAGTTTTCTGGAGTTGCAGCTCTGAGGCCCTTTGTTCCACTAGGAGTTGAAAGGAATAAGCCAAGTAAGTCAAGTTGCCTTGAAACATCAATAAAGAGAATTGATAAATAGTTTGATTTTAGAACTGCAGGCTTGTTAATGGGGCTTGACACCTGATGTCTGCCAGTGGTCCAGGTCACTCACTGCCTTGCTGTAAAGTAAATGAACTTAGGAGCAGAAATTGAGCCATTGACATATTAAGTCAGAGTTCAAGACATTCAGCCAATCACAGCTTTTACGGTACATTATTCTCTTTCCTTGAATATATAAATTGACCAAAATGTTTGTACCTAAAAAGGAGATGTTTACTGACAATTGTTATATGGTAGTTATAAAACACATATTGCACTAATATTCTCAGGTGCTTCTCTTTCCTCTCTACTGATGTCCATCTTAGTTCAGTTGACATTAGTATTTTTACATTTTAAAATTTGTATTCCTCAAGTCCTTGGCTTGGTGATGTAATCACTAACATTGTTCCAAACTATTCCCCCTTTCACCCAAGTTTCCCATCCTAATACCTCTTGGCCCACCCTCTACATCTGCATATCTGCTCTGATTGGGCATGTGCCATACTTTAGCATTTCTATTGGCCGAAGCCAAGACTTTTGCTCTGCCATTGGCCAATCAATGCTGCGAAAGCCCTTTGGCCTGCTTTGTGTCTGTTAAGCAGCAGGGGGCAGGAGATTGGAGGAGGGAGGGAGGGACTAAACATAAGGGGAGAGAAAAAGAGGGAAGAGGGACAGAAAGACGGGGCAAGAAATTGTGAGAAAGAGAGCGAGAGGGAGGGACTGAACCATAGAATCAAGAGAGGAGGGAGTAGGGGGAGCCTCATTCAGAGCAGCTAGTGTGAGGAGTGGAGCTGACCTAATGTGGGAAAGTAAACAGTATTTCCAGTCTATTCTGCCGGAGCCTAGGAGCTCTTAAAGCAGACATACAGGGGAATGAGTGAGGAACCTGCCAGTATATAAGCAGAATGTTCATGGGAGGTAACCAGGATTAAAGAGTCCACAGGGAGTAACTGAAGCTTGTTGGAGGAAATACTACCGAGGACAAGAAGGTGAGAGATGTATTTTTATTGTATTCTACTATACACACTCTCCCTCTTTTTTGTTTCACTTCTCTGCATGTTCACCAAGACAAGAGCTTTGTGGAAGGGGCCATGGATGGAGTGGGGGTGGGTGGGTGTGTTGTTTTGTGCTCTCAGACCCTGGGTCCGATAGCTTGCAGCTTCGGGCAGCGGAGTTACAGAGGAGGAAAGGAGAGCAGAGGCAATACCCAAAGCCGGGTGGCCTCTTTGTTGAATACACTCTTTCACAGACAATTACACCAGGACTAACCTTCAGAGAGGGCTGTGTCTGGGGCTTGGCTACCCATATTATCAAGGGAAGACCATGAGGCACTCTGGTCCAGAGACATACACCATCTATAGGGAGGATCTATACATTGATTCCAGGCAGAACTGGGCCAGTGATACTCCACTCCAGTATATACATTACTGTACCCCCTCCATAGCCCCAGGCTGAAACATGAGTCGTCTATCCAGCCCTAGTCTTGGGGCTCCTTCCTGGAGTACAATAGCCCCTCCCTGAATGAATTTCACGCTGCCTCATCCCCACAGAGGAGAAAGGAATGGGGAGAGGGGGACCTCTGATCTGCATTTTGGAAAGATGTAGTGTTTCCCGCTTTAGTCGGATGTCCCAGCATTCCCTGAGTCAGACTGTTAAACTTTTGTTCGACAATCAAGTTCCATTAATTAATAGTCCATGCATGTCTGGCCTGGAGCTTAAACCACAAAGATTCTCCTATGAATGGGACCCCATTCGCCTTTTCCTCTCACGCCATAGTGAATACACAGCTGAGGCCTTCCCACTCCCGGAAGCCCTAGGGGAATTAGTACAGACAGTTATGGATGAAGACCGGCATAAAAATAAAATAACCGTCATAACCGCTTTAAAAAAGAATAGTAAAGAATGGCTGACTGAAGACGGGACGGTAGGACATTCGTGCCCGTTTCCGCTGTAACGTGAAACTTTATTGCTCCTCGCTAAAACAAGCAAGGTGTTGTAGCGAATCATTATTTTAGGCAACGGCCCCTCCCTGCAGCAGCTGCACACATAGAAATATAATATATTTCAATGGCAGCATATGCAGTCAGGAGCAAAGGGGGGGGGGGGGGGGGGGGGGGGGGCGTTTTAACAGTGAGCGCGGTCATTTGGCTGACCAATAAGTCATCCAAAATTCCATGACCATCACAGCCCTACCATCTCTCTGTACTGTGTCACATCCTTCATGCTTGCTGTAACTGTGCCGTAAGTTGCATTCATACATTAATAGCAAAGTCAAATTCCTATGACTGCATCAAAGGGACAGCTCAACCCCCCTCTGTATTGTAACAGCTAACAATTCTGTATAATGATACTGAACAACAACCCTGGCTGGCAAAGACTGAACAATAGGGAAGTATCAACAATGAACATGTACACAAAGCTTCAAACCGAGCTTTCATTGGCCCAAGAAAAGATCATTCAGATGCGCCATTGACAGAGATCACAATGGAGAGTGTGGGAACAGGACACCCAGGTCAGTGAACCTGCTGTCACACAGTGACGTTTTGGTCATTCTGACACCCAACCATAACCCTAGATGGGAATGTTTGATTATTAAGGACTTACCATACACCTAGAATGTTTGATCTTGGTTAAACTTGTCACATACACAGTTTACAGCAGGTATAAAAGGTGCAGTGAAATGCTTACATGCTAGCTCCCTCAACATTGTAGTACGTTATAAATAATAATACAAAATAAGTCAATAGAGGAAGGTAGTATGGATAGTAATAAAACTGCTATGTACACAGCAGGATGTACAATATACATTTATGAATGTGCAATGTCAACTATGACTACGTTACAAATATAAAGTGGATTTATACTATAATTACATTGCTATTAGGGAAGTGACTTACCTGCAGTGTTTGGACTTAGGTATGTACTGTGACAAGGTATGTACTGTGACAAGAAAAAGAATGTGAACCCTTTGGTATTATCTGGATTTCTGCATAAACTGGTTATAAAATTAGATCTGATCTTCATCTAAGTCACAACAACAGACAAACACAGTCTGCTTAAACTAATAACACACAAATTATTGTATTTTTCTTGTCTATATTGAATACATAATTTAAACATTCACAGTGTAGGTTGGAAAACTTATGTGAACTCCAAGGCTAATGACTTCTCCAAACGCTAACTGGAGTCAGGAGTCCGCTAACCTGGAGTACAATCATTGAGACGAGATTGGAGATGTTGGTTAGAGCTGCCCTGCCGTATTAAAAACATTCACAAAATTGGAGTTTGCTTTTCACATTGCCTGATGTGAACCATGCCTCGAACAAAAGAGATCTCAGAAGACCCCAGATTTAGAATTGTTGACTTGCATAAAGCTGGAAAGGGTTACAGAAGTATGTCAAAAAGCATTGATGTTCATCAGTCCACAGTAAGACAAATAGTCTGTAAATGGAGAAAGTTCAGCACTGTTGCTACTCTTCTTTGGAGTGGCCGTCCTGTAAAGATGACTGCGTGAGCACAGCGCAGCATGCTCAATGAGGTTAAGCTAAAGAACATTCTAACATCTCTGTTGACGAGTCTATGATACGTATAACACTAAACAAGAATGGTGTTCATGGGAGGACACCATGGAAGAAGCCACTGCTGTCCAAAAAAAAACTTTCCATGTCTGAAGTTCGCAAAAAACATCTGGATGTTCCACAGCACTACTGGCAAAATATTCTGTGGACAGATGAAACTATAGTTGAGTTGCTTGGAAGGAACACACAGCACTACTGGCAAAATATTCTGTGGACAGATGAAACGATAGTTGAGATGCTTGGAAGGAACACACAGCACTATGTGTGGAGGAAAAAAGGCACAACACACCAACATCAAAACTTCATCCCAACTGTAAAGTATGATGGAGGGAGCATCATGGTTTTGGGCTGCTTTGCTGCCTCAGGGCCTGGACGGTATGCTATCATCGACGGAAAAATTAATTCCCAAGTTTATCAAGACATTTTTCAGGAGAATGTAACGCTATCTGTCCACCAATTGAAGCTCAACAGAAGTTGGGTGATGCAACAGGACAATGACCTAAAACACAGAAGTAAATCAACAACAGAATGGCTTCTACAGAAGAAAATACGCCTTCTGGAGTGGCCCAGTCCGAGTCCTGACCTCAACCTGATTGAAATGCTGTGGCATGACCTCAAGTGAGCTGTTCACACCAGACATCCCAAGAATATTGCTGAACTGAAACAGTTTTGTAAAGAGGAATGGACCAAAATTCCTCCTGACCGTTGTGCTGGTCTTGTCACGACTCCGACCGAAGGACACTCCCCTTCCCGTTCGGGTGGCGCTCGGCGGTCGTCGTTGCCGGCCTACTAGCTGCCACTGATTATTTCCTCCCCCTCCTTATGTGTTTATTGAGTGCACCTGTTTTGAGTTAGGTAGTTAGTGTAAGGCTTTATTAGTCAGCCGGCCCGCATGGTTCCTTGTGCGGGATTAATTATTGTGATCGTCTGTTTGGTGTACTTGTGTGCACGTCTATGGGTTTTGTGTTTTCCCATTTTGTGGGTTTTTTCTGGACAGTTTAAGTCCCCCTGTTTGGGGCATTTGTTTGTTCATTACGCCCTGTGTTTTCGTGAGGGTTGGCTTATGTTCGCCGTTTCTCTGTGCATTAAAATAGCACTCCCCTGAACTCTCTGCTTCCTGCGCCTGACTCCTCACCCACTACACTCAGACCGTTACAGAATCCCGCACACCTGGAATGGAGTCAGCAGGAGCAACAGCCACTCCCCTCCCATCGATGGAAGAGAGGGTTCTACATCACACCACCGTTCTCCATCGGATCGGAACGGCGATGGATCTGGTGATGGAGAGAATGGCCCCCCCTCCTCAGGACTCCCCATCTCCCGACTCCAGCACCCTCCGTCTTACGCTCCCGAGGGTCTATGATGGAGCGGCAGCAGGGTGCCAGGGGTTCTTACTCCAGCTAGAACTGTACCTGGCCACCGTCACACCCACTCTCTCGGGAGCGGAGAGGGTGAATGTCCTCATCTCCTGCCTCACGGGTCGTACTCTGGAGTGGGCAAATGCAGTTTGGAATGGCCCAGACTCAGCTAAGGAGCACTAGCCCGAGTTTTCTCGCCGCTTCCGCGCCGTGTTTGACCCTCCTCCAGATGGCCGAGCGGCGGGAGAACGACTATTCCATCTCCGGCAGGAGAAGAGGAGCGCCCAGGATTACGCGTTGGAGTTCCGTACCTTGGCAGCAGGATCCGGGTGGAACGACAGGGCCCTTATC